>NC_081405.1:459118697-460318697 GCF_030272615.1 Cryptomeria japonica | reverse complement strand
AAGACTCCTAGGTATGCAAGGTTGAATCCTTCAGAAGATCAGATCACTGGAGATAAGAGCAAAGGAGTGATGACAAGGAGAAGGTTGGCAGTTGAAGAGGTATGCTTAATTTCTCAAATAGAAAAGAACAACACATGGAATTTAGTTCCCCAACCTAAAAAATAAGAATGTTATTAGAAATAAATGGGTTTTTAGGAATAAATTGAATGAAGATGATCAAGTTCTGAGAAACAAGGCTAGATTTGTTTGTAAAGGATATTCTCAAAAGGAAGGAATTGATTTTGATGAAACTTTTGCTCCAATAGCTAGGATTGAAGATGTGAGATTATTTCTTGCTTATACTACCAATAAGAAATATAAGGTTTATCAGATGGATGTTAAGTGTGCATTTCTAAATGGAGATCTTGAAGAGGAAGTCTACATTGAGAAACCTAATGGATTTTCTCTTTCAGATGACAACACCATGGATTGTAGATTGAGGAAAGCTTTATATGGATTGAATCAAGCCCCTAGAGCTTGGTATGCTAGATTGGACAAATATCTTTTGAAGCTTGGTTTCACTAAAGGTAATGCTAATAGTAACTTATATTATAAGATCACTTGTGATGACATATTGATTGTTGAGGTCTTTGTGGATGATATCATTTTTGGAGGTGAGGAAAAGTTATGTATGGAATTCTAGAATAATATGAAGAATGAATTTGAGATGTCTATGATTGGAGAAATGATATTTTTCTTAGGTTTGCAAATTACTCAGACTGATAAAGGTATTTTCATCTGTCAAACTAAGTATGCTAGAGAGTTGTTGAAGAAATTTGGTATTGAAAATTCTAAACCAGTTGGTACTCCTATGGTTACAAGTGAGAAATTGACAAATAAATATGTATCAGCTCTGGTAAATCCTACAAGGTATAAATATATGATTGGAGGTTTGTTATATTTTACTCAGAGTAAGATAGATATAATGAATGCAGTTTGCATTGTATCAAGATATTAGAGTTATCCTAGAGAGAATCATGAGAGTGCAGTGAAAAAGATTTTCAGATATTTACAAGGAACAACTTTATTTGCACACAGATAATCCCATAAACTTTTTTCATGGATCAACAAGATATAATAATGTACTTCTTTATCTACTACTGAAGCTGAGTATATTGTTGCTGCTACTAGGTGTACACAAGCTCTATGGATGAAGCAAATGTTGAAAGATATAAGGGTAGATTGTAATGAACCAGTAGTTATTCACTGTGATAAGTCTGTTGCTTATTGTGATCAAAGAATCTGGTATTTCATTCTAAGATGAAGCACATAACAATCAAGTATAACTTTTTGAAGGAAAAGGTGGAAGAAAATGAAGTCATATTGGTTTATGTGAACACTAAATAGCAAATTGCCAATATATTCACTAAACCTTTTCCCAAGGAATCATTTAAGTACTTTAGAGATAGATTGGGGGTCTCTGCCCCTCTGATTGAGACTTAAGTGATGCTGATTGGCATCAATCTAGTATGCATTATCATAACTATCATTCATTCTGTATTGATGAGTTGGTGCTACTACTCAGGGGGAGTAGTCAGCTGTGTGGTTTAGAGGATCTATGGTTTTTCTTTGATATTTATGTCAGAGTTTTGGCATTGATATCAAAGGGGGAGATGTATACATGTGAAAAAAATAGCTTAACCGAGATATCAGTCACAGGGGGAGTCTGGTCTATGTTTGGTTAATTGGTTCAAAACTTCATTGATATATCATTTGTTGGATGTCTTCCATTGGGGGAGACTTGTTTGGCATTTCTTGGCACTTGGATGTTTTTCACATCAAGTGTTGCCATCAATGCCAAAGGGGGAGATTGTTGGAAATTTGGAGGAATTGATTATGTGTTGCATTGATGTCAACACTAGCTTGTTTGTTTGTCTATTGGGTTTTGGTAGAGTGGTTGGATTGTGATGTTGATCTGGAGATCATCTCCAGTATTCTCCGATATGTTTAGATTGGTGGAATTGGTTTGGTTCGGTCATTCATGTGCATGTCACATTCAGTTGGTTTAAGATTGGGTGATCCAGAAGCTATCATATGTTCTAGTAAGCCTTTTGGTTATTGGTAAGGGTTTTATCGACATAGCTTTGTTGAAGATCTTTAGATAGATTCGATAAGTGGTGCTAGTGTGGCTTCTAGAAGGTTCTCGGGATGCTGATGGTTATCATATTCATGTTCCAGTTGATTGGTGGTGTTTCAATTAGCACCAGACCTAATTCTATTCTATTAGGTTATGGATCAGTTTATGTAATGTGTTGGTGGATGCTCTCAATGCGTTACCAGTTGGATTTACTGGTTGTTTAAGGTTGTTTTGGTCTTAGGCCAACTTGTGTTATCATTGGTTTGCGGGTTTATGTAATGGATTTATTGTATTATCTTTTAAGTGGTCAACCTAATTGTTTAGGTCCCAGGTTGGTATAAATATGATGTAAGATCTCTTTTGTAGATCGTGGTCATGGGTTATGGGATTATCTATGTGCAAATAAAGTTGTAATCATATGCAGAGGTTTTGGTTGATCATAGGTGATCAAATTGTGTTTGTGTAAGAGGTTTAATACCTCTGACATTGAGCTTAATCAAAATTGTACTCGGGCATAGGATATTCTATTCTTGCAGTTCATTCTTATTTTTAGATTCTAGTCCGAAGATATTTTGTAGTTAGTGAGGCTCCTTTATGATGAACATTGCGCTCTAGGCTGTTGGCCTTCCTGTATGTGTAGACCCCTTATTGTAATCACATAGTTACTACAGAAGTATCATCTGACTATGGGAAGGGTTTCCCACCATTGTTTTTCCCTTTACCGGATTATCCACATACAAATCTTTATGTTATGTGTTGTGGATGCATGGTATTTGCTTTATGATTTATGTTTGTGCTTAATTGATATATCTGCTATTTCGATTAAAGGTTTTGTGTGCTTAAAGTTTCACAATCTCTTAACAATTGATTCACCCCCCTCTCAGTTGTTCACCGATTATCCTAATAAAATAACATAGCATGGACCTATATCAACTCCTCGAATGCACACCATCACTAGGAATCTCACCAATATCAACCGCAACACATTACACCACCAAAAATATTGCATAACATGAAGAATAGCATCGGACCCATAAGATCATCAAGAACATGCACAATGATCACCATGAACCATCAAAACAAATAGGACATGATTGGGAAACACCAACAAGCATGTTAGAACCATCCTCAATAGTTGCGCTAACACCACTTAATCAAATCTTCATCGATCAAAACACTAACACTCAAGAATACTTAACAACAACAACTTGGACAAGAAATATAGCTTGCAGAGCATCAAATCATGAAACATCTGAAATGAAGATACACACAAATATCCCAAACACTCTCCCAAATCCTCAACATGAGATATGATCATACCAGAGCACAATGAATCAAACACCAGAACATTGTAACACTAAACACATTAAACCAATCTCCATACCGGAATCCTCAACTCGATCAAATCAGCACAAAGCATCATGAAATCAATAAAGAATGAAATATCTCTAGTTGATTTAACATAGAAAATAGATAAACCAACTAAATTAACTCACTGCAATTACCAGATCACCAAAACATTTCTCTGCAACACCAAAACACATGAATATGTTGACATCAATGCCAACAACTTATCCTAGAAGCAACAACATCTAACAATATTTTGGATTAATACGTTGTGTAGGTTATCCTTGTATGTCAAAGATCATGCTTTAAAACTACCAATGATGTTTGACGCAAGACACATGTCAAAGAATTATAATTTTGAAACATATTGTCTTATTGTAGCTTAAGTCACATTTTATTTGGTGTTTAAAATGAATCCAAGTGTCTTTTGTGTTTGATGCATTTACATTTGTAGGGTGGACCCATCTTTACACCAAGTATCCTATCCCCTTGCCTTTAGGATGTTGGGTGTAAGAGAAAGATGATGACACCTACTTTTTATTTTATTAGCAAAATGTTCTATGGAGATTTCATCATTCCATTAGGGTATTTCAAAACTAGAATAGTGTTGAGTGAAAATTTTGTAAGTTGATGAAGGTTCAAAAAATGTATGTTTCATGACAACACACAAAACGATATCTCTTAGAAATCAAGATACAATTCCTCCTAATTATAAGGGAAGACTCCCCCTTTCTACTCCAACTATTTTCTATTTTTCTTACCTACTAACTTTACACTAATCCAGGGTACAATAACAACCTGGTTCTCTTCTTTCAAAACTAGTTATATCCAATTCTCTTTTAAGAATAGACTTTCCGTTAAATAACTTTGAAAACTTGTAGTAATATTATACTTAACTAACTTAGAAAGTAAAGTGTCCATGAAAGAAAAAATTCTTCCGTTACTCCCCTTTTTTGAAAATGACCTAGGGATGAGAATTTGCACACTTAAGAACTCAAAGATTCTTTTTTATGTACTAAGATTCCTATCAACCACTGTGACCCAAATATATTATCAGCTCAAAGAATCACATATAAATTAAAATATATGCTACTCTATCCAAATAGTTTGTATAGCACAAAGAATCTACTTTCTATCCTTTAAATATAATTTTTAGAGATGACTTGTATAAGATCAAAGACTTAAAGCAATTCCTTTCCCGCTAATTTCCAATTCTTGAATTTCCAAAGTAACTCAAAAGATTACTTGTAAACACTCAAAGTTCTTCAATATTCAACATTAATAACTATAACTAACTTTAATAATTCAAGAACATATGATATCAATGACATAATAATATTCATACCACATACAAGATTGAACTCAAAACAAAGTTTGAATTCCAAACTCTTCTCTTTCTTGATTAAATTGCAAATTTACAAAATGAACACCAAGCCTCAATTTTCTCTTCACTTTGGTAGAGTTTTGTTGCATAAACAAAGATGGAAAAAAGATCCTTATTACAAAGATAACCCTCATATGTATAGGAGAGGCTTGTAGCATGAAAATAGGAAATTATAACTGATTCTATGACTAAGTCAAAATAAGAGTTCAATTTGACTTAGGACTTGTGCACTCAACAGGTGCACATGCACCATTACAAAATGACACTTGAGGTGTCGATAGACATAATAAAATACCACTGGAAAAACACAAAAATTACTAAGTGTCATTCCCTTGAGTTGAATCTCGCTTCTAGAACTCTTTTATCTTTTGCAAATAATTCTTCATTTGAATTCTATTAGGTCCCAAGGTGTTTCCAGTGATGACTTTGACCCTTGTGATAGAATCTTCTAACTCAGTACAACACTTCTTATGTTTCTTTATAAGTGAATCAAGAAAATCCAGAATTAATTGAAGATGAAGTAATTTGTCAATGGAGGAGAAAGAGAAGTCTTCCCTATCAACCTTATTAGTCAAGAGTAAGCTAAACTCTATGATGATTTCATCTTCATTGAGCACCTTTTCATTGTCATTAAGGAAAGCACATGGGATTTTAGAGATTTTGACAACAATATCTATTTTCTTATCAACACATTCTTTTTGCACCTTCCTCATATCCTTAACTAGGTGCTCAACAATATTCATCTGATGCTCCAAAGATTCTCACTACTTGATGTACATGCGCTATGAAGTAATGGCACCATTTTGGATGAGGTCATCGGGATCATAGTCTTCAAAATTCAACTAGGCTTCAAAATCCTTTTCTTGTGTTTTAAGTTCTCGGGAGAAAATTCCTATGATATTATCCACCTCTATCCTTATAGCATCAAGGTTGTTGACAATGGTGTAAGATGAAATCAAGAGACATGTACCTTGGCTTAGCATTCAATCCATCCATTCTCCTATGACTCCGCTCCTTGATGCAATCTATTTAGCTCTCTTAACAACTTGGTCATTGAAATAAGTTGCCATTGGTTCAACAACTTCTGAAGACTTGGTCACTTTGATAAGAATTAAGGTGAGTTTCTCAATTCGTGCCTTAATATGATCTTTCTTGACCTTATCCTCATCATACCTAGAAACTAAAGCCTCTAAGGTAGACTGAGCATCCTGCGCCAAAAAACTATTAGTTTTCTTAGCAAGATCAATCCTTTGAATGGTATAATCTGAGTCCTGGACCTGTCCAATGATAGCATCTTGAGGAGGAATAGAAATCTCAACATATTTATTCTTATTCTTATCAAATTTTACCCTTGATAAAGTTTTGGCTTTCTTGACCGTCTTGTGTTTCGTAGGAATAAGATGATTCAAATCAAAGTCTTAAGGTGGAACAAGTTATTTCTTTCTTTTAGGCGCATTTGACATCAACCAAGGAGGTAAAGTTGTATCATCATCCTCACCTACTACCATCTCTTTAGAGGGATTGATATAATCTTGAATGGTGGTGGTTACTATAGGAGAGGTCATGGTAATGACATGGGGAGGATTCTCAAGGGATGAATCATTGGATCTAGGGATTGCTTCATTCATGAATTTATTAAAATCATCCATCATGGTTGTAGATACTTCAGATAACAAGGTAAAATAAGAAAATACATTCTCAATATTGTCATGTGGTGTGTCCAAAGAAGACTCACTAGTACCCGTGGATGATACACGAATGACACTTGATGAGGAAATACATGTGACCACTAGAGGCTCGAGCTCACAAGTAGAAACAAGAACTTGTAACATAGATGAAGAAAAAGACACCTGAAGTAAGGATTCATTTTCTTATGGCATCTCTTCTACATCCAATTCATTTTTTTCTTGTTCATCCTCCTATTTGTGAATTAACTCTTCATCGGGATGATCACCCTCCTCTTGTTTATTTGATACCTCTAATCTATTATTTCCTGAATATTAGAACTCAAAGGCTCTCCTTGAGTTTTACCTTTCTTAGACCCAACTATGAATTTCAACTTAGGAGCCTTTGCTGGAGTAGTAGGGTCCTGTTTGTTCTTGGTTCTAATCTCCGATCTCTTTCCCACTGGGCCAACAATATCATCATCAAAAGTAGAAGAGAAAGGTTTCAAAGGAACACCATGCAAAAATAACCAAACATTAGTATTCATAAGAATAATTTGAAAACATGCCCTGATGGAAGCGCATTCCTTTTGTGACCACTGGATGAGAGACAAAGGAATAGAAGAAACATTGTTCTTCTCATACATTGGATCCAATATATCATTGCCTTCCTCCAGCTATCCAGGAAAATCGACAAGACCAAAATTCTCAATTTGTTCAATTGTCAGCCATAATCAAGTTTTCTCACATCATGCTTAGACTTACAATCAGCCCAAACATCTTCAATTCAATGCACATGTACATATGCATTCTTCCTTATTTCTCATTCCTCTATAATCAAAATCCTTTCTAGCCTTAAAGAACCTCATGGTAACTCTTCTCATCTCCTCCTCCATTTCCCTAGCCTTAAAGATGAAATTGATAGAATACTTACCCAATAGAAAGAGATAATTTTAAACCTATTTTATTAGAACCCGATTGAGCCTCATGCACTGCATTCATCTAATGAGCTAACTCCATCAATACAATCTTGTTAGAGGGGTATCTAGGGAGCATAAATGAATCACCATTGAAACATCCAACCTTTATATATGTGAAGGGTGGGAACTGAAGGAACATGCATCCATATTGATTCACTACTTCCCAAGCATGATCAAACACTCTTTTATTATACAAGTTCTTGTCCATCATAACCATATAATAGCCAAAGAAAGCATCATTCACTCTTTGAAAATGATTATGACTTTCTTGAAGAACCAATTGGGAATAGTATTTGTCTACCTCAATCTCCCTCCTATCGTCAGTGGTAGACAATCTAGGAAAATGTCTCATTGAAGCTGCGACATACACCAAGTAAGAAGTCATATAGAACTTAATTGTGGTAGGAACCTTGGTAAGCTATTCACAGATGGCATCACTGATCTATTTTCCCCAAAATATCTTCTCCTTATTTTGTCTGATCATATGGATATATTGATACATCAATTTATAGAAAGTATTAGAAGTGGGAAGTCCTTTAACTCTACTTAAAAGAGTTATCAAATCATTGTCTTCTTCAATGAAGTCACATCTATGAGGAGTCTCAATCCATCTTGTAATAGTAGGTCTTGGGGTATTAAGTCAATTGTCATTCATATTACGTCTACACTTAACTGAATTTCTATCAAAGTAGGCTATAACTATCTCCTTAGTAATATTAGTATATTTCTCAATACAGGGACACTTGAAGACTGAATCAAAGAACTCTTCACCAAGCATGATTAATTTCTTTCTAGATTCATCCTTCACACTTTTTCTATTTGGATCAAAATGATTTGCCACTGCCATTACACAATTAGGATCCTGTGCCAACATGGGTAAAGATGCTACTAAGTGGATGCTATTATTGATAATAGCTTTAATGTCATGATATGAAGGTGGTTTTCGAATCCTTTTATGAAATTCAGCCAGGTTGACATGACCTATCTCTGTATCTCTAATATGATCAATATTAGAAGTAACTAAAGAAGGTGGAAAAACCAGGAATGGGTCCTGCTTCTTTAATTTCATCCCTTTTATTTGGAGAAGCTTTTGTCATTGATATAATAATAATACTAAGAAAAAAAGACATTCATCAGAATTATAATGATATATTTGATCAATTCTCTTTTGTTTACATTAATTTAACAAATTTTGAAAATAAAGCATTTGAAATAATTAGGTTTTCCAAAAACCCCTTTTCGACAACTTAACATCTCCATGGTAAATTGGATGAAAATTAACCATTCATGTGTGTGCAATAAATGAATTTCAAATAAATAAATTCAAAAAATTCATTTACAAAAGAGTGTTGATTAAAAGATGTAATTAGGTTTTTAAATTCGAATTACATTTTGAAGCAGTCACCGGTCAGGAGGGAGCTCAAGGAGATCAGTCCAAACTGGTCATCAAGAGTAAACACAATAGAAACACATATATATGATGGAGGCAATGCAAAATATATATCTTTTTATTGCTTGAAACTTGATTACACCCAACCGGTAACAACCGGGTTACAACATACATGCACATAGGCCTAGTAGAATAGGTCACAATCGAGACATTGAATCAAAAGATCTATCTTATAGGCATAGTCTATCTATCTGATACTTTGATTGATTCTAATTGATTTCATTCTAACGTATGATTATAAATATATATATTGATCCAAATGATCCAGTCGGCCCAAAAATTATCAAAACCTGAAGAACAAGACCTAACGTGCAAAATGAACAAGGTTGGCCTCTGCCAAGAGATTTCTTTGAAAAATCCAAAGGAAGAAACATATAAGGTCATAAACACGCCAAGAAACATTGAGATCAATACTCAAGGCTTTGTAAGCTTCATAATGGGTTCCAGTAGATCACCATAATAGGTCTCAAGCAACCGGTAACAAAGTAACAATTGGTAACAAGAAACTGTCATGGAAACTAGTGGCAATATCTTGCTGGAAAGTGATCCAAATGAGATGCGGTTTGAAAGAAAGAAATATAATCAAGTCTTCAAGTAGAATCCAGCTCCACAGGATCTGGTGAGACAAAACCAAGACACATAGAAAGGAAAACTGAAACTGCAAACAAAAAATAAAATAGAAAGGAAAATGTTTTTTTTTGGTTGATGCAAGATTGCTGTGAATTGGGGATGCTCCTGCATCAGATATCTGGGGTTAATGAAAAAGTGAGCCTCTCACTTTGCTGTGGTTAGAGGGAAACCAAGATGATCTACCTCTGCCTGAAAAATACAAGATGAATCTTCAACTGGTCTGCTCTTTCACTTAACAAGATATTCTTTGTACTGACTGTTCTGAGTACTATGCCCAATCCTACTATCCAAAATCTCTTCAATTTGACCTGGTTCCTTTTGGGAATATTATTTCTCCAAGTTTGCAACACTATCCTCACTGAATTTTGGTTCATGGTAATCATTAAGATCTGCAATGCTGAATATAGGTGAAATACTTAGACTATTTGGCAGCTTCACTTCATATGCATTTCTAGAACTGAACTTTCTCAAAATCTTACTGGGTCCAAACTTCTTCATCTGCAACTTATTATAAGTTCCAATCGGGAATCTATCTTTTCTCAAGTATACCATCACTTCATTGCCAACTTCAAATTCCTTGTCTCTTCTTCTCATCCGCCTTCTCCTTATATTTGTTGATCATGTCTTCCAAATGTTGTTTAACCTGATTATGCAATGCTACCATGTGATATGCAAAATCTTTTGCTTCTGAATTCTTCCGTTCTTCAATGCTAATGTGTCTGAATTCTGCTATTCCTTTAGGATGCACTCAGGTAACAATCTCAAAGGGTTTTTTTTTGATACTTCTACTCACTAAATTGTTATAGGCAAACTCTACTTGTGCAAGGATTAAATCCCAACTTCTGGTTTTATCTCCCACTAAACATCTCAACAAGTTTCCCAAACTCCGGTTAACTACTTCTGTTTGTCCATTATTCTATGGATGAAAAGTAGAACTGAACTTGAAATTTGTCTTCATCTTCTTCCAAAGTGTTCTCTAAAAATAGCCAACAAACTTAGTGTCTTTGTTTGAAACTATTCTCTTAGTTAATCCATGCAATCTCACCACTTCCTTGAAAAATAGGTCTGCTACATGCAATGCATCCAATGTCTTCTTACAAGGTATGAAATGAGCCATCTTCAAAAATCTATCCACTACCACAAATATAGAATCATTCCCTCTTAGTGTCTTAGACAATCCAAGTACAAAATCCATGCTGATATCCTTCCAAGGTCTTACTAGTACTGTCAAAGGTTTATACAATCCCACATTCTGACTACTACCTTTTACAACTTGACAAACTCTACAACTTTGCACATATCTCTTAACATCCTTATGAATATGGGGCCAAAAGTATTGCTCACTCACCAATGCAACTATTTTGTCAATGCCAAAATGTCCAGCTAAACCTCCACTATGTTTCTCTTTGATTAGGTTCTCTCTCATTGAACTCTTAGGTATGCTTAACTGAACTCCCCTAAATAACATCCCATCCAGAATGAAATAATCCAACCATCTTCTCCTATCAACCATAACCAATTCTCTATATGCTTTCTAGGGTTCTACAAAATCCATGTCTTCATCATATAGGGTCTTCAAATCTTCAAAACCTAATACTATCACTCTCATTTTTGTCAGAAAATTCCTTCTCCTACTCAATGCATCAAAAAATTTGCTAGATTTCCCACTTCTATGCTTCAACACAAAGGTGCAACTCCGCAAGAATTCTACCCATCTCATATGTCTCTGATTCAACTTACTCTGATTGTTCAAATACTGCAACACAAACTCCTTAGGAAACAAGTAGTGTCTCCATTTCTTCAAGGTTTGAACTATGGCATAAAATTCCTAATCATACACTGAATATCTCTTCTAGGCATCATTCAATTTCTCATAGAAATATGCTACTGCTCCTATTGCTATTCCACTTGGAATACCTTATTGAAATCCGATAAAGCTAACACAGGCTTCTTAGTCACTTTCTTCTTCAACAATTCAAAACTTTTGTTTGCTCTAATAGTCCACTTGAATTCCTTCTGATCTCCTCTCATGGTCTTAGTCATAGGGTTACAACATGAACTAAAATTTCTGATAAACTTCTAGTAAAAACTAGCCAATCTATGAAATAATCTTACGTCTCCAATACTTTTTGGTGTAGGCCTGTCAACAATGGCTTTCACTTTCTTAGGGTCCATCTTCAAACCATCCTCAGATGTCACAAATCCTAAATAGACTAACTCATCCTTCATGAAAGTACACTTCTTGATATTGATCAACAAATTTTCTTCTCTCAACATCTGTAAAACTTGTCCTAACTGCAACAAATTCTCTTTTTTTCTACTAAAAATCAGAATACCATCCAAATACACAATAACAATTTTACCCAAGAACTTCTTTAATACCCCATTCATTAGCCTCATGAAATTTCTCGGTGCATTAGTCAATCCAAAAGGTATCACCAACTATTCATATAGTCCTTCATTTGCCTTAAATGATGTCTTCCACTCGTCACCTTCTCTAATCCTGATATGATGATATCCACTCTTCAAATCTATCTTTGTAAAGTATTTTTCTCCACTCAAATAGTTCATTATGTTATCCATCCTAGGAAAAGAAAATTGATATTTCACTATGATCTTGTTTATTGCTATTGAATTGGTACACATCCTCCATTCTCCAGTCTTCTTAGGTGCTAATATTGCTGGTACTACACAAGGGCTCAGACTCTCCCTGATTAAACCTTTTTTCAACAGCTCCTACACTTGTCTATTCAATTCTTCATTCTCTACTAGTGTCAACCTGCGTGTAACTTTGTTAGGCAAAATAGCTCTGGGAACCAAGTCCATGCAATGACTAATACTTCTAACAGGCGGCAATCCATTAGGTACATTATCTGAAATGATGTCCTCATATTTTGTCAGCAAATCTCTTATCTCTTCCGGGTGTTCTTCTTCCGGTTCTGGTCTCTTAGTCTTCTTAGGAATTAAGGAAAAACACACATTCTCATGGCTTGGTCCATCCATGATTTTCCTTCCTGTAGCGTCATAAATTGTATGCACTTGCTAGGGTGGTACAATTTCACACTTAGTTTAGCTCCCGCCTTGGCGCATTTTGTATTTTGCATTGCATTTCCCCTTTAGCACTTAATTAATTAAATTAATTAGGTCTAAGGTCCTATTTTATCATCTCCCATATCATAAAGTTGGGCCCTTTTCATTAAAGTGTGCCCCTTTCATTTTATTCCTCCAATACATCATTTAATCAAAAACCCTAATTAGGTCCTATTTCAAACTTGGGGGCTTGATTTCGGGGTTCAAAACATCTCAAAATCACCTGTAACTTCGAGATTCTCTCCAAAATGATCATATTCGATGGCCCTAAAAATTTGGTGAAAAGTTGTCGGGACCATGGCGCCCGGAGAGGACCATGGCGCCCGGAGTGCACATGGTCCCAGACATTTTTCTCAAAATTTTAGGAGCACAATCCAATCATAAAATAAAGCTTAACCCCAAGAAATTGGCAGGAGATTCAATCTCTAGGTTGACCAAAAGTTGAAATTAAGACCTAGGGTTTCATATATAAGAGCTCTCTTTCTTCATTTGAAAGGATCGGAATTTTGGTTTCAGGGACCTTCTATGCAGTGAAAGAGCAGATCTTTGAAGACTTCAACAAAATTCAACATCCCTCTATCAAGCATTTATCAATTTCATTCATCCATTTAGGGCTTGGAAGGCATTGAAGAACAATAAGGGATCACCGACTGAAGATTGGCTTGTACCCCTCCCTTGGGGTTCGGTATGATTTCATGTTGTTTTCATGTCTTTGCATAAGCCTCATTATATCATTTGTATTCATGCTTTAGATCACTTTGCATCTTGGTTTGGAGCATTTACATTATCATTTACAAGCAATTAGGGTTTACTTTCTAGGTTGCTCTAGTTTGCTTGCATTTTAGGATCTTGCACACACACAAGGTCTGCACACACACTACTTTTACAATACAACTTGGCTATTCATGGAGGTGGAAATCACCAAAGTGGGGGTTTGACTAAGGCAAAACCCTATATAGCCGCCCACCATACCTTTTCAGATATAAGTGCAGGTTTTGGGATTTGGACGACACCGCAAGTTGCAGATCCGATGAAAGTAGACTGAGACAACACTCCACACCAAGTTTCAGAGCAAAAGACTAGGACAGGGGCATGGGGCACCCTGGTCCTACCAGGATAGGGGTGCTGAGTGCCCTGGTCCCTGGGACAGGGGCGTTGGGCGCCCTAGTCCTTCTATCAGACAACAAGTTTCAGACACCTTTTCAGGTTGCAGAATAGCAGTTTGAAGAGCGTTTCAGGGGCAGAATTAGGACAGTGGCACCCACGCCCCCATCCCGAACATTTTCACTCAAATTTTAACTCTGGGTACATATCTGCATTCTTATGTTTGCTTAGTGTCACTTTTTCTCCCACACACTTCCATGTACTAAACAGATTTTGTCATTTGTATAGACTTCACCTTCTAAAGGTTCCTCTAAAGGTAACAAGGTTTGCTTCATCCCATTTGTCACAATAGTGTATGTATTCTTCCTCCCATCATGTATTACCTATCTATCAAACTCCCAAGGTCTTCCCAACAAAAGATGATAAATATCCATAGGCATAATATCACATAAAACTTCATCATGATAATTCCTAATTTTTAATTTTACCAAACACTGTTCACTTACTAACAACCTATGTTCATCCTAAATCCATGCTATTTGATAAGGCTTAGGGTGTTTCAATCTATCCAATTTCAACTTATTAACCATCTCTTCTAAAACAAGATTATCTGAACTACCACTGTCAATAACAACTTTACAACACTTACCAGATACCTTACATCTGGTCTTGAACAAGTTCTTCCTCTGCAAGGGTTCTTCATCTCCTTTGGTATGACACAAAGCTCTCCTCATCACCAATAATTCTCCATCTTCTATTTTATTGTCTAATCAAGTGGGGTTTTCTTCCACCACTACTTCTCTTTCAGTAGGCTTTGTCTTCTTAAATTTAAATGCACCGTGTCCTTCTCCTCCACACTTAAAGCAAGTTCCTCTAAATGTCCTCTTATCTTGTCTTCCAAAGTTCTCATTCTAGTAACCATCCGGTAGAAATTTCTATCATCCTTTTGTTATGAATTACCTTCTTTGCTCACTTCCTTGTCCCTGTTCTGATCTATACTAGTTCCTTTTCCTCTGATATATCCTCTTCATCCTTAAAATATTCTTCCGATAAACCTTCCACCTCTACCTCTCTGTCTATGCTCATGTCTTTTGTTCAATTTCTCTTCAGCCTTTAGTACATATTGGTAAGCCTCTTCAACACTCTCCAATTTGATAATACTGAGTTCATCTTGCATAGACATCCGCAATCCATTCAAATATCTTGAAATTTGTTCAACTTCATCATCAACATGTTTGGATCTAATGTTTAATTTGTAAAATGCTTCGGTGTATTCCTTCACACTAGATTCCTTCTGTCTCAGGTTCTGCAATTTCCAAAACAAATCCACTTGATAATTCGCTGGAAAAAACTTTGATTTTAACTTACCAATCATCTGATCCCATGTCTTAATATTTTATTTATCTCTTTTTTGTGTATCAACTTTCAAATGCTCCCACCAAAGAGATGCATGGCCTTTCAACCGGGTACAAACATATTTCACCTTCCTCTCTTTTGCAGTATTTTCAAAATCAAAATACTTCTCCATCTTCGAGATCCAGTCCATCTATTCATCCGAATCTAACTTCCCACCATATTCCAGTGGGGTAAAATGGGGTTTAGTGTTTACCCTACTTAAAACCCTTAAAAATATTTCTTCATCTAGATCAACTGCCGGTAGGTTTACTTGTTCTGCCGGGGCTTCTTCTCCTTCATCTTCACTTACATCTTCAAAATGTCAACCTCTTCTCTAGGCTATCTCCATGGCTTCTAACCAAGATGCTATTCCTCACAAAATCTCCATCACAATAGGGTTTTCATTCCCACATGCTCCACCATTCCTAGTTCCTCTTCGAGCCATAGATTCATGCTAGTCCTCTGCAATTGTAGGTTGGATCCATAATCCACCACCCTACAACAAAATTCAGTACACACAACCTCTAGAACAAAACTTCGCTCTGATACATTTTGAAGTAGTCATCGGTGAGGAGAGACCTCAAGGAGATCGGTACAAACCATCCAACAAGAGTAAAAACAATAGAAACATACATATATGATGGAGGCAATGTAGAATAGCTAGCTTTTTATTGGATGAAACTTGATTACATCCAATCGGTAACAACTGGGTTACAACATACCGACACATAGGTCTGGTAGAATAGGTCACAACTAGGACCTTGAATAGAAAGATCTATCTTCTAGGCATAATCTATTCATTTGATACTCTAATTGATTCTAATTGATTTCATTCTAAAGAATGATTACAAATATATATATTGATCCAAAGGATCTAGTCAGACCAAAAAGGATCAAAACTTGAAGAACAAGACCTAATGTGGAAATGAACAAGGTCGGCCTCTACCAAGAGATTCCTCCAAAAAATCCAGAGGAAGAAACATAGAAGGTTGGACACACACCAAGAAACATCAAGATCAATGCTTAGGGCTCCGCAAGCTTCAAAATGGGTTCTGGTAGATCACCAAAATAAGTCTCAAGCAACCGGTAACAAAGGAACAACCAGTAACAAGAAATTGTCATGGAAACTAGTGGTGATATCTTAGTGGAAGGTGATCCAAATGAGATGTGGTTTGAAAGAAAGAAAAATGATCAAGTCTTCAAGTAGAATCTAGCTCCATAGGATCCAGTGAGCCAAAACTAGGATACACAAAAAGAAAAACTGAAACTGCAAACAAAAATCAAAATAGAAAGGAAAATGTTTTTTTTGGTTGATGCAAGATTGCTGTGAACCGAGGATGCTCCTGCATCATATTTAAAAAAACCAAAAATAGGTGTTATTTAGTTTTATAAACCCAAATGACACATATAATAATGATGTGGCAAAGAGGTGTCAGTCGGGTTTATAGACCCGCTGAACACCTAAAGTGAAGGTGAAAACAAATGGTGGAGGGTGAGTTTAAAACTTTGCCATATACCACATAGTATAATAAAATGGTGTCGAGCGGGGTTGTAGAGCCGCAATCCACCATTCATGGTGGATGGCAAGCCTAAATCCCCACCAAACACCATCGATGAAAAACTGCAAAAAGAAGGGTAAACAAGTGTTGGTTAGGGTCGTAGACCCGCCAACACCACTTGACGTGTATAATGCAAGGGATATGATGCGTGGTCCAGGTCACAAACCCACCACACACCACACTATGATTAGTAGCGGACCAACGACCCCGCCCATACTACATTGTGAAAAGCATACAATATAACACAAAAGGGAAAGGCATGGTATCATGGTGAGGTTGCAAACCCACCACAGACCACTCAGTGGTGTGTGTTGGGCCTACGACCCCACCATGATACCAAAGGATAAAACAAAGAGATACAATGGAGATCGTTGGGGATCATATGATTCCAAAAAAATCTCATGCTAAGAAAAACCAATGAAAAACATACAAAAATTTGAGAAACAATAAAAAAGGGTTTTAAAAACCCTAACAAGAGGGAAAAAAGAATACATACCCGAAATGTGTAGTCAAATTCTTCTCTCCATCTTTGAAATTAACTTGGGAAAGATTGAAATGAGGGTAAAAAGGAAGAAAAATAAGTCTTAAAACAAGGTAAAAGACTCCTAAACCAACTCTTCAAACAAGCCACAAATAACTCAAAGTGCCATAAATAAGTGTAATTTAGGTTTATAAACCTAATTTTCACCTATGAGGTGTAAATCGGGTTTACAAATCTGATTTTCACCTATGAGGTGTAAATTGGGTTTACAAATCTGAATTGCACCTATGAGGTGTAAATTGGGTTTACAAATCTGAATTGCACCTATGAGGTGTAAATTGGGTTTACAAACCCGAATTGCACCTATGAGGTGAAACAACCAAAAGAAGTGCAAATCGGGTTTACGAACTCGATTTGCACCTCAAATGCCAAACTTGGTGTAAATTGGGTTCGTAAACCCAATTCGCAGCTAGACTTCACATAAAAGTGAAAAAGTGTAAACATGGGAAAAATGCACTTATGAAAACAAAAATGGCTTGTAAAGCGAACCATAGAGCAAGGAAAACCATAAATGAGCTAAAATTTGTGGGTTACCGTAGATTTTTTGCTAGCACTAAAAACAAGGATAATAAATAGCTTTGGGGATTTCATCATCTCTTAGCGATTTTCAAGCAATATTTCTCTTTGGGCCACTATATAAAAGGCTTTTCCAGAGGGTCCATATGACCAGAGTGAAACTTATGTTGGGGTTTTTTCCTATAGGGGTTGTTTTGATTAAGTAAAAGTAGGTATTTGAAAGGTACCCGAACCTTTTACAAGCCAGGAAAACAGAACTGCTAAAAAAGTGCCTGATCACTTCAAAAAGACAAAATGAGCCCACCAAAAGGGATCAAATTAAAACAACATTACATTAAAAGCTTGGAACAGACAACAAAAGGAAAGCACAAAGACAACAAAGAGACTGAACCAAGGACAACAACTAAAACTAAATACTAATCATAATTTCCTCAACGTGAACAACCATTTATTTCATGTTATTCACTAAGGTCTTCAGATCCTCCAGCTCTCGACCATTGATGTCACCCTTATTCTTTGTTTTAGCTCTGGTCCTACTTTCATGACCCTTCTTGTTCAACTTCTCTTTATCACCATCCTTCTCTGCATTATTCTTGAACCTGTTGATAAGGATGTTCATGTTGTCCACCGAAGATTTGAGGATTTGGAAATTTTGATCAACAATCTTCTTGATGTTGAGCTCTAGCCTGTCAATTCTACTGCCAAAATCTTTCATTTTTTTTTCCATTTCCTTTCTATCTCCCATCTCATTGACCTTTTTTTCCATTTCTATGATTTTTCCAGCCATACATTCAATAGCTTCCGCATTATGCAGAACGACCACTAACTCTTTAACATGATCCGCCAAGGGCTTGTTGTGTATGGTGAAAATGGATAACAATAATAACAAAATTGAAAGGCTAAATGAATTCAACCACCAAACCCTAGCCTAACAACAACAAAGATCCACCATAACATATGAAGATTACCTAAGACAATGTAAATAAAACAAAATCACAAAGATTATACCATCACATGTCCAATAGGGTTTTTGATCTCCATTCTTCCTATCTCCATTGATCTTGCTTGATATATTTGCTCTCAGATTTTATGTGCACAAGAGCTCAACAAAGAATGGAATGTGGTTGCAAGTAGGATCGTAGTGTAGCCAAAATGATCATTAGGTCATTAGGGTTTGATAATGAAAGAAGCATATCCTTAAATAGAAGACACTATAAGAAATGGAGGGATAAGATTGAGAGGTGTAAAAAGGAGGTCGGCTAGGATTAGAGGGTAGGTAGAAGAAATAATAAAATAATGAAAGAGGTAGGTAGTGTAGGAATTAAGAGATGAATGACATGTGTCATGAGTGGAAAAGGTTAATGAATTGATTAAATAAATAAAGATTTATTTAATTAATAGAAGAAGTAGGATAATTAAATAAATAAAATATTTATTTAATTTAGGAAAAGGATAATTTAAATAAATAAATGTATTTATTTAAATGAGAAATAAGGCTAGAAGAGGATAAATGAATTAATTAAATAAATAAAGATTTATTTAATTAATAGAAGAATTAGGCTTAGATAATTAAATAAATAAAATATTTATTTAATTAAACATGACAATTTTAGGTGTCTACACTTGTCACCAACTGTAATTCTTGCAGTGGCATGTGTATCGGTTTTCAGACTATTAATATCCTTCACCATAGTAGCGATGGTCTCATAGAAGTCCTTAACAGTATCTTTGTCACCACTATCACTTTTATCCCCTTTTTCCTCCTTATGCAGACTTGTGGTATTCACGACCTCCAAATTGTCCTTAACCGGGTTACCCTCCCCTTCTTTGTCCTGACTATCAAACCTCTTGTTTTCTTCAGCCTCCTCCTTAGATTTAACTAGAACATAATTTAAATCAGAATTGCTACCCTTTTTAGTATTCTTTTTCTGAGTCTTCTTTCCAGTGGCTTTTTCTTTCCTCTTTTTAACATATTTTTCCTCAAGGGATTCAGTTTCAGAATCTGACATTTCAGATTCCACAATAATCCTCCTCTTCTTGGCCCTATTCCTCCCTTTTTTGCTAGTTTCTTCTGACTCTCCCTCGGTATCTGAATCAAAGTTAAAACCACTATCCTTACTTTCCATAGTCTCATCTCTTACATTTTTGCCTTTAATAGGCTTTTCAATGCACTTCCCCTTTAGCATTTTATAAACCAGGACCATAAGCCCCTGGTGGAGGGCATGATCACCTTTAGGATCCTTCTGGATCTCCTTTATAGTATGATCCATAGAACATGCGAGGTAATAGGAAGGCTAACCCTTTCTCCATGATGGAAATGGTTGAGTAGGATGAAGTGATGCCCGTAGGCCCTGGTAAACCTACCATCTAAGGTAATGTATTCAATAGAAGCTAATAAAACAAACCTCCATGGCCTACAAATTCTCTTCAGGGAGTGGTAGGAGTTGTCAATTTTGATCATCTTTCTCCTCTCTCCATCCATAACCAGAAACTTGTCTACTACTTTATCTGATATTCCTCTATCCCTATAAAATTTCATACCCTCGGTAGTCATCCCCATGGCCTCAGCGATAACCTCTTTGTCGACATTCATCATTTGTGAGACAATTAGAATTTTTCCATTTTTCCAGTTCTTGATGAAATAGCTAGTGATTGTGGGGTCTTTCCCACTTAGTCATTCCATGAAAACATTCAGACCCCCCTATTGAAGGATATCCCAGACTTCTTCGTTCTTTCTCCAATTAGAGCAAGAAGTAGGTTCAAATCTTTTCTTGTTACCTTCCATTTTTCTAGCACCTTCCTTGCAATGCCTTCTCTCATTTTGATAACTTCTCCTCTGGTTTCTGTGGTTAATTTGTAAGAGCACCCATAATCCATGCCAAATAATAATGATAAGACACCTATTTAAAAGCTCATTATCTTCAAGCAAGCCCTGCATCGAAAAAGGCAGAAAGGTCATTAGAAATAATGATTAAAAGTACCACATTGCCTTGTATAGCTTCAGTCCTGATTGAGCAAGGATTTCATTTCACTTGCAATTTCCATTTCACCATAACTAGTAATGATGTCTCTCGATTGGAAAGCCAGGTTGGCTGCCCAATCAGTGGAAGAGTTGGCCTCCCTGTAATCATGTGTAAAAACACACATATCAAACTCTTCACTGATTTTCCTAGTAGCTTTAATAGAATTACTAATTGACCAAGACGGCAAGAATTTCATATTTAAACAATTGATAATGTTTAAGGAGTCTCCTTCACACCAAACTTTAGTGCAATTGGCTTCCTTGGCAAGGATCATCCCATGATAAGCTGCCATGGCTTTGGCAACATGATTGGTCTGATTTCCTATGGGAATACATTTTATGATTTTACATTTTCCCCATTCATCCCTTAGGACCACTCCACATCCTGCAACCCCCAGGTTTCCCTTAGAGGCCCCATCAAAATTGATTTTCATCCATCCCCTAGGTGGGCTGATCCATATCACTCCCTCTCTAGGATTGCTCTGGATGCTCTCTTGAGCCTTTAATCTCCACTTTTTATAGATAAATTGATCCTCTTTAGTGTTAGGATTATCAATACCACCTATAATATTCATATTTTCCACTATACTTCTTATTTTTTCAGACACAATTTTAGCCTTAGTAGTCTTTTCTCTGAAAACTCTATCATTTCTCTCTTTCCATAAACCCCAACACATGCGAGGTAAAGCAATTTTCCATAATAAGGTTGTGGTTTTGTTTTTTGAAGGATGATGCCATGACTTGAAAATATCCTAAATCAAGTTGGGGAAGCTCCAACTGATATTGAATTGATCCAGACAACTTCCCCAAACATCAGCAGAGAAGGAACAATGAAAGAGAATATGATTTATAGTATCCTCATTCTGCTTACAAAGAATATAGAAACTAGGCAAGCTGATACATCTTTTTCTGATATTCTCAGTAGTAAGAATTTTGTCTTGAAGGGCTATCCAAAAGAAAATGTTGATCTTGGGAGTGAGGCCTTTCACCCAAGCTTTAGCCCAGCAAGGACTTTCCATGTTGTTGAACTGTTGATGATATAGAGAGGCCATTGTAAAAGTACCACTAGCTATGAGTTTCCAAATTAAATGGTCTTCTTCTTTAATCCTCACCATAGAGTTCATGATTTTATTCAAACTACCCAAAGACTGATCCACTTGAAACAAGTCTTTCCACTGTCCATCTTTCCAGTAATCCTCCACGTTGGTTCCAAATATTTCCTTGCATTGGTTCTGATATCTGTTCCACTCAGGGTTTCCATTCAAAGGGGACTCCAGAAGCCAAGGGTCCTCCCAGAACTGAATAAGATTCCCTTTCCCCAACTTCCATTTTATACCTTTGATAATTAAGTCTCTAGTCCTAGAGACATTTTTCCAAATATTGGATCCAATTGGGATAATCTCCACTTTGAGGAAACTTTGAAGATTCAGACATTGGATTTTATATTTGTTGTCCCATATTTTTTTCCACTCTCCTTGATTTCTATATCCTCTCCAAATCTGCTTGGCCATGAGGTAATCATTTATGTCTCTTATTTTTCTAAGGCCTAGACCTCCTTTATTCATAGGCTTACAGACCTTCTCCTAAGGAATTAAGTTCATTCTCTTCTTCTCCTCAACCCTTGTCCATAAAAAAGATCTCTAAATTTTTTCAATGGCCTCAGCATACTTAGCAGGAATCCTAAACAGACTGATGGCATAGAGAGGGATACTTTGAAGAGTGGTTTTTAGCAATTGAACCTTACCTGCTTGACTAAGAAGAGCTCCCTTCCATCCAAACAACTTTTTGTGGAATTTATCCACCAAGGCTCCCCAAAAGGTATCCGAAGGATCTTGGCCTAAGGGGAGCCCCAAATAAGAAGCAGGAGGATTACCAATTTGGCCATCTAGATTGTTACTAATTTTAATCCTCCTACTCTCTAAGGTATTGATAAAATAAACAAAGCTTTTAGACTAGTTTATAAGCTGACCAGTAGCCTCTCCATAGTTATCCAAAGCCTTTTTTAGTCTTCTAGAATGCTTCACAGTGGCCTTTCCCATTATTATAGAATCATCAACAAACTACTGATGAGAACATATTTGATCTGCTGAAGAAGGATTCAAACCAAAAAGCTCCCTTTTCTCAACTATCTTTCCAATACATCTCCCCAAACATTCCGCCATGATGATAAAGATCACTGGAGATAGAGGGTCCCCCTGCCTGAGACCTCTTGAGGCTTTAAAGAATAGAGAGGGGGAACCATTCATTAAAATAGAGAAAGAAGCCAAAGAGACAAGTTGCTTGATAAGGCTAACACTTCTGGGACTAAAACCAAAAGCAAAGAGAAAATCCATCATAAAATCCCAATCCACTCTATTGTAGGCTTTAGAGAGATCAAGCTTCAGAAAAAAGCCTTCTTTTTTAGAAAAAGCTAGAGAGTGGATATTTTCATGAACATAGATGATAGAATCCAAAATTTGCCTTCTTGGGACAAAACCGATTTGCTGAGGCGAGATGATGGAGGGAAGCAACTTTAGAATTCTAGAAGTAAGGACCTTAGAGATTATCTTATAGAGAGAGTTGCATAAACTTATAGGTCTGGAAAGATCCATTGAATCTGCCCCCATCTTTTTGGGTATAAGAGCAATAAAAGTACCATTAACTTCTTTCAAAAGTTTTCTAGCACCAAAAAACTCTTTCACAGCTCTGGTAACATCATCTCCAATAATATGCTAGTACATTTGGAAGAAGAACATGGGAAAGCCATCCGGACTTGGGGCCTTGTTGCCCTCAAAGGAATTAATAGCTATCAAAATTTCATCATGGGAAGGGATGGCCATCAAATGATTATTCTGATCATCCCCCAAAATGGTAGGTATACTATCTAGTTGTTCCCTTTGGGCCTGTATATTCAAATTCTGATCCTTAGCAAGTAAATTAGAGAAAAAATCCATAGCAACCTTGCTCATGGAATCATCATCTACAACACATTTGCCATTCACTTTAATCTGAGCAATTCTATTTATGGCCTTATGTCTTAAGGTGGACATATGGAAGTATTTAGTGTTCCCGTCCCCTTCCTTTAACCAGACATTTCTCGATCTTTGTTTCCATTAGGTTTCCTCTTTAGCTATTATATCATGAAATCTCATAAGAATAGCATCTTCAGTATCTCTAGACATATTAGTGTAACCATTGTTCTATATCTCATCCTAGATTTCCTTGAGCTCTAAGAGGGTTGTAGCTTTTGAGGTAAATATGTTCCCAAAGCAATCCTTATTCCACTTCTTAACATTATCTTTAACATTCTTAAGCTTTTTGACCACATTGCCTTCAATATTGACCTGCCACCAGTCCTTAATCTTACTTTCCAGATCCAGGTGTCTAGTCCACATTTTTTCAAATCTATAAGGGAAATGTCTCCTTCTATTCTTTACTTCAGCTGTGAAGGTTATAGGGTAATGATCTGATCCTGCCCTTATGTGAGAAGATAAAGAACATTCATGAAGATTAAACCAATCTAAGGAAAGAAGAGCTCTATCAAGTCTAACCTGAATCAAATTCTCACCACTTCTTCTATTAGTCCAAGTGTATTTGACTCCTTGCAGCTCTAGATCATGAATGTCATTATTGTTTATGAAGTTCATTAGGTCCAGTCTGCTATCCATATTAGCTTGACTCCCTCCCTTTTTCTCATTTTCCTTCAAGAGAGTGTTGAAATCTCCCATAATTATCCAGCTGTCCTCAGCAAACCTACTTCTCAACCTAGTAATATATCTCCACATCTCACTTCTACCAGTCTTAGTTTTGGGAGCATAAACATTAGTTAGGACCCAAGTAGTACAATTCTTAATGTGCTTAAATCTTATACAAGCCAGATTGTTGTCCTGAATCAACACCTCTCCTTCTACATTGTTTTTGTTCCAGAAGGTAACAATTCCTCTTGATGCACCATCTGAACTACCTCCACTGACTCCTTTGTTTTTGAACATATTCAAACTTTCAACTTTATTTTTTGCTATCTTAGTTTCTTGAATCAAAAAAATATCAGGGTTTTTATCTCTAATCATATTTTTAACTAAATTATGCTTGTGAGGACTATTAAGTCCCCTAATATTCCAGGAGATGATTTTCATGGATTTTTAGAAATACCCACCTCAAAGATGGTTCTTTGGGTACCATTTGCTAAATTCTTGCTTGTTTCCAATGACATTTTTTGGCATTTGAATGTCTTCCTGGAGAAGTGTGTTGCACTCCCACATCACCAAGCCTACTTTTGGTGTTTCTAGTCAGCTTACTATTGACTAGGTTATTGTTATTCTTTTTTTTTTTGCTTGTTCCTTCTTTTATCCTCTGCTACTTCTTCATCCTCCTGCTTTGTTTCACTCTTCCCTAGTGCCTTTTTTATGTCCTCTTCATCTCCCCATTTTGGATCTTGTTCCTCCGAAGAGGCCAACTTTCCCTTTGCTGGGGTGGTTAGTGAAATTTCTGATAGCCCTTGGTCCAGAATGGTATCAGGTTGGGCCTCCTGGAACCGGTCTATTTCTTTATCTTGATCTTGAGATTTTGAAACAAGGTTAAAGTTATCTCCTTCCTCTTTGTTATCTGTGGGCTTTTTATCTACTTTCTCTAACTCTGTCTTGTCCTCTTTCTGATCCTCTTGATGAGTGTTGTCTTTTTCTTTGTGCTCTGAGTCCTTAACACTGCTCCAACATCTGAATCTTTAGTTCATTACCCACTTCAATGGTGATTTCTTCCTCCACCTGTCCTATCTAAGACTGCTTCTCCTAATTAGGATCATTGGATTCCAGGGCTATTAGTGGCTTGTCCACTTTTTTCCAAACCTTAGTTTGGAGATGGGGTTTATCCTCTATAGTTGGACATTTTTTAGCCCAGTGTCTGACTTTTTTACAATGAAAATAGGCGAAGGGGATTGTTTCATAAACAATATTCTGCTTCCACTTCCCCAGTTTTGATTCTATCTCTATTTCCTCTGGCATGTTTGTATCAGGTCCAACTCCAACACAGATCCTAGCATAGATCAACCTTCTTCTAGATGCTATGACTTAGTCAATAGCGATAAGCTCCCCAAAGGTATTGGCAATTCCTGCAAAAACATCTTCCTCCCAGAATTCCATTGGGAGCCTAGGGAGCTTGACCCACATCGGGACTTGGACCAGAAAATTCTTTCCTTTCGCTACATTAGGGTACCACTTTTGGATGTACATGATGTATTTACCTATTTCCCAAGACCTACTACATAGAATGTTTCTTCTATCCTCATCACAAGAAAAACAGAAGGATAGACAGCCTTTGTTCATTGCTACCACATCAACCTGACCTTTCAGGTTCCACTTTTTTTTGACAAATCCACGAACTATTTCTATATTAGGTCTAGACCCAAAAAAATTACCAATCAAAGTATTTTCCATTCTACCAATGTTTTGATCAATGATTTGGTCTAGAACAATGATAGAAAACTTGCCTTGAGACACATTCAAGGAGTTTTTAACAGGAGGCGATGAGGACTTACCTTTAGGCTTAACCCCAAACAACGAAAACCACTTACATGTCTATCCATTGGGTCCCCCCTTAGGGTCTGTTGATGAAAGAACCTTTTCCAGATGATCTTTACCTTCCACTGTGTTCTCTGAGCCACAAGTCACTTGTTGTCCATGGGCTCCTTTCGAGTTGCCGTCTTCTATTTTTGAAGTTTGAACCTACCCTTTCCCGCTCTCATCTGCTAACTGCTCTTCACATGGTGTTGGTCCTCCCCCTAGGTCCCCCAAATTCATGGGATCATCGGGGTCCTTACCATCTGAATCCCCTCCATCTGTAGGAATCTCTGAATCATGTACCGCATGCTGTCCTGATGCTGATCTAGAACTCCCACTTAAATTTGAATTCTGGAACCGACCGCCCTCCATCTCTTCTCCTATAGGGGTTGTTAGAGCTTTAAGTATCTTTCTTTGAGAATCCATAAATTGTGATCTTGTTTGTCAAAGAATTAGTACAAACCAATATTTTAGTAGCCCAAAAAAACCCTTTTCTTGGTAGTGTAGGAGGTTGTACCTCCAAAGCCACCCACTCATTATTCATTGTGGAGACACAAAATTCCTCAGTTCATAAGATCTCTATATGTTTGGGGTAAGAGATTTGGTGTGCCCGTGTCATGGAGGGGAGATAGTGTCACCAATATCTCTAGCTATTTGCTTTGTCTCAGTATATGGATTTATCCAAGTGGGGACTTGGCAAGTTGTATCCTCTTTCCAGCCCAGGATGTACATGCTTATGATTATTTTCAAGTTTGTCAAGACCATTGAAAAATTTGGGCTAATCTAGGCCCCCATTTAGGCTTTTACTCTGATTTTGTGTCAAAGTCATCAAAAACATTATGTTTGTCATGTTTTATGTGTGTGTTCAAAACAAACATTTTCAATCACAATCAAACACCACACTTGAAAATAAAACTTTGCAAAATAAATCACATTATCATTAAACATTGAACCTATGATTTTGAATAAAATATAATCATTTAAGGTCTCTTGGGACATCATTATTTGGTTATGATATTTTAGGTTCCATCCTCCAATTCTTGCATATTCAAATCATTTCATTTAGTCATTCAATCCTCATAGATTCCAATCATTCCATTCTGTCATATATTCAGTCCTTGCATATCCATCATTGGTGAAACAAAACTTTCAACTTGCACTTAGGTCACTCTCCTTAGGTCTTGAATCAAACATTGGCTATTCATTACCCGTATCACTTGAGGTCCATCACCCTTGAGTTAGGAAATGTACCAGCATCCTTAAGTAGGGTAATTTGCTTGGAGTTCATCATCTCCTACTTTAGCATACCCTCTCTTGATTACTTGTCCTTGTGTCTATCCATCATAACACAGGTAAATCTTTTGCATCACAATTATTTTCAAACCTAGAGTTGCCTTGAGTTCTTTCATCTTTATCTAATCAATCTTGTCATTTGTCTTCATATTTCATTTAGACTCCAATCCCATATCATATCTTAGAATCATATCCCCATATAGTTTCTTCAACATTCTAGACATTGCATTGCATCCTAATCTTGAGTCTCATACATTGTCTAATCCTAGGTCAAAGATTAAAATAATCACCTATGCCTCCTAAAACAAGAAGAATATGATTCAAAACCTGATATTTCAAGATGAAGATAACCTTTGGGAGGAAAATTTTGAGCAAGGAGAACACATTAGTGTTACAACTAGTGAAATAAGTGAAATTGATGATGAAGAAGTAAACCAATCTCATATAAAAGAAGCATTTGATAATCATAGATGCACTAAGTTACTTAAATAAGTGGTCAAATGTAATCCGCAATGGTATTTCAAGGCCTTTGCTGATGAAGGAGTCAAAATACATGTTGGTGGGTCTTTCAACACACCTAACACAAGCTAAGCGTAACTTAGCTTCTCTTGAAAAAGGTTGGAAAGATGAGACTTATAACCTCCCAAGGTCTTTATTGTTGGGTCACAACATTTTTGAATGACTTAGTGTTGAAGTAACCCGTTTCATCAAGGGGGCATGCTAGCTGCAAGATAGAGTTCTTAATGTGAGTCTTACGTACTAAAAAATAAAATGCAAAAGATAAGATTGTGAGGGGGAATAAACACAATTTAATAAGAAAGCTATGTATACCATGAAACAAATAACTCATACAACTCAATATTATCAATAACATACCAGATGATATTAAATGAGATATTCAGTCAACATGCAAGATCTATGATTCACATACAAACAAAGTTGAGTTTTCAAAGAAACCGATTTAACAACACTATTTAATCTTCATACACCATTAACATGCATAATATTATTCATGAAATAATGTTGCTTGAGATAATTATGCTATCTAGAATGAGATAAGATATTAAATCAATAGGAGAATACCAATTTCAAATGATACAACACATGAAACATGTGATCCATGAATTGCTTGTATTAACTTGAAAGATAAGCATCGACATGCACTGATACTATAAATGTTCAATTGTCAACAAAGAACTTGAAACTTGAAAAATTACATAAAAATAAAGTTCTAAGTAATGGTCTAAAATCATCAATTTTCGGACCCTTTACAAAGATTCAGGATACTACATTTATAAGCCTTACTCCCTACAAACTTGGAATAAATCCTTCCTAGGACTTAGTTACAAAATGGGAGGGGTTGTAGTTTGACTTGCAAGTCACTACATTCCAACCTTAGTTAGCTATTTATAAATAAATCTTCATTAACTAGGACAACAACTATACTCTTCCTTTGAACGTGATCTCCTCCTCCTGAGATATTGTGGTGCCATGCATGCTTAGCAAAACTATTTCTCAAGTATGTCATTAAAAATGTAGCTTACTTGATGATATAAAAATGTAGCTTACTTGATGATACTACTAGTTATGTTGTAGCTACCATTTTTCTCCTTGAGGTGATTGAAGGTGCACATGTAGTTCATTTCTCATTCATTTTTGACTTTTCTTATAACTTGAGTAACTTGCTAGATAACATTTAATTAAAGCCTATGGTGGGTCTGGTACACATTCAATTCAGAATTTGAAGACTCTAATGCTTTCTCTCAGTTTATCCATTTTGTCCACCAAGTTTTCTACCACTTGTGTTACTTGGTAAGATTGTATAATGAGGAACATGCATCTCTCAAGATCATAGTGGTATCAAACTCAACCTCTGAAGATAAGTTCTTCAATACATATGTCTCCCATTATTTGAGTAATTCTTATTGATTAAGTGAACATGATTGAATGACTATAGGTCCATGCCTACCCAACACCTTTACCACATATATTTCATAATCTTCTAACAACCCCAAGAAATAAGGATGCCCTTTTAACATCTTAGCTCTATACTGATCAATGATATCCTTTTTAAATTACAACATAACAATACAACCCTTTAAGACATTAAAGTCTTCACCTCCTAACAAGTCTTCCCATTTGATTACATTTTTACCTAGACTTTCGATTTTCTTTAACATCTTGATTTGCTTTATGAACTTGTTTGATTGGGTTTCCCATTGGTTTGAGAGGAAGATCAAACCTTTTTCAAGAAGATGGGCATCCTCATACATACCCATGGTTTCTTGTAAGAACATCCTTAACTTAGTTGATTTTTTCCCCAAGTATCTACAATTGTTTCTTTCTTTCTCATATCATATAAAGATTTAACTTCTTACTGAGGAAGCATTAGGGAAGAGGGTTGTGTGTCTGTAGGCCTTGAATCGAGTGCATGAGACAATTCCATCAACAATTGTCTCTATTGTTCTAGTTGAGCCTTAACCTCCTGTTTTGACTTGTGCTCCTTTTCAATCCCTATTTTAATGGTGGAAGTAGCAACATCTAAAGTGGCTATTTCTCCCCATTTAGTTTTCTTTACTAGATTTACTTGATAAATTTGATAGATAATAGAAACATATTCTTCACCCTCCTTTATTGGCACTGAGGTTGCTATATAAGCCATGAGCTCTCTTGACTCACTTATTGCTAAGTGGTGAATGGTTTTTGCTTTTTTATTTTTCCTTGGATATTTAGTAACTTTATCTTGCAGAGTTACCTCTGGTAGTAAAATCTTTCTTTTCTTCTCAAAGTTGAAGCTTAACCATTGTGGCATTCTTGAATCTTGTTGCTCACCTTGCAGAGTGACCTGAGTAGTTATTGCATGAGTTATTGGCTCTCATTCTTGTTCCTTTACTTCTTTTTCATGTTCTTCATCTCCATCATGAGGTTCATCTTGTTATTGTTCTTGGAGTTCCTCTTGTTATAATGAGAGCTATGAAGTTTGTTGAGCATAGTACTCCTATTATTATTGTTCCTTGGTAAGATCATTGAGATTTTCTCATCTCTTTCTCAAAACCTTATTTACTTGCTTCTTGTTATTATTTCCTTTGGTTTTCTTCAACCTTTTTTAGAAGCACTTCTTGATCCTATGGTGTAAGGACCACATGATTATCTTGATCATCAATCTCCATGTGTTAGTTTTGTGGTTCATCCACCTACAATTGAGCGGCTTCACCAATTTGATCTATAGGTGTGGCTATAAATGGTTGAGAATATTGTTCATCTTTAGAAATAGTTGACACCTGAGTAAGCACATTTTATTTCAAGCCTTGTCTCAAGGTAGCTTTCTTTTTCCTTGGGATTTCCTTCCTTTTCGAGATACCACTTATATTAGTTCATTATCAAAATCAAAATCAATATCAATGTTATGAATAATTACCAGCTCTAGAGTTGGCCTAGTTTTAGTTATAGGGATTTGAGAAGAAGTGGTTGCCTTTCCAGATCTAGCACTTGTGATGTTCCTTCTTTAGGAGTGATCCCAATGGCTGGCAACACAGGAGAAATTGAAGCTTGAGGAAAGGAAAGTAATCCAATGGTTACTCCTTGTTCAAATGTGGCTTTTAAAGATTGAGATTCCTTCATCTTCTTATCTAACTACTTCAATAATTATTCCTTTTTAGCTGCATATATAAGAGTCTCCTTACTAGGAGTGAGCTTCCAAGAATAATTTCTCATTTTTCTCACGTATTCTTGAGTTGCCTTAGATTGAGGATTCCCCATGGCCTTATTCTTCTTTTTTGGTTTCAAGACACCACCATGGATCCCGAGTCCTATTCATTATCTACTTCTTTCAACCACTTCCTAAGAGACAAAATCATTTTTAGCATTTTCAACTTCAAACAACCTTATGGGAGATAGGGGTCTTTGATCTACCTTTTTCCCTTGGTAGAGTGGATCTAGGATTATCCAATCATCTCTGAAATATTTTGGTATATTAGTTTCTAACTCAAAGGCTTTCATTTGGTAAGCATTCAATCTACAATACCTTCTTTTTCTCACCTCGAAGCAGTCTTACAACCCTGCCCAAAAAGTTTCTAGTGCAAACTTATGTCCTTCATAAGTATATGGCATCATGCCCACCAATTTATTAAATGGGTCATAATATTACTGGGAATAGTCAAATTCCTTGAGATTTAAATCTTGAAGCTCATGGACTATTATTTTGGCAGTCTGTAGGTTATGACACTTGTAATACTCGAGAGCATATGAGAAACTTACTCTCATTTTATGCTTTTTGGTCATTAAGGCCTGTATATATACAATCTGCCTACATAATTCACGGGAAAATGATCCTCTACAATAATGGGGGAGGAAAGGATTACCAGTAAAGCCACTCAATTTGATATATGTTGACTTTGGTTTTTAATGAACCAAGTCCCCCAAGTCTCAACTAGTTGCATAGCTTCTGGATGTTGGCATTCTACACTCTTATGAGAATATTGGTGTTGTCATTGATGACAACCATCTGATAAAGCCACCAGCAGGCACTGGCACAAACATAGACATCTACATTCACCGACAAACACTTCACCGACAACGGTAATAATACATACCGACACCCTAGCCGATAGGGAATAAACTTTTGTTTATTATATTTAAATGTAATTATCTTTTGTAAAGCCAACATGGCATATTGTAAAAGACTCATATATATGTATGAGATCTTATAGGTCATTTTGTGTATTAAGGTATATGCATGGAGAGAATATATGGATGATATTTTGTAAGGAGATATAGTTGACAAAGAAGGTTTTGGTTATAGAATGAGCTTAAATCGGTACTGAACCTGGCTAAGTTGATGTTGATTTGAAGCAGTACATTGTATTGGATTTCATAATCCACTTTTGCAGTTAGTGTGACTCTTATTGAGCAGTGAGCTCTAGGCAGTTGGCAATAAGTGCTATTACCAGGTCATTGTAATACCTATTGATCTCTAACCACCTCAATAGTTGAAAAATCCCTTAATAGGGTAGCTTTAACCAGCTTGCTGTAAATCCTTTAATAGGGTGACTCAAATTCATTGAGTTCTTGAAATCCTCTAACAAGGTAACCTCTAATAGGGTTTAACCCTTAACTGGGTATTTAGCCATCCCTTAACCGGGTGATCCCTAGCAGGATCGGTTCCTAACAAAATCTATTGTAATAAGTCTTTAACCGGACTAGGCTCCTAACAAAGCGGACTTCTAAAGAGTTCAAAAACAGCTTGTGGGTATTCATCCCCACCGTGGTTTTTCCCAATTGGGTTTCCACGTGAAAAATATGTGTGTCGTGTGGTGTTTTTCATGTGATGGTTTAAGTGATTTGTGTTTGAAGGTAACTCTTGCTAAACTAGCTGTTATTATATTTCTGATGATAGATTACCTGTTCATGCATAAGGGTGAAATGGAAGTATGGTATTAGGTAAAGTGGAAAGTTAAGTGATTAACTGGTTAATGCTTGTCACAATAATTCTTAGCTTTACCGATTGTACTCTATTTCAGACCGGTGTTAGTGTTTTCCAGTCATTTGCAGTGTTTACTATCTAACCGGTTAGAGGAAAGTGCCTTTCTCTATACTAATTCACCCTCGTCTCAGTATCGGTTTGGTACTAACTTTTCATCATTGAGTTATCAAATCCATGGTATAGGACAAAAATACTTTGGATATGATGTATTGGTAGGAAAACAATTATAGGAAGCTTTTACCAACATGGGAACTGCAAAAGATAGCAATATAACCAAATACTTTAAACTTTTCAAGACAAAATGAAAACTAGATAAAGACTACCGTAGAGTGTAGTGGACACATATGATAAAGAAATTTGTTTTGTAATCAAGAAGGATGAGACATGGATGGAAGCTATACTTCCTAGGATTGTATGGGTAATGGAAATGGGCTATGAGGTAGATCTCAACATAATTAAGTCTTATGCAAAAGCTTTGTTAGATGCACCAAGAGAACCAACATAAGAAGTTTTTGGTAGTGCTGAAACAATAGAAAGTAATGTGAAAACAATGAAGCAAAGAAAGAAAAGAGAGAAATACATAAGATATGCATCAAAGAAAGTAAAGGAAATCAAAGAAAATGTTATGAACATTATTGGTATAATGGCTAGTGAGTTGGAAGGATTGCAACCAGAGGCACACATTTCACCAGTTGGCACATCTTTTGACAGTGAGATACTAGCTGAATTCAAAAGAGTTGAAAGGAAGAGAAAACCTTCACCGATACCCTCTGCTCCACCCAAAAGGACAAGGACCTTAAGGAAGAAACAATAGGTAGTAAGGCAATCGGCTAAGAAACTAACTCCCAAGAAGAAACAGAAACTGGTCATACCCTCATTGGATAATTTGTTAAATGAAATAATTGATGATGGTAATTTGGCTAAAGTGAGCAAATTGTATAACACATTCAAAGATTCAGAAAAGGAAAGCATTGAAAACAATATAATTTTACATTTGGATATATACAAGTTAATTGAAGTTGTGGATGACTTGCCTAATGAACTATATAGAAGATTAGATGCAAAGAGGATTGCAGTGATGGAATTGGAAAATAAACTAAAAGTTGAAAAACTTCTAGCTGTACATCTAGTTAACTCAAAAGAGGAGACTAGTGACCTAATTTGTGAGGCTAACACATCCATTTTTTCTATTGGTCACCAACAAGTAAGTTTGATTGCAGGTAGAGTAAATGAGATTGTAGAGGAGACTGCTGATAAATGGGATATCTTTTTTGTGGAAAAAGAAAAACAAGAGGAATTGAACCGACCGAAGAAAACATTCAAAGTTTATCAGAAGGATAAAGACAAAGAGAAAGGTAAAGTTGGTCGAATACCGAACATCAAGATAACTGACAATTTGCCACCACCCTTGGATATTGCACTAGTACATACTGATGTTCCACCAGTTACTGAAAGTGAAGGTATCACACATGTTAACACGAATCCTGAATCTGAAATACTATTCACCATGAATGTAGACACTCAGGAAGTAAATATTTTTGTAGATAAGGATGGTACAAAGGCTAAGGATGATAATGTTGAGAGTGGCAACATTGCTGATAAACCGGTAGAGACTGTTGAGGTTGAGATCCCAACAGAGCAATCATTACAGATTGAGCAAACATTACAAACAGAGCAACCATTGGAAACTGGGAAGATTACTAAATGTATAGATGCTAGCACAGAGAAACCTACTGAGATTGAGATACCAAAAATTGAGCACACAAAGAAACCTACTAAGACTGAGATACCGATAGTTGAGCACATAGAGAAACTGATAGATGTAGAGGTACATATTGAGAAACCGGTATTCACTGAGATACCTAAGCAATTAGACAAACCTTTACTGGTTGAAATGTAAACTCAGACTGATCCACCAAAGGATAACATAGGAAAAATGGTTACAAATGCTAGAAGCATAGAGGTAATTAAGGTAGTTGGTCAGACATCCAGTACTTCATCAAGTGAATTCAGACCTACTAATGTGATAGAGGTACTCCTGGACTCTATCAAGAAGATAACTGACTATAATGCATTGGCCTACAAGGAAATTGATGACACCATACCAATTCTTAAATTGATTGCACTGAAATGTAACATAGATCATGTAAAGGATTCTTTAGGTAAATTGGACACATTGTCCAAATTTATTATTGACAATGTAATAATGGTTGATAAGGTGAATGAGGACACCTTCAAATAGAAAGTTGAAAAGGAAAAGGATAAATTATTTGAGGACACAGTAAAGAAGTGCACAGAACACATGAATACACTATTACCGACACTAAACACTACAATTTTGGAATACAAAGAGTTGTATAGAGAAACATGCAAACCACATCTTTTGACACAGGACATAGAAAAGGAAATAAGCAGAGTATAGAAAGAAATAGATGACATAGCTAATAACATAATTGGTTCATCCGAACCTATATCAGTTATTGAGCAAGAAATAGCAGGTTTTGAGGAGAAATTGGAGAAATTTGAGAAAGAGAAGGCAAGGATTAAGGCTAATGCCAGAGAACTTAAGTATAAACTTGGTCCTAAGTTGGACAACCTTAGCTCTATGAGAAATGAGATCTCTAAGGAATTACTTCAAGGAGAAAGATCACCGAAAGAGAACATGCATCATCTCACCGACACGATCCAATAGACTGAGGCAATCTTGAATGATAGCAACAAATTCATGCAGAGTCTAAATTTGGTTTTGATAGATATATTCCAGATTGTAACCAACCAGTTACAAACTTTGAGGTGAAATTTTTGCACTCATTTGACAATTTTTGACAACCTTTCCCATTGATGTCAAAGGGGGAGTACTGGATAGAGAAAAATGATTAATCAGAGGAGATCATCTGCTTAGGGGGAGCATATCTTTTTGGTAACTTTTTGGACTTCACTTTTTGGAAACAGTTTTTGGATTTTTCTCATGAGTGTTGCCATCAATGCCAAAGGGGGAGATTCTTGGCATTCTACACTCTTATGAGAATAGTGGTGTTGTCATTGATGACAACCATCTAGAAACCTTTTGGCACTCATTTGGTAAAGCCACCGACAGGCACCGACACCGACATAGACATCTACATTCACCGACAGACACTTCGCCGACAATGACAACAATTCATACCGACACCCCAGTCGACAGGGAATAAAATTTTGTTTATTGTATTGAAATGTAATTTTCTTTTGTAAATCCGACATGGCATATTGTAAAAGACTCATATATATGTACGAGATATTATAGGTCATTTTGTGTATTAAGGTATATGCATGGAGAGAATATATGGATGATATTTTGTATGGAGATATAGTTGACATAAAAGGTTTTGGTTATAGAATGAGCTTAAACCGGTACTGAACCTAAACTAGTTGATGCTGATTTCAAGAAGTATAAATTGTATTGGATTTCATAATCCACTTTTGTAGTCAGTGTGATTCTTATTGAGCAGTGAGCTCTTGGAAGTTGGCCTTTTTGCATGTGCAGGCCCCTCATTGTAAGTAATATTTATTCATTGGCCAGTGAGTGAATATTGTGGGTCACAAATCCCACTGAGGTTTTTCCCACATCAGGTTTCCTCATTAAATATCTTGTGTTATGGTGTGTTTTCTATGCTGTCTTTATTGTTCCTATTTATTGTACTGGTACACTATTTTGGGATGCAAAGTTCTTAATAAGGTTAAATATTCTGCTAACCAGCTAGATATTGATTCACCCCCCCCCCCCTCTCTAGGTATATTTGGGACTGTCATTAATCCTAACACTGGAAACATCCGGTATCCAATATCACCAATCAATTTGTATTTGAAAACAAATATAAAAGCATCATTTATTCTTTTGAAATGACTTTTTAATACATGAAAGGTTAATTGAATTTAGTATTCCCACACTTTATTTTCATTAATACCTTCCCCTAGCCTACCTTGAGTGTTAAGGCCTAGATACATACCACTCCTCACAACCATCCATACAATATATGAAGTAATGAGCTTATTTGAAACCAACTTTAGCAATGCCAATTCAATTGGTTCTCCCAAAGGTGTGTATTTCCTTTGTTTCATAGGCCATGTTTCATTTTGGTTGTTCACTTGATTGCTATGTTTTACCAAAATTGTATCTACAACCCCATCATTAACAATATTCTTGTTCTATTTCCAAAATTGAGGTATTTCCTTTGTATTACGATCATCTTTGTTCTCTTCAAATATTTGATAAGCCCTTGCTCAAGAAGAACCTTCTCAATGGATATACCTTTCTCAACAACTTCTTGAAATGTGTTTAGGCATGAATGAAGTTCATATACAATTTATCTATTTAGGTTTTGTTTAAACATTTCAACCAATTGTTTTTGTGGCACATGACAAGAACAATAAATAGCCAAACTTCTCCATCTTTGTAAAAATGAGGAAAAGGTTTTTCCATTCTATTGTTTAATGGTGTAGACACCTAAAAATGGTCAAACGCTTGCGAGGTCATACTTTAACATTTGTGCATTGCCTCATTTTAGGTTTTTTGCGTCGCATTAACATTTCTCCTATGTCACGCATTTGGTCTTTATCATTTGTGAACATCGAGTCATTCTTCTACATTCTTCAATCATCTCGTCCTCAAATTTGGTCTTGTCGACAACACTATCCGGTCATGATTTTGATCGATTTTATCCTGTCGCATCAATGTGCGTATTCATTTGTCATCATTTTGGACATCGTCAATCCTAATTAGGGTTTTGTCCTCTTTTCAATCTTATCATCTGGCAATCGGTTTATCAGTCTTGTCGTTTTACGATTGATTTGTCATCAATCGCTGTCATGTGCAATCTTGTCATTTTGCGATCGATTTGTCATCGATCGTGGTCATTTTCAATCTTGTCGTCTTGCAATCTATTTTGTCATCGATTCTTGTCCTTTTGTCAATCTTGTCATTTTGCGACCGATTTGTCATCAATCGTTGTCTGTCTCAATTATGTCAATTTGGATCAATTTGTCATTGTTCCTCGTCAATTGGCACATTTCTCAATCAAATTGTTTATCGCATTGGTCAGTTATCAATTCAAAATCATGATTGACATTAATTATCTTCAATCAGGACCTAATTGTCATCCTCGCATTGCTAATTCACCTTCTAGGGTTTCATGATTTAATCATTTAACCTTGTGCGTCATTTCTTCCTTTAGGATTAATAAATTACTTATTTATCCTAAGTTTTCTCATTACAATTAAATATTCATTTAATTGGCTAATTATTCCTCTTTGTGAGTGAATTAATTAATAAATGAAAAATTATTGATTAATTCACTAATTTCATTATTTCCTAATTCCTAATTTCCACCTATTTTCTAATTTTCTAATTCAAATTCCACCTAATTAAATTGTCTTTAGTACTCCCTATTTTTGTTCTTCATGTGTCATACTCTTGACATAGAAATTTGTCATAGAATTTGTCTTGACATAGCAATTTGTCATAAAATGTCATAAATTCTTGACATAGAAATTTGTCATGAATTGTCATAAGCCTTGCATAGCAATTTGTCATAGACATGTCATAACTTTGCTATTCTTGACTTGAATTTCCATTCGAATCACTTTCATGCTAATTTGCTCATTTCTCTAATTTCTCTATAAATTGGATGATTTTCTTATATCCCGGACCCGAATCCTTAATCAAACTATCGAACTTACGCTTCTAGTACTCTTGAGCTTTTCATCAATCTTTCTTTCAATTGTATGTGCACTTGTAGGTGAGATCCACAAATCCATTTGAAGAGGAAAGAAGAACAATGGAGCCGCATAAAGGGAACATCTGGTTTGCATAATCTTTTTACATGTTTTGTCTTTATGTCTCTATTGAGTGTGCTTAGGATTAGATCACTGCAATGTGTGTGTTTGTGATTGAGCTATTATGTCTTTATATATACTTGCTTTGATGATTCCTAATTCTGATGCTACATTAATTGGTGAACCTGACATGAATACTAACCTTCTAACCCCTTTACTGTGTTTTGGAGTGCTTTCAAGTTGATTTTGTAGGTCAAAAACCCAAAAACAGGGCCATGCAGGGTATTCTGGACACTTCCGCGCTTGTGTCAGACATCTTGCACTTGTGTCATGCATCTTGCGCTTGTGTAGGTGACATTCCGTGCTTGTGTCATACATCTTGCACCTATGTCATGCATCTTGCGCTTGTGTAAAGTCCAGAATAGAGGTGAAAAATGCAGTTTTTACTTGAAATTTTTGGTGTTTTTGCATTCTATTTTCTGTGCTTTGGATTTTGGTACTAATTATTTGTGCATAATCTTGGCATACGCATGGAAAAGACTATAAATCAAACTACTAACATGTGTTATGCAGAATCGATGGTCAAAGACAACAAATCAAACCTCTAACTTGGGTTTTGCAGGTTGCCTTGGAGAAACAACCAAATTGTGTGTTTGAGATTTTTAATTAGGCACTTAGTGATTTATAAATAGGTGGGAATGAACATTTGCTTGCTTTGATTGTTAAGTGTGACATTGGAGTAGGAGAGTATGCTCTCATCCTTCATAGGGTGATCAGAAATCCAGATCTTCGATACCATGCTTGTGTTGTTGATTGTGTGTCACCCTTAGAGGGCCTGCCTTCCCGACCACTTTGCTTTAGCAAGTAAGTGATAATCCTGAGAAGGGAATGACCCAAAGTGAGTACGGCTAGAATTCCTTGGCATTCTAACTCACTATAAAAAAATACCTGATGAGCGAAAGCTTTGAAGGAAGCGTTACGTGGGAATTGCAGTTACTTGGGAAGTGATGACCCTTGAACTCTTTCTCATATCAACATCTAAGTAGGGCCTCTTGGTCTAAATCATGCTTGCACGACTACATTTGTTTGGTATCTTGATGGGCTTAATGTCTCAATCACGCTTGCGTGACATCAAGGAGTAATGCTTAATAGAAATCCTTACTAAACACCTTGTCTTTAGAGGCCAAAAACCCTTCTAGTTGCTTGAGAAGGACAAGTTCGGATACTTGGAAGAGATACTAAGTTCGCCATGGGGAGATTTCCATGGGGACTGATGCTTGGCTGCCCTGAGAAGTGAGTGCCGTGGAGGGGAGCCCGTGGGGTCAAGCATCTATGTATTCTCCTTGAATCTCATAATGAGTCTACCTCTCAAGTACCTAATGTCTTTGCCTACCATAAGAAATGTGGAAATGAGCATGATTGTCTTGAGTCTAATTTGAAATATCTTGTCTTCTTTGCTTATCAAAAGTTGAATTGCATCTCGTTTCAAAACAAGGCAAATTGATTCAAAACAAGGTTAAACACAAGAGACATTCATCCAACACAAGTTCAACAAAGTTCAACACACATCTTCCAATATGATGATCAAACATTGTTCCAAATCTTGTCTTAACATTCATGTCACTTGCATTTAGGTTCATCCTAGGTTGCATTTTGCAAAATTCGTTGTCAAGTACCAAGGTTAAGTTTCACCTGAGTCATACTCCTTTGCATATCAATAAGAGTCATCCATTTGCATGTGTCCTCTTGCATTAAAGTCATACCATTATCATACATTCATATTTGCATACCCTAGGTCTCTTCATCAAGCTTAAGTTATTATCATATCATATTAGGGTCATTTGCATATTAATTGTCCCTTTGCATATAGTCTCAAAAACTAGGTTTTGTCATACTTGAGTAATCCAAATCTTTGATAAACCCTAAGTCATTGTTAGGAATTCTAGACCTTATCAAACCTTTTCTCTTTTTGTCATCAATGTCATTTCGTCAAACCTAGCTTAGTATCCAAGAATATAGGGGAGACATTGTCATCTTGTCCTTTGTCAATTAAGTCCTTTTGTCCTTTGAGGTCTAGACATCATTTCAGTTTCCTAAGGGTCTCTTTTTAGATTTGCATTTCAAAAGTTTGTCAAAATCTTCAAAACAACCAAAAACATAGATTGCATTTTCATTTGTTTAGTTTTCATTTAGTTGCATATCATATATTATCCTTGAAAAATTCCAAAAATATTGCATTTGCATAGTGACATGTCTATTGAAACAAGGTTCCAAGCACCAATGATGCAACAAAGTTTGACATATCAACCGACAATGCAATCACAATTCTATTCAACCCAACATCAAGGCAATATCGATCAAACTTTTTATGATGAAACAAGTCTCCAAATACAAAAGTTAGAGGAGAAGCTAGCTCAAGAAAATGAGATATTGGAACAAAGAGTGAAAAACATTGTGAAGAATAGATCACAAATGTCCAAAATGTTTCAAAAATTTCCAGGTCGAAATCCAAATATTGAGCCAATTGATGTAAGATCTCTTCTTGAACGATCAGACATACCAGCTCTCCTCTCCCAAATAGAGATGATGAAACAATTTCAAGAAAAGAGACAACATCAATTTCAACATTATGTACCTCCACAACAAGAACAAGGTGTTTACTATCAATCAGATTTTCAACCATTACAACCAATGGTCCAACATATGCAACCAACACAATCAATGGTCCAATTTCAACAATATGTCCAACCAACTATACAATGTCAACAAATAGTTCAACCAATGGTGGAATATCAACAAGTTCAATCAACATATCAATGTCAACAACTCCAACCAAACATTCAAAAACAAAATTTGAACATGTCAAACCAATTGGATCAACATCTAGTTCGAAATCAAAACATGACGTCAAACCAGAACCAACTTCTTTCCAAACAAGTTCAAATTCTAGATACAACCATGTCAAAACCTCAAAGGAAAGGTGGCTTTATTGCAATGCTCTTAAGGAAACTACCAAGTGAATTCTTTGAGGAAGATCAAGATAATACACTTATGTCTAGCAATGCCTCATTCCCCCACAAACAAATTGACTCTCCAATGGCATCTATCCCTACACCTTTAGAAGTTTCACAAGAACCTTCCATATTGTCCTCATTAAACAATAGACCTAAGGATGCAATTATCCAAGAGCTATCCATAATTGATTGCCAAGTTAATCCAATTCATGATGCACATCCTTGTCATGTTTCAGAAATACAAGACCCAATGCCACCATGCACTTTATTGCCATTACCTATTTTAGAGGACCCCATTCAAAGTCCCTCTTCCTCATGTTCAAGCATTGATTCCTTGCCAGAATCCATCACAAATATTCAAAGTGCATTTCCTTTAGGCCAAAGCATTGATTCCTTGTCAGAATCCTCCATGCATATCCAAAGTCCAACCCCATGTCAAGAGGATAATTTAGAGCATGAAGAAATGAGTCGTAAAGAAGATCAAGATCAAGATTCTGAAACCTTATCATCCCATCCAATTGTTGACCAGGATCCCATGTTCCCAGACACTCACGATGATTCCCCCATTCTTGTCCATCATATCCAAAGTCCTATTGACACTCTATTTCCCGAGCAAGATCAAGATATCCCAGTCCATCCAATCCCAAATGATCCCCTTTCATTCCAAGAACATGATGTCCTTTCAAATCCCATTGACATTCCACTTCCTAAACAAGATCAAGATATCCCTTCCATTCTTTCTGACGATCCCATTGAAAGTCAAGAGCAAAGCACCTTTAAAGAAGATTCCAATGATCTTCCTCCTTGTCAAGATCAAAGTATCCTTCCAAATTCATTTCCAACACAAGACCCTATCATTCCTTCAGATCTTCCACAAGATCCACTTGTTCCTCCATCTCCTAATGCTCCATATACACTCCAAGATCGCATTTCTTTTGATGATCCCATTATTTATCCCATTCCATCTCTTGAAGAGCCTATCATTGAACCATGTCCACTACACAATCCTAGTCCTCCTCATGATCCTAATCCCCTTCATGATTCTAATGTTTTAGTGCAAGATGTTCATGAACCCTCGACATGCATAATGGGTTCTTCCACTTTGGTGCATTCTGATCCACTTCAAGATCTCATTATTTCTCTCATATCATATCCACCTCATAATGGACTCGCGTCTTCTTCCCAAATAAAAGAGTATCCTACAAGTCAAGATATTCATAAAGGTAAAGGGGTAGATCTTTATAAGCAAGAATCCCTTCATGTCAAAGAAGATCTTAAGGGTCATGTCTACGCAACTCACTCTCAAGGCGTTGGTATCCCTCCATCAAAATCAAAACATACACCTTCCCCATCATCGCTTTCATCCATTCTAGGTCCCTATATCCCTCCATCTCCTATGCAACATTAGCAAAGGCACACATCTTGGAGAACCTTCCATCCATCCCACATGCCTCCATATCATTCCCATCCACACCAAAATTCATTTCCTCTTCCAAGCAATTTGGATGCCAAGTATAAGCATCATAATTCTAGCAATCCACATATATTCAAGGATCAACATGTCCAATCTAATCGACATGTCAAAACAAAGAACAATGTGATCTATAAAGAAAAAGAAAAGTCCAAAAGGCCACAAAGGTCCACTGAGCAAAATAAAGCAAAGTCAAAATATATATGGGTTCCTAAATCCCTTGTGCAAATAATGCACTCCAAGGAACCACAAAAGCATGAAAAATCAAAAACCATGTGGGTTCCTAAGAAGCTCCTTGAAGCACAAAAGCCTAAAGAAACATCCAACTTGGCATCCAAAATTGCTATTCCTCCATCGAAACCTTCCAAGTCTGTTCCCCCATCACCACCTTCTTCATCCATTTTGGGCCCTTATGTCCCAAAATCCATAGCATTTCCTCCATCAAAATCTCATTATCCAAAATACATTTTTCCTCCATCAGTCCATCACCCCTCAAGGTGTGCGCCAATGTCGATCTTGCCAACATTTCCATCCACTGAAGCCCAATTCTTCCAATACCCTATCCATTATCCAATGCGTATTTTTCATCCTTCGATCCCTTTGATCCCATCCTTTGCATAAATCTTTGCCTTAATTTCATCTTATTTTCCATGTCCTTATCCCACCAACGTCTTTGAGCATACTTTTAAAGGTCATGGTCCATTTTCTTTCAAGGCTGCTATCCAAACAAAAAGACGCTTGAGTCCTTCTTCCATCCCCTATCATGTGTCCGTCTTCTATTGAAATAAGTCAAAAAAAATCAAAAAATAGTGAAAAAAAGAAAAAAAGACAAAAGAAAAAAAAAAGTAAAGCAAAAATAATTCGTCCACTGGTGAAAACCTGGCAAACAGGTGCCTTGGGCAAGTACCATGGTGAAAACCTGGCAAACAGGCATCATGCGTAATCTATGAACTTCTTGCACACCACACTTGGGGGCAGGTTTCCTCCTTCATATCCTATTGCCCTTCATTATCCTATCATACCATGTCATTACCCTTCATATCCTATTATCCCTCATGTCCATTTTCCTTTTCCACCTTTGATCTTGACAAGGCTGAGGATCGTCATGAGCATCACACATCTTATTTGCAGCTTTTAGTCCATCATAGCTTTTGGTCTTTATCCATTTGCTTATTATAACCTTTCATCCATATTCCCTGTCTTATTGCAACTTTCTGCCACTATCCCTTAGCCAATCCCGGCCTTCAGTCCATGTCCTTTATCCATTCTTGGTCTTGCTTATCCTATCCATCTCTTATCACTATCCATACACTCTTTTTCATTCCTTGATCTTGATCTGACATAAAGATGCAAAATTTAAACATATTTTTCAAAAACCTCTTGACATGTCCCTCATGCCATGTCACTGATTTACATTGTCATATCCAGTCTCTTGTCCCATCACACAATAGCCCTTGAAAATTGCATCTGCGTTGTCTCCATAATAAAAGGCCTTTGTCTTCCCTCTATCCACCATCATTGCAGCAAGCCTATTTATTCACCTGTCATATTCCTTGCCTTGCTAGACACTGGGGGCAAAATTTGAAAAAAGTCTTAAAAATTGAAAAATGTCTTTAAAAAAATCATAAAAATTGCAAAATGTCCTAAAAAAATTCATAAAAATCAAATAATGTCCTGAAAAAATTCGTAAAAATCAAATAATGTCCTGAAAAAAGTCACAAAAAATCAAATAATGTCCTGAAAAAATTCAATAAAAAATCAAGTAAAATCTTGAAAAAATGAACACAAAAAAATTGTAAAACTCGAAAAGAAAAACAAAAACAAAAACAAGCATTTTGCAATAAATGATTCCCTTTGTGCGTCAACAGATCACTGAGCATACATCCAACGACAATCAATTCAACATTGTGCTTTAACTGAAATCATGTGTTAACAGATGAACTTTTTCAATCAACACCAAGCATTCAATCTGATCAACATTGTCATCTCAATCAATCAACATCAAAGTAATATCATTTGTCCTTGTTACTACTATCATGGGTCTTATACAGGGTGTGGTATACTCGAAACCAGACTGTGTCCTATCTTAGACAGGGTACCACATTTCCTGAAACCAGATAGCATGATCATCCTATCAGCACTTTCAACTTTTGACAATGAAGATCAAGATGTTTGTTTGATTTGCTTGAATTTGTGTGTCTTATCTTTTTATTGATTTATCTTTGGCTTCGATCATGTTCCTATGTCGCTCGATGATGTCACTGAGTGATTTAGAGTGACCGGGATGGCTCATGGTCCCTTTCTTTTTTATTATGATTGTCGTTTGTCTGTGATGTGTCTATCTTTTGCAAAAAGGGTTGCATTTCAGCTCTGGCCTTCAATGCCATGATGCTACGCATCCATTTTGCTACATTAAAATAAAGGTTCTCACCTACAAAGTGCATTACTGAAAGCAAGTTTTCATCATCTCTAACTGTCCTCTATCTCATTTCCTACTAACATTTCTTCCATCCGGTCGGATAGTCAGTTCGGTCTAGTGCTCCGATATCCACACACATATTGCATCCTGCATCCATTTGGTTAGCACATTTGCATTCCATCACATATTATATCAAGCATTTTATCCATTTCATTTCATAAATACATCAAAAATACATAAAAATACATCCATACATGTTCATAAACAAATGCATAAGTCATCCATACATAGAAAAATAACTACAAATCATAACATATAGCATCCCATCATATCGATGCATATCATATCATATGTCAAAATCATATCGGAGTACAAAATCGGACTGTCTGTCCTAAGTATGGCCCGCAGGCTGACTATATAATGTCGAACTACATAATGTCCACTGTCTGTCATAAGGAGCACGTGCCTCTGTCACTGGGTACTCCCTCTATCCTCCTCATCCCTACCATGTCCCCAATCCTGCTAATGTGTCTCTCTCTGTGCTCCTAAGTCTGTGTCGTAGCATGAAATAGTCTGGTCGATTCTCCCATGTGATCAACGGATACTGTCGACTCTACATCACAATTGGGGCATCTTTTTATCAGTTTTAGGGTTTGCTCCTATGGGTTGCATTTCCTCATTTTCATGTCCAAATTAGGGTGTTTTTCATCTACATTGACCTATCCTACCCTTGTCCCCCCTTTTCAAGTCCTTTGCATGCAGTTTTGAACCTAAATTGAGTCTTACATGCACTCTTGCGCTTGTGTCTTAACTCTTGCGCTTGTGTCTTGACTCTTGCGCTTGTGTACCCTTACACAAGCGCAGAAGACATGACACAAGTGCAGAAGTCATGACACAAGCGCAGAAGACCCTACACAAGCGCAGAAGTTAGTTTCTGCATCCTCTATGGGCCCCGCAATGTCCCGCAAGCAAGTCAAATTCATGAAATTGAAAACATGGGTTTTTGAGATACATACTGCTGCTCCCACATCGTCCGGTCATTGGTACATGTGTACACATTCTCCAAGGTGATCTGCCATTGGAATGTTCGCCATCTCTCTGCAAGTGTCCTTGTCCAGAGCAACAAATCCTCCTCTTTAGCTAGTGCAAATGAGCAATTTTCACTCTATTGGTCTCATTTATAGCTCTTTGTCATTGCATAGATGGATGTGCGTCCTCTCCATCTTATGTTGGTCGTGGTCTTGTGCACCTTAAATTGCTTGTCTGTCATGCATCCGATCTCCGATTGTCAATCTGTTCGATCCTTTCATTTTTATCGATCAATTGGCCTCTTTTCTGCATGTTTCCGGCCAATTCCTCGAGGGGGTATGTATATGTCATTATCATTGTCTGGGGCATTTTCGTTATTGTTCTTTGAAACAACGCTTAAAATCACATTGTCTCAAAGAGGGGCAAAATGTAGACACTTAAAAATGGTCAAACGCTTGCGAGGTCATACTTTAACATTTGCGCATTGCCTCATTTTAGGTTTTTTGCGTCGCATTAACATTTCTCCTATGTCACGCATTTGGTCTTTATCATTTGTGAACATCGAGTCATTCTTCTACATTCTTCAATCATCTCGTCCTCAAATTTGGTCTTGTCGACAACATTATCCAGTCATGATTTTGATCGATTTTATCCTGTCGCATCAATGTGCATATTCATTTGTCATCATTTTGGACATCGTCAATCCTAATTAGGGTTTTGTCCTCTTTTCAATCTTATCATCTGGCAATCGGTTTATCAGTCTTGTCGTTTTACGATTGATTTGTCATCAATCGCTGTCATGTGCAATCTTGTCATTTTGCGATCGATTTGTCATCGATCGTGGTCATTTTCAATCTTGTCGTCTTGCAATCTATTTTGTCATCGATTCTTGTCCTTTTGTCAATCTTGTCATTTTGCGACCGATTTGTCATCAATCGTTGTCTGTCTCAATTATGTCAATTTGGATCAATTTGTCATTGTTCCTCGTCAATTGGCGCATTTCTCAATCAAATTGTTTATCGCATTGGTCAGTTATCAATTCAAAATCATGATTGACATTAATTATCTTCAATCAGGACCTAGTTGTCATCCTCGCATTGCTAATTCACCTTCTAGGGTTTCATGATTTAATCATTTAACCTTGTGCGTCATTTCTTCCTTTAGGATTAATAAATTACTTATTTATCCTAAGTTTTCTCATTACAATTAAATATTCATTTAATTGGCTAATTATTCCTCTTTGTGAGTGAATTAATTAATAAATGAAAAATTATTGATTAATTCACTAATTTCATTATTTCCTAATTCCTAATTTCCACCTATTTTCTAATTTTCTAATTCAAATTCCACCTAATTAAATTGTCTTTAGTACTCCCTATTTTTGTGCTTCATGCGTCATACTCTTGACATAGAAATTTGTCATAGAATTTGTCTTGACATAGCAATTTGTCATAAAATGTCATAAATTCTTGACATAGAAATTTGTCATGAATTGTCATAAGCCTTGCATAGCAATTTGTCATAGACATGTCATAACTTTGCTATTCTTGACTTGAATTTCCATTCAAATCACTTTCATGCTAATTTGCTCATTTCTCCAATTTCTCTATAAATTGAATGATTTTCTTGAATCCCGGACCCGAATCCTTAATCAAACTATCGAACTTACGCTTCTAGTACTCTTTAGCTTTTCATCAATCTTGCTTTCAATTGTATGTGCACTTGTAGGTGAGATCCACAAATCCATTTGAAGAGGAAAGAAGAACAATGGAGCCGCATAAAGGGAACATCTGGTTTGCATAATATTTTTACATGTTTTGTCTTTATGTCTCTATTGAGTGTGCTTAGGATTAGATCACTGCAATGTGTGTGTTTGTGATTGAGCTATTATGTCTTTATATATACTTGCTTTGATGATTCCTAATTCCGATGCTAAATGGTACACAAAGTTGTCACTAAAATCTCATAATCAATGTTGTAGGAGAAGTTTTGAATAAATTTCTCAATAAATTAACCCCAAGAATGAATCCCAGGTGGTAATCACAAAAAATATTCCATGGCTTGCCCCCCTAGACTACAAGAGAAGAGGCACATTAAGTAAGAATCCTCATGAGAAACCTCTATGTAATCATTGAAGAATTATCTAATATATTCCTTGCGATCACCCTTTCCTTTGTACTTGAAAAATTTAGGTCTATTAAACTTAGGAGGAAAGAGTCACATTGGTATAGGTTTATTGAATTAATAAGGACAATCCTAAAGTGTGAATTCTTGATAGGTGCATTTATGCTAGCCATTTGCTGTTGCAATTTATTCACTTGTTATTGAAAATCATCCTTAGGAGGTGATGTATTCCTTTGATCTATTCCTAGGACTAAGCCATTGGGTGGAGGAGGACAAGGAAATAAATAATTATGAGGACCATTGGGACGAGAAATTTAACGGGGATATTGAGTGCTAGGTGGAGGGATGTAGCCATGTGGACTATAATTGTAGTATTAAGCATGAGGCCTTGGATGAGTGCAAGCATCATGATTGTGAACATAAAAGTTTGCACCCCTGGTGATCAAGCTTGACCACCAACCTGATGAAACATTGAATTAACCTCTCAAGTGTGGGACCTTGCACTGTTGTGAGGTTGAATCTCAGGAGAAGGCCAACTTCCTCTTCAATCTAAATGTAGAGTGTTGGACCAACCCAAAATTGATAAAACTAATCTATCATTTGACAGGGAAAAGGGAGAAAGGTAAGGGTTGCAGGAAAGAAGGGAAAACGGTTTGCACCCAGATTGAAATAATGATCCATCCCTGCCAATAACTGCACAAAACATTAATGAAAACTACACAAGGATGCACAAAATTCTATTCTACTTAGCCATCTAAGTGTGAGTGAAGGCTGGGAATCAGCATGGTCACTTACATCACAAAAAACCAAAGGAGAAAGCATTCAAACAAAGAGGTAAACACTTACATAGATTGCAAGAATCGAATAAATGCAAGAAAGATAACTTTATTAATGAAAGGGCAAGGCAAATTTATAGATGCAGAGAGACATAAGAATTCTTCATGAGAAAAGAAGGGGGAAGATCCTGAAAAAAAATTACAAAATTGCCTTTATATTTTAGGCATAACCCAGATGGTTACATTGAGAAAACCCTAACCCTATGCTGGTTAGGTTACAAAAAAATTAGAGAGGAGGAGAAGAGATTAGATAAATAGATCTGATGGCGTACTGTGACATATTTACAAGCCAGTCCTCTGTCTCTGGAAGCATGAAAAAGCCCCCCTCGATGAAGTAATTCCTGCCAACAAGCATGGTTGAGCACACTTGCAGGGATAAAAGTCTTTGTTCTACATTAAAGAGGGCATGGTGGCATTTGAAAATTACTTGCAAGTTCAAATCTAAAGTAATGATGAGAAAATATGGTGGTTGGAGGGTGATCATATCAGATATGATGTGTCGACCTAAGCAGGAAGAATGTCTTGATAGTCGGGTTAACAACAACCTGCCTGCAAAAGTTCAAATGCCAACGACCTCCATGAATTCAAATGCTAACCATTGATCTGAGGGATTCATGCGAAGATGGACACATGAGATCTCTCCATCTAGGTCTCCAGCAGGCCCAATCGATGATTAAAACATGGCCATAGGATCGGGCCTTTATGAAGATCTAACGACCACAATTGGTTGACGTGGCACCCTAGGTTCATGTATCCTTACTGTGTTTGACCACTAAACGACCCCTAAATTCTTATGCCATAGGGCCCATGCGGGCATGACCTTACCTTGTGGGATAAGCATTTTATTTAATTTTCCCTTGTTTCTTATCTCACAACACTTTGCACTCTCCAGTCTACCTCACAAGTTAAGGCCTTAAGGTCTTTTCTTACTTTGTTCTTATCCTGCAGACCATGCGTGTCCTCGAGTTTACCTCGCGGGATAAGAAAAATACTCTGTAGTTTCTATTTGCTCCTTATCCCCCGGGATCTCTCTTGTCTTTGTTTTCCTTCATGGCATAAGGGTCCTTTGTTCCCCTTGTATCTTGTCCTGTGACATCAGTTGTGCATTGTTCTAACCTCATGGGATAAGAAGAAAGCCTTTCACTTTGCTTTGTCTTATTTATTTTCTTATCCCGCGTGACCTTATCCCATGGGATAAGGTTTTGATTTGTTTCACCTCATGGGATAAGCCAAAACTATACCTGCCTTTGACTTCTCTTATCCTATGGCCTCTTTAATGCATTTGTTCCACTTCACATGATAAGGGGGAGATACTCCTTGGCCTTTGAAAATTCTTATCCCATGGCCTTTGCTTGCTACATTCAAAAATCTTGTGACTGGTAAGAGGAAGGGGGGAATCAGCCCATTGAGGACCGAGAGCCCCTACAGCCAGTTGAACCTAAGTGAGTTGGTCTATTGACCTAGTGAACTCAAAAAATATTTGGGGCCCACTTACAACCGAGAACCCCTCCATCCAGTTGAACCTAAGTGAGTTGGTTGACTAATCCAGTCAACTTGAAAAATAATTGGGGCTCACTTACGACTGGGAGCCCCTCCAATCAGTGGTGAATAACACAACCTGATATTGACACATCATATAGCCCTCATGTTATATGACTTTGCAAAACTATGAATAGGAAACTAACTCTACTGAGACCGATAACACGACATATTACTGGTATTGATTAACATAAAATGTTGGTTACACTAAATTCTTGGAATTCCCTGCAAGGTTTGGCACAAAAAATGCCAACATTTCTCGAAACTCAGAGGGGGTGACAAGCCTGCTTGGCACATTGATTAGCAACCTTAGATGTCCATTGGGCATAGATTCAAAACTTGAAACAAAAAAGATAATTGCTGCCCCTACAAGATATTAGAACCTTGCCATTCTAGAGAATAGCCTGTGCGTGTGCACTTCTTGGAAAGCTGAAAAAACTGAAAGAACCTAAGCTAATATGTACACTACCTCACAATGAAGGGGCTAAACAAATCCATTCACTGGTTTGTTAAAGTATCTACCTTTCCTAACTAATTCCTGATAATCTCCATGCCTATGGAAAACCAATCATGAAAAGAAAATTGAAAGGAATCCAATAGACTGCTGGAATGCCTCCCAAAACCTGAGAGCAAAGAAACTCATCCATTACTGAATTTTATCCTTCTGGGGTGGATGGGTGAAAATAACTTGCTCCTCTTCATGATTCTCAAATTCATGCTAAATAAGCATGACAAATGGTGAATTGTAGGTTTGAGCCAAATGTCTAATAGGGCATCCCCTTGAAGAAGATAGACTTAGGCCATCACTATTGAACTGCCCTTTGCTTTGCTGGTTTGACAAAAAAATAGGCACCTCTGAGATATGCCCCTGCTCTTCAAAATTTATTGCCTTTGCTGGTAATGTAAGATCTTCTCCTTGATCCTCTTGATTCAAGTGACTAGAAGCTGTCATCTCGGTGTCAAAACTTGAGCAAAAGCCCTCTAGATCATCCCAAAAAGAATCATCCTCTGACTCCCTAACCCCTAGCTCGGTCTCATTTTACTGCTCAAATGTAGGCACATCCTTCTCCTGAAGGGAGGAGGGGAGCTCTTCCTGAAATGAGGAAACGAACTCCTCCTCACTAGTATCCTCTGCCACCTGCTAGTTTGTAAAAACAAAATATCTCTATGCCAATAAGGCCTGAGAGGCATCCCCATTTCTACAAGTGACCATATTAACATGATTGGATTGCACATGAACAAGTGCTCCCAAGGTGTTTGCGTTTGCAAGATTTAGGCTATCCAAAGGCCCGGGCCCATCCATTGGTTTTGTCTTTCAAAACTAGATCTCTGAATCTCTCTGAATGATGGAGGAGGTGTAGGTATAAGCATTCAACCTATAGATGTCATTGGTATAGGGGCCAAAGCAAGCGACTATGCAAGAACCTCTGGGAACAAGGGCATTGGGGCCTAGGAGCTAACTTTCCATCTTGTATGGCAATGTCATAATCCCTTGGAAGGTTATCCCCTCCCAATGACCATATCATCACAACTATATCACTATTTAGATCCCTAAGGAAGTATAAGAAGACACGGTTGATAGATGGCTTGACCAAAGTAGGGATCCTATCCCAAGTCTTTTGGAACCTATAGTTGAAGTCTACCATGAATTCATATGGGGCTCTCCTGATAGTTACTAGTTGTTCAATTAGTGACAATGAGTCACCCCTATCCTAAAAACTCTTGCACAATCCTTCCCCTAATTCATCCCAGCTATGGATTGAACTAGAGGGAAGACCCCTAAACCACTACATGGATTTTCCCTTGAATGAAGAGGAAAGAAGCCTCACTACTATGTTGTCTTCTATGATGTAAAAAATAGAGCAGATACATGCTACATCTTGAATGTGCTCAGTTGGGGTGACAAAGGTTTCTCCAGTGAAAAAAGGTACAACCTTAAAGGTTGCAACTGAGATGTCATTCTTTTGGGCTAGAGCTAAGGGGCTGCCACCATTAAAGGTGGAAAAGCATGCATTCTAGGGATAGCCATATTTTTATGCTACTACCTCTACTTCATGAATCTGAAAATTTAAATTATTAGAGAAAAATACCTCTAGAAGGAGCTCTTGTTAGGTTGTTTGATGTGAAATGGCTGTTGGTCCTGAGAAAGAGCCTAGATCTGATCCTCAGAGTCACTAGGTGCTGATGTGACTACCTCCAAAGGCAAGATACTGAGGAGCGCACCAAGTCTTTAGGTATTTTAAGCGTTGAACTACTTCACTAGTAAATTTGTTGTAGAGTCACCAGGTGTTGGATGGTGCCTCCAAAGGATGAATTTGCTAATGGACACAACAACCATCAACAAAATGATAAGAAGATTGAACCAGAGCTAGTTCAATTTGTCCCACCGGGCATGCCAAAAACTATGGTATGACTGATGGTTTGGAATGGAACTCATTTTCTTCTTGAATACTTTAAAGATCTGTCCCACCAAGCGTGCCAAAAACTGTGGTATGGCCGATGGCTTGGAATGGAATTGGATTTATTCTTGAATTATTTAAAGATCTATCCCACCAAGAGTTCGAAAAACTATTGACACAAAATTTTGCACCCCTCGTGATCTAGCCTGACCACCAACATTGTAAAACATTGAATCAACCTCTCAAGTGTGGGACCTTGCACTATTGTGAGGTTGAATCTTTGGAGAAGGTTGTCTTCCTCTTCAATTTGAATGTAGAGTGTTGGACCAACCCAACATTGATAAAACTAATCTATGGTTTGAAAGGAAAAAGGGAGAAAGGGAAGGGTTGCAAGAAAGAAGGGAAAAGGGTTTGCAACCAGACTAAAATAATAATCCATCCCTACATATAACTGCACAAAAAATTAATGAAAACTACCCAAGGATGCACAAAATTCTATTCTACTTAGCCATCTAAATGTGAGTGAAGGCTGAGAATCAACACGGTCACTTACACTATAGAAAACTAAATGAGAAAGCATTCAAACAAAGAGGTAAACACTTACACAGATTGCAAGAATTGAATAAAGGCAAGAAAGATAAGTTTATTGATGAAAGGGCAAGGCAAATTTACAGATGTAAAGAGACATAAGAATTCTACATGAGAAAAGAAGAGAGAAGATCCTCAAAAAAAAGCACAAAATTGTCTTTATAGTTCAGGCATAACTTAGATGGTTATATTGAGAAAACTCTAACCTTATTGGAGTTGGGTTACAAAAAAATCAGAAAGGAGGAGAAGAGATCAGATCAAAATATCTTATGGCATACTGTAAAATCTCTACAAGCTGGTCCTTTGTCTCTAGAAGCATGAAAAAATCCCCTTAGTGAAGTAATCCTTGCCAAGAAGCATGGGTGAGCACACTTGTAGGGACAAAAGTATTGGTTTTGCATTAAAGAAGGCATGGTGGCGTCTGAAAATGACCTACAAGGTTGTGTCTAAATTAATGATGAGAAAATATGGTGGTTGGAGGGCAATTGAATCAGAGATGAGGCATCAACCTGAGCAGGAAGAACGTCTTGACAGTCGGGTCAACAACTGTTGGAATCCAAGAACATTGAGAGGGTGGGGTGAATCAATGTTTTACCAGAACTAAGAAATTTAAGCTTATTAATAGAACAACTCAACAACCGGTAAACATAAAAGAATATAGCAATAAGCAATAATGCAACCATAAAGATGAACACCATAACACCACATATTTATAAGTGGAAAACCTCAAAGAGGAAAAACCATAGTGGGATTGGAGACCCACAATATCTATCCACTGATCAGATGAATAAATATTATAAAAAGGGGATTGCACATGTAGGAAGGCCAAAAGCCTAGAGCACACTGCTCATCACAAGAGGAGCCTCACAAACTATAAAAAACATCAGATTACAATCTGAAATGAAGATTGAACTGCAAGAATAACATCTCCTATGCCTGAGTATAATTCCGATTAAGCTCAATACCGGAGGCCTTAAATCTCTTTCACAAGCCCAATTCGATCACCTATGATCGACCTGTTATCACTGTTTAAAAAATGGGTATTCTTTTCCCATAATTGGCTAAGTCTATGAAAATTTTGAGTCTGGTATGACCTTGTTACTTCTAATTTCTTTGGGTCCAAATAAGGGTTTATGGTTTAAGTCTTAAATCGCTCCTATGTCTGAGAAAACCTTTATAATTCTATTTCGATGTTACTTTATTCACTTAAAGGAGGGTCCGTTGGTCACGAAAAGTGTCCCCCTCCCCCTCTTTAATTTTTTCCTAGGTGGGTTTATCGGTGCATTATCCTTCTATGTCTTTCCTAAAGTTTTAATTTCTTAAATGGGCTCCTAAAAGGTGAGCAAGTTCCTTTTGATCTAAAGGTGCACGTGGTTTCGTTAAGCTTATATGCCCATGAGTTACCGATCACAAACTAGCGAAAGGCATAGGCGGGCCTGACCAAATGGATTGACCATTGGGTAAAAGAGTTGCATCTTGATTGTGATCCAATAGCTTGCATTGATTTGCTAGCTTGAGATACACATGGTTTATGTTCTATGGAGCAACAAAAACACATGGCGAGTCCTAGAGACAAGCGGTCTTCCTTGGTTAAAGAGTGGTCGGGTTGGAAAAGGATCAACGGCTCACGTTGATTCATGGCCGGGAGATGCACACATTTTACCTTTCACAAAGTAGTGAAAAGGTGGTGGGTCCTGCTAGAGGTGGCAGTAAAGGTGGTAGATCCAGCTGGCAATGACAGAGTAGTCACAGGGTGCTCAGTTGGTGGTCCATAGTGGGCTCGGGCAAGGTTGCCATAGAAAGAGTAAACAACGAGCAAGTTACTGAGATCTGATGGCTCATGTGGATTCGTGAAGGTAAGATGCTAGTAAGTTAGTCATTGCAAAGTGGCAAAAAGGCCGGTGGGCCCAAGGGATAGGCAGGGCATGAAGTTAAAAGCCGATCAGGTCTATTTTGATCCAACGATCCTTGTGGTTTCATGGCTGCAAGCCAAATGAAGATTAATGTTCATGAAATGGCCAAAGACAGGTTGAAATCACACAAAGGCATGACGTGGCATGATAGCTGCTACATTTCATAGAGCTTGATAGTGATGTGTCGAATGCCATGTGGCTCTGAAGGGTAGTTGAGGGCCTGCCTAGGTGTAATCGGTAGTTATGTGGGAATAGTAAAGAGAGCACATGGCAGATTCAGGGTGGAACCCAGAGGAGTTTCCAGAGCTAATGGCCGACTGCCATGTGGCATTTATTAATTGGTGAATAAATGGAGTAAGTGATTTCCAAATAAAGGGCCCACTTAAAAGGTTTGAAGCTTGTTAAAAAGTATTCATCTCATGGTTGATCCAATGGTTCTCGTTGTTTCGTGGTCTGAAGATGCCTATGGCTTAACCTTTGCAAAATGGCGAAAACCGTTAGCCGTTAAGATGAGGCGCAATTAGTTAGTGAGGTTGATGGTCCTGGTTAGAGTTAAAGACTAGGTGTTTTGAGCTTGATCTAATGGTTGGTGCGGTTTCGTGAAGGAAAAGTGCACAAATGTTAAAGCCCGCGAAATCGCGAAAAGGAGGTAGGGCCCGACACTAATGCAGAGAGATCAAACAGAGATAAAGACAATGTAAGTTATCGTTATCTAATGGCCAATGTTGCTTCATGAAAGAAAAGAGCACAGGTTTTATTTTCTACGAAATAGCGAAAGAGCGAAACAGAGGAAAGACTCAGAGAAGTTATGACCCGTTGGAGGTAGTTTTGAATTCGATTTGTTGAATTCAATTCTTAAAAGAAAGCCGAAGCGTGCAAAGTTAATTTCTAACAATTCAATACCAACTTTTCCTTTTGAGTCCACATCAACTTGATTGTTAGTATTGTTTCATCAAAGTTTGTTGTAGAGCAAATTGGTGCGGAGCGATTCTCTTCAAGCGAATAATCAGGTTTTTTGTACTTTTCTTGATAATTCTGGTTTGTTTCCAAATATTGCTGTATGAATTATTTCATTAGAGGTCTGTGCTAGTTTCTAGTGGTATAGTTGCTTGTTCAGAATGGCACCAAGAAGAGAGTTGATAGGAAAAGTCAATTATCAGAACAGGAACATCTGTGATGATTTTTTAGAGCAATTAACCATGTCTACCAATGCCGGGGCTAAGGCCAAAGAGCTAGTACCAAAGAACCCTCGTCTGAAAATTGGGGATGGCCTATATGATAAAAGTAATTGGTTAAGGGACCCTAAAATAGGAATATCAGGTTTAGGACTGTTCAAAGTTGGTTGGGAACTAGATGTAGGAAAGCTTATGGTCCTAGGTGTTTTCATGGATATAGATCTGTTGACCCTAAATGCATAGAATTATGACCCTATGGCAAGATGCATTGGGAATATAAAGGGATCAGTCCTGATTGAAATAAATGAAGATGAATTCAGGAAGGTGTTTAAACTCAGTGAGGCCTCCAATTTGTTAGAGCCTATTGACTTTGAGTCATTAGCCCAGGTTTACCATGCACCGAGGGATCATCTTAGGAGTGGCCCATTGAAAGAATTCTTTGTTAAGATAGGGGGGTTAACAGTTGTAGGCCCCAACATAATGGAACCATTCTCCCTCAATTTATTCACTCTGAGAGCTAAGGGTATGTATTGGGCATTATGTCAAATCTTTGGAGAGGATGCTGAAAAGAATATGCCAACCCATTACATGTTAATGATTGCACAAATTGTAAACCCCTCCCTAGAAATAACATTTGATTATGCCTCATACCTTGCTGATGCAATTCATAAAGGGCTAGTAGGGATAAAAAATGGTAAGTTGGATAGGTCGCTTGGATGGTACTCCATGTTAATGCACATATGCTTGTTCAAAGGTGCTGATTACTTTGCAAAGGAAATGGAATTGATCAAGATAAAGGATAAGGAAGAGATGCCTATTCAGCTTTGGAGCGCTCTTTTATCCTGGGATAGAGAAGATGCTAGTTTTTTGAAGTTTGATAGATGATTTGCATCTAAAATTAGAATTCTTTTATGTACAGAAAACCCTAGAATTCCTAAGGCTCTGTTGGAATTTCTCAGACCTAAGGAGTTTGTAGAGGATATTAAGATTGTTCACAATTGGGGAGACATGTATTTGTACCCTGTGTCTACTATTTTCAGAGTGTATGTATTTAGAGGTACCCCCTATTTACTACCCTATCAGGTCCCATTAAAGATAGGGATTGCAAAAGTATTGAGACAAATTGGAGGAGTACAAGAGGCAGAGCTAACCAATAGAGGTAAAGGGACCATTTTCCCAACTATTACCATGGCCCACCATTTTGTGATCACTAAGGGTGGATGGAAATATTTTGAAGAATTCTTTAAGCCATATAGGCTATCAACTGCAGTTTCAAGATGTGCAGACCCTGAGGACTTTTTTGTCATGCCCAAAATTTAGGGCAAAAATGGAACGAATTTTTTTTTTTTTAAACATACTAAAATTAATTAACAAGTTCACTCTCACGACAAGCGTTAATGAAATTTCCATTATTAAATTCGAGCTAATTCTGAAACGAACTAACCATCGATAAATTGTTTAATTTTAATTGCAGAAAACTAACTGGTTTAATTTTATCTCCAAGAGATACCTAGTTATTAGGTTTATTAAATTAATCAAGCTAAAGGAAATAGGAGAGGAAAATTAATTCAATCTCCAATATGACTATATAGTCTAATCAACCTTTTAATTTTTTTTTTTCTTTATTACTTGCTCCAAATTATAACCAAGATTATATATATATATATATATACACACACACACACACACATATATATATATATATTTATAATTAGATACTTAATCCAAATTATGATCAAAATTTATATATATACATATATATATGTTAAATATTTTAATTCTAATTTCAAAAGCACATTAACTTTCTATATATTAATCCATATTTTCCCCAACCCTATTTAGGGTTCCATTTTCTTATATATATATATTTTCAAATCTAATTTATCATATTACTCCTAAATTTCTTTGCCCTAGCCCTACCCGGGCTAGGGTTTAACCCATATTTTTTTAAACAGGGAATTATTTTGCTGGGCCGAAACCCTTGGCGGCCATGAATTCTCTTTTTTTTTGTTGTTGCAGGTTACGGGAGTTTGAAGGCGGGTGTGGTCGTGGCGCCACTGTGTGGGCGCACAGTGGGCGCCGCGGCACCACTGTGTGTCCACACAGTGGGCGCCGCTAGCGGCTCCCCACTGTGTGGCCACACAGTGGAGGCCACAGCCGTCCACTATGTGTCCACATAGTGGGAGCCGAAACAGCTCCACTGTGTGTGCACACAGTGGGCGCCGCACGGCCCTCCACTGTGCGTACACACAGTGGGGTCTGCGTGGACCCAAAAACATTCCTTTTCTTTAATTTTTTTTTTTTTTAAAATATATTATATATAAATATATATATATATATATATATATTTATATTTATATAAATTTATAATCATAGTTAAAAAGGGTGAAAATTATTTCAATATAAATATATATATATATATATATTTTTTAAAAGAGATTTACATGCAAAATTTTTAAACTAATATAATAAAGGGAAAAGCATTAAGTTTATTCAGAAATATATATATATATATATATATATATATATATATATATATATATATATATGTAAATAAGCTTTTAAATCAATGCTAACTAAAATACAATTTAGAATACTTTTTAAAAGATACAATATACTTTTCTGGAATAAAAAGAATTTCATTGATTTTTTTTCCTCTAATAAAGTATTTACGTAAAACATCTATTTTCATTAAAAAACTTAAAATCTTTCAGCATCAATAAACTTCTATCTTGCCACAGGTAAAATATAGATAAAATTTAAATAAAATCTATTCCTTTTTTTTTTCTCTCCATAATACAAGAAACTTTTGCATGCAACACAAAATAACTCTTCTTTTACTAAAAACCAGAAGTAGAAATAAAACAAGCTTTTCTTTTTACAATTCTAGGATATTCTGTAAAATTGTTCAGGATGTTTCTTTGAATAGCCACAACAATAAAGCTTCAAATCCATTTTCAAAAAATTACATCTTGCTTCTCTTTTCTATGAATAAGGCCTACTTCTATAACAAATTTAAACAAATATCTGCAACTGAATTTAAGAATCTTCAATAATAATCTTCTGTGTCTCTTTCATGGTTCCTATTCTCTTTCTCCTGACTTTCCTGCATAATAGATAAACACAAATATGACCACAGAGTGCTCACCTCCCAACCTAGGCTAACTGGTAGCCACCCCCGAGCTTGGAGAACCAAATCCTAGATGGGTAACAAACAGGCAAACACATAGAAAGCAATGCATACAAATTTTTTTTCAGACACATTCCCAACTTGGCTTTCATAGCACCACACTTTGGTGATGAACATTTTCAAAGGGTGGTAGTGGACCAATACCCTGAGGAGAACTACAAGTATGAAATAAATAAGAAGCCACCTCATGGCACAATAATAATATCAAGAATCACAACCCCTTATTCCTTATGCCCCCCAAAGGCATTCTAGCCTTATATCCCTCCTTATGACCCCCATTGCACAAACAGGCCATGCAGCAAGGGTCACACAAAGATCCCTTGTGATCGCTCTCAAAAGAGAGTCTCTCACTCGAGGGCTGTCACTGCTACAACCCTCAAGATCCTCTTCTCTCCCAAGAGTGAGAGATCTTGAGAAAACTCCCAAAACAAAACAATTCATAAAGCAAAAATACCAAAAGATTTTCAAACCATAAACTTTCAAATACACAGATTCCTTATACCAACAAACTTCCAGACATAAACAAGATGAAGACATTAAAATAATAACTAAAACCAACCTTAATCTGCCCAAAGGTTATTATGATATTTGATGAAGAGCTGCCCAATCTACGAATCTCTATCCTTCTCCCTTAATCAATCTTTCTTATTCCATAACATTATTTTCTTTTCAAATTTTCTTCTGTCTCCAAAAATGGAGAGTGGGTGATTACCCTCCAATTCTCAAAAATCTTGCTTAAGAAGGTTACTTTCTGAGTTCTCATAGGATTCTAAAAAAAAAACCAAAAAGAAGAAAGAAAGCAAAAATGCAAAAAGACTCTCATTCCAAAAGGAAAAATCTTGATTAGATTTAACTTCTAATTTTCAATTTTCGCTCAATTCAAAAAAGCCAATTTTTAAAGCGTTAAAAAGATCATTATAAAGTAGAAACTTGCCTAAAACTACCCCTAACCCCTAGGTATACCTTATGGGCTTTAGGAAACCCTATTAAACTACCCCTAGGTGTTCATTTAACCCATTTTAAACCCCTCTGAAGTTTATTTTCGGGTCAAACATAAGTTGACCACCCCAAATATTATATTCCCAAAGTATTTATGACAACACATTAATTTATTTAAGAAAACTAAAATTAAACACTTTCCCACCAAGAGACAAAATAAAACATTTAAATTTAAATCCACACATGTGTCAAGTGACACTAATAAAACACTTTTACAAAAATAAAACATGAGATTGTCTCTCGTGGTTTTTTACACATTAAATTTAATTAACACTTAACACTCATGCAGCATATACTGATACGAATAAAATACAACACAAACGGGGTGTTGTCTCTCCAAATAGACAAACCCTGGCTTACGAACATACATAAGTCTAGGTTTGATTCTCCCTAATTTTCCATGGTCACATGGTAAATTTCCTGCGCATCTCAATTTACACATTAGTACTTCCAAATATCCATATATAATATAATTCAATAATATAACAATACACATCATTACTTGCATACAATTTTCATCTACACAGATTGAATACATCTTTTATCAAGCAATTTCACATAAGCAATTTCATCCCAATTCACATAAACTAAACATACATCATAGTTCTATATTCAGAGTAAAGTCTTGCAAATTCCATAACAACATCTATCATTGCAATATCATCCTATCTAACAATCATGTAGTGTTCTATCTCATAAAGCATATAAGTAAATCATCAAATCATAGCAATGTTATCCACATCCTGAAATCATATAAGTTCTAAGTCTTAAAATGCATCAAAATAAAGTATCCATAATAGTCTAAATATAAAATCCACTGAATGTCAGACTGAGTCGAGGTGAGGCCTCACATTTTTCAATGGCATGTTCAGAAAAAGAGCAGTGTATAGAGGTAGGCCTCACCAATTTCAGTTCCCCGAAGATTTAATTAGGAATGAATTCAGCTTAGATGAGAAGGAACTAAGGAAGGAGAAGTGGGTTGCATATAATAAGGCACTTGATTTTATCCATCAATTTGACAGTAGCTATGACCCTCTTTCTAGCTTCAACCCTTTTGAGGAGAAAATCAAATTCTTGATTCTCTATTTCGAAGACCTCATGCAGACCTTAAAAGAAAAGAGGGAGGCTATAATGCAAAATGATCCTGATAAGGTTAAGTTGGTCTTGGCTAAGCCTGCCTTTGCTAAGGCTATCCCACCTGGTGACTATGTAATGCACAAGAAGTCAAAGTACACTGTGATGATGCCAGTGACAGGTGAGCCTTCCACTTAAAAAGGGAATAGTAAAATTGAAGATGTAATTGACATTCAGGATTCCCCTAAAAGGAAAAGAGTGGGAAAGGAAATTGAAACTAATGAACCTCAATATTCTCCATCTCAAGCCCCTATCCACATTGGAGATGAGCAAGCAGTGGCTGAACAATTATTATAGTTAGGGAGTCTCAGTGAGATTGCCTATACCTATGAGGAGACCCAAGAGGGAATGCCTGAAGAGCCACCTAATGCTGAAATGAATTTGACTGATGGTGAGCTAAAAGGCCAAGAATTGGACCGTACTGTTAAGCAAGACAGTGAAGAATTCTTGGCTAACACTAAATTTGTCACAACAGGAGCTTTCATGCAATTTGTATGGAAGAAAAACATGGAGAAATTCAAGGTCAGATGTGAACAGAGGAAGAGTGAATAGCCTCTCAGAGATACAACTTAGGTGGAGGAAGAGATAAAGCAATAAATGATGGAAGAATTTAAAACTATCACCCCTAAGAAAGGAAGAGAAATGGTAGCAAAGGCTGGTGTGTTAATTCTCCCTGAATGGGAACAACTGATGCTCTAGTGCTTGATGCAGTAAGGAAGGAAACAAAGCCTATGGAAGGAGTGACATTCAACAAGGATAATGCTGCTCTTGTCATGTGGTCATTAAAGAAGGATGAGAACAAAAGGAGGAAAAATGCATCAGATTCTAGCCTCTTAGGAGGCATGATTGTTAAGAGAGTCCAAGATATAGGGGTAGTGGAAGCTGCAAGCACAGTTTTAGAAACTACAAAGTTCAATGTGGCAATAACAAAGAAAGAGGCACAAGAAAGAGCTAATCTCCAATTGAAGTTGGAGACTATCTTAAAGGCTTACAATGAGGCTAAAGAAGGAATAGCCAACAAGGACAACATCATTACTAGACTCCAGAGTCAGTTGGTTGGTCAACACCATCCAGGTGAGTCCTTTACACTCATGATAGCCTCCTCTCCAGCAAGACCCCTTCCTACTAGTCCCATCATAGAATACCCCCCTTCTCCTATGCCTTCTAGTTCCCAATCACCTGAAAGTGTCCAACATGAGTTAGAAAGGTTGAAACAAGATGAAGCCTTGTTTGCAAACAAATATGAAGAGAAGGAGAAAGCCACAATCTTGAAGTTTGCTGACTCAGTCAATGCCCCCATTGTATACATAAATATGAAAAGGATTCTGGATGTTATGATCAAATTCAGAGAAGATGAGGCCACTTTTAAAGCAATCCTTAATAAGTGGATGCCCAGAGGTAAGGAATTGAAGCTCATGTGCTCATCCCATGCAGATGCAGAGGAGAGCAACCTTCTAAGATCCACTAGTGAGTTTATAAAAGAGATGAATATTCTCTTAGAGGAAAGGGCAGGTATAAAAAGAAAAGCCCAACTTTATAGAAAGGAATATTCAAATCACAAATTTGAATTATTTCCAGGAGGTTTCATTGGTCCAATTCAGTTAAAAGAAGAAAAGACCTAGTTAGAGGAGTTGGACCACAATTTGTCTCAAAGGGTCAATCAAATTATCAACACTGATGACACATCTTTATTTTTCTAGACAATTGAAGAAATTGAAAAGGTGAAATCTCATTACGATTTCATAGAGACAGAAATTGGACATTTAAGAGTCACTTGGAAAAGGCTAGAAGACATGAAACAAAAGGTTGTTAGTTTTGCTTGGCCAAGTGATGATGTTTTTTAGGAATGGAAGGACAATTATGTGGGACAAAAAGAAGATGCTCCAAAGTAGTTAGAAGAGATTGCGACACAACAAAAGGTGCAAGAAGCTATAGATGTTGAAAAGAACATGTAACTGTTTCTTGGAGAGTAATTCAGTTTGTAACAAACTTTCTCAAAAGGGTCCAAATCTTGTATGCATCCATGCTTTTATAAATGGATACTAGGACAATGAAAAAGGGATCACAAGACTTTGTAAAGAAACTCTGCAGAAATTTATCTACATTTTTTTGTAGTGTTTCATAGAAAATTATCTAAGTTTTGTAAGATTTTCCAAATTGAATATAAAGATACAGACCATTTATCTTTGAGCCTAAAAATTTGTGTTGTCTTCTGGTATGCTTTCAAATATTTTGCTGGTTTCATTTGGGTAACTTAGGGTTATTTTAATTGAATAGGGATTGTAATACAATCTTTATAGATATGTTTCTTAGCTTTCTTCTTTAGGAGGGGAATTAAATATGCATGAAATATCTTTATCAGTAGGTTATTTGTTGGGAACTTTGGATTTGATGAACACTGCTTAGTATAACAAGGGAGGATTCTTATACATGTCAGGCATGTATGGAGTTGATAGAAGCCAAAGTGATTGAGATGCATGGATATGTTTAATTCTAAAGTTCTTATTTAAAATAGATGACTTTGTAGCCTGGATAAGGCACTGGTATCTATTAATATTTTCTTTTCTTAAATCTCTTGAGGATTAATACTGAAAATGAGCCTAAGTTTTCCTATATTTTTTTAGTTTTGTTTAAGGTGATAAGATCCACTAGTTTTTGGACAATGGTTATTATGGATTTTGTTTTAAAAGTGTGAAAGTATTCACATAAGGTAGACTCGCCTGAACTTTGGATAAGTTCAAAGTGCAGAAGGTTATTAAAACCTTGTCATATGTTGCTCCAAGGTTCTTGTTCCTTGATTTCTCCATTCACATACAAAGTTATTCTTTCTCATCAAAGGGGATAAGAAGGGGATAAGAATTTGAGAATAACATGACCAATACTCCTACATATTATTACAACATTATTCGCACACAAATAATCCTATATCCCATACCATACATCCCATGATCTACAAAGAGATCTTACATCATATTTAAAGCAACCCGGGACTTAAACAATTAGGTCAGACACCTAGAAGATAATATAATAAATTTATAACATAAACGCACAATATAATGATCAACCAAGTCAGACTGAGACTAAAACAACATAATCCAATCAATAAATCCAACCAGTAACACATCGAGAACATCAATCCACATGTTACATAAACTGGTCCATAACCTAACATAATAACCACCTGACCTAAAATAGGTTGCCATAAGCCAAATGAAACACCACAAACAAATAGAACATGAACATGATAACCATCAGCATCCTAATAACCTTGTAGAAGCTGCACCAACACCACTTATTAGATTCATCAAAAGATCTTCAACAAAGCACTGCCCATAAAACCCTTACTGGTAACCAAAAGGCTTACTAGAATAAATGATAGCTCCTGAGTAATCAAATCCTAAACCAACTGAATGTGATATACAATGAAACACATGAATAACCAATCCAAACCAATTCCACAAACCAAATCTTACTAGAGCATACCGGATCAATATCATAATCCAACCACTCTACCGAAACCAATCGAAAACCGGTAAACAACCAAAACAGCCAGTGTTGCCATCAATGACAAAACATCAATGAAACACATAATCAATTCCTCCAAATTTCCAACAACAACAACCCACTTGCAAAATTTCAAATGTAGACTATTAATCTAAGGGATTCATGCAAAGAAGGACACACAAGATCTCTCCACCTAGGCCTCCAACAGGCCCAATAAATGATTTAAACATGATCATCAGATCAGGCCTTTATGAATATCCAACAACCATAATTGGTCGACGTGGTACCTGAGTCCACATATCCTTACTATGTTTGACCCCTAAATGACCCCTGAATTCTTATCTCGCAGGGCCCCCATGGGCCTGACCTTACCTCGCGGGATAAGCATTTTCTTTAATTATTCCTTGTTTCTCATCGTGCGACACTTTGCACTCTCTTATCTACCTCATGGGATAAGGCCTTAAGGTCTTTGATTGCTTTGTTCTTATCCCATGGACCATTTGTGTCCTCAAATTTACCCTGTAGGATAAGAAAAATGCCTTGTAGTTTTTGTTTGCTTCTTATCCCACAAGATGTCTCTTGTCTTTGTTTTCCTTTGTGGGATAAGGGTCCTTTGTTTCCCTTCTGTCTTATCCTGCGGCATCAACTTTGCATTGTTCTAACCTCATGGGATAAGAAGAAATCCTTTCACTTTTCTTTGTCTTCTTTATTTTCTCATCCAACGGGATAAGGTTTTTCTTTGTTTCACCTCATGGGATAAGCCAAAAGTCTACCCATTTTTGACTTCTCTTATCCCGCGGCCTCTTTGATGCATTGTTCCACTTCACGGAATAAGGAGGAGATACTATTGGCATATGCACACTCCAACGAGACATTGTATGTGATTGAAGGTTTTGTCATTGATGGCAACCTTGCAATCTTATGGCACTGGCAAAGGCATTATATCAGCATTAGTAGATCACACTCTACACTGGCACTTAGGGCACTAGCACTGACACAGAGGCCGACAGGATTTTGTTTTATTATATTTTGTTTATTATTGAAAAACTTTGTAAGCCGACTTGGCAAATTGTAAAATGACTCTTATATATAAAAGAGATCATTGTAGAATCAGGGTAAGGAGACACAAGCATAAGGACAATATTAGGCAGACCTATTGTGTGAAATATAGGTTAAGGGGTATATGTAAAGAACAGAGTAGGAACCGGTACTGAATCTGGCATTGAAGATGCTATTGTAAAGCAGTACAAGTTATTGGATTTGTATAATTCTCATTGTAAGTCAGTGAGACTTCCCATTGAGCAATGAGCTCTAGGCAGTTGGCCTTCCTGCATGTGCAGGCCCCTATTGTAAGTAATATTCTCTTATTGGCCAGTGAGTGAATATTGTGGGTCACAAATCCCACCGAGGTTTTTCCCACACTGGGTTTCCTCATTAAAATCTTGTGTTATGGTGTGCTTTTCATGTGGATGTTCTTGATTCTGTTTATTGCATTATTTCTTGCATACCGGTACATTGTTATATTATGTTCTGCATGTTTTAAGTTAAGAAATTCCATTAACCGGTTAGATACTGATTCACCCCCCCCTCTCAGTATCTATGGGATTCCTAAAAATTGGTATCAGAGCCTGGTCCTCTATTTTCAGAAGCCTAATAGCTTGAGGAAGATCTTGACATCGGTAAAGATGGAAAATCTAATGAAGCAACTTAAAGGAGCTCTTACAGACTATGATGCAGAGAAATTGAAAAATATCAAACTAGAAGATGATTTAAGGGCAGCTCAGGATATCATTTAGGCACTTCAAGAAAAATTTACTATTGCAAGAAATAAGAGAAGAGAACTTTGTGAAAAATTCCAAAATGAGAATGATGAAAAGGAATCACTTAATGATATGATAAGAAGTTGAAACAAGAGATCATGACAACAAAGAGTGAGATGCAGGATATGACTATGAGATTTTGCAAAGAGATTGAGGATAGGAAGAAGAATGAAGAAGAATTGATCAAAAGACTAAGTGATGCAGCAAATGAGAACACAAGACTTAGCTATGAAAATGACATGTTAAAGACAGATCTGATGCATACTTAGAATGACTCAAATGAATTGATGAGACAAAAAGAAGTCTTAGAAAGAGAACTAGAAACTGCAAATCAACATAAAGAAAAATCCAAGAAAAGCTCAGAGGAACTTGGCACCTTGCTGAAGAATCAAAAACCTAAAGGTGACACTTTTGGAATTGGCTTTGAAATTGGTGAAAGTTCTCGTACTGCAAATACTCAGGATCACAACAAACCAGTAAGACAACCTAATGCTTATAAATTTAATGGAAAATGCTTTAATTGTAATAAGTATGGTCATAGAGTAAATGAATGTAGATCTAGAAATTATCAGAATATCAACACACCCACCGGTCAATGTTCTAAATGCAACAAAGTTGGTCACAAATCTAAAAATTGCAAAATGAATGTGAGATGTCATGTTTGTGGAAGATTTGGACATTTATCTAATCAATGCAGAACACAAACCGACATAGGTTATGGAAAAGCTATTCAGAAGAATAATGTAACTTGTTATTTATGTAACAAGATTAGGCATATTGCTAAATTCTGTAGAAGTAAAGGAACACCGGTAGACAACAAAATTTCTAGGTTGAAAGGTAAAGAGAAAGTTGAAGAAGTTAAGCAAGAATTCTCAAAACAATGGATTAGAAAAGCTGATCTAAATATTGGGAATACTCCTCCATTGGTAGAACAAACCAATGCTTCACTGGTAGGATAGAGAGATGCTTCACTGGAAGGACAGAGTAGTGCTCCACTGGCAGGAAGTTCTTCATCCAATTGAAGAAAGTTTCTTTGAGGGTTTGGCAATCTAATGACACATGTATTATTATTCCCTCGGTTAGAGATAAGAAGTTGAAAATTACTTATTACTGGAAAACAATATTAAGTGAATACTTAACTGGCATGCAATTAATATGGTAGATGGTGAATAGACACTATAAAATTAAGGTTTTGGCTCCATTTCATTTCACTGAGATTTCAAATTTATGAAGAGCGCGAAGATTCTGAGCTAAGGCATTTCAAGCAAGAAGCAAGAACACTCCAAGCAATCATCCACCCTAAAGGTAGTAAAAGGTATTTAATCATGGCATCCACCTCTGCAATTGAATATATAGCAAACCCTACTATTGTTGAAGTGATAAAAAGACCTAGGCCTGTATTTCAGTTGGTTCTTGAGATAGCAAAGAAAGATGATACCTTAGGTGCTTTTTCTCAAATTCCTAAGGGAGTTATTTATGCCGAAGACCCTAGAATGTACATCCATTGCAACATTGAGGAACTAGGAGATGAAGAAATTAAAACCATGTTTAAAACTGTGATATGTGATAATACCGGCAATGTAAAAGATGAACACAAAATCATTGAGACCCTAGGATTTACAGAGATCCTTAGCATTCCTAAATTTCCCAAGGATGTGATTAGGATAGTCTTAAGTAGGGTACATGGTGAGTTTTACTGGTTAGATTCAGTCCACAAAATCACCAAGGAAGCTGTGAAAGCTGTCACAAGGTTACTGACCACTAGTAAAAGACCAGATAAAACCAAGAAGGTTTCCAATGACCTAGTTATAAACCTAACTGGTGCAACATTCGACAAGAGGTCCCTAAGAGTCAATGATGTAACAAACATTAATGTGAGATTCATCAACATGATATTAGGGTATAACGCTACTCATGCAAATAGACTCAATTCAGTTTCAAGTTTATGCATTAAGAGTGCTTATGATATGGTCACAGATAATGCAAAAATTGATGTATGTGAGTGGTTAAAAGATGAATTAATTGACAACCTTGGAAAGATCAAGAAGGACAAGAAAGGAACTTTCAGGTTTGGAAATCTATTAGTATGTCTGATGCTACATATAACAAAATAGGTTCTCGGTATAGGCTACAAAGAACTTGGATATGATATATCGGTAGCCAAACAGTTAACAAAACTATTCAATAACATGGGAAAAGACAAGAAAAACAATATTCATGACTTTTTTCAAGCATTAAAGGCCAAAATGAAGAAAAGAATAAGGTTATCACAAAAGATTGTTGACAAATACAAAGATGAAATGTGATTTTTAATCAAGAAAGATGAAATTTGGATGGAAGCGGTCATCCCTAGGATAGTTTGGGTAACTGAGATGGGCTATGAAATAGATGATCACATAGTTGAAACATATGCTAAAACACTTCTAGAAGCACCAAATGAACCTAAGGAAGAAGTATTTGGTAGTGCTGAAACCATAGAAAGTCAAATACAATCTAAGAAGAGAGTGAAAAAGGTTGAAGCAGTTGTGAGAAGAGGTTCTAGATAGGCAAAAGCCATCAAAGAAGATGTATTGAAGAAAACTAGTATAACAGAGGATGAGTTAGCAGCTCCACAACCTGAAACTCACCTATCACTGGTAGGTACTTCTTCGGAAGGTGACATGCCTGCAACTTTCAAAAGAGTTGTAAGAAAAAGAGATCCCTCACTGGAAACCACACCCTCACCCAGGAGGACAAGGAAAAAACAACAAGCAGTGAGATCTCTAGTAAGAAAGGCCACACCAAAGAAGAAACTAACACCCAAGAAGAAGAAGAGGACAAACAAAGACTTGGCCCCTCTTGATATACTACTGAATGAAATCATAGAGGAAGGTAAATTGAAGAACATAGAGAAAATATATGACACCTTAATAGCTGATGAAAAAGAACAAGTTGAAAATAGTGTTATATTGCACATGGATATGTATAAGAAGTTTTCGATGGAAGTAGTCAATGAAATTCCAGATGAACTATTCAAAAGACTAGAAGCAAGAAGACAAGAAGTAATAGAATTGGATAAGAAAATAAAAATTGAAAAGCTACTTGCTATATATCAGGTAAACTCTCCCAAAGAAATTGATGACCTAATTGCTCAGGCGAACCGGACAGTATTTTCTACTGCACACCGACACATTCCTTTAATGGTTGGAAGAGTAAATGAGGTGACTGAAGAGACTGAAAATGGATGGGACATATTCCTATTTGAGAAAGAAAAACAAGAAGAATATAGGAACCCCAAACCCATAAAAGTTTATCAGAAAGATAGAGACAAGGGGAAAGGAAAAGTTGGTGGACCACCTAGTATCAAGGTTAGAGACAACTTACCTCCACCTCCTTTAATTAATCCACTGGTAAAAAAAACAACTACAAATGATCAACCGATAGCTGACGGTATGGATGTAGAGGATAATAATCCTAATCCTGAAGTCTTATATACTGTGGATGTTGAAACTTAGAAGATCAACATACTGGTAGACAAAGATACAACTAATAAGACTAATATGGCTAGTGAGCCTTCGGTAGCTAAGGAAACTGATAACACACATGAGAAACTCATAGAAGATAAAGAGAAAAAGGTAGAGACTCAAACACAGACTGAGACAATACAACAAATAGAGGAACAAACAAAGCAAAAGGCTTTGGAACAACAACAACAACAACAACAATAGGAATAGGTACATAAGGAGACAGTGCCACTGACAACTAGTGAAGCAAAAAAACCATTGCTTAAAGAAATGCAGACACAAACAAACCTACCAGAGGTCAATATAAGCTTGGTTACTTCCACCAGTACTGAGATTGTTGATTCATCATCAGGATACAAATCAACTAATGTGACTGAGGTACTATTAGATTCAATCAAGAAAATAATCGACTGCAGCTCACAAGCTTATAAAGCAATTGATGATACCATACCAATTTTGAAGGTAATTGCTCCTAATTGTAATATAGACAACAAAGATTCTTTAGGACAACTTGATACACTGTGTAAATATATCATAGAAAACATTGAGAAAATAAAGGAAGAGTCATTGAAGGATAAGGTAGAAATTGTAAAATAGAAATTCTTTGATGACCAAATAAAGAAGTGTAACAGAGATTTTGACACACTTCTACCAGAATTATGTAATTTGTTGAAAGAGTACAAAAATTTGTACAAAGATACCTGTAAAAAAAACTTTTTGACTATAGATATAGACAAGAAAATGAGCAAGGTACATAATGAGATCAATAAACTTGCAGATAGTTTTGTCAACTCACCTGATACACTATCAGTTTTTGAGGAGAAGATAACAAGTTTTGAAGAAGAATTAATTAAATTGGAAAGAGAGAAAGAAAGAATAGTAAATAAGGCAAAGCATTTGAGATCAATGCTAAGTCCAAGATTGGACTATCTAGCATCTCTACAGAAGGAAGTATCTGAGGCATTAATACAGGGAAAGAAAATACCGACAGAGCATTTGTAGCATCTCACTGGTACAATGAAGAGAACAAAGACAACAATAAAGGATAGTAAAAAGTTTATGGATAGTATAAACTTGATTTTGGGAGATTTTTTTCAAATTGTAACCACCCAATTACAAGGTTGAAACTACAAACTCTACTGACATCTTGACAACCTTTGTCATTGATGCCAAAGGGGGAGTAGTAGGATGAGAAAATTCAATATCACAGGAATCATATGCTCAGGGGGAGCACACACATTTTTGGTAATTTTTGGACTACACATTTTTGGATCATTTTTGAAATTTCTCATGAGTATTTCCATCAATGCCAAAGGGGGAGATTGTTGGCATATGCACACTCCAATGTGACATTGTATGTGATTGAAGGTTTTGTCATTGATGGCAACTTTGCAATCCTATGGCACCGGCAAAGGCATTATATCGGCATCAGTAGATCACACTCTACACCAGCACTCAGGACACCAGCACTGACATAGAAGAAAGGAAGTATACTGGCATAGAGGCCGACAGGATTTTGTTTTATTATTGAAAAACTTTATAAGCCAACTTGGCAAATTGTAAAATGACTCTTATATATAAAAGAGATCATTGTAGACATCAGGGTAAGGAGACATAAGCATAAGGAAAATATTAGGTAGACCTATTGTGTGAAATATAGGTTAAGGGGTATATGTAAAGAACAGAGCAGGAACCAGTACTGAATCTAGCATTGAAGATGCTATTGTAAAGTAGTACAAGTTATTGGATTTGTATAATCCTCATTGTAAGTCAGTGAGACTTCCCATTGAGCAGTGAGCTCTAGGCAGTTGGCCTTCCTGCATGTGCAGGCCCCTATTGTAAGTAATATTCTCTTATTGGCCAGTGAGTGAATATTGTGGGTCACAAATCCCACCAAGGTTTTTCCCACACCGGGTTTCCTCGTTAAAATCTTGTGTTATGGTGTGCTTTTCATGTGGATGTTCTTGATTCTGTTTATTGCATTATTTCTTGCATACCGGTACACTGTTATATTATGTTCTGCATGTTTTAAGTTAAGAAATTCCATTAACGGGTTAGACATTGATTCACCCCCCCCTCTCAGTATCTATGGGATTCCTAATAGATACTCCTTCACCTTTGAAAATTCTTAGTCCGCGGCCTCTATGTTGGCATTGAGTTGTCATTGATGTCAACCAATATTGTAGGTAGGCTACCGGTAGAGGTATGTCATCCGGTATAAAGAAGAGTGAACTGGTATGGTGAAAGATAAATAAGCTATTGAGAAGATTAACATGAAGGCTTGTCAACTGGTATGGTGGAAGACAAGTATTTATTGAGACTCAGTGACTTCACCGGTATGAGGTGGTATGGTGAAAGATAAATAAGCTATTGAGAAGATTAACATGAAGGCTTGTCAACTAGTATGGTGGAAGACAAGTATTTTATTGAGACTCAGTGACTTCACCGGTATGAGGTGAGATGCATGTGTGTGTTAGCATGTTGAGTGATAACCGATAGAGCATAGACCGGTCTGGAGGTTGGCTACCTATTTATGATGAAGAGGCATAATGTTAAAATGATCACAAACCACCGGAGGTGAAGATGTGCTACTAGTGTAGTGTGCACCATCGATTAGCAGGAGGAGTAGGATTCATCGGTAAAGGCTTGTACCAATATGAGTTTGGTGACTATTCAAGTGTAAAATGACCTTGTGTCGGTGAGCTGAGTGTATGACCAATGTAATGCCATGCGGAGTTGAGGTGGAAAGCATGCAGAGGTCAGTGAATTTTCCATCAACATGGTTGTTGAAACAACTAAGTCAACATTAATGAAACATCCACAAATCATAGGATGATAACTGAGTGATGCGGTTCGAGGAAGAAAGAATGAAAAAGAAAGATCAAGGAGTAGTTGATGCCTGGATCGAAGCAAAGAAATTTGACTGCAAGATGACCTCAAGAAGGAAACAAGTAGATTGTAAATGAGTCGACAGATCTCAAGGCATAAAATTATGGAAGAGATTACTATCTTTCGCAAATATGCATTGGATAATGGAAAAATGTGTACAGATGTATTCCTCAAGTATAGGTGATCGATCCAAGGCAGATTGGATCAGATCTCATGCAGATTTTGTCGAGTGAAGGAAACCCTAACCACCCTAATTTTGAATTGATTCTTGGTGTGAAAGCTCAAGTTTAAATATGATGAATTAAGACTATGATTACTGTTGGTGTAGAGTGAAGGAAAGTGTGAAATTGTTGTCTTAGAGTCGAGCTAATAAACACTTGAAGTGTTTATGGGTGAAGATAGACTAGTAAGGAGAAGTAGGGTAAATTGGTGTAAGAAATAGCTGGTGGAGTGTGCGTTAAACATAGAGGTGACAAACCAGCATAAGCTATGCCTGATTAAGAGTGATCAAGTGTGAGTTAAAAGAGGGAAGACATTGTGAGAGGGGATTTAGAAAAGTTATCTACAAAGTTAAGTTGCAAAGTGGGTGGAGAGAATACAAACTGGTAAGGTTGAAACCGACAGAGGAGAATATTGTAAGGTTGCAGAACTTCATTTGCAACAATGATTTCATTTTTATAATTGAGTTTTATATTGTTTTCATTAAGTTGAAGCTTAGTGTAGGGGTTGTAGCTCCTTTAGGTTTTAGCCTATAAATTGTGCATGGGTTGTTGCTCCATTGAGTTGGTGCTCATAAATCGGGGTTGGTTCCCTAAATATTATAATCAAAGATTTATTGTGCGGCTTGATTGGAGCAGAAGATCTCCAACAAATATTCTCACCGAGGTTTTTCCCACATTGGGATTTCTTTGTATATATTTGGTGTTGTGTGATGCGTTCTTGTGCATGTGTTATGTTAATGTTTTAGCAAGTCCATTCATACACCTTGTTTGCACTATTTGAGCTACTGGTTAGCACTCAGTCTGTTTTATATAATACCGGTATCTTTTTTTGATAAAAAGTGTTTAAATCACTGATTCACCCCCCTCATAGTGATCCATTATGTCCAATAATTATTATCAGAGCATAGGTACCTTATTTTGTCAAAAGCATTCTCTATCTTGGGTAGATCTTGCCAAGTGTTCACAATGGAAATAAATGAATCTACCTCCTCAAAAGCCCCTATGTTTGATGGTGTCAACTATAGCTTTTGGAGTAGAAGGATGGAAACCTATTTATCCTCTCTAGGTTGTGATGTATGGATGTCAGCTATGAATGGGTATACGGTTCCTAATAATCCCCCTACTGATCTAGATGCTAAGAGGGAATATGAGAACAATGCTAAAGCTAAGAATGCCATTCTTAGTGGGTTATCTAATAATGAGATTGTTAAAATCATGCAGTGCTCCTCTGCCAAGGAAACTTGGGATAACTTGCAGAAGATATTTTAAGGTGATGACAAAGTCAAGGAAGCCAAGTTGCAGACATTGAGAGCACAAATTTAGGGTTTGAAGATGAGATATGAAGAGAAGATTGCTGATTATCTCCAAAGGGTTGATAAAATAAAAAACATCATTAGAGGGCTTGGAGAAGAAATAAAAGATGAGGTGCTAGTGAAGAAAGTACTTAGATCTCTTACATCTAAGTATGATACAAAGGTCTCAACAATAGAAGAAGCAAAATATCTAAAAGGCTTTACAATGGATGAGCTGTATGGCTCCCTAACTACTTATGAGATGAGGACTACTTGTATTGATGCTATGAAGAAAGAAGCTACATTCAAGACATCAAGAAAAGGATAAGAAAAATCTACTCATGATGCAGTCGGTGAAGACTTTGATGATATTATGGAAAACTTTGTTAGAAGACTCAAGATAGGTTCAGGCAAATACAAAGGCAAGCTACGTTTGAAATGTTTCAACTGTGGAAAGATTGGACATTTTTCTACTAAATGTCCTTATGGTGATAAGAATGAAGATGATCAATCAAGTGGTAGCAGATTATATGGTAAGGATATGAAGAAGAATGTATACCCACATGGTAGAAGAGGCTACCAGAAGTAGAGCAATCTTTACATACATGAAAATGATACCACAGATGAGGAAAGTGCCTCAGATGACTATTGCAGTGGAGATGAAATCAAAGAAAACCTTTTCATGGCTCAAGAGGTTCTGGTATGTGAAGAAGAAAAAGAGGAAGAGCAAGAAGGAGAAGTATATCTTGAATTAGAGCTCATTAGTGCCTTAGATGAGATAAAGAAAACATGAAGAGACTTAAAGAAGGTAAAATGGGCTACAACTAAAGAACAAGAGTTGTTGGAGCAATCTTGAAGAGTCCAAGAAAACTATTGTAGATCTAAAACTCTAGTTGGAAGAGGCCAAGAGGATGTGTGAAGTCACTAGTACCGGTCTGAGTGAAAAAGAAAAGGAACATCAGAATCTAGAATCAGAAGTAGTGAAACTTTGGAAGGATTTAGAGAAAATTTAGGAAGAAATAGAAGTGAGAAGCAAATATGAAGGCAACACTGAAGCCCTAGACAAGATGTTGAGAAAACAGAAGCAATCTAAAGATACCAATAGCTTTAGGTTTTCAAGAAGGTCAAAGTTCAAACAACAAAGACACATCCAATAAGGAGATAAAATTCACTTCTTCAAATGAAGGTGAATAGAAGAAGACATTTATAGTAAGCAAGGATACCAATAAGAAGACATATGCAGATGTTGCTAGAAACCGCCACACAAATTGGTATACTCAATCAATGAACCCAAGACCATACACAATGCACCAACATGCAGATCCAGGGAGAAATGCAAGTATTTATCATGAAGGATTTACAAGAGTTAGCCGCATGAAAGGAAGACCCCCAGTGAGGCATCGGTTTGCAGGTTCAAGACAACCTAACCGGTATGTTCCAAATTTTCATGGTTATTGTCACCGGTTTAATAAGTTCGGTCATAGAATGGAAGATTTTAGGAAAATGAATGTCAACCCTAGTTTTGAGAGTAAAATCTCATTTGATGCATTACAAAGTACAAATGTCACATGTTATAATTTCAATGAGTTTGGTCACAAGAGTTATGAATGTAGGAGTAATATGCAAATGTCCTACAAGAATGCATTGAATACATCTTATAGTGCTAATGTGAAATATAAGTGTCAAAATTTTGGTCACATAGAAAGGTATTGTAAGATGAGAACCAACAAGCAAAATAAAATAGTACTAGATGAGAAGTTAGAAACAAAACCGGAACACAAAGTGATAGAAGAGGGAGAGAAAGAAGAGAAACCAGTTTGGGTAGAGAAGGAGAAAAAAAAGATAGAGTCTAGCCTGATTGTGCACACTACTCTACATGATAAAAGGAGGAATTTATGGGTAGTTGATAGTGGTTGCTCAAATCACATGATCGAAGACAAGAAAAATTTAATCAAGCTTGATGATTGGAATGGTGGTTCAGTCCAGTTTGGTGACAACTCCTCCATCAAGATCAAAGGTCGACGTACACTGTATATTGATGGCAAGCTCAAGTCTCATGATGTGTACTATGTGGAAGGACTAAAGCATAACTTGCTGAGTGTAAGTCACATGTGCAATGAACGGTACAAGTTTTCATTTGACTCTACCAGTTGTCAGATAATAAAGCAAAATACTGGTCAAGTGGTGGCAGAAGGAAAGAGAACAAAGGGTAATGTCTACAATCTGAAGGAATTCTATGAGTCTCAATGCATGATGGAACAAGTTGATGAAAGTTGTTTGTGGCACCAGAGATTAGGCCATGCAAATTTTGATAATATGGTTAAGATAAGCAAGAACTGGTATGTGAGAAATATACCTCAGATCATAAACCGACAAGCAAATTTTGTGATGAATATGTCAGAGGTAAGCAAGCAAAGGTCAAATTTAAAACAAAATAATATAACACCTCAAGACCTTTGGAGTTGATACATACAGACTTATGTGGGCTAACAAGGACAAGAGAATTGGCCAGAGAAAGGTATTTCATGTTGTTCATAGATGATTACTCAAGAATGACTTGGGTAACCTTCTTGCATGATAAGTCACAAGCATTTGAGAGATTCAAGATTTTTCAGGAAGATGGTAGAAAATGAAAGTGGATACTGGGTTAAATGCTTAAGATCAGATCAGGGTGGGGAATTTTCTTCCAATGAGTTTGTCGACTACTATGAGAAACATGGAATTCGAAGAAAATATTCAGCTACAAGGACACCTTAGCAAAATGGGGTGGTAGAGAGGAAAAATAGAATAGTGAAGGAGATGGCTTGGACTATGTTGAATGAGGCCAACATACCAGACATATACTGGAAGGAAGCAGTTCATACTATAGTCTACACATTAAACCAGGTATAGTTAAGAGTGAATAGTAGAATGACTCCTTATGAGTTATGGAATGAAAGGAAACCATCACTCAAGCACTTCAGAGTGTTTGGAAGTAAGTGTTTCATCAAGAGAGATGTTGATGGATTAGGAAGTTTTTATTCCCAGAGTGATGAAGGAATATTCTTGGGATACTCAACCAACAGTAAAGCTTGAAAATGCTACAACAATAAATTTAGAAGGGTGGTTGAGAGTGTAAATGTGAGAATAGATGAAGACCCACATAGAAGAAAATCTGCAGCGGTACCTTACATTGATGATTCTGATGTAGAATATGAAGAACAAAGAAAAAAATAACAATGGACCGATAGAAGATGCACCAAGTAAGAACTCCAACCGGTATGTGCAGAAGAATCATCTGGAAGAACAGATCATAGGATATAGGAATGAAGGTGTGTAGACCAGAAGGAGATTAGCCAGGGAAAGTGAGCAGGTAAATTTCTACCTCATAACTGAAGTAGAGCCCAAAACTTTTGATGATTCTAGCAAAAATGAGAAGTGGGTAGATGACATGGATGAATAATTGAGACAAATTGAGAAACATCAGGCTTGGGAACTTATTCCTAGACCAGCAAACAAGAATGTCATAGGTTCCAAATGGGTCTAGCAGAACAAGATGAATGAAGAAGATAAGATAGTCTAGCATACAACAAGGTTAGTCTGCAAAGGGAATGCTCAAGTGGAAGGTATTGATTTTGAAGAAAGCTTTGCACCGATGGCTAGGTTAGAGGCATTAAGAATGTTTTTATCTTTCTCAGCCTATAAGGGATATAAAGTGTATCAGATGGATGTAAACTATGCTTTTCTCAATGGAAATCTTGAAGAAGAGGTGTATATGGATAATCCATAAGGGTACTTGTTGCATGAAGATGAGATTTTTGTACGCCGGTTGCAGAAATCCCTATATGGTTTGAAGGAGGCTCCCAGAACATGGTATTCCAGGTTAGACAAATAATTGAAGGAGCAAGGATTTCAGAAAGGGAATACATACAACAACTTGTATTCAAGGTAAATGGAGATCACATGATTATAGTTGTTGTATATGTGGATGATATTATCTTTGGGGGAGATAAGGACATCATGTGCAAATAATTTGTAGATTAAATACATACATAATTTCAGATGTCCATGCTGGGTGAGTTTTCATATTTCCTTGGTTTGTAGATCTCGCAGTAAGAGAAAGGAATTTTCATCTCCCAAACCAAGTATGTGAAAGACATGTTGAAGAAATTTTAGATGGAGGACAACAAACCGGCAAGTACTCCCATGATTATCGGTTGTAAGTTAAGCAAACTAGATGAGTCACCTGAAGTTGAGTAAACACTATATAGGTCTATGATTGGTAGTCTATTATATTTAACAACATCTAGACCATATATTGTACAAACTATTTTTATGGTAGCAAGATTCCAAGCTGCTCCTAAATAGTCTCACCTGAATGCAGTCAGAAGAATCTTCAGGTATGTGCAAGGAAATATTAGTTATGGCTAGTGGTATCCAAAGAAATGTGACTTTTCTTTGCAAGATTATACTGATGCAAATTGGGTAGGAAGTATAAATGACCAGAAAAGTACAAGTGGAGGTTCTTTCTATTTAGGAGACCGGTTAGTATGATGACACAACAAGAAGAAATATTTAGTGTTATTATCTATTGCTGAGGCAGAGTATATAGCAACTGCTACATGTTGTTCACAAGTTTTATGGATGAAGAAAATACTGAAAGACATACAGGTGGAGATACCAGAACCTATTCCAATCTAGTGTGATAACTCAAGTGCAATCAACATCTCCAAGAATCCAGTAATGCACTCAAGAACAAAACACATTGCAATCAAGCATCACTTCTTGAGGGAGAAGGTAGCAAACAAGGAGGTCATAGTATAATATGTTCCCACAGTATAAAAAATTGCTGACATATTTACCAAGCCTCTTCCTTTGGGTCCATTTGAGAAATTGAGACAAAAGATGGGAGTTGTCCCACCATCTGACAACTTTTAAATACATAGGAGATTGCATGATTTAGGGGGAGTCAACCATTGTAACTATCTTATGACTCTTGAATCAAGAAGCATGGAAACAAGGGGAGAGTGTGTCTTAATTGGATATAGTCAAGGGAGAGATTATTCTTGTCAGACTAAAGTTCCCTTTTCTATTGCTGTTAAAGGGGGAGAGAAACCAGAAAAGAAAATGTTGACATCAATGCCAAAGGGGGAGATTGTTAGCATGGAGTTGTCATTGATGTCCAGTATTGTAGGTAGGCTACCGATAGAGGTATGTCATCTGGTATAAAAAAGTGTGAACTAGTATGGTGAAAGACAAATAAGGTATTGAGAAGATTAACATGAAGGCTTTCAACTCGTATGGTGGAAGACATGTAGTTATTGAGACTATCAATGAATTCACTGGTATGAGGTGAGATGCATGTGTGTGTTATCATGTTGAGTGATAACTGGTAGAGCATAAAATGGTCTAAAGGTTGGTTGCTTGTTTATGATGAAGAGGCATAATGTTAAAATGATCACAAACCAGCGGAGGTGAAGATGTGCTACCAGTGTAGTGTGCACCATCAGTTAGCAGGAGGAGTAGCACTCATCGATAAGGGCTTGTATTAGTATGAGTTTGGTGACTGTTCAAGTGTAAACCAACCTTATGTCAGTGAGCTAAGTGTATGACAGATGTAATGCCATGTGGAGATGAGATGGAAAGCATGCATAAGTTGGTGAAGTTTCCATCGACATAGTTGTTGGAACAACTAAGTTGACATTAATGAAACAACCACAAATCATGGGATGATAACTGAGTGATGTGGCTCAAGGAAGAAAGAATGACATAGAAAGATCAAGGAGTAGTTGGCACCTGGATTAAAGCAAAGAAATCAGACTGCAAGATGACCTTGAGAAGGAAACAACTGGACTGCAAATGAGTTGATAGATCTCAAGGCAAAAAATTATGGACGAGATTGCTATCTTTAGCAAATATGCATTGAATAATGGAAAAATCATACAGATGCATTCCTTGAGTATAGGTGTTCAATCCAAGACAGATTGGACCGAAGCTCATGTAGATTTTTTTGGGTGAAGGAAACCCTAATTGCCCTAAGTTTTAATTGATTCTTGGCGTGAAAGCTCAAGTTTAAATATTATGAGTTGAGACTATGATTGCTGCTACTACAGAGTGAAGGCAAGTGTGAAATTGTTGTCTTAGAGATGAAGTGATAAATACTTGAAGTGTTAATGAGTGAAGAATACTGGTAAGGAGAAGAAGGGTAAATTGGTGTAAGGAACAACCAGTGGAGTGTGCATTGAACACATAGGTGACAAACCAACATAAGCTATGCCTGATTAAGAGTGATCAAGTGTGAGTTAAAGGAGGGAAGACATTGTAAGAGGGGTTTTAGAAAATTTATTAGCAGAGTTAATTTGTAGAGTGGGTGGAGAGAATATAGACTAGTAAGGTTGAAACTGATAGAGGAGAATATTGTAAGGTTGAAAAAATTCATTTGCAATAGTGATTTCATTTGTATAACTGAGTTTTATATTGTTTTCACTAAGTTGAAGCATAGTTTAGGGGTTGTAGCTCCTTTAGGTTGTAGCATAAAATTTTTGTAGGTGTTGGTGCTCATAAATTAGGGGTTGGTGCCCTAAATATTGTAATCAAAGATTTATTATGAGGCTGGAATGGAGCAGAAGATCTCCAACAACTATTCTCACTGAGTTTTTTCCCACATTGGGTTTTCCTCATATATATTTGGTGTTGTGTGATGCATTCTTGTGCATGTGTTCTGTTAACATTTTAGCAAGTCTATTCACACACCTTGTTTGCACTATTTGAGCTACCGATTAGCACTCAGTCTGTTTTATATAATATCAATATATTTTTTTGATAAAAAGTGTTTAAATCACTAATTCACCCCCCTCTCAGTGATCCATTGTGTCCAACACTTTGGTTTTTGCATTTTAAAATCCTACTACCGGTAAGAGGAAGGGGGAAATCAGCCCACTGATGATTGGGAGCCCCTCCAACCGGTTGAACCTAAGTGAGTTGGTTGATTGACCCAGTCAACTCAAAAAATAACTGGGGACCACTTACGATTGGGAGCCCCTCCAGCTGGTTGAACCTAATTGAGTTGGTCGATTGACCCAGTCAACTCAAAAAATAACTGGGGCCCACTTATGACGAGGAGCCCCTCAAGCTAGTGGTAAATAACATGACTTGATATTGATACATCCTATAACCCTTGTGTTATATGACTTTGCAAAACTATGAAGAAGTAACTAACTCTACTAAGACCGATAACATGACATGTTATCGGTATTGACTAAAACAAAATGTTAGTTACACTGAATTCCCATAATTGATCCCTGCAAGGTTTGGTAACAAAAATTGCCAACAATAACCATGAGTATGATTCACATTATAAAAATGACCTTGGTTTTGATCTTCAAATGTAACATGGGGTTGTCTATTCTAACCATGGCCACGATGGGTATCTTGACATTAGCCTTGAGTATGATCTTGGAAAAACTCATCAAAGGTAGTACGACGTTGTCTAATGGAAGCATGACCGTGAGGATGACCTTGATTGGTATCTTGATGTTGGTCATTAATATGATATTGGATATGCTTATCAAAGGTATGACATGACTATCTAATAGAAGCATGACCACCATTATGAACTTGATTGGTATCTTGATGTCGGTCATTAATATGTATTGGTAGTCCTTCAGCCATGAAGGTCATTGGTATAATTTTTCTCATGGGTTTGTATAGTGCGTGCGTTGATAAGAATATATAGTTTTGTAAAAGGGATGAAGAAGATTTAGTCCCATAGATACCTCTATTTCTACCTCTACTAGTACCAATATCCACTTGATTGTGATTTTCTTTCATAAGTTGAGATACATCAAAATTAGAAGGTGTGGTGTCCTAAAATTGCACCCCTTGCAATTTCAACTACATTTGGCTCTTCACCTTAGTGTTTGTACCCCTTGGCCTGATTGAAGACATGATTATGCTCATATGCATCACAAATGCCAAAAACTTTGATTTTTCCCTTGTCATACACCTTGATCTTGACCCAAAATAGGGTAGGACTAGGTTGTGGTGCCTTGGTCCTCACCAAGACCAAGGCATGACACCATGGTCCTCCTTAAAATGGGAACTCTCAAAACCTTTTTTCCCATTTCAAATTTGAGTAGGATTTCCCTCTCTAAGCCGGCTCATGTCTGAAAATTAGTCAATTAACTCAATAGGAAAGTATATAAAGAGGATTTTCCCTCTCATTTGAAAATCCACATCTATCATGAAAAATAAAGAGGAATTCAAGCACACAAGAGATCAAGCAATCAAGAATAAAAGAGAAATTGACCATTTTCAGTCTTCCTTCATGCTTTGGAGTAGTAATAATGTCAAGATTTAAGCAATGAAGTGGACATCAAGATCCTATTTCATGAAACCCTAATTCCATGTGGAGGCAAGAAAAAATTCACCACAAGGAGGTATAATCATTTCATTTTCAATATCTCTCTCAAAAGGAGAACATTTCCTTTAGTCATTTCAATTGCATTTATCTTAGTTTCATGGTTAATTTCAAAATCGAGGTTTGACCAAAGGCAAGCCTCTATTCCCAACCAATTTTCCCTTTTTTTTCATGTGTAGGAAATGGGTGCACAACTATACTTCTGGAAATAAGCTTCAAACATAGAGATGAAACAACCTTTTTTGGTGTGTGAAAAATTTGGAGGATGAAGAGGCCACACCACAATCCCTATTTTTTTGGGGCATCTTCATAGGGAAGATCCAAATCAACTTATATTACTTAGATCTAGGTGCACGACAAAATCCTGAACCTGTAGCTTAGTATTTTCTTAGTTTTGTTTTCAATTTCAGCACTCAACCCTAAATCATCATTTCAACTTACAAAAGAGGGAAAAACACATCATAATCTATCAATTCACTTAGTCTTCAGTCCTTATTTGATTTGTGATTGAATCTAGTGGATTACCCCCCTCTTTTGAATGTAAAGGAAATTCTCCCCTAAAAGCGAAAAATGGATTTGGTGAATTCTCCTTCTATGTTGCAAATTGCCAAATCAATTTTTCCCCTTTACATTTTGGCAAACTCGACATGTCCTACGCTTACTTCTGATTTTTATTTTCAGATCTAAGTGTGTATGCAATTCAAATTTCAAATTTTTATTTACAAGTTTGAATTCCTTGCAAAATTAAAAAATTTAGAGGCTAATTTCATTAAAACCCTAATTTTCATTTTCAAAATTGAGCTTGTGAATTACATAATTTGGGTTAATTGTTTCAGATATGAGTGTTATTCAATTTGAAAATTCAAAATTTCACTTGCGAGTCAAAATTCACATTCAAATTTTAAAATTAAGTGGTTAATTACAAAAAACCTTAATTATTATTATTTTTTTTAAATGAGCTTGTGGGTTGTTTAAATTTTGAATCTATCATTTTAGAGTGGCTTCAAATTCAAATTTGCAATATTGGATCCATTTTCAATATTAAATTTTAAAATTAAATGTCTAGTTAAAAGAGCCCTCCTTTTTAGATTTAAATTGATTATTTCAATTTCCAAACTCCAACATCTCTTTTCAAATTTAAATTTTAAAAATTAAGAGGTTATTATTAACCCTAATTTTAAATTTTTATCTCCTAGTGGGTAATTTTAAATTTAAATTTAGAGGTTATTTTTACATAATCCTAATTTTAATTTTCAATTTCCTAGAGGATTGCATCACAATTATTCTCTATCTTTTCAATCAATTTGTTCATGTAATTGAGTAATCCTTTTTTTGAGAATTTTGTATTTATTCAATTATTTTGCGACTTGGATTCCAAATTTCAAATTTCCAATTTCCCTCCTTCAGTGCATGAGTTTTACTACTATTAGTCCAACCTATATTATCTCTGTGAGAAGTTGTAGAATTAAAGCTTCCTAAGGTTTAATTATCGAGGAGATGGAGCCTAATTTGGATAAATTTTTCAATGAGGATATTGGTGGTTCTTCCAATCCTACAAATGTCCCCATCTATCCTCATTCTTTAGATAATTCTCATGATGTTGAGGAATCACTAACTAGGGTTTCTGTTCACCAATTGAAAAAGATTGACAATCAATTTGAAAATCTTCAACAATGGATGAGTCAACAATACCTAGAAAGTGAAGCTCTCTCATTGATTGAAGGATTAAAATGAATAGATCAAAGTGATAAACTTTGTGTTGATATCTTGAGAAGCAGTTCTCATACTGTGTATTCTAATATTATGCCCATGAAGAGTTGTGCTGAAGCCCTAGGTTATACACAATCTCCTAGTTAAGTTAATCATTCCACTCATTTGACTAATCCTATGGATAGTGTTCCTATTACATCAAACATCATGGCTACCTCTACACAAAATGTCATACCTATGAATGTTAGTCAAGGGGAAAATTCCTCTTCTTGCATTCCTCCATTTGTTAGCCAATATTATCATATACCTGTGATTGTTAGTGAAGGGGGAAACTCCTCTTCTTTCATTCCTCCTACCACAAGTCTTCCATTTGTTACCCAATCCTCTCCCATCCCTACCTATCATAATGTACCACCTCCTTATTCGCAACCCTCACTTTCCTATAAAAATATCCCTCCTTATTCTCTACCCCTTCCATCATTCAACAATGTTACACCTCCTTCTCAATCCAACACGTTCAATCTCAATCCTTCTACCAAAGCTACTATCAATAATCTAGCCCAAACAATGTCTTCCTTACAACAACAAATAGGTTGTATGAATCAATCTAAGTATAATGTGCCAACATTTGATGTAGTGAGCCCATTATCCAATGATGTTGTCCAAGCTATCCCTCAATTGAAGCTCTATAATGGAAAAGGTGACCACTTGACTCATGTTAACATATTTCAAACTTTGTGTAGTGACTTTTCTCATGACCAAAGATTGTTGGCTAAATTATTTACTAGAACATTAAGGAATAAAGCTTTTCAATGGTATTGTTCTTTTCCTCCTTATTCTATTACTTCTTTTCAACAATTGGCTAATGCTTTTATTCAATAATTTCACAATAATATTGGTCCTAAAATTACATTGACTAATTTGATGCATTGTAAGCAAGGTGTGAAAGAAAAAGTGACTGATTTTATTGGTAGATATAAGCATTTGTATTCTCAATTTTTTTTCCTCTGCTTGATCAAGATATTCAAAATATTTTTATTACTAATTTACAAAAAGATATTAGTGATAAACTTCTCTTTTCTAAGTTTACTTCCTTTACGTAGTTGTGCAAAATACTTCACGACTATCAACTTATCACGAGTCAATTGGAACAATCATCCTCTTCAATGGCTCCAAGTGATAAAAGTGAAAGTTCTCAACAACTGTTTGAAGTCCAAACTAAACAAGGGATTCATCAAATTCAATGACAACAACACTCAAGTGGTAGCCTCAACAAGTGTGCTTCCTTTGTCCAAATACTTTAGAAAATAATTCACTCCTCTTAAGGAATGTTTTCATAGTATTATGTCTTAACTGTTACAAAGGAATGTGTTGAAACTTCCCCCTATCAAACCAATTGATCCATCTAAGACATCCTCACCTTACTTTTATTCTAAAGCCTTTTTCTAATACCATCATCATCCTGATCATGGCACTAGAAAGTGTTATCCTTTGAGAAGTAAGATTCAAGATTTGATTAATAACAATACCATATCTATGGCTAGTGTGAATGATAAAGGAAACAAATCAGTAGCTCCTCCTAATCAAAGCCTTCAAATTTTCACTGATCCTTTACCTTCCCACTCCACTAATGTGATTGAGATTGATCATCTTACCTTCTCTCCCAATGATGTTGGTCATGAATATAATAATGTGGTGAGCCTTGTTGACAAAAATGAAACTCCTAATGACTTGTGCATTACATTTGATCGTAGTGAGACTATTAAAGCACGTGATTGCCCATTATATATAACTATGGAAATCAAAGGCACACCTTCTCAAGGATTGATTATTGATCCAACTTGCATTGTTAATGTGATAATTGAAGAATCTCTTATACTTTGCAATTGCATCAAGTGATATATGATTATACTAATGTGGTAGATAAAGTTTTTGATGGCTTCTCTTGTTCTGCTATTCATTCTATCACACTTCCTATTGATGTTAGCACCAAATGCTTAGATGTTAAATTTGAAATTATTTTGACATCTGATCAGTTTTGTGTGAAGGTGGGACATCCTTGGCCCTCTTCCATGAAAGTGATCACTTCTACTATTCATAAGTGTTTGAAATTTACTCATAATGATAAAATCATACTTGTTAATCATAGCATATATCAACCTATGATGAGGATTTGAGATGTTTGTCTTGATTATTTTTGGTCTGAACAATTCCAACCCCTTCAACCTAGAAGTGATGCTCCCTTTAAATCATATCAAAAGTGGAAAAATGAGATGATTTTTTCATTAAGTAAACGTAGAAATCCAACACTTATCCTTCCTCTTGATGATCATATACCTCTTCTTGAGGAAAAGATTATTCTTCCTCCTAAGGAAAGAAATAATCTTCTTCCCAAAAAGTAATATATTCCTTCCCCTATAGATGATTCCACTCTTCCTCCCAAGTTTCAAGCTATTCTTCCTAAGGGTAGACCTATCCCTCTTCCTTATGATGGACCCGGTCTCCTTCGCATGCCTCTCATTCCTCCTTTATATAGTGTGGTTCCACCTCCCACATCTTACAAATGGAAGCAACTAGCCTCTCCTATTGTTCAACCTAAAAGACCTCCTCCTATTGATCCTTCCTTAAAAGAAGAAAACAAGCCTATACCTAATGAACCTAAACCTTCACAACTTTCAACTAAAACTAAACAAAACTATTGTGTGAGAGAACATCGATGAAGACATCGTGCTAGAGCTCACAAACTTACTTCTCAAACCATTTCTTCTCCCAAGACACCTACTATTGACCTGATTCCATTTTCTCCTAATGAGGATGTTCAACCTAATTCTCCAAGACACAAAATGCTTAAGACAAATGATGGTTCAAGTTCTATTCCTATTAGAGCTCCTATTTTTGTTAATCTTGATAAAGAAATAGGTGAGAATGTTGTCAATGATGAAAATGTTGATCCTAATATTTCTAATGATGAATATGAATATGTTCATGTTCAATGATTTATCTAAAAAATTTTCAAAAGCATTAATCCTATCTCCTAGTAATAGACAAAGTGACTCATCCTTAGAGCATAGTCCATGTTTGGAACTTGTGATAGCTCCATCTATCATTCTCGATGTGGCTCCTTTGGCATATTGTCCACCTTCCTGACATAATAATTAGCAAGATCAAGGGGTGGATGACGTGATTTATTAGCTTCATTAGCACCATAGATTCTCTCTTTTTTGTTTCTTTCTTGTTCATGACCTTCTTCTATTTCTCTCTCCAATTCTTCTATTTGTTGTCCCTAGTGTTGTCTACTTGAGGATAATGAAAAGCATTGAGATCTCTTTTGTTCTCTTTAATGTTGAATTAAAAGACACATGTGTTTTATTCTTTGATGGTGGTTTTCTTTCTTTGGGGGATGAGGACAATTCTATGCATATATATATATATATATATGATATACACGAGTTATCATAAAAAGAATACTGACCCCAAATTCAAGAGAAACCACCCCATTTTTTATGTTTTGTGATCATTATCCTTTGATTTGTCCTCTCTTGGGGGATAAATTATTACAATATCATGCTTGTCTTTTTGGGTGTATCCTACCTTAAGAAATTTCTCCCAATAAGGCATGCACAATCACTTTAATGTGGGGGAATACACTCTGCTAAATGATTCTCTCTCTTGAATATCTTGATACTTAAAGTTACTTAGCTTTTGCTTTGTAATTTTTGGTATTTTTATTTTCATGACTCATAGTAAGAGAGCCTTACTAGTTGTAGTCATGGTTCTCTCTTTCTCTCTCTCATTATCATCCCTTTTACCTTGTCATTGAAGTTGTGAGATCCTAAATTCCACTGGGGGCTTAATGTATCTTTCCTCCTTGATGACTTGGTGAAAGTTTTTCAATATGAACCCTTTGTACTTTATTGAGAGTATGATTAACTTCATACTCCCGCTAAAGTGGGGGCTAAATGTAGCATCCTGAAATTGCACCCCTCACAATTTCGACCGCATTTGGGTCTTCAACTTTGTGTTTTCACCCTTTGGCCTGATTGAAGACTTTATTATGCTCATATGTATCAAAAATGCCAAAAAATTTGATTTTTCCCTTGTCGTACACCTTGATCCTGACCCAAAATAGGGTAGGACTAGGGCGTGGTGCCATGGTCCTCCCTAAAATGGGACCTCTCAAAACCCTTTTTCCCATTTCAAATTTGAGAGGGATTTCCCTCTTTATGTCAGCTCATATTGGAAAATTAGTCAATTAACCTGATAGACAAGTATACAAAGAGGATTTACCATCTCATTTGAACATCTAGATTTATCATAAAAAATCAAGAGGCATTGAAGCACACAAAAGATCAATAAATCAAGAATTCAACAACAACTGAGCATTTTCAGTCTTCCTTCAAGCCTTGGAGCAACAATAAAGTCAATATTCAATCATTGAAGTGGAGATCAACATGCTATTTCATGAAACCCCAATTCCATGTGGAGGCAAGTAAAAATTCACAAGGAGGTATAATCATTTCATTTTCAGCATCGCTCTCAAAAGGAGAACATTTCCTTTCAGTCATTTCAATTACATTTATCTCAATTTCATGGTTAATTCTAAAACTGGGGTTTGACCAAAGGAAAGCCACTATTCCCAACCTATTTTCCTTTCTTTGTGTGTCCAAAAAATAGGTGTGCAGCTATACTTCTAGAAATAAGCTTCAGACATAGAGGCAGAACAACCCTTTTTGGTGTGCGTGAAATTTGGAGGAGCAAGAGCCCGTGCCATGACCCTTTCTTTTTTGGGACATTTTCATAGGGTAGATCCTAATTAGCTTATATTACTTAGATCCATGTGCATGACAAAATCCTGAACCTATAGCTCAGTATTTTCTCAGTTTTGTCTTCAATTTTAACACTTAACCCTAAATCAACATTTCAACTTACAAAAGAGGGAAAACAAATCATAATCTATCAGTCCACTTAGTATTAAATCCTTATTTGATTTGTGATTGAATCTAGTGGATCCCCCCTATTTTGAATGTAAACAAAATTCTCCCCTAAAAGCAAAAATTGATTTGGCGATTTCTCCTTCTATGTTACAAATTGCCAAATCAAATTTTCTCCTTTAGAGAAGGTAACTTGAGTCCCTATTGTGCTAGCATCATGAAATAATGTTGTGGGTTCCTACATAAAATTTTCTCAAGTACCTTGTTGAACCTCAAATTGGACAAATAATCTTGAAGTTATTTTAAAGTTATTAAATCATTATCCAAATCTTGCACACTACTGTGGTTTTAAAAATTCTTAGTATTGTAAAATTCTACTTCATCATATGTGTAAGTATCCATGTATTGAGATCTTGGAGTGTCATTGGATTCTCTTCTAGGTCTTTGGGCTTTGGTTTCAACCATATAAGGACAAAGGTTGTGTGAGGTAGGAAAATGAGCATAAGATTCAAAGCACAACCAATTATTCAACCACAAAACTAAATGCTATGAAAGTAACTCCTATCACAATCAATAAAAGAATTGAAAACAAGACATTCAAATGAAATGAAAACCATCACCAATGTCTTCTTCAATTGACCTCCATTGCCTTTCTTTCTCCTCCAAATAGCTTATTTTGTGAATCTTACCTATGAGTGCAATAAGCACGAAAGCAAGATTGCAAAATGATTTTGACAGCGCGAGGATACTAGAAATGTGGTTGATTGAAAAGATTGAAGAAATGCATCCAATTTATAGGCAAATTGGAGAGATGAGAAAATTAGCATGAAAAGAGTTAAAGAGGCAGTTTGATTCAAAAATGGGAAAATTAGATTGAAAGAAGAAGGTTATGACACCTTCTATGTCATAAATCATGACACATTTCCAATGCAAATTGCAAGGACTAAATGCCAAGTTAAGTGGAAAAAAGGGAATTAGAAATTAGGAAATTAGTAAATGAAGGAAAATTAGGAAATTAGGAAGAAAGGTGAAATTAATTAATAAATTGTCATTCACTAATTAACTCACAAAGGGGAGAATAATTAGCCAATTAAATGAATATTTAAATGTGACAAGAGGAGACTTAGGATTAAATAAATAAATTTATTCAACCTAAAAGGGAAATGATGAATAGGATTAGATGAATAAATCATAAAGCCCTAGGAGAAAATTACAGATGAAAGGATGTTGATTAGGTCATGACAAGATTGGAATGATTGATGCAATTGATATAAGGTTGATTCGATCATGGTTAAATAATGAGAATTGTTTATTGATAAAGTGTCGACATTGGTTGACAAGGATCAATGACAAATTGATCAATAATTGACCAAGGATAAAATTGATTGTTAGGTCCAACTAGGAAAGGTAATGTACTGAGAGGGGAGGGGTGAATCGGTACTTCAAAACTTTTCTTGAACAACAATTTTACAGTTAAACATAAACTGAATACTGCTGATCTCATAATATATAATGCTGAAACATAATCATAGAAATAAAATTCATAAAAATTTCACTCCATAACACAAAGATTTTGGTTATGTAGAAACTCTTGGTTAGAGAGAAAAATGGCGGTGGGGATGGCACCCACAACTTCACTACTGCAATAATCAAGATTGCTCGGTTAGAGCTACATGTTTAGCTATTTCTGATAGCTTACCTTGTTAGGAGTAAAAAGATCTTTAGATCTACCTTGCTAAAGGATTTTACAAACACTTTTACAAAATGCTTTACCTAGTTAAAGGCTTTACAATTTATAGACTTTGTTAGAGTCTTTTACCCTACTAAAGGTTTCTAACATAACTCAAAATACTTCAATCAAAATCTTTACAAAATATCTACAACTTTACATTTGAAATGTTATAGCAGACTCTATGTGCTCGATATGAAATTACCTTGCTCATAGCACACCTTGGTAATTGATAAGTCAACTCGGTGACCACTTCTGTATACTCTGTCACTTAAACTGTTCTCTGAAAAACCTTCTCAGTGACCTCTGAATATCTCTGTTAATCTTCACATCTTATCTTCTCTCAAGATTTTCATATTCAACTCATCATTTTTCCCTCATGATTAGATACTCAAATCATTCTATATATATAGATCTCTGAGATGGTGATCTATTCATGCATCGATCATACAAACATGTTTTATTGAATGAATAAACATAGAAATTATTTCATTAGATAAACTCCCTCAAAATCATACAAAATCTTTAAATGCAATTTCCTATGTAATAACGGTTCCATGTTCTCAAATCTTGTAACATGTTTCACATGTGTGTCCAGGTTCATTGAATCTGGTAACACTTTTTCACTCGGTTTAGATTGACTCGGTATACCTTCTTTGCTGCTCGGTAGACAACTTGGTGTGTCTCATCTCAGTGACTAGCCTTTCTCTATAACCGACACCTTAGTAATTACTGACTAGACATTTCGATAGTATTAACCGACTAGAGTATATAGAATGAGTTTGGGCATAAAACTAATGACAACTTAGTAAATAGCAACAATCTCCCCTTTTGACATTAGTTTGGTATGTTTGACAAAACTCTTTTCAAAGTCATAATACAAAATCTATATACTTTACAAAATAAACTGAAATGGCAGTATATACATTTGTTCAAATACATACTCAAATGCATACTCCCCTTATCAATATGTTGTATAACTTGATGATCTATACTCTATATTTCATGCTCCTGATGTTCTATGCTCCCCCTGCCAATTTCAACTGTACACTCAGTATATATATTATTAACTCTCTACACTTAGATACTTTGTATACTCGGTACACTCTCCCTTTTTGACAAACATTGAAACTAGTTACCATTTGGTGGGGGCAACTGGTCAAAAATAGATTTATACTTTGTACGAGTGTCTTTGAGAGTATTGGTAAGTACATCCTTGACACTTTCCATTAGAGAATTCTGAGTGGTAATATCAGCGGACAGTGAGATCAAACTATCTAAAATACTTCCCTTTGCTTGAGTGGACAATTGGGTAGCTTGGTTGATCTGCTCTTGAACTGATGATAAATGGGGAATAAATAATGTCTGAAGAGTCATGATTTCCATCCTTATTTTGTGCTCTCCATTCTGAAGTTCTAACTATTGAGCCATAAGAGTTTGTAGCTTTGTATAAAATTTTTTAATAGAATTTGGCTCAGTAGTCAATTTATTTGAGAGATTGGTAATCTCTTGTTCAATAACTTCGGTCTTATTCTTGATATCTTTGATTAAGAATGAGAATATAAATAACTTCTGAAATAAATAAAGAATATGCTTGAGTTAAGGGGACAACTCAACAATGAATCCAATAAGCTTAGTTTTACCTATAGCAATTGCTTTCTACACTTCTTCAATCATCTTAGCAGTTATCTCTTTTTCTTTCAATTTGCTAAGGTATTCTGATGCTCTACTCTTGATGCTTCCAATTGAGTGAGTAGTTCATCTAGTTGTATATGGATGGCAGCATCTTTATTTACAGTAGCTTTAGGTAGCATGTCTGTCAATAATGCTTTAACCTTCTGAAGTACTCGGTTCTTCTTTTGTATAGCTATATGTTTTTCCTGCTTTGCTTTGGCTTTACAAAGCTCACCAAATTATATCAGTGCTTGCCCTTTTAGTTTTGCAATGTCAACATTCGACAACACAATAGGCTTTGACAGATCTATCTTGAAATTGTGCTTCTTTGCTTTCTTCTCCTTTGATGATGATGCCTTCACCGGTTGAATGAGGACAATGACTTTGGAGGCTTGTCCTTCCTCGGTAAGTTGCTCGGTGGAGGCAACACTTTTGTTAGTTCTTGTAGCCTCTGTTGTATCCTTCGGTGTTTCCTTTCTTGGGGTCTCAGTGGCAATAGTTTCAATTTTTGAAGGTGCTTGGGAAGTTTTCTCACCAATGGCTTGAGAGGTAGATTCACCTTGTGTAGCCTTTTGACCCTCTTTACCTTGATCTATGTTCTGTGGTTTCTCAGTTGAAACTTGTTGGGTTACCGAAGGATAGGACTTAACTTGTTCCAAAATTGATTCACTTGATACCAGTTTGGCATAGGCATTCCCTTCTATCATCGCTTCTTCATGTGCCTCAGTATCCATGACATCCTCATCTAACTAAATGGTTGAAGCAGGATCTTGCTCGGTGATGTCAACTATCTCCACTTCACCTTGAGGTTCTTCAGTCTGAATTCTGAATATTTCTTGCCATTTTTCTTTAGTTTCATTCTCTACTTGAAGATAAAGGCCATTCATCATTTTCAAGGCCCTTTGCTTAACTTGAAAATTTGTCTAGTAGTTTTTCAAATGATCTTTTATATCATCTACTAACATATCTAGAAAGAGATGTACCAAAACTCTTTCTCTAATCTGCTTCTCTGAGTCCATAGCATATATCCATCTATTGTCAATATGAGAGTACAATGCTTTTGGAAGAAAATTAGTTACTTCCAATGGAACTACTTAGAACTTGAGAAGTGTACACACTACTAACTCTTCTATTTGCCTCTTCTCTTCTTCTATTCTGGAGTCATACTTTACATATCTAAATGACCCAAATCCACCATATTGTTTTAAATTTGCACAAAAACTATCAACACTGTGTACATCTTCCTTAGTGCTTTTTACAATCTAAAATTTATTAGCATCTTCAGACTCTGTGTCACTTGACTCTTTATTCAAAATTAGTCTTCTAATCGTCTTTTTATAAGTTTTTGTAACCTTAGACATTTCAACATTTTTTTGCCTCTTACCTAGTGATGATCTCGTGATCGGTCGCTTTACTGGTAGGGTCAGTGATATCTTGGTTGTATCCTATTTCGTCCTTTTCAAAATTTTGCCTTTTGGCAACTCGGTGCTTAGTGTAATTGCTGCTTCTTGAGCTTCAGATTCGTCCTCGATTAAGAGTTGATCACTCTTGGTAGGAGTGGAGGTAGAACCTTCTCCAAAATTTTTAGTTAAATCCTTTATCATTTTGGTGGCTTTTCTGGTAGCCTTAGGTACTACAATGCTCATTTTTACTTTTTCTTTTACCTCTTCATAGGTTCCATACCTGATCTTGGTAGAATGCCTTGGAAGTGCTAAGAAGGCATCTATCTGCTGTTGAGCAATGTCAAAATCAATCTCATAACCCATAGGCAGTAAAGATTGAGTCCTGGGCTCTACTGCATTAACATAACAGTAGTCGGTATCCAACGCAAAACGGATGGTATCCTTATACTTTTCCACTAGCTGCAGTGGGATTTTGTACTTGCTATGCATCTTTTTCTGAAAACTATTAAAGTAATCATCCATTATCACATTGAAATTATCACCTAGTTGATTGATGAGATCATTTATCTAATGGGTGATTGGTTGGTGTAATTCCCAATCAATGTTACCGACTGAAGGAAAAAATTTCTGAAAATAGAAGAACATACACACTAAGAGTGACCCAAACTTTAGTGTGTTAGCAGTATTATTCTTCTTCGATTTCCTTATTGTGTTGAGATTTTCAAAAAGATTCTTCAACAACACTTCACATAAGTCAATTTTCATACCCTTTTTCACAATTTTATAGGCCAAATCTACAGTTGCACACAATACACTGTTTTCTCTTGCCGAATGGAAGAAACAATAACCAATAACTCTTATAGAAAAGTTAAGTTCTACATCAATTACATTGTTCAACTTAAGACCTCTACAATCAGACTCAACTCTGATTAATGTTATCAATTCCTTCTGTGAAATCATCTTCTGTGCTCGGGCATGGTCAAATATAGGGTATCTGGTTATTATGTGAATAATCTCCTTGGTGATCTTGAAAGGTTGATATTCTAACCACATAAAGTCATCATGCACTCTGCTGAAGACAAATTTGACCCATTGGGATTTGAAGACTCAGGGATAGGTTAGGGCTTTGGTCAATCCCTTAACTTTGATGTGCTCAAACTTGCTATCCAGGATTCCATCGGTGCACAATTCATCATACATATCCTTAATTTTAGTGTGACCTAGCTCTTCAACACGACACTTAGTATAAAATCTGACATCTTCAATCAATAGAACCCTATCCGGAATAAGAGAGAATGCAGTTTTCTCATCAGGTTTGGATGCCACTTTGGGAGGTAAGGTGTATTTCACTGACAACTTCTCAATGGTCTCAACTACAATGGGTTTTTGCACCTTAGGAGCCATTTCAAACTTTGAATTCTACTTTACGGAATAGCTTAGGATTTCAAATAACTAGAAAACGCTTCCAACTTAGTAAATACAATGCAAATATTCACAACTGATTTTGATCCGTTATCTTGCTTGAAAATGCATTTAAGATTGTGTGAATTACCTTGAATTCGCTTCTGGGAATGTTTGATCGCCTTTAATTCGCTTAGCTTTGTTCTTTGAAAACTACTAAGTGAAAAATGACCACACAAAGTACTCTAAATACATCCTTTCAACCTTATCGAGCTTCATGCAGTTAGGTATACTAAGCATTAAATGCACTCGGTTCCACTAAACTGACTATCTCCCTTATACGCTTTTACCGACTAGACAGGCTTAAAGTATTTACCAACTTCTCTGGTAAATCAAAAAGACTAGATAATATTTCAAATTTGCTATTGCATCTTAGCTATGCAGATCTTGGAATTTAGTATATGATTAAATAGGAACTGTTAAAATCTAACCTTGTGAGAATGTAGTCCCTTCATACCTTTATTGATTAATTGGAAGTAGATGCACCTAACTTGGTAGGTAAGGTGCTTTCTATTGGGACTCATTAAATTTGAGTCAAGTTTGGAGGCCCAATTCAATTTTTTGCTTTGCATTTCGACATAAGTCAGTTTGAATGGCCTAGTTAGAGAGAGGGCAAAATGGAGCCGGTTGATTTTCAGAGGGTAAGGCTCGGGAAACATGTCCTACACCTTTCATTTGGCCTATGTGGTGATGTGAAACTTTCATAATTCAATTTAGATAAGTTTACAAGGTACCCATTTCAAGGGGTGAGCTGAAAGTTCATTTTAGGCACAAATGCAGATTTTATTGAGTAGCCTACTTTGAGAAAGTATATCTTCTACCCTGTTGATTGTCATGAAGAAATTCTCAATTGTATGCATAAATGTGAGTCATCCTACAAAGTTTCAAGTCTTAATGAATCCATCTACTCAGTTTTTGAACATCAATCTGTTTGCAGTTTGTGTGGTTTGGCAAGTCCCTGTTTCGATAGCTAGTCGGAGCCCTGTTTTGTACAAGTGTAAAATTTGCCTCAGTGAGTGTTATGATAGAATTTTTATTCCAGGCTAATTTTGGTATAAATGGTGAGATACATTTCAATTTTCAAGCCTTTGCCAATGCATTTGATCGGTTTTCAAAAGGGTTCATTTAGCCATCGTTTTCAGTTATCCGTACTTTCAGTGCTATATCAGTTAAAGTAGTTGTTTTTATGAGCATGCCATTTCCATCCATTCAGGCTTTTGGTCAAACTAAGAATTCAAAGATTTAGTATGTACTTCAAGGTACTTGTGTTTCAAATTTGAGGATCTACGAAGGTTGTTTAATATTTTTGAGAAAGGCATCATGTGTTGCCAGAACATTGATTTCATTAGGTCCATAGTGTCGACAAAGCCAGTTGGTCATTTTCGCCAATTAATATCTCTTCACTCAGGACGCGTCTTGAAAAACCATTTGGTAGAGTTCATCCTTGTATATCAGAGTATACGCCTGTCAGATGGCGAGGTCTAGAAAGGTATTTTGACCACTTTGAAAATTACATCTTCGCAATTAAATGCGAATGATGTGGCGTAATTGCCTGAAGGTTGCAAAATTCAGTCTGATGATCTGAAAATGATGCCGATCATTTCCAGAGGTGTGTTTAAGGTTCCTGAAGCATTTCAGAGGTCAGTTGCATGAAAACAATTTTTTTTAAGTCGGACCCACTTTGGGGCCCAACTTGGCTCATGCTTGTGCATTAATTCTTGTGGCGAACTGTTCTTATTTCATGACATGCAATCTCCCTTTTGACAAATGATGATGCTAGAGAAAGTTGTAGACTTAATGTTTGTTATTCCAATCATTGTGAAGAGAATTCAGATAGAGTTTTGGAGAGAAGGAAATCAACTTGTCAAGGGGTCAAAGAGCACGATTGGCTCTTGCAAGGGTTTTATACCAAGATTGTGACATTTACTTGCTTGATAACACATTGAGTGTTGATTGATGCACATGTTGCTGCTTGGATGTTACAAAATGATATATTTTGTCCTTTGATGGCTCATAAGTGATGAATTTTATGCACTCAGAAATACTCAGGCTATTAATATGGTGAATATGGTCATAGTCATGGATAAAGGGACTATAAAGTGGGCTGGCTATTCAACAGATTTTCATTCATTATCTATCCCTTAGTCGCATCATGAAATGAGCAATGAAACTATTAGCAATATAAAGCCAAAACCCGTGACTCTTGCTATCATCCTCCCTGTGAGTGGCGTTACGGTTTGTGAAGAGGCCATTGAAATTCCTCAGCAAATGCATGTGAAGAAATGAAGTTAGCAACAACAGATGACAATTAGCGAAGGGAAAATTCCTCATGTGGTTGCAAAGGTTTGAAAAACCATCAAGTAAATGCAAAGTGGCAATGACAAAGTTGTGCATGACATAAAGGGGGCCATGGAAAATGTTTCAAAACAAAATGAAATCAGCCCTCCTTTGCATGACATGGAGGATGGTGAGGGAGCAACAATTAAAACACACAAATGAATGTAGCTCCCCTTTCTGCATGCCTCCCCCATCTCCCTCCAGGCTCTGCATGGTGCTTTCAGTCTGCAACAGATGCATTAGTTGTTGGGTGTATAGTGTGGGTGAGTTGTAGCATAACATGGAGCTCTTTTGGCAAGTGTCTCTCCCTCACGTAGGCCATGAAAGACCTACAGGCAGTTTTTAAACCAACATACCCCTCTCCCTACATGGAAAGCAATGAAGCTGAGTGTGGTGAATGGGGGTAGTGTTGAGGTTTGTTTTAACAAATGAAAATGGCAAATAAATCCAAGTTCCCTCTGTGGTGTAGTGAAAGAGGCAAACATAAAAGATTCCAAGCAAATCCATCAGGCGCCATGAAAGTCTTAGAGAAGGCTTCATAATGCAATCCCAGGCATGAAACATTATCCCACATTCACTGTGGAGGGGAACATTTTGTTGTTTTTAAGTAAATCTTTACACAAGTATAATGTCAAAGCCATAAAGGCTTTTGATGGACAATGCCCGTTGACTGCCCAAGGCAGACCCCACACGCGTGGGCATGGATTCCAAGGTGATCAAGGTGGTGACTGAGCGGTGAACAGGTGGACCCCACGTAGGCATGGATCCTGAGGCAAGTGGGCAAGTTTTGCATTAAAGGCCAACTTAACTAGCGAGCAGGTTTGGAGAGGATCGACGGTCGGTGTGACTTCGTGAAGGCGATATGCATGAAGGTTAAAGGCTACGAAATGGTGAAAAGCATCCGCAAAAATTGAATAGGGTAAAGATCATGCGGGTTTGATGAAGATCGACGATCTATGCTACTTTGTGAAGGAAAGGAGCTTGCCAGTTAAGGTCCGCAAAATGGTGAAAGGCTCAGACCAAAGATGAAGTGAAAACAAAGTGGTAAAGATCAAGCAAGTCCAGGTTGATCCGATGGTCTACGCGATTTTAGAGCTTGAAGTTGCATGTTGGTTACCATCTATGAAATGGCAAAAGCCAAGTGGTGCTTAGGTGGTAGGTCCAATCAAAGTTCCAGTAGGTGGGTCCCGTCCCAATGGTGCCTAGGTGGCGATGATGTGGTGTTGAGGTGGCCGACAAGCAAGCAGACACATGGCGGGATGATGAGGTGTCATCCCAGAGGGTGCCCAGTGGACCGTATCAACAAATCAGGTACTGCCACATGGAAATGTTTCAGAGCACAACAAGAGCCAAAAATCAAAGTTAAATTAGGTTTATTATATAGTGCAGACTATATAAAAAAATAAAAAATTTAAATGATGTGCACACATGAGGAATTAATTCGCTCAGGGCTCAATTTTTGGTCAAAATGGTAAGTATCATATATCACTGGAAAGCTCTCGAGATGGGGAATGTAGTTATGAAATTTGTTTCAATAAAGATCAGATATTTTGAGAGAAATTTCCATGGGAAAGAAGAAGAATTGAAATTCAGTTGGAGAAAGGGGACACTTGGCTTGTTCTGATGAAACCTAATATTTTCCCTCTTCCTTCTTATTCTAATTTTCTTCTCATTGTAATGGTTCCAGAAATTTGGAGAAATGCTCTGGATTTGATGGCTTCCATTTTTGAGTTCTCTTAAATATTGTATAGGGTAGGGTTTTCCTTTTGAGTAATAGAGTTCTTTCTTGTTGTAAGTGTTTTGTTGCAGATTCTTGTGAATGTAAGGCATGCACAACTTCACACATAATTCATCTTTGGATGTATTTCTTGTTGTTACAAATTGAAGACCTTAAGGAGGTTTGAAGTTTGTCAATTTCAAGGAGGTTGTAGTGATTGTTGCAGGTATTCTTCAAGGAGGAATTTAAATTTTGTAATACATCATAGATAATGGGATATACATATTTGCAGATTTGATGGTTTTGTGAATGAGCTGAGTAATGCAATTTTGTAAGGCATTAATGCAGGGATATTAATAATGAAGATGGATTTGTAGTACATGCTATCATTTATAGCTTGATATATGACTCTGTTGCCCTTAGATAAGGCACTGGTCTCACAAGTTTTGGGGATGTTCTCAGAGCAATATACTTTAAAAGACAAATCTATTTCCCTTCATGTTTTAGGGGTTAGTTTCCTATCCTTCCAAAGCTCTATTTCATCTACTATTTGTACAAGGTCTAGCCCATCTGTATGTATTACTTAAATTGGTGAGCTTGTGGAATGGTTTATTTGCTTTCTATTGATGCTATCATAAGGTGTGTCATAGGTGTAAATCTTAAGCATCAGAAGGTACACCCACCTAGGTTTTGTAGATCCTAAAGATAGAAGGATTTAAAACATCCTTGTTAGTTGGTTCAGTTAATCCTTGGAAATCATAGTTGAGGTTGGCTACCTTTCAATAATTTGGTTGCAGATTACACTGGTTGCTGATTTTGTTGTTCAACATAAAAAGGAACCAACACTTTCTTCATTGGTTGACACATTTTCCTTCTTTTTCTAGAATTTTTATAGTTTGCTCATTGTCTCCTCAGTATCTCTTCTGGGTTGATCTTAGCATTCTTTAGCCAAGTGTCCAACTTTGTGACAATGAAAGCATGCCATTCCAGGATTTCTCCATGATCTCCGGTTGTTCATTCCAAACCTTATCATACAGTTAGCACTTATATGTCCATATTTTCCACAACATTCACACCATATCCTTGTATTGTAATCCCATGGTACTATAGTATATTGACGATTGAGATCTGTGTGAGTTCGACAGCTTCTGGTATTTGCTCAGTGTGGAGACCACATATAGTTTTTCTTCTTGAACCAACACTTTTCGGTATTGTGTCCATATCTATTGCAATTTTTACAAAACCCCTTGAATTTTGCCTTTTGATAATTGTTAACAGACTTTTTCCTACATTGTTTAGATGTGTGACCATACTTAATGCAATTGTAACAATAACCATCAGACCTAGTTACATTCGGTTGCTTACCTTTTCTGATCCGGCAAATGTTGGTAGTATGTCCTTGTTTTGCATAGTAGTTGCAAATAGGCTTCTTGTCTTCCATCTTATCTTTGTTTCTAGCCTTCTTTGATGCTTCTCCTTTCTCGATGGTGTTGATCCCTTTCTTAGTAGAGTTATTTCTTTTATAACCGAGTCCGACAGATTTGTTAGGTGATCTTAAGTTTAGTTGCTCATCCAACATTCTTGATGCTTCATAACTTTTCTTCAATGTTTCTTTGGACTTCTTTTCTTCTTCTAGTTCATCAGTCAATCTTGACAATTCAAGTTTCAATGCTTGGTTCTCATTTTCTTTTAGAGTTGCTTCATGATGTGCATAACCCAATTGATCAGATAGATTATGTTGAACTCCAGTCATGCTTGATATTTCATAATTCTTTTCAGACACCGTTGCTTCTAGCTATTGTTTTTCTCTTTCTACATTTCAAATATTATCTTCAACTATTCTCAATGCATCAATATTTTTAGTCATTTGTGTGCTGAAATACTCATGTTCCCTTTTCATTGCTTTTAGCTGTTCATTCAGTGCTTTGTTCTTTTCTTTTAGTTCTACAATCATTTCTTTAGACTCTTCTGATATGCTATTCTCAGATGATGTCTCAATTTGTTCCACCAATTCTTGCGAGTCTTGTAAATCATCAGACAACCTTCTTCTGACTTTCAATGATCTTTGCATTTGTCTCTTCATATCTGCAATCACTTGATTAGCATGATCCAATTCTTCTTGAAGATTCACAATTCTGTGAGATTGTTTGTAGCCTTCCATTGATAGGATCTTTCTCTTTAGGCTGTTAAACCTTTTACCAAGAGTAGAGCTCTGATACCAATTGTTAGGTCCAACTAGGAAAGCTAATGTACTAAGAGGGGAGGGGTGAATCAGTACTTTAAAACTTTTCTTGAACAACAATTTTATAGTTAAACATAAACTGAATATTGCTGATCTCATAATATATAGTGTTGAAACATAATCACAGAAATAACATTCATACAAATTTCACTCCATAACACAAAGATTTTGGTTACGTAGAAACTCTTGGTTAGAGAGAAAAACTGTGATGGGGATGGCACCCACAATTTCACTACTGTAATAATCAAGATTGCTCGGTTAGAGCTACATGTTTAGCTATTTCTGATAGCTTACCCTATTAGGAGTACAAAGATATTTATATCTACCTTGCTAAAGGATTTTACAAACACTTTTACAAAATGTTGTACCTGGTTAAAGGCTTTACAATTTATAGACTTTGTTAGAGTCTTTTACCCTACTAAAGGTTTCTAACATAACTCAAAATACTTCAATCAAAATCTTTACAAAATATCTGCAACTTTACATCTGAAATATTATAGCAAACTCTATGTGCTCAATATGAAATTACCTTGCTCATAACATACCTCAGTAATTGATAAGTCAACTCGATGACCACTTCTATATACTTTGTCACTTAAACTGTTCTCTGAAAAACCTTCTCGATGACCTCTAAATATCTTTGTTAATCTTCACACCTTATCTTCTATCAAGATTTTCATATTCAACTCATCATTTTTCCCTCATGATTAGATACTCAAATCATTTTGTATATATAGATCTCTGAGACGGTGATCTATTCATGCATCGATCATACAAACATGTTTTATTGAATGAATAAACATAGAATTTATTTCATTGGATAAAATCACTCAAAATCATACAAAATCTTTAAATGCAATTTCCTATGTAATAACGGTTCCATGTTCTCAAATTTTGTAAAACGCTTCACATGTGTGTCCAGGTTCATTGAATTTGGTAGCACATTTTCACTCGGTTCAGATTGACTTGGTATACCTTCTTTTCTGCTCCGTAGACATAGAACTTTACTCAATAGACAACTCAGTGTGTCTCATTTCAGTGACTAGCCTTTGTCTGTAACCGATACCTTAGTAATTATTGACTAGACATTTCGGTGGTATTAACCGACTAGAGTATATAGAATGACTTTGGGCATAAAAATAATGACAACTTAGTAAATAACAACATTGATAAGCACCAATTGACGAGGAGAAATGACAAATTGATCCAAATTGACGAGAAATGATGATTGATTGAGATCAATGACAAATCGATCAAAGATTGATAAAATGGTCAACTTGATAAAGGTCAAATGATAAAAGACCAATGATGAATCAGTCACAAATCGGTAAGGAATTGACAAATTGATGATTGGAAAGGATACACAATGATCTAAAATGATTGATAATAGATCAAAGATTGGTTGAAGATGAGAAAGATCAAGGACAAAACCTCAATTCGACATCAAGAAGGGTTGACGATGTCCAATTGACATGATAAGATGATTGACAATGATAAAGATATCAACAAATGATGAAGATCAAGTGCACGACATAGAAGAAATGTCAATAAGATGCGAAAACCCTAAAATAAGGTCACACGAACATGTTAGAGTATGGCACTTCAAGCATTGACCATTTTTAAATGACTACAGGTTGGACTTGGTTGGATAAATGAAATGACCAAAGATGATGGAGGAAAGATGCAACAATGACCAAAGGTTGGGAGTTTGTCTTCCAAAGGTCCTAAAGAGAGGTTCCAAATGATTTTAAGGTAAGAACTGTGATAGATAGCCACAAATAGATTGCTCAAGAAAAATATGACTTCCTAGGAAATGACAAATTCCAAGGTAAGGTATCCTACCTCAAGAGTGTTGGCGATTCAGAGGAATTGATAGTGTGTGGCATTGATGTTTTGTCATTGATGGCCACACCGATTGCTCTAGCTTCTTTGGTTGTTTACTGGTATCCGATTGGTCCTGGTAGGATGATTGGTTTCTGGTTGGTAAGATCATGTTGATCCGGTATGCTTTGGTTTGTGGATCTGGTTTGGATTGCTTATTTATATGTTCTTGATGTGTATCACATTCTGTTGGTTCATTATTTGATGATTCAAAAGCTATCACTTATTCTAGTAAGCCTTTTGGTTACTGGTAAGGGTTTTACTGACAAAGATTTTTTGAAGATCTTTTGATATTATGATTAAGTGGTGTTGGTGCAGCTTCTAGAAGGTTATCCAGATGCTGATGGTTATCATGTGTGTTCCAATTGTTTGTGGTGTTTCATTTGGCTTATGGTGACCTATTATAGGTCTGGTGGTTATTCTGCTAGGTTATGGACCAATTTATGTAATGTGTGGGTTGATGCTCCCGATGCGTTACCGGTTGGATTCATTGATTGGATTATGTTGTTTCGGTCTTAGGTCGACTTGGTTGATCATTAGATTACAGGTTTAAGTTATGAATTTATTGTATTATCTTTTAGGTGGCTGACCTAATTGTTTACGTCCTGGGTTGCTATAAATATGATGTAAGATCTCTTTGTAGAAGGATGAGATCATGTATGAAATGGGTTATGAGATTGTTTGTATGCAAATAATGTTGTAATCATATGCAGAGGTTTTGATTGATCATAGGTGATTGAATTGGGTTTGTGGAATAGGTTTAAGGCCTCCGGTATTGAGCTTAACCAAAATTGTACTCAGGCATGGGAGATGCTATACTTGTAGTTCAATCTTCATTCTGGATTGTTGTCCGATGTTTTCTATAGTTAGTGGGACTCATTTTGTGATAAGAAGTGTGATCTAGGCTGTTGGCCTTCCTACATGTGTAGGCCTCTTATTGTAATATTTCTTCATTTGATCAATGGATAGATATTGTGGGTCTCCAATCCCACCGTGGTTTTTCCTTTTTGAGGTTTTCCACGTATAAATTTGTGGTTTTATGGTATTTATCTTTGTATTTGCATTATTGCTTATTGTTATATTCTTTTATGTTTACCGATTTTTGAGTTGTTGTATTAATAATGTTAAATTTATCCATCCCGGTAGAACATTGATTCACCCCCCCCCTTAGTGTTCTTGGATCCCAACAAAGAGACTATCCTAAATGATAGATCTGAGAGGGAAACCACCAAGTGATAACAAAGTTTTGATTGCAAGATAGTGAGGACAACAAGACAACCTTTTTGACTTTATCAATGTTTTTTGGATGAATGGAGATCTAAATAGATTGCAAATGGAAAGACAATAATGATGACCTAATGGTTGATTGAGTGGGAATCCTATGAAATCAATTGTGAAACTCTTTCAATATTTATGACCAAACATAAAGAAAGATACTAGATAAGTAGTATGCCACATTCATATTATAAAAATCTAGATATGCGATAATATTATCTAAATATGGATTGGAAATGCTCAGAAACACAATTTTTATAGAACCACAAATGCAAAAATAAGTCTAAAGTGTGCGCCATAAAGTCTTAGATATGCAATAGTATGTCTTAGATACATGCTATAAAGTCTAAGATAGGTGACATGATGTCTTAGATATGCACAAAAAAAGTCTCAAATACTTGACAATGTCTTAGATACATGATAGAAAATACTATAGGTGAGACACTAATGACCAAATACGTGTTTTTGGTGAAAAATATGTTTTGCCTAATGTGTATCCAAATCTAAATGTTGCTTTTGAGTATCAATGTGATCAAATTTGATTGTTTGATGATAAATGAGGCAAGAAAATACTACAAACAAGACACTATTTGTTTGTGTGATTGTGCAAATTTTACGCGAATGTGTATGTTCAAGGCCAAATTTAACCTCAATTTTCATGGGTTTTATCATAATAAAAAACACACCAAACACTTCCTATGCCTAAGGTCAATATCTAATTAAACTATACTCAATCCCACAACTTGGAATCTCTATCAACTTAAGTAAGAAATCCTCTTAAGGAGGGTTAGTCACTCTTTTCTTTGCATGAAAAGGGCAGGTATGGGCCTTTAGTACTAGAAGGATGACCCAATCGCCCTCTCCCCAAAAACGTGGGTATAGATTATACAAGGCCAAGGATTTTTTCCTCAAATCACAAGAGCCTTATGGTGAGTAACTTCAAGTTGAGATGCTGCACCCTTTCATTGAGAAAGACACCAACAACTCGATCTATAAGGTGGGCCTCTAAAATAAAGTGTCTAGTCATTGTTCGAGGGGCTTGTGTATGAGTCACTTACTAGTAAGCCACTTAAAGCTTTAGTCAACCCTGTGCGACTCTAATAAAAGGTAGTTCACCCCCAAATTGGTATTAACAACTTTCACCCCAAGTTAGGCTCCACTTTTCACCTTTAACTTTTGTAAAGTGGCTCGAAGGAAGAACTGTTTTGGGTATTTCCCTTTTGGAGTGATCACTTCTTCAAAGTTAGGCCCTCTACAAAAAAGAAAAAGAAGATGCTTAGTGATTTCTCTTACACCCAGGATCCATGAAGGAAACGGGAGAGGATAATTTCACAAACACCTTAGGGTTCTACAACACAAAATGTGCAAGTGCACAAGACACTTCAAACAAGGTTTATTTTTAATGCACCAAATCAAAATGCGAGCTATTATATGTAATAGTAAACACATACATAACTACCCCTACAAGCACAAATGGATTAGTATTTTCATACAAGAACCCCAATCTGCAACCACAAAGATTAGGACAAGATAATAACAACAAGTAAAAGAAGGGCCTTTGACAAACAAAAATGAAAATCTCTAAAAGGTGAATGAACCTTCAAAGCCATAGACGTTGCAAGTAAACCAAAAACACAATAAGAGTTAGCATAGATACATCAAAAAAGAAACAAATACATGTTATAAAATATCGTATACACCTCAGAACATGTCAAATACGTGACATAAACTAGAAAATGAAAAAATTCATAAAAACCCTAGCAAACCAAAAATGCATTGAAATGAAAAACAGATTCGTCAAAACCTGTCATGGACATGATAGAAAGCAACAAAAATGCGTGAAAATATAATTACATAAAACCAAAAATGTAGAAAGATATGCCATAAACACATAAATAATGAACACAAATGCCTCAAAAAAGATAATAAACATGGTAAGAATTAGGATTTGATAGAAAAATAGAAACACAACAAAAACTGCTAGAAACATGGATTCGCTAAAAAATGGATGCCAAATTTGACCTGCAAACCTAAAAAATCTTAAAACTCAAAGAAAAATGTTAGAAAGTAAGGGAGAATAGTCCCACCGGGTGTGCTAAAATGTATATGATGAATTTAAACTCCTCAATATTGTAAACCCTAGTTCCAACCACAAAACCCTAAATATATAATGAAATTCAACAACACATCAATGAGGAACCATCAAACATGCAAAATCATAAATAGCTTAAATGATACCTTCACACATTCACATGGGTTTGATCTTCATTGCTATCCTATCTCCATTAATCTTATTTTTGATATGATTGTAAGGGGCTTCAACTAACCCATACCTTCCAATTCTCCTCCAAGGACTATTAGAATTCTTTGTATATACCTCTCGTTTGATTGCTTCCAATTCAATGTGGATATGTCTATGTCTGTAATCCACTGAACCTTATTCTCAAACTTGGAAGCTTGAGTCTAGCCTTTATATTGGCATTTCATTGTAATTGGAACCTTCTCTAGCCTTATCTCAATCCTTGTCCTCTTCCTCGATCTCCTAGGAGGATCTATTGCTTCCATATGAACTCCTTAGCTTGTAAGAGAAAACTCAATAATCAACTCTTAACATAATTTATTTCCTATCAAAATAGTGAACAAAATTCTGGGGTTTTGGGGTTTGGGGTTGAAAAGGGCTTCTACAAGCAGCTAAGTTGCAATTCATAATCTTGGGATTCCAAGGTTCCAGGTTAGAAAGGTCTAGGGTACTCTAGGTCTCAGGTACCCAAGATCTCAAACTTTACAATGCAAGGAGTGAAAGGAGTCCAAAAATTTGGGAAGTCAATATTCTAAGGCAAAGATACTTTAAACCAAGAAATAGACTTTGGGATCTCAGTGTTCCGAAGTCTCTCAAAGAATGGATTCTGGAAATCTAAGATTCAGGGGTTCCTGAGTCTCATAACCTCAAATACTTCAGAATCTTGGGGTTTCAAGGTTCCAAAATTTGAGAAAACGAAGGAAATTATCCTAGCTTATGTAGGTTGGGATATCAAAACTCTGAGATTCTGAAAGTGAGAAATAGACAAGCTTAAGGAAGTTTGGGATTCCAGGATTTCAGAATCCAAAAAATATAAAAGAGGGAGACAAACTCTAAGCCACGCATGATTTTGAATGATTAAATTTGAAACCCTAAGGAATGAAAAACTAAGAAGAGGGACCAAAATTAATTTCAAGGGGCTAACATATTGAAGAATCGATTTATTCAAAAGCAATAAAAAGAAAACCCTAATCTAAGAAGTACGCAAAAAGAGAAAAGAAAAGAAAACAAGATACGCAGACAAAAATGAGGAAGACAAAGAAGCCTACCTCAACAACGAGAAACAAGAAAGACAAGACACCAAGAAGCTGCAACCACAATCACCTGGATTGTCAAAATATCAAAACTTAGTCATAGAAAAATTGAATGCACAAATGAAGAAAATAAACCCCTATAGTCCCAAATTCACATGACTAAATGATCGTGATACACTTCAGGAACCCGAAGTTCTGAAACTTTGAAGGAAAAAAAATGGAAGAACTTGGGATCCTGGGATTTTAGGTTTTCAAGGATTCAAACGAACAAAATAAGGAGAACCTGGGATCCTAAGATTCTAGGGTTCCAAGTATCCAAACAAAAAAACAAACAAGACAAAGAAAACAAACAAAAAGGAGAACCCGGTATCCTAGGATTTTGAAAGAAAACAATGTAGGGAAACACAAAGGGGGGCCTTGGGATTTTAGGGTTTTGGAGTCTTTAAGGCTTGAAAGCTCATAAAACCTGAGCATTCAGAAACTTGAAGTTCCACAGATAGAAACAAAAGAAAACAAAACAAAAACCAAACTCAGGAACCCAGTGTTATAGGGTTAGAAGCATATAAACTCTTGAACCTAGGATTTCAAAATCTTGAAGGCAAGGACGCACAAAAAGGAAAATGATAAAAGAAAGACACAACAAAGAAAAACTTCGGATCCTAGGTTTCGGAGTTTTTTAAATTTGAGAACTTGGAATTTTAGGATTCTGAAAAACAAACAAACAAAGAGGCAAAAAGAAAGAGAAAAAGAAAGGGGACCTGAATTTTGCCAAGTTGAAATGTAAGGGTTGCGTATGGAAGGCATAACACTACCACCTGAATTTGACGTATCATTAGTTATGGTGAATTCCAAACCTGGATCTAGTGAATCTAAACATACCAAAATAAGAAATGATGATAGAATAGAAGATTATAGACCCTTCTACTTACAATCAGGTTACAAAAGATCTAAAAAGACATCAAAACTGATACCTACAAATGATCCCATTTTGAATGAACTTAGAGCATCAAGATAAGAGCTGGACATTCTTAAGGACAATAAGACATCATCTCACAAGTTTTATATTAATGATATATTCCCCTATCCTTTCGATCCAATCATTCCATTGCCACCTTTTCCTAGTCATTGGGAGATACCAAATCTTGATAAATATAGAGGAAAAGGGGATCCTAAGGATCACTTGAGAGAATTTTGCACCGCTACTTTGGAATTTGTAGTTGATGAAACATATCTTATGATATTATTTCCTTGTAGTTTTGGAGGAGGTGCTATGGAATATTTTCATGACTACCCCCAACTATCAAGTCTTTTTAGGAGTTGGCTAGCAAATTTATCTCACACTACGCTTATAACTATCAACATGAAGTGACCATGAGAAGCCTCTTTAATACAAGAAAAAGATAAGGAGAATCCTTTATCTCATTTTTGCAAAGATGGAGACACTTGACCAAAAGAGAACCTTACAACATTCTTGATAAACAACTAGTTGATCTATTTTGTTGAAATTTGAACAGAGAAATTGGAAGAGAACTTCGCCTTAAATGTTTGGACTCCTTTGAAAAAGTAATATAAATGGGATTTTGGATTGAACAAATGCTTATTGATGATGGTACTATCAAGATAAATGATGATAAAGATCATAAGACAAGTTCAAATTCAAATAACAAGACAACTTTTCGGGCTAAAAACAAGATTGTGGTTAATGATGGAGTTGTTGATACAAAAATTGCTAAAGCCTCATCACCCATTTATAACCTTAAAGGCTCATCTTCAAACAAGGGAAAAAAAAGACCTTTGGGTATGTGTATGATCACGAGGGGCCAAAAAGTGGTGATGTGAATACAATGGCTTTCTCCACTCACCTAAAAATGTGAAAATCCGCATTGACTTTTTGCTTGGGTTGGATGTCAGTACATCTGGCCATGGCAAAAACCCAACCAAATCGGATATCCGATAATATCTGATATCGGATTTTAATATGATATTAAAAATATATATATTATATTACATATTATATAATATCTAATATAATATATAATATTATATTATATATTATGTAATATTAAATATTAAATATTATTTATTATATAATATATAATATATAATATATTATATATTATATATTATATATTATATATAATATTATATATTATATATAATCTAAAATGCGTGAATGGATATATATTATATACTATATAATATATTATATAATATTTAATATATGATATATTATATAACATATAATATATGATATAATATATAATATATAATATATTTATTTTTAGGAACCAGATATCTGATTCCTACTGGTATTTTTATACCCACTGTGATAGCTCGTGGGCCATTTTATATTATATATTATATAATATGTAATATTAAATATTATTTATTATATAATATATAATATATTATATATAATCTAAAACACGTGAATGCATATATATTATATACTATATAATATATTATATAATATTCAATATATAATATATTATATAACATTTAATATATGGTATATTATAATATATAATATATTATATATTTATTTTTAGGAATCATATATCTGATTCCTACAGGTATTTTTATACCCACTGTGACAGCTCGTGGGTCATTTTTCACCCACTGGTTGCACGGAATAAGAAATCTGATATTGGATTTGAGTGGATATCTGATTTGGGTGACAAATTTTTATGAATTTGTCATCTAAGGTACGGTTTCATTGCACTTTTGTTGTTTTTTGTAATTTTTTTCAAATTTATTTATTTATTTTTTTGACTTTTTTGATAGAAACTAGGTTTTTTCATTTGAAATACATCATTCTTTCAAATTTGTTGATTAAATTCAATCAGGTTAAATGGGGGACAACAATGATAGTCCTAAATAACCACAACTACCACAACCACCAAACCCTCTGTTAGTAAACCCTCCATTACCAAACCCCCCCTTAATTCAAGATTTAATTGGTCAAAATTTGAACTAGTTGAGAGGAATTGCAAATGTCTACAATAGAATCCCGCATCTAACTGCAATGCTAGATGCTTTGAATGTCATTATAAACAATGTAAAAACTATGACCATGGAGCACAATGTCGCTCTTTTGTGGCAAGATTACATGAGGGCTAGATATGCGAATGACTTGACCTATGATCAAGTCAAGGAGCTTGAGATTTCAAAAACTGATATCGCCGCATGGTTTGTCAATCCTTGCATTAGACAACCCATAGATGTGAGAAAAAACAAAACTTTCCATCAAATGGTGTACAAATGATGATATTGTAAATAGCTTTTGGGATCATTGGTGGATGATTTTTGATAGACCACCCAACAACAATCTTGATGTCCCATTTTATTTCATTAAAAAATTATATCCTGTGTTTGTTTTGGGTAAGCATGTCAACTACTTTGACATCGAGCCTTTCTAGGGTGTGGGTTTGTTGGTATTATGGATGTGTTGCATTGGTTATGTCATTGATGTCAACACTTATCTTCTGAAGATCTTTGGTTATGTTGAACCGACACATTATGTTAAAACGACAAGTTCAGTGACTTATACATAGTCACCGATATATCGTTCATCGACAAGTTACATTGTACATTGACACTGAAGATGACTTGTTATCATCTGGAGATCACTTGGTTATGTTGAAGACATGGTTTGGACACTTGGTTTTGGTATTTTGGTTAATGGTCTAATCAGGTTGACATATTTGCTGTTACCGACAAATTGGTGTAAGTTATGGACCGACTTGCATTATCTATTCCAGATCAGCACGACATGTTATGGAGATGATTTATTAATTGGATATTGTTGTAAATGTATTAAGCCGACATGATGCATCACATCTTGACTTATTTGTAATTGGTTTATTTGTAATATTCTTAGTAAGCCGACCTACACATTTGGTCTTAGGTTTTGGTATATATGTAAGATCTCATTTGTGAGATGATGGAATAGGGAGAAGGAAGATAACGATATATGATATAAGGTTTTGTAACATGGTATGTGCGAATATTGAAGATCATATGAGCAGACCATAGAGAAGGTTCAAGGAAGGTTTGAAGGTGATTATCAGATCTTAATCGGTACTAAATCCAACATTGGAGATGCTACTTTGAGCAGTACATTATCATTGGATTTAACCATCCAATTATAGTCAGAGTGACTCCTATTTTGTGATTGAGCAGTGAGCTTTAGGTGGTTGGCCTTTCTGCATGTGCAGACCTCATTTGTATACACATACTATCTGCGGTAGTATCATCTGATTGTGGGTAAGGTTTACCACTATGTTTTTTTCCCTTACAGGGTTTCCACGTATAAATATATGTGTTATGTGTTGTGGATATTGTTTCTCCTATTCTATGCAATGAGTTTTATTAGTATTAATATTAACTGCTAATTTGTTAATCGACATTAAGTTTGGTTTACTAGTATTAAGTATCAAGTTTGATTGACTTATATTTGGGTTGAAATTAATTGACAACTGATTCAACCCCCCCCTCTTAGTTGCCTCCAGGTCCTAACAGGTTTTAGGTATGCCTCAAGATAGACCTAGGGCAGTTCCAGTATTACAAGGCTCATATGTTCCCCCTCCTCCCATTGATCCCCCACTTTTAGTACAACATCCAAATATCATTGCCAAGGTAGAGTCACAGACTATTTCAGCTATTCACTCTTTGAGTAGCCTTTTGGTTTCTCAGGCTAGGGCACTAGCTCATCCTTTTAGTGATGCTAGTGGTGGATTTGGTGGCACTGATACATCCTCTTTGGCTCCACATATTTGTGTGCCACATACTTGTGTTATGTGTGGGAAGCCATGCTTAGGTCCTATTGGAGGGCCTATTGATCCTCCCACTGACATTGTTGATTATGAGGTGCATGATATGCCCAATGCACCAGATGTGATGCGAGGGACTAGAGGATACCTTGGAGAGTCCTTGCATGCTAGATGCAAGGAGGTACCTTCATCATACACTGGCGATGTAGTGGTAAGACTTGTAATTTCATAGTGCATTTTATTTTAAATAAATATTTATAAGAGATAGCATTCAGTCCTAATGTATATATACATGGTCTATTTAAAAGTTGAGGACTAAGGAGGAGTTAACACAAGTCCATGACAACACCTTAATGATCATTTCATTTGGCCTTGACAACTATACGATACATATATTATTGCACCTAGTCGTTTACATTTTTTATTGTACATACATGCTTATCATTTAAATTGTCATTAATTAAATTATATAGTAACTTGCATGTTTGTCTTATTTTACTCTTGTAGGACACAAGTAGTGCAAGTGCGGTGCCACGTGATTTAGACTCTGGTAGTGCAGTCCAAGACAAGGGAAAGGTAATTGAATGCAAACATGATTGAATTAAGAGTTCAAATAACTTATAATGACTATACATGTCTACATAGATTGATAGTTCCACATACTTGTCATCTTTATATACAAGGAATTCTTGGCTTCACATCATTGTTCACTACAGCCACTATACCCAAAGAAATAGTAGAGATGCCTAAGGTACATCTATTTATTTTATTTTGTGTGTAGAAGGTATAATTTGTTTCTAGAAACCACAATTATATGCTAACTTGTATTGAAATGTTATGTTTGTGAACATATGTAGGTTGTCTATGAAAATATTGATGACATGCCGACTCTCCCTATGACATATTCTAGGACTCGTCCAAAGATGAAGAGGAAGAGTGGAGATGGAGTAATCAAGAATTCAATTTTAGAGCTCAATTATAGTTCAATGTATATTGATTTTTATGTTAACTTTTCAAATCTGAATTATATAATATAACTAATCTTAATTGTGGTTTGATTTTTCTTGTGCAGGATCCTTCAGAGGTGAGTAGTGTTGCGAAGAGGATCGATTTTGATGATCTGCCAGTAGTTTAGGATTTGATAGAACATTTTGGGATACTTATATGTCTAGTTGGCATGTATATTTTGTATATGGATGTATACATTTACATATATCGACATATATTTTGTTTGAGTTGGCTTTTATGCCATTTTTCTATATGGACATACAATTGTAATTATTCAAAATTTTGATATATAGAAATTAAGATTCGATATAACTTGTTCCTCATAAGCATGACATCATTATTTTAAACTTTAATCTTCAATCCATTAATTAACAATGATTAAATAATGAACAATAGAATTTTGTTTGTATAATCTTGAGATTGTATATAATTTGTTCCATCTAAATCTTAAGTGTTAAATTTGGTTGCCTTTTCCAACTTCACCAAATTTAATGACCATATTGGTATTGCTATTAATCATAACATGAATACTTAGTAATGACATATAAAAAGTAGCAAAGCATCTTCTACAATGAAATGCAATTTTTTAATAATTGGTTGGTTACATTTAGCAACAATCCCCCATCATTAAAGCCATCTCAGTAGGGAGATACCATGAATAGTTCCATTTACACATGTTTCCCATTAAATTTAAGACCTGAATATATGAACTCTAACATAAACTTGTTTTGATTGTCATTCAGCTAGTGAAAGATACAAATTTTAGCTTTCTTTCTTTTACTATTGCATGCAAAATATCACCACTCCCCACTGAATGTAGGAATATTTTACTTCATAATGCATTGTAACATCAGTCCCAACACCTCCTATTTTACCCCACTAGTCAAATGCTTAGGGCCTTACCTTACCAACGTCATCCCTTGAGTGCCCTAAGTGCAAAAAAATGTCCAAATTTGACAGGCTATATCTCAAAAATTGTGGCACCTATAAATGATCCATTTGAACCTACAAGGTCATGTAAGGGTTGCCTACAATAGTATGTCTTCAATTTTCAAGATTCAGAGTGGTTTTCATAGGGCAACATTTTTTCAGTTAACAAAAAAATCATTAGTTTCATTAAATGAAAAGTTGCCACAGAGCCAATTTCTCATTCTTCTCATCGTGGGAACAAACCATCAGCTCCAATACCTCTGATTAGGCATTATTACTCTAGGCATGCTCATGTTTTACACCCCCCCCCTTTGGTCTAACGCTCAGGACCATACCCTACCGACATTGCCCCTTGAGCGCCCTAAGTGCAAAAAATTATCAAAATTTGACAAGCTGTATCTTGGAAATCATGGCACCTGCGAATGGTCTGTTCAAATGTACAATGTCATGTGAAGCTACCTACAATAGCCTATCTCATATTTTCAATATTTGGAGCGGTTTTCGTAGGGCAACATTTTTTCAATTGATGGAAAAATCCTCAATTTCATTCAATGAAGAGTTGCCATAGAGCCAATTTTTCATTCTTCTCATTGTGGGAAAAAAATCTTGGTCCCAACACCTCTAGTTAGGCATTATTACCCTAGGCATGCTCCTATTTTACCCCCCCTGATTGAATGCTCAAAGCCATAAACTATCGACACCATCCCTTGAGCACCCTAAGTGCAAAAAAATTATCAAAATTTGATAAGCTATATCTCAGAAACCATGGCACTTGTGAATGATAGATTTGAAGATATAGGGTCACATGAGGGCTGCCTACAATAGCTTGTCTTTGTTGGCATATGTTGAAGTGGTGATAATGTATGTTGTCATTGATGTCAATAAGTGCTCAAGTAGGTGAAATGGTATGCACCGGTATGAAGATTGGGAGTGGTTATGGTCAACCGGGATGGAGTGGACCGGTGTTGGGGTTCACTAAATGTGACTACCAGTTGGTAGTCTCTGTTTAGCTCTAGGGTTTCCGGTTTGGCTTGTGTGGTGCAACCGATGATGTTTTGTGATGAGTTAGTCAAGAACAAGGATAAGGATTAAGATTCCATGTCAGCTATGTGGACTTGAAGGATTTCTTCAAGGATCTTGCATGTGAAGATCAAATGCATTGAATGTCTACCCCGAGAATGTGCATTTTTCTTAGAGGTATGCGAAAAGCATGTGATGGGTTACTATTTTCCAAATGTAGTGAAGATTGGATGATGTAGAATGACTTGAGATCTATTTTAGATTGTTTCATTCTATGTAATGTATTTGACGGTTAGGATTGAACTACTTTTAATTGTAAACCTAAAATATTTAGGGTTTAGGGTTTATGCTACCGAAATAATTGTTGTTTATAAGGTCAATGAGTTTTGTTATTGAGTTGTTGGAAAAAGTTGTGTTTGTGTCTGCATGTTGGAGACTTGATACTTGCCAAACTAGAGTGAGGAATCTGTAGAGTGTGATTGCAAAAGAGAGGAACTAAAAAAGATCTGCATTAGCAAGAAGCGTTGTTATAAGATCAGAGTGTTTTACCTTTCTTCTAACCATTTCAACAAAAGGTAAATCCCTTGACTGGGTAGCTTTAACAAGCTTTATTGTAAATCCTCTAACCAAGTGGCTCAAGTTCATTGAGTTATTTAAATCCTTTGGTGAGGTAACCTTTAACAGGGTATATAACCATCCCTTAACTGGGTGATCCCTAACAAGACCGGTTCCTAACATGACCTTATTGTAAAGTCTTTAACTGAACTAGGCTCCTAACAAAGTGGACTTCAAAAGAGTTTACAAACAAGCTTGTGAATATTCATCCCCACCATGGTTTTTCCCATTTGGGTTTCCATGTGAAAAAATCTGTGTGTTGTGGGTTGTGAGTTTTTTATGTGGTGATTGTGTGGTTCTAATTAAGATAGATATGCATGTAGTGCTAAATGGTTGTGGTATTATTGATAAACCTCATGCATAATTATATCGGTGAAGTAGTCATCAAGATTTGAGATCTGTTGTATGCTATCTAAAGTGTTTTTTTTAATCAGTAGAGCTATCTAAAGTACTTTTGATTAACCGATGTTGCTATGGTTAAGTTCAGTGGCGAAGACAACCGATTAGATGTGCTTTGATATGTCAAATTATCTGAGCAATTTTTTGTGTGTACTAATTCACCCCCCTCTCAGTAGCAGTTAGGGCCTTAGTAGTTATCATTATTCATCAATTGGTATCAGAGCTCATCTAGGTACTTGGTGATATAAGCTTAACCGTTTGAGGCAAAAGATCCTGTTTTAATGATGAAGAGGGAAGGTCCTAAGTTCAACAGGGACAACTTTACAATATGGAAGGATAGGATGAAGATATATATCAAGAGTTTGGGTGCACAACACTAGAGCTATGTTGAGAATGCCTTTGTAATCCCCACTGCCACTCTAACTGATTATCAGAAAAGAGAGATACAAGAAAATGGGCAAGTTATGGAAGCCCTTATTAGCAACTTGTCCGATGTAGAGTTTATTGACGTACAAGATAATGACAATCCAAAAGAAGTGTGGGACAAACTAGAATCCATTTATGGTGATGATGAACATGTCAAGTAGGCTAAGGAAGAAAGCCTTAGAGGAAAGTTTGAAGATATGAGGATGGTTGAAGGAGAGACCATTCAACAATATGGCATAAGAATCAAGACAATGGTTGGATAGATCAAAAGCACTGGTGGAAAAATTCATGATGCCACTATTGTCTGTTGGCATATGTGCATAGTTTGATGACATGATGATATTGTATGTTGTCATTGATGTCAATATTCTGAAGTATGAACTGGTATATTGAAGTAAGCAAACTGGCAAGTGAACCGGTATGATGGCATGAACCGGTATATTGAAGTAAGCAAACTGGCAAGTGAACTGGTATGATGGTATGAACCGGTATATGCAACAAGTGAACCGGTATGTTGGAGTGTGAACTAGTATATGAAAAGTTTGTATCAAGATTTCATTTGATATGACTACCGGTTGGTAGTCTCAGCTTCAGGGTTTCCGGTTGATGCATTCCAAGTCTGTGTGATTTGACTGATGACATCCTGTGATGAGTTAGCATTGAAATGAAGATTAGATTGCATTACCACGTCAGCCTTGTGCACATGAAGGATATCCTTGAGGATCTTGCATGAAGAAGATTGATTCTATCTACCTCAGGAATGTGCAAAATCTTAGTAAATGGTGGAGAGCACGTGATGGGTTATTAGCTTCCAAAAGCAGTGAAGAACGGATGATGGAGAATGTCTTGAGATTTGTTCAAGATTGTTTTACCCTATGTAATGTGTTTAAATGACCAAGATTTGACCGACTATATTGTTAACCTAGATGCTTAGGGTTTTAGGTTTTGGCCACTGACTTAATTGTTGTCTATAAGGTCGATGATGATTTTCATTTGAAGTTGTTGGCAAATGAATGTATGTGAGGTGATTATTGCCAAACCAAAGGAGTAAGCAGAGATTTGCAGTGTGTGATTGCAGATGTAAAGAAACTGAAGCAGATCTTCCTTGGCATTAAGTATTGTTATCAAATCAGTGTATTACATGTTGACTTCTAACCATTTCAGCAATTGGAAAATCCCTTTACTAGGTAGCTTTAATAGGTTTTTTATAAATCCTTTAACATGGTGACTCAAAATCATTGAGTTCTTTAAATCCTCTTACAAGGTAACCTTTGACAGGGTTTTTTAACCTCTAACCAGGTATTTAGCCATCCCTTAACCGGGTGATCCCTAGTAGGATTAGTTCCAAGCAAAACCTGTTGTAAAGTCTTTAACCGGACTAGGCTCCTAATAGAGCGAATTTTAGAAGAGTTCAAGAACAACTTGTGGGTATTCATCCCCATCATGGTTTGTCCTAGTTGGGTTTCCATGTGAAAAATTAGTGTGTTATGTGTGATGCTTTTTCATGTGATGTTTTAGTGTTTTTTGTTAAGCGGTAATCCAAGATGATCTAATGGTCATTGTATTTCTGATGTATTACTTGCTTAAGCATATGGGTGAAGTTGAGATGAGCTATTAGGTTTTGAGAAGATCTAGATGTTACTAATTTATGTCTTTTATAGTCATACTGTGTTTTATCGGTAGTGCCTTGATTTGGATTGATGATATTGTTTACCAGTTAGTGCAGTCTTTGCAGTTTAAGCTATTTAAGAAATTTTTGTCTATACTGATTCACCCCCCCCTCTCGGTTTCTGTTAGGTATTTACTATTCATTATTATTCATCAATTGGTATCAGAGCATCCTCTAGGTCCTCTGTGCTATAAGCTTAACCACTTGAGGAAAAGATCCTATTCTAATGATGAAGAGGGAAGGTCCTAAGTTCAACAAAGATAACTTTAAGATATGGAAGGACAAAATGAAGATCTACATTAAAAACATGTGAGCTCAACACCGGAACAATGTTGAGAATAATTATGTTGTCCCTACTGGTACTCTCACCGATGATCAAAGAAGAGAAATTCAGGAGAATGGGCAAGTCATGGAAGCTCTTATCAACAGTATATCTGATATTGAGTTTATATATGTTCAAGACAAAGACAATCCCAAAGATGTATGGGATACCCTAGAGACTATCTATGGTGGTGATGAGCATGTGAAGAAAGATAAGGAAGAGAGCCTTAGGGGAAAATTTGAAGACATGCAGATGGTTGAAGGAGACATCAAGAGTGTAGGAGGCAAAATAGATGATCCCACCATTGCTAGCAAAGTTTTGAGATCCTTATTACCGGTCTATGCAATAAGGGTTGCTGCTATTCAGGAGTTGAGATCTATTGACAAGACAAAGGTATCCCTTGACTCCATCATTGCTAAGTTGGCCACATTTGAGCTAAACAATTATGATGGCAATGTTCAGAAGACTGAATCAGCCTTTAGGGCATTTGTTGCACTATCTAGAAAGGGAAAATAAGCTGGTACTAGCTATAAACCCAGACAAAGTAGGGATATGGATGATGAGGAGATCCTGATGGAGTTTGAAGCTCTTCTTGCAAAGAGACCTCCTAAGGGAACTGGAAAATATAAAGGTAAGCTCCCTTTGAAATGTTTTTCTTGCAATAGGATAGGACACATTGCTGTCAACTGTCCCAACATTGATAATAAGGACAAACTGGAGAAGTTTAAAAAGTTCAAAGGAGGAAATAGGAGAAACTATGTTATTGCAGTTGATGAAGGTGTCACTGATGATGAATTGGAAGATGAAGAAAGCGAAGACATAGTGTTTGTATCTGTTAAGGAAGATGTACCAGACAAGAAGGCTCTTGTCTCCCGCTTTGATAATTCTAATGAGTGGATTATTGATAGTGGATGTTCTCACCACATGACTGGTGACCGGAGGAAGTTTTTATCTCTGGAAGAGTACGATGGAGGTGTAGTCTGATTTGGTAATGATGCACCATGTATGGTAAAAGGCAAAGGGTCCATCTCTCTAAATAGAAAAAGCAGTGCTGATAAAGTGTATTGGGTAGAAGGTCTCAGGCATAACCTTTTGAGTGTTGCCCAATTGAATGATAAAGGACTCTCTGGAATTCAAAGATGGAGTGTGCAAAATAAAAGGAAAGAGTGGTGAACTGATGGCCACCGGTATGCAGACCAAAGTTAACTTATTTCAGTTAAATACAAATACTAGTCAATGTCTAATGGCTAAGTTTGATGACAATTGGATATGGCATAGGAGACTCTGCCATGTAAATTTTGATAATATTGTGAAGGCCAGTAAGATCAAGGCAGTTAGAGGATTGCTTGTGCTGAACAAACTGGAGAATCCTTTGTGCAGACAATGTCAATTGGGGAAAATGTCTTCCTCAACCTTCAAAGGTAAATCTTTCACAACAGATAATTTACTTGATCTTGTGCACACTGATTTGTGTGGTCCTATGAAAACTAGGAGTGTTCAAGGAGATAGGTACTTTATGATTCTTATTGATGATTGCTCAAGAATGATGTGGGTCATATTCTTGAAAGACAAGCCTGAAGCTTTTGGAAAGTTTAAAGCCTCCAAAACACTAGTTGAAAAGGAAAGCGGTAAGAGGATTAAATGCCTTAGAACCGATCAAGGAGGTGAGTTCACTTATGGTGAATTAAATAAGTACTGTGAAGAGAATGGAATCAAGAGGCAACTGTCTGCCCCTCAGACTCCACAACAGAAAGGTACAACTAGACTGTAGTTGAAGCTTCCCAAACAATAATGATTTCAATCTCAAAGTGTTTATTGATGCCAATTGGGTTGGTAATGTGGATGACTAGAAGAGCACAACCGATGGTGCATTCTTTCTTGGTGGTAGACTAGTTTCATGGATGAGCAAGAAGCAAAGTTGTATCTCTCAGTCAACAGTAGAAGCAGAATATGTAGCAACATTTATGAACTGTACTCGGACAATTTGGATGAAGCATGTATTAAGTGGTTTCAAAGTCCCTGTATCTGAACTGGTAAGTATATTTTGTGATAACACAAGTGCAATTAATATTTCCAAGAATTCGGTATTGCATGCTAGAACCAAGCACTTCGAGCTCAAGTATTATTTCTTGAGGGAGAAAGTTCAGAACAAAGAGGTTGTATTGGAACATGTTTCCAGTAAAGAGCAGTTAGCAGATATATTCACCAAGCCTCTATTGAAGGCTACATTTACCTATTTAAGAGGTGAATTATGGGTGCTACCCCTTCAAGAGGTGAACTGAAGGTATGTGCTCCATATCAGTTAGGTATTGTATTATTAAATATTTTTTAGGATTGATGTGTTGAAGGATGCTAATCCTCAGGGGGAGCAGCATAATAGATCATGCATGTTTGTGCCTCCATTTTGGCATTGTTGTCAAAGGGGGAGAAGATGTGAAGCAAAGAAGATATCTGCAGTATTGAAGACATATAATATGGAAGAAGATGTAGAGATATCTTTATGTATTGCCATAAATGCTAAAGGGGGAGATTGTTGGCATATGTGCAGAGTTTGATGACATGATGATATTGTATGTTGTCATTGATGTCAATATGCTGAAGTATGAACTAATATATTGAAGTAAGCAAACTGGGAAGTGAACCGATATGATGGCATGAATCGGTATATTGAAGTAAGTAAACTGGCAAGTGAACTGGTATGATGGTATGAATCGGTATATGAAACAAGTGAATCGGTATGTTGGAGTGTGAACCGGTATATGCAAAGTTTGTAACGGGATTTCATTTAATATGACTACCTATTGGTAGTCTCAGCTTGAGGGTTTTCGGTTGATGCATTCCAAGTCTGTGTGATTCGACTGATGACATCCTATGATGAGTTAGCATTGAAATAAAGATTAGATCACACTACCATGTCAGCCTTGTGCATGTGAAGGATCTCCTTGAGGATCTTGCATGAAGAAGATTGATTCTATCTACCTTGGGAATGTGCAAAATCTTAGTAAACAGTGGAGAGTGCGTGATGGGTTATCAGCTTCCAGAAGTGGTGAAGAACGGACAATGGAGAATGTATTGAGATTTGTTCAAGATTTTTTTACCCTATGTAATGTGTTTAAATGGCCGGGATTGGACCGACTATATTGTTAACCTAGATGCTTAGGGTTTTAGGTTTTGGCCACCGACCTAATTGTTGTCTATAAGGTCGATGATAATTTTCATTTGAAGTTGTTGGCAAATGAATGTATGTGAGGTGATTATTGCCAGAACAAAGGAGTAAGTAGAGATTTGTAGAGTGTGATTGCAGATGTAAATAAACTGAAGCAAATCTGCCTTGGCATTAAGTGCTATTATCAGATTAGTGAATTACATGTTGACTTCTAACCATTTCAGCAATTGGAAAATCCCTTTATCGGGTAGCTTTAACAAGATTTTTGTAAATCCTTTAACATGGTGACTCAAAATAATTGAGTTCTTTAAATCCTCTTACAAGGTAATCTTTGATAGGGTTTTTTAACCTCTAACTAGGTATTTATCCATCCCTTAACCGGGTGATCCATAGTAGGATTGGTTCCTAGAAGAACCTGTTGTAAAGTCTTTAACCGAACTAGGCTCCTAATAGAGCGAACTTCAGAAGAGTTCAAGAGAAACTTGTGGGTATTCATCCCCACCGTGGTTTTTCCTAGTTGGGTTTCCACATGAAAAATTAGTGTGTTATGTGTGATGCTTTTTCATGTGATGTTTTAGTGTTTTTTGTTAAGCGATAATGCAAGCTGATCCAATGATCATTGTATTTCTAATGTATTACTTGCTTAAGCATATGGGTGAAGTTGAGATGAGATATTTGATTTTGAGAAGATCTAAATGTTACCAGTTTATGCCTTTTACAGTCATATTGTGTTTTACTAGTAGTGCCTTGATTTAGATTGGTGATATTGTTTACCAGTTTGTGCAATCTTTATAGTTTAAGTTGTTTAAGAAGTTTTTGTGTATACTGATTCACCCCCCCCTCTCAGTATCTATTGGGTATTTACTGTTAATCATTATTCATCATTGTCAGTAAAGTTTTGAGATCACTTTTACCAGTCTATGCAATTAGGTTTGCCACTATTTAGGAGCTAAGGTCTATCGACAAAACCAAGGTATCTTTAGACTCTATTATTACAAAGTTGACTACATATGAATTGAATAGCTATGATGGTAGTGTTTAGAAGACCGAGTCAGCCTTCAAAGCATCTATTTCCTCTACATTGACCAAGAAAGGAAAATAGTTCAGTACCAGTTATGAATCCAGGTCAAGCAGAGATATGGAGGATGAGGAGATTTTGATGGAGTTTGAAGCTCTTCTTGCCAAGAGACTTCCAAAAGGCACCAAAAAATATAGAGGTAAGCTTCCTCTGAAGTCTTTTTCCTGCAATAAGATAGGACATATATCTGTTAACTATCCTAACAATGACAATAAGGACAAACTGGAGAGGTTTAGGAAGTATAAAGGAGTAGGTAGGAGAAATTATCTTGTTGCAGTGGATGAAGAGAATGAGGACATAGTGTTTTTGGTTGTCAAGGAAGATTTGTTTGAATAGAAAGCCCTTGTCTCACATATTGACAACTCCAATGAGTGAATCATTGATAGCAGGTGTTCTCACCATATGATTGGTGACTGGAGAAAGTTTTTGTCTCTTGAAGAATATGATGGTGGTGTTGTCTAGTTTGTTAATGATGCACCTTGCATGGTGAAAGGAAAAGGATGCATGTCACTGAATGGAAAGAGCAGTGTTGATGACATCTACTAGGTGGAAGGTCTTAAGCATAACCTTTTGAGTGTTGCTCAGCTGATCAACAAAGGCCTCATTCTAGAGTTCAAAGGTGGAGTCTGTAGAATAATTGGAAAGAGTGGTGAACTTATTGCCACTGACAAGAAGAACTAAACAAACCTGTTTCAACTGAATGCCAAGATTAGTTAGTGCCTGATGGAGAAATTTGATGACTATTGGATATGCATAGGAGACTTTATCATATAAATTTTGACAATATGGTAAAGGCTAGTAAGATCAAGGCAGTAAGATGATTGCCTTTGCTGAACAAACCAGAGAATGCTTTATGCAGAGAAGGTCAACTTGGGAAGATGTCTTCCTCAATATTCAAAGGTAAGTCCTTTTCAGCAGAGAACTTACTTGATCTAGTGCACACAAATTTATGTGGTCCGATGAAAACTAGAAGTATTCAGAGAGATCGATACTTCATGATTCTTACTGATGATTTCTCAAGAATGATGTGAATCACATTCTTGAAAGACAAGTCTGAGGTATTTAGAAAGTTCAAAGCCTTTAGAGCATTGGTGGAGAAGGAGAGTGACAGAAGGATAAAATGCCTGAGAACCAATCAGAGAGGTGAATTCACTTCTGATGAATTCAATAAGTACTGTGAGGAGAATGATATTAAGAGGAAATTGTCTTCCCCAGGGACACCACAACAGAATGACATAGCAGAAAGAAACAACAGGAATGTGGTTGAAGTGGCTAGAACTATGTTGATCCAATGAAATGTCACTCACATATTTTGGAGGGAAGTGATGAGAACTACAGTCTATACCATGAACCGGGTATAGAATTCCCAATGTGAGTTATTTCAAAGTGTTTGGGAGCAAATTCTATATCAGGAGAGGTGAGCACCTGAGCAAGTTTGATGCTAAGTGTGATGAAGGAATATTTCTGGGATATTACAATAAAGAAAATCTCTCAAGTGCTACAATAGAAGGACTCAGAAGATGGTTGAGAGTATCAATGTTAGGGTTGATGAATCTCCTGAGAAGCTTGCGGAAATCGACAACAATAAAAAAGAAGACGAACCAGGTTTAGCCTTCTAGGAACTGGTTAAGAAAGAAACAAGTGACAAACACTACAAAGACCTTAGTGTTTCTGTACTAGTAGAAGCTTCAGTAGGTGAAGAAGAAGATCCGATTAAGATTTTTCATGTGATGATTGTGTGATTCTGAATAAGATAGATATGCATGCAGTGCTAAATGGTTGTGGTATTATTGATACACCTCATGCATGATTATATCAGTGAAGTAGTCATCAAGATTTGAGATTTGTTGTATATTGTTTGAAGTTCTTTTGTTTAATCGGTAGAGTTGTTTGAAGTACTTCTAATTAACTGGTGTTGCTATGGTTAAGTTCAATGGTGAAGACAACCAGTTAGGTGTGCTTTGATATGTCAAATTATCTGAGAAATATTTTGTGTGTGCTGATTCACCCCCCCTCTTAGTACTAGTCAGGAACTTAGTAGTTCATCATTATTCATCAGTCTCATATTTTCAACATTTGGAGTGGTTTTTCGTAGGGCAACGTTTTTTCACTTGATGAAAAAATTGTCAGTTTCATTCAATGAAAAGTTGCCACGGAGCCAATTTCTCATTCTACTCATCATGGGAATGAACTATTGGTCCCAACACCTCTAGTTAGGAATTATTATGCTAGGCATGGTCCTATTTTATCCCCCCCTCGATCGAATGCTCGGGGCCATGCCCTACCGACTTTGTCCCTTGAGCACCCTAAGTACAAAACAATATCAAATTTTGACAGGTTGTATCTCAAAAAACTTGGCACTTGTGAATGATCCATTTGAACCTATAGGGTCATGTGAGGGATACCTAAAATAGTTTGTCTCAGAGTTTCTAGATTTGGAGCGGTTTTCATAGGGCAACATTTATTCAGATGATGAAAAAATCATTAGTTTCATTCAATGAAAAGTTGCCACAGAGCCAATTTCTCATTTTTCTCATCATGGGAATGAACCATCCATCCCAACACATCTAGTTAGGAATTATTACCCTAATAATTCTCCTATTTTACCTCCCCTCGGTTGAACACTTAGGGCCATACTCCACCGATGTCGTCCCTTGAGCTCCCTAAGTGCCAAAAATTATCAAAATTTGATAGGCTGTATCTTAGAAACTGTGGCACCCGCAAATGATCCATTTGACCCTAAAGGGCCACGTGAAGGCTGCCTACAATAGCTTGTCTCAAATTTGCAAGATTCAAAGTGGGTTTCATAGAGCATCATTTTTTTTAATTGACAAAAAAATAGTTAGTTTTATTCAATGAAAAGTTCCCACAAAGATAATTTCACGTTCTTCTTGTCATGGGAATGTATAGTCAATCCCAAAACCTTCCATTAGGCATTCTTACCCTAGGAATTCTCCTATTTTACCCCCCATCAATCGTATGCTCAGGGCCATACCCTACTGGCACCGTCCTTGAGTGCCTTACATGCTAAAAATTGTCAAAATTTGTTAGGCTATATCTCAGAAATTGTGGCACTTGTGAATGATCCATTTGAAACTACAAGGTCACATGAGGGATTTATGCAATAGCCTATCTCAAATTTGCAAGATTTAGAGCTATTTTTGTAGGGAAATGTTTTTTCAATTGATGAAAAAATCATCAATTTCATTCAATGAAAAGTTGCCATGGAGCCAATTTATCATTCTAATCATTGTGGGAACAAACTGTCAATCCCAACACCTCTAGTTAGGAATTCTTACCCTAGGCATTGTCTTGTTTTACCCCCCCCGGCTGAACTCTCAGGGCCATACCCTACCAACACTGTCCCTTGAGCACCCTAAGTGCAAAAAATTATCAAAATTTGATAGGTCGTATCTCAGAAACCATGACACCTATGAATGATCCATTTGAACCTACAAGATCATGTGAGGGCTTCCTACAATAGATTGTCTTGGGTTTGCAATATTCGAAGCAATTTTTCGTAGGGCAACATTTTTTTAGTTGAAAAAATGTCACTTTCATTCAATGAAAAGTTACCACTAAGCCAATTTCTCATTCTTCTCATCATGGGAACAAAAATTGAGACCCAACACCTCTAGTTAGACATTATTACCCTAGGCATGTTGTTGTTTTACCCTCCTCAGTCGAACGCTTAGGGCCATACCCTACCAGCGCTATCCCTTGAGTGCCCTAAGTTTGAAAAATTGTCAAAATTTGATAGGTTGTATCTCAAAAACCATGACACCTGTGAATGATCAATTTGAACATATAGGGTCATGTGAGGGATGCCTACAATAGCCTATCTCAGATTTGCAAGATTCAGAGCGGTTTTCGTAGGGTAGCATTTTTTCAGTTTAAATTTTTTTTATCAGTTTCATTCATTGAAAAGTTGCCATAGAGCCAATTTATTGTTCTGTTCATCATGGGAACCAACCATTGGTCCCAACACCTCTGTTAGGCATTAATACCCTAGGCATGCTCCTATTTTACCCCTCCTCAGTTGAATGCTCAGGGCCATACCCTATCGACACCATCCTTTGAGCGCCTTAAGTGCGAAAAATTGTTAAAATTTGACAAGTTGTATCTTAGAAAATATGGCACTTGTGAATGATTCATTTGATCCTATAGATTCATGTGAAGGATGCCTAGAATAGCCTATCTTAGATTTGTAATATTCAGAGTGGTTTTTTGTAGGGCAGCATTTTTTCAGTTGATGAAAAAATTGTTAGTTTTATTCAATGAAAAGTTGCCATAGAGCCAATTTCTCATTTTGCTCATTGTGAGAATGAACCGTCAGTCCCAACACCTATGATTAGGAATTATTACCCTAGGAATACTCCTATTTTACACCCCCCATCGGTCGAATGCTCAGGGCCATACCCTACCGATGCCATCCCTTGAGCACCCTAATTGCAAAAAATTATCAAAATTTGACAGACTATATCTCAAAATCGTGGCACCTATGAATGACCCATTTGAACCTATATGGTAACATTAGGGATACCTACAATAGTCTCTCTTGTATTTTCAAGATTCGAAGCGGTTTTCATAGGGCAATGTTTTTCAGTTGTCAAAAAAATTATCAGTTTCATTCAATGAAAGTTGCCACAAAGCCAATTTCTTATTTTTCTCATCGTGGGAACGAACAATTGATCCCAATACCTCTAGTTATGCATTCTTACCCTAGGCATTCTCCTATTTTACTTCCCCCTTGATCGAACGCTCAGGGCCATACCCTACCGATGTCGTTCCTTGAGCGCCCTAAGTGCAAAAAAATGTCAAAATTTGACAGGCTGTATCTTAGAAACCATGGCACTAAAAAATGATCTGTTTGAACCTACATGGTCATGTGAGGTCTTCCTACAATAGCCTTTCTCATATTTGCAAGATTCAGAGCCATTTTCGTAGGGCAACATTTTTCACTTGATGAAAAAATTGTCAGTTTCATTCAATGATAAGTTGCCACAGAGCCAATTTCTTGTTCTGCTCATCATGGGAATGAACCATCAGTCCCAACGCAAGTAGTTAGGCATTATTACCCTAGGCATGCTCCTATTTTACCCCCCCTTGGGTGAATGCTTAGGGCCATACTCTACCAGTGTTGTCTCTTGAGCATCCTAAGTGTGAGAAATTATCAAAATTTGGCAGGCTGTATCTTAGAAATCATGGCACTAGGAGTGATATTCTTGAACGTATAGAGTCATGTGAGGGCTACCTATAATAGCCTATCTTGGATTTTCAAGATTCATAATAGTTTTTGTAGGGCAGTGTTTTTTCAGTTGACGAAAAAATCATCAATTTCATTCAATGAAAAGTTGCCATTGAGCCAATTTCTCGTTCTTCTAGTCATGGGAACAAACCGTCAGTCCCAACATCTCTAGTTATGCATTCTTACCATAGGCATGCTCTTGTTTTACCCCCCCTAATCGAACGCTTAGGGCCATACCCTATTGGTGCCGTCCCTTGAGCATCCTAAGTGCAAAAAATTGTTAAAATTTGATAGGTTGTATCTCGTAAATCATGGCACCTACAAATGATCTGTTTGAACTTATAGGGTCATGTGAGGGATATCTACAATAACATATATTGGATTTGCAAGATTCAAAGTAGTTTTCATAGGGAAACATTTTTTTGGTTGAAAAAAATGTCAGTTTCACTCATGAAAAGTTGCCATAGAGCCAATTTATTGTTATGCTCATCATGAGAATGAACCATCAGTCCCATCACCTCCAGTTAGAAATTCTTACCCGAGGCATGCTCCTATTTCAGCCCCCCCTCTGTCGAACTCTTAGTTCCATACCCTACCGACGTCATCCCTCGAGTGCCTTAAGTCCAAAAAATTATCAAAATTTGACAGGTTGTATCTTAGAAAATGCGGCACGTATGAATAATTTGATTGAACCTATAGGTTCACATGAGGGGCACTTACAATAGCCTATCTTTGATGTGAAATATTCAAAGTGGTTTTCGTAGGGCAGTGTTTTTTCAGTTGACAAAAAAATCATTAGTTGCATTCAATGAAAAGTTGCCACAGAGCCAATTTCTCGTATTGTTCGTCATGGGAGTGAATCGTCAGCCCCATAATGTCCATTTAGGCATTCTTTCCCTAGGCATGCTTGTATTTTACCCTCCCACTTAGTCAAACTCTTAGGGCCAAACACTATCAACGTCATTCCTTGAGCATCGTAAGTGCTAAATTTTTTCAAACAAGCCTATATTAAATGACAATGAGAATGAAAAGGATAAATATAGACTAACACTCCTATATTAACGTATAATGAATTTAGGAAAGGAGTAATGATCATGATTATCAATATTTGCATATATTGTAGACACATAAGTACCATTAGACTTACATGTGACATGCATGAACATACATAAGTGGGCCATACACATAAGATTTGTTAGTCTATGCATCTTTTTTCATAATTATCAATACAACTACCCTAATGTACTCATTTACAAATACATTGTATATCATCAATACAAATAAACCAATTTACTCATACAAATATATTATATATCTTCAATACAAATACACCAATGTGCTCATGTGTAAATACATTGTATATATTTGTACTCATGTACAAATATATCATATATCATTGTAACAAAGTTGCATCAATGTACTCATATATAAATAGAACATCCCACTTCATGTGCATTAGTTATCCTCACGTCCTAAGAGCAAAGCTTACGTAGAGCAATGCCTGCATATAATTGAAGACCAACATAAGCAATGTGAAAAACATAAAAAAGACGTACATTTTTAAGAATTGTTAATCTACACAAAAAAACAAGATAATAAATGGAGAGGTGGGATTATATTGAGTGTATCCACTATGTTGATGCAAAAATCATGATGCAATAGTATTGTATATCATCAAGAAGACCTTCATTTTTAAGAATTGTTAATATACACATAAAAAGTATGAACATAAATGTTTTATGATCATTATTTAAAATGAAATGCATGATTATAAATGGAGAGGTGGGATTATATACCGTGAAGATATGTCCCTTCAAATTATATTGAGTGTACACACTATGTTGATGCATTAGTATTGTATATCATCAAAAAGACCTGCATTTTTAATAATTGTTAATCTAAATATAAAAAAAGCATGAACATAAAGGTTTTATGATCATTGTTTGAAATAAAAATCATGATAATAAACATAGAGGTCATATTAACAAAGAGGTAGGACTACACGAATTATATTGAGTGTACCCACTACGTTGATGCAAAAATTGTGATGCAATAGTATTATTCATAAAAAATGACCTGCATTTTTAAGAATCCTTAATATACAAGTAAAAAATTGTACATAAAGGTTTTTTGATCATTATTTGAGATGAAATGAATGATATAAAAAAAGAGATAATAAAGACTTGCTACTCAAGTGTGCCTGAAGGGTCATCTCTTAGCTTAAGAGTATCTAGTATTGCTTCATGATCAACACTAGTCACTGTCCATAGTTCTTTTGTCTTTGGTATTTCTTGATGCTTCAAAAAATTGACATTTATAGCTATAATAAGGTGTGAATACATGAGAATGGTTTTGTGTCTCTTGTAGTCTTCAAATATAGGTATGCCATTCTTTCTAATCATGTATGTTCACAACCAAGTTCCTGCAACAACAACTAAACTTGAAGGATACATGAACCCATCATCATCTGTCACTGATTGTGTTATATTTTTCTTTCCTTGTATACACCATGCCAATAGCATGTTCTCTCTTCATTCCCCTGTGGTGCAACCACTACAAAAAACATGTCTTAGTTGTAGAAGATATGAAAGATGATCATACTCAACTGAACTTTCCATGTCATCATTTGACATGGATATTATTTGAGATAAAGGAGTTAGATGTTGTGGAACCCACATATCAACCCACTCACTTGACTCACATTGATCCCAATACAACTGAACATAACTCTGACAAAAAAAAGCCAATTCTTGTGTCCAAATGGTCCATGTACTTGCATTTGAGCTGCAAAATGAATGCATCTTTGAAGAATGTTTAATTATTTGACAATCCAATATGTTTCCCATTGTGCCTTCCTCAACCAACCAAAATGATGAGGAGGCAACAAACCGAAAGGAGGCAATCTTGAACCAGCTACTCACTAAGGCACACAAGCTCAACCGGTAATCCCTTTTTCCAATGATCCTTACATAATCACCAAGTCAAAAAATGGTTAAATGATGCCAAACAACACCTTGGAAAACCCAAAGGCTCCACTATATCCACTTATAGACAACTCACACTTCTCAAGTTCTTGTGTGACTACACACACCTTTGCATACATGAGTGGGCTACTACTAGGCTTTAGGGTTTGAATGGCCCACTTAACCAATTCAATACAAAGATCCTTGGAGGGGTGTTATCATAACACCTTAACACAAATGAAATGGGATTTCATGGTTTAAATTCACCAGAACATCAATTTTGACTCACTAGCGCACAAACTGAACCAATTTCTATTAGATCTTATTTTGACAAAATTGGGTGCTAAATTTTGACACCTTGAGGTTCTAGGCAAAAATATTATATTTTTAGATACCCTTTTGGGAGTTCTCAACAATATCTCAATTTCCAGTACTGGATCAACTTACAGTTATCCCAACCAGTACTACACTAATAGACCTAATAGGGCTATTAGACCTATTTGATTGAACACCTTCGACCAATTGGTTAGGCTCTCCTAATGGATGACCACCACTAACCATGAAATATTATGCAACCCTCCAAAATAATCTTCTACCGCATTCAAACCCTTTCCTAGTGCTTTGCCTCTCAATTGTAACACACTGCACTCATCAAACCGGTCTATCACATATAGATGCTAGACCTAGGGTTACTTCTCCATCGTCTTCGCCCTATTATATCCTCTTAATGGATTTGGGTACTAAAATATGATACAATGGCCTATCATATCCTATAATGATAGAATGTTAAATTAAAGATTGATAGGCCAAAACCCATTATTGCAGTCAAACCCTAGGGGTTTAAGTGTTTTAGGCTACCCAGTAAAGATTTGCTTGTAGAATGGGGTAGTGATCACTTCAAGACTCCACACTGAATGCAAAACAAAGGTTAAACAATCTAATTGAAGGATATATGTCATGATCATTCTTACCAATCCACCTTCAGTATGAAATCAACATAAATTAGATGGTTTTCTAAGTTTCCAACAGTTCTTGATGCTTCAAATTCCTTTCCAAATCGACCAACATAACCAACATACATTCTTTGGTATTTCAGGCCTTTAAAGGTGTTTCCCAAATGATATAAACCTCCTCCAACTATTTTTCAAACTGACTGACTGCTGGAGAGTCACGACTTACAAAAAAGTACAAAATTGTCATGACAACAAATTGACAATATGACAACTTTTGCAAAATTCAACCAGCTTAAACTCTAGACTATCATAGTCCCCAAAAATGATTACATTTGATTCTAAAACATAAAAATTGACTCAAACAGACTTGTGGTCACTTGATCCCTCAATTTAGACCATTGTGACCATTATTGACTCAATTTCCTCTACCAGACCCTAGATGACAATTTGACCCAAATAATGGACAAACTTGTCACACTCCTAGGACATTGAATTACAAAAAGGACCCATAGGATCTTATTACATTCCTTATAGGCTAATAGAAAATCATCTTATTTTGGGTCATGTCTTCATAGGAAGGTGCTCCTGCACCACAAAGGAATCTGTTCACTACTGAATCAAGAGTCCCTCCTTGTGACATTGTTGTACTATACCAATCAACAATCAAACATGCATTAGAGAATTTTGCCCCCAAAACCTAATTTTCTCCTTAACTAGAGCTCTCTTCAAACATGTAGCTGCTCCATCATGCTCCCCCTTCCCATGCCCTTCTTAAAAAAAACTACAAATATGAGGTATATGCCTCTCTACATGCATTCTACTCATCAAATAAAACATACGATCATTCTTGAATTGACCCATGCAGTTATTTGACCATATGAGATGATGGTCTATTTCAATACCTTTCTCTTGCAAGAACTCAAAAAAATTCTCAAAACAATGTTGCACATACTCGGAGGAGTGAGATCTATCATCATTCATATAAAAATTATACTCCCTAATTATCTTTTTGTCCTCTTCTATACTATTAGGGGCATGTCTATATGTTATGTGAACAAAAATAACAATCTGGATTGAATTGTAATGCTGAGACTGTACCTCATTTTGTGGTTGCAATGTATAGTTTTTTCCAAAATTGACCACCGATAAAATAGTGCCAATTGGCAAAGAGTTATCACACATTCTGAACTATTGATCCAACCACTGATACCTATGGGTGTGCCTTACATACTTGTAGAAAATATTTTCCTTAAAATTCAAAATAAATTCAGCAACACTAACTTCTCTAGAGACCAACTAGAATCTTCACCTCCACTCTTCAAAGTATATTTCACTCTCTCATATCTTTTTTTCTTAGCAATATTCTTTCCAAACTCGTGTTCACTGCCCTCATGAAAACACAAAACAAACTTTGAAAACCCACCATATTATGAGCAATTCTCATTCAAACAATCATTTCTATAAAAAAAAGATCTAGCAAGTCTCTTGATGATCTCAAAAATTGCATTACATTGCACTCATGCAACATATCATTAGTATGCATCATAGAATAAATATAGCATAAAATTTCATGGTACTATTACCAAAAATTTATCACACCAGGTCTTATGTATTGGAGTTAAAAGGTACACATTTTTTTTTCCAAATTTTCTTTTAATAAATAAACATGTATTCCATACAAGTATATTATTTACAAATGCAATGTTTGAATCAAGAAAGACATACATAAATAAAACATTTGCATGTAATACATTTTTTTTTATAAAGAATAAATTGTTTACAAGATCCCACACAAGCAGTGAGAATAGATGAGAAAACATCACACTGATCATAGAAGTGTAAACACAAAAGAAACAAAAGAATATAGGAAGAAGGGAAACAAATAACCCATTATTGCCTAATTAGGTTGATGAGTTCTGAAGAAGAATATTCTGATCAACTTTGTTGATCCAAGCATCTCACTGTCCACCCCATGTGTTGACCTCAAACAAAGAGATAAATGGTTTTGTTAGAGCTGTAGGTCATTCCTTTCACTCCTACATACATAAAGCTACTCCTACTGTGCATACAATGCTATATCAGATTCAGAAGAGAAGAGAAATAGTGCAAAAAAGATGCCATGATTTATCAGTGAGAACCATGTTTTTATCTAACTTGTTTGTTTCATGTGTAGATACATGTTTTCACTTTAGAAATATCATGTATGTGGGTTAAATTGGGCTCCTAAAGGGGTTGAGCTCAACATACATGGCACTACTCACATAGTGACACTAATTGACTACTAAATAGGAACACAATTGTATCCAAAGTCCCATGTATTATCACTCAATGATAGTAAAAGCTGCCATTCAATGAAAGAACATGCGACAATGAATAGAACCACATACCATGCTCAATAGCTGACTAGAGCCATCATATGAGTTAAAAAAACATGGAAAGTCTCAGAAAGACTATTTTTTATGAGTTCATGTTCAATAGACAAAAATGAAGGTCACTCATCAAGGGCTGCTCACATTAGAAAATAATGTAACAGTCATAATCATGAGAAGTCATCATGGTATAAGCTTCTAAATCAATAAGAAACATTTGACAAAGCAAGTAATAAGTGCAGGAGTACTAAGGAATCAACACAGTCATGCATTAAAAGTGTATGACCAAAAAGATATCAAATGACTATCAACAATTACAATGAACACATAGTATTGTGAAGGACCTTTTAAAGGGTCACAAGTCTTTGTCACAAATGCATCTTTAGAGTAATCCTATGCATCTTCATGATGATCTATAGTCAAAAATTGCAATCTACAATGACCTAACATTACAATATAAGTCACAGACCCTACTATTTCAGTCTAGAATAGTGGATCAAAAAGAGGAAAGTGTTGGCATTTGCATGAAGATTGCATTAATCAAATGTTATGTTGTCATTGATGTCAATTAACCGGTAATGATGGAGTAATAATGTTTTTTTGTAACCAGTAAGTGAGCTTATGAAGGAAATCGGTATTACTAGAGAAGAAGTGAAACCAATAATTACTAGAGAAGAAGTGAAATAAACCGGTAAGCCCTACCTGTTGATATGCTAAACCCTAACCGATGGAGTTTGGTGAATCGATTGTATTGGTTTATGATTTAATGGTAAGTGATAATGATTATGACACATATGTATGTTGTATGAGAAGAGTTTCAAATGGTTTTTGGTACATAGAGATAACAATTTTTGTCTTGGGGATGAGCAAGTTCATTGCATGTAATGGAAACCACGTGATGAGTTACAATTTTTGATGAAGTGATGATCAAGGAGCGGTCAAGGTTGTCTTAAATGATGTGCAATGATTGTTATGTAATCCAACGGTCATACTTGAACCAATTTATTTGTAATCTCTATGAGATCTTAGGTTTGTGATGTGTTATCGACGTATTGATTTGTTTTTAAGGTTGGTGCGTTATTTTATCGAAGAGTTGGAAATTTGTGATTGAGAGTAAGAGAGTATGGTTGCCGAACTAGATGATATATCTGCAGTATGTGTAAAGGCAGATAGGAGCATGAAAAGGATTTGAACAAGCAAGTGTAGTGCTATTCAAATAGATCAACAAACATTTTAAAACAACCTCAAAGACACATAGAAATCTATAATTATAGTTTAACAATATCCAAGAGCTTTAGAGAATATAGAATAGTAATATATGATTATTTTAGTTGCAGAACATCATTTGGTATGCATAGTGTGCCAAGGTTTTCCCACTTGTGACAGAAGTAGCCCAAAAAATATACAAAAATAGGGTACATTATGATTATCATAGAAAAAGGATATTCTTCATAACCGTGAAGGCAAGTAGAAGAGCTCAATGACTAAGCAAACCTAAAATCACTATCAAAAAAAGGGTATGAACCTTCACCAGGTACAAAAGGACAGTCATATAAGTATATGCTATAGTTGAAAATAAGTGACAAGAAATGTATACCAATGACCCAAGAATAGTGAACAAAGCACAATGGATACAACTGATAAAACAATAAGATCCTTCCACAATAGTTGTGTATGAGGTCAAATAGAACATGAACATATATGACCAGGTTAGTCCAAATATCCAAGATAGTGATCCACACTGTAACTAAAGATTCAAGAAAACTAAGAGAAAGATGCCTTATACTTGAAGTTGATTTAAATAGCATTAAAGATAGTTCCATTTTGTGAGGAAGTAAAGTAGACACTCATAATAGCAGCCAGTGAGGTAGCCCCTGAAAGATAATAATAATGAAGGCAATAATATGTGAGCATAGAAGATCATGCCTAACAAGAAAAATGCAATCATTATTCTTTGAGTTTATAAGTACTAAAAGACATTCAATTGGCACCATTGAGAAAACACAATGAATAAAAATGCAGTCACAGTTCAAGGGTCAAATAACCACGAACAATAGTAGCAAAGGTGATTAGATCCTTAACAACATATGCGATTGTCCTCATTGTAGCAGTATACAACTCATGGGTTTAGGAAAAATATCAAAAGACAACCCTTATTCTAGTAGGAGGAGTCAATAAGATCAAACGCGCTCAATGACAGAACATTAAGTACACAACTAAGGTCTCAAACCATTTTTAGACCTATAACATGCCTAATGCAATAACTATTGATAGTCATGAAAGAAAATCATATAAGGGTGATAACATGAGCATCATGTAATGGAAGTGCAGTCATAAATATGCTCACAATCTAAAAGGATTATCGTTGTTTTAGGATATGCTCACTTTCAGTTCAAGAAAAAGACAGTAAATAAACATATCCAAGTATAGTTATCAAGCATGTTATTTCCAAGCCATACAATATACAAAGATAAAGAATGAGCATCAATAGTGAAATTAGGATTGATATCAAATGCTCATCAAAGGAGATTCACACAACTACTTTCTTAACATAATACAATCACCAAAAGGTCATTACCACAATAGGCAAAAAAGATAGTCACTTGTATGAACATTATTAAAGCTTTGAAACCTAACATAGCAGCTATTCATAGAATGTTGACCATCCATAGGAAATAGCAAAGAGTTTGTGATATTGAAAGAAGTAACACACACACACACACACACACACACATATATAAAGACTATCATAACAATGCAACCATTTAAATCTAATCTATAGCTAAGCAATCTTTCTGATAGTTACATAACTAGTCAAGGAAATAAAAAGTGAAATTGGAATGATACCACAATGATGTCAAATATCAATGCTATGGGAAATGATGCATATAAACTCAGTGAATATTCTATCATAGCTAGAATGTCAAAAAGGATAGAGATCAATCATTCTTCTTCAAAAAGAGAAAATAACAATGAGAAACTTATTCAAAAGAGACTTGCATCTGGTAGCTACAACATAGGAAAAATCATAAAGGGATAGTCTTCAAGGAAGAACAATCTACAAAGGTATGGATAGAAAATAAGCTATTATTCTTAGTCAAATGAGTAGCAAATGAAGCGAAGCACAATACAACAGTGTTCTAGATCTAATTACCAAAAATCATAACTCCACCAGAAGACAAAGGTATAAATCTTATAACAATATTAATAACAACATCTTCAAGCCCCACAGACAAAATTCTTAGATAAGGCACACAAGCACTGTCAAAGAGAAGTCATATGAAGTTGTTTTTTCTCTTCAAAGTAAACAGTCTCAGAGCAACAAAGCAACAGTCAAAAGTAACACTGTCATCACATTTCACTGTTCATTATTGAATATGAGCATGATCTAGGGTTTTGACTCAGAGCACCAGCATGTAACCCTCATACAAATATAGTGAAATAGTATTAAACAATATAAGGATGATGCAATATTGAAAGAAAATAAGCCTGCTGCATAATCATGACAAGGACCATAGCATCACTATTAAGTGGCACACACAATTAAAAGGGTAATAATAGTGCAAGAATCTTCAAAGACACAAGTCGAGAAAATAGAATCAAAACAAAAAGGAATAATTCTCAAATACAGTCACTGATAGTCAAAGAACACTCATTTTCATCTAATGAAAGAATGGAGATGAAATCCACAGTTCATATCGAGTGCCATAATAGTCTCAGAGAAAGAGGAACAGTCAAGGGCATTTTTGATAGTCATATTCAGTCTCTCAGAGTGATTAGCAAAATACAGTGAAGAAAGAATGAATACTGCCACAGATTTCACCTCACAAATGATAGTAGAGTATAAAGGATTTTAACCCAAAATCCTAAACTCGTGCATGCAAAGTTCTTCATGCATAAAAAGGATAAAATGCAAAAATAGAAGAATGATACATACCATGCAAGGAAAGTGTGAAAGTAGCAGTTCAAGTCCCTGCTGAAGCCATAAAGAAATCCCATAGTATCACCAAATTTCAAACCCTAGTCTGAGCTCATATGAGGAGTGCATGATAGAAATAGGGAGCTTTTCATCGAATACAAAGAATGAGAATAATGATTTTTAGGGTTTTTCTCTTCTTTTATCTCTTATGCCCTAATCTTTTTTGAGATTTTTGGTGGGCTTATTTTATTTTAAAAAAGCTTCTTTTATTGTGGTGGTCAACTTTTCCCACCAAAGACCTTATGTCCTAGTTGCATGCAAGTTGAGGGGGCTTTAAACCCACTTATTTTATTAAGTGTATATCTTGCATAAGACTATTATTATATTTTGTTTATTAATAAATGGTATTAAAAAAAGGATAAAATATAAATACCATTGTTAGTAAATAAATATAATAATTAAGTTATTAATTATTTTATTTTTTATAAATAGAAATAAAAAGATAAAAGGCATTATAAAGATTTCTTTTAATCTTTATTTAAAATACTTCTATTTATTTAAATAAAATAAATAATTAAATAAGTGAACTAAAGGAATATTACAATAGCAATAACATCATGCAGACAAACAAGATTATCAGTAAAGGGGTTTGCTCATGTAGTTTATGGTCTATTTTTAGCAGGGTATTGCTCATGCAGTTTTTCAGAAAAGAGGGGTGTTTTTTTATAGCTATTTTTTGCTCAGAGACATGCAAATTTTTCAAAGGATGAGTTCTTTGCTTCTTAGGGCTATTTTTAGCAGTTGCAATAGTCTATTTACAACAAGGGATGATCTTTTTCATCCAGCATCAGCTGGGGTCCTATTTTGAGCATTGAAGGCTACTTTTGGCAAGGTTTCGCATGATTTTTTTAGGATTTTTTTGGCCAAATTCGCCCAAGGCTTTTTCTCATGTAGTTTTTTTTAGGGTTTTGAAGGAGATATTCTTCATGATATCTATATATTCTTCTATTTTCCTTCTTTTTTCCCTCTAGTTCTTTCTTTTTTACACACGTTTTTGCAAAAAAATATTGTATCTCAACACTTTATTTTTTTTTCCAGTTTTATATAGTATAATTCCTTGGATATTATAGAGTTTCATGTGTTTGCCTTGATAATTGTGCATGTTCATTTGCAGATTTGACAAAGATTTATTGTGTTTTGATCCAAAAACCTTTGAATTTCAGTCTATTTTATGTACATGTATTCTCTGCTTTTCGTTTAATCACAGGTTTTAGGTTGTTCAAAAGGGGTATTTTGTCAATTTTTTTTGTGAAAATTAGTTTTTCTTCCAAGTTTACGATCCCCTTAGCCTTGTTGGGAAATATTTATGTGATTGAAGAGTACAATTATATTGTGTGAAAGAAATTCTGTCATATTTTTGTGGGTTTTTAGGCTATTATCATTATTATTTTGGTGTATCACCTCCTAGTTTAGTTGCAACTTTCAGTATTTTTTAATTATTTCTCTTTTTTTCACATTAATCTTTTAGTTTTAGGAGGGATTCAAGGGAAGCAGACCCATAACCTAGAGATTCACCTTCACTTTGAGCAACCCACAGGCTCGAAGGTGTTTCCATGTTTCACAAGATTGCTTGGTTTCACACTTAGCATCATAGGCACAATCCTTTGTGACAACAATTTTTGGCACACTCGATGGGACGTGTTTGAGCTATTATAGCTCAAAAAAGTTTCATTTTTGCTGTTGTTTTGGTATTGACAACAATATTACAACCTTTTGATGTTATTTTTCTAAGTACCCGTCGACTCTATTAAACTAGTTTTATGTGCAGAATAGGTCTTAATAGCATATGAGAAAATATCAGACAAGACAAAGTGAGGATCCAGTTGAGCACACTGAGCTACCACCATCATAGAGGAGGTCAAGGACAATGAAAAAGACAAAAAAAGCAAAAAATTCAACACCTGAATTTCCAATAGATTCATCAGCTGAAGTTTTTCTTGAAAACCCAAATTTTGATTTTTTGTCTTAGTCTTCCCCTCTGCCTAGTTCTTAGGCTAATTTTGCTACCCATATAAATCCTTATTTTGCAACAACCCTAGTTCAGCCATTCATTACCTAGAATCTACCTGTTAATCCACTAGTAAATCCTCCAGTAATTCCAATGGCTATACCAAGAGCACATGCTTTTGTACCCTTCAATGGAGGCAACCCTTTAAATCTAATCCAACATGATCCCACACTAGGAGCAGCTCTAAAAAGTCTACCTATTTTTACTGGTGAAGACCATGTCACACCCATTGAGCATATAAGGGATGTTGCATATCTGTGTGTATATCACCATATAACCCAAGAGAACATGGCGCCCAGGCTACCGACAATACCATTCAAAGGAAAATCACTCCAACGGTTCAGAGGTTTGCTAATTAATTAAGTTGGTGATTGGGATGAATTGGGTGATAAGATGACAAAGCAGTTTGCGAATAAGTCAGATCACTTGTCATTGGTTGAGAAAATGACCACTATCAAAAGGGCTCTGCAAGAGCAAATGACTGATTTCAACTACCATTTTGAGTGAACCTAGAATAGAATTCCTACAATGTTGAAACCCTCTCCTAAACATCCATTTTTATAATATTTGAGAGCTTTAAACAATGATATTGCTATCATGATTCAGTCTATGGGTGGGGTTACATTACTAGCAACTTATGATGTAGCTATTAGAGTAGAAAACAACCTTATATAAGCTGGTAAAATTGCCTTTAAGCCTTCCATGCCTATTTTTCCTGATATTCAACCTTTAATGCCTTTGCACGTAACCCCTATACCTGCAACACCTGCTATTATAGCACTAGGTTTTAAGAATTATGCACAAAATAGTGTTGTTTGAGACCTGTCAAAGAAAATACAATAGTTAAAGGAGATGTTTATAAAGAATGTTGAGGAAACTCACCAAATTCAATAGAAAATGTAGAATTTTAGCAATGAATTGGTGAGCCTCAAGAAAAAGCAGACCCAAAATCAGAGGTATTGCTATCACAAAAGCTTGCACCCTTGTTGAGCTATCATCTCGGCAACCTCGTTAAACATGGAAACAACCCTGAAGTGTGGGACCTTGCGCAAGGGGGTTGAGTCTTCAAAGAAGGCTGACTTCCTTCTCAATCCAGGTGCAAGTGTTGTACCAACTCAACACTTCAAATTTTACTTCTAAACCTACCCTAACAACTTGTAGAGAAAAAGGGGAGAACAAAATGCTGAAATGAAAGGGGGTGATGCACTGAGATAGAGATGTTTCTCTCTCCACCCAGAGATGACACAAATAATCAATCAAAATACCTGGGAGATGCACAAACTTCAATTGTATGAATGACCCCAACACATGTATGGAGGTTAGAATTTGCTGAATGTCAAGAGGGGAGAAGGTTTCCCATAAGTCACACCTAGAAATAGGTTAACAGAACATATATGTGATAGAAAGCCATAAAAATACACTTATAATGAAGGTAAGAACATATACAAAACATTCATAAGTTGAAGAAAGGCAAGAACAATAATTTCAATTCATTCAAAGGCCAATGGCCAAACTTAGAGTTGCAGAAATGCAAAAATATACAAGTCTTTAAGAGAAGTGAAAGACCATAGAATAGCTCAAAGCCAACATGTAGAGAACCCTTTACAATGAGGCATAACAACTTTATATAGAAAATTGGTCGCATAGGAGAGACCATTGGTCAAGGGAGAGAAACCTTGACCTTTGTGTGTGTAGGGAAATGTCAGTCAAGGAATGCAGGGAAGTGCATGCACCTGACATTGTGTACATGCAAGCAACCTGGCCATACCCTAATAATGCAATACCAAGAAGAAAGGGACTTCTAGAAGGTGGATTGACTGACATTCCAAAGTCAGAGCATGCATGCACAATACAAGTAACCACAATAAGCATGGCCTTGTACCTCTCTTGACAAAAATCCTACTAAAATCATTAAATCTACCCCAGTGGCTCCATAAAAGAAGGTGCACTAGTCACAAGAGGATTTAGAGCATTTAAAGATTTGAGTATTAATCATACCATGCAGAAGTGTTGCAAGACGAAAGAAGTCAGAGGACTTCAGAAACTCGGGTTCCAAAAGTGAGGAAGATAAGGAAGGAACTTCAGAACCTCGGGGATTCAGAGTTCTGGGGAAGAGGAAAGAGATGCTAGGAAAGGAACTTCGGAACCTTGGGGTCCAAGAGTTCTAGAGAAGAGGGAAAGGCAACAAGGAAGGGACTCCAGAACCCTGAGTGTCATGCCCAAACTTTTGGGCACGAATGGGATAATTTTTTTTAAAAAAAAACATGTCCTAATAAAACTAAGTTTGCTAAAATAATGCAGTATCAAGTCTTGTCTTAACTACATTTGAATTCTTTTTCAACTAAAGTTAATTTAAACAACTTTATTAAGTAAGCGGGGTAATCTAAATTACATGCGGAAAGTTAACTCTCCAAAGAATTTATTATTATTTCATCCATTAATAAATAAATAAATTCACTAAGCAAAAATCTCTAATTTAATTGACAGGAGATATTATTAGTCTCAATTAATCTTTTTAATCATTGCAAGAATTAATTATATTAACTTTAGCAATTGGATTTTTAAATCCCATGATTTATTTTAACAATAATTATAATATGTCTAAAATTTGACTAAAGGGCTAATTAACTCCATAATAAAAATTGCCCTATAAAGTTTAATCTCTACAATCCTAAATCTAGGTGGACTACAATTAATCCCCTATGGCCAAAATAACTTACAAAGTCATTATAAAATTTCCTAAATGTTTAAACTCCAAAATAATCTAAAATTTAAAACATCATAATTAAATATACCCATATATTTATTAAAACATATATAAAATATAAACACCTAATAAAATAATTAATCTACAATTAGACCTATACATTCATATATATATATATATATATATATATATATATATATATATATATAAGAATTAGGATTCTACAATAAAAAAAACCAAAATAATAAAATAAAGATGATAACCTAATTTTTTTGATATAACTTAACCCTTCATTCTAATCTTTTTTTTATTACTTTCAAGCTACCCTAACCCAAACCGGGTTAGGTTTTTTTAATCTCTTTTTTTTGTTGTGCAGGGAGGAGGGCTGAATTTGCCAGGCAGAGGCGGCTAAAGGTGGCCGCAAAGCTTTAATGGGGGTGTGGGGTGGTGGAAACCTTGGGGCTCCCTGCAGGGACGGCTGCAGTCATGCCGGTGGGTTGCAACCCATAGAGGCGACCTTGGCTACCGTTGTGGGACATGACCCACAGCTCGACTACATCACCGCTAGGGGGCGCCACCCACGGGGGGGCCGAAGCCTCCCCGATTGTGGGTTGTGGTCCATAGTGGTGTCTGCAGCCGCCGCTGGGCATCACCACCCATAGTGTGGGGGGGCCCGCCCTGCAAGGGTGCCGTGGGGGCTGAGGCTCCCCGAAAACCCTAAGCCATTTTCCTTTTTTTAAAAAAAATTATATTATTTTTTTAAATATATATATATATATATATAATTTTCTATATATATATATATATAATTTTCTATATATATATATATATAAAATAAAGTTAGGGGTAGATTTAGTTTCAAATTTAACTAAATATGAGTCTATTTTCTTGCTTTCTAAAATTATTCAAAAATTAACCAAGTATTGACAACATGGAAATAGAGGCTAAAATCACTTTTGTCTACTTTAAACAAACTGTTTATATTTTTATTTTTATATATTTTTAAAAAAAATCTCTTAAAGCTGGTTTTCAAAACTAACCGATTTGAATAAAACATTTCTTTTTCTATTGATAGCCTAGTTGCTAACTTTAGAGATGAATTACTAATTCTAGGTTTATTTACTGCAATTAGATGAAGTGACAGAATTTAATAAATTTTAACAGCAATTGTATTAGACTAGAAATCATTTGAAATAATCCTTAGAAATAGACAAATTAATTCTTTTTATCCGTAATTTAAAAAAAGAATAGATATGCTTACTTTTCCATTATTTCAATATGCATCAGGAAATAAATTGAACTTTTATTTTTAGAAATAACATGCATACAACAAATATTATTTCAACAACTATAGGAACTTAATCCAAAAATAAACATTTCATTTTTGCAATAATAGCTTAACAGAATAATGCATTTCTTTAAAGCATATTTAGAATACAATGTAGTCAACATTAAAAATGGGTGAGATACCCCAACTAGTCTATCATTTCTAATAAATGAGGACTTTAAATAAAATGAATAAATTTCTTTTTCAAAATAAATACAACATATGGCTTTTCTTTTACATTGCTGCAACTAAAGTATAAAATATCCCATTCCCTAATCTTTTTCTGCAAATCAAGTAAATCTAGCAACTCCTAGCTTGTCCTTTTCTTTTCTTTCCAAGCAACCTGCAAATAAATCATAAGGCTTTGACCATGGAGTGCTCACCTCCCAACCTAGGCTTACTAGAAGCCACCCTCGAGCTTGGAGAACCAAGCCCTAGGTAGGTTACACTCAGGCAAACACAACAAGCAAGGGAAAAAAACATACACAAACACTTTCCCAACCAAGGCTACACTTCATCACAAAACGTGATGTTTTTACATGGGTGGTAGTGGACCAAATACCTCGAGGAGACTGCAAGGCTACACTTCATCACAAAACGTGATGTTTTTACATGGGTGATAGTGGACCAAATACCTCGAGGAGACTGCAAGAATGGTAGATCACAAAGCCACCTCATGGAAAACAAAGATATATCATAAGTTCATTAATCCCACATCCTTATGCCCCACAAGGCATTCATGCCATACTTTCTCTCCTTATGACCCCCAAATGCATAAACTAGGCCATGTAGCAAGGGTCACATATACACCCCTTGAGATCACTCTCATAATGAGAACCTCTCACTCGAGGACTGTCAAACTTCTACCACCCACAAGACCATCCTACTCTCCCAAGAGTAGAAGGCCTTGGTTACTCCCAAATCACAAGAAAATACATAAAAGAAGTAACAGATAGGTCACATAATAATTTTCACAAAGGAAAATACAAGAAACCAACTTTTACATACAAACAATCTTTCCAACATAAACATGCAATGTAAAAAGAGACAAAAGGAGAAGATGAACCAACCTTCAATATGCCCAAAGGTTTGGTAGAACTAGTTTGAGGATGAGCAGCCCAATTCCACAATTCTTCTTTCTACACTTAGCCAAAATTCTATCCCAAAACTATTCTTTTCGAAATTTCATGATCTCCAAAAATGGAGAGTGGGTGATTACCCACAAAGTCTCCCATTCTTTCTTAAAAAGACCTCAGTGAGAGTTCTCACAGGTTACTAAAACTGAAAAAGGAAAAAAGTAAGAGAAAGTGGGGAAAAGGATCTCACATCAAAAAGGAAGGTTATCTAACCTAGATGGCACCTTCTAATTTCAATTTTCGCTCACCTTAGGAAACCCACTTTTTGAGGTGACTAAACAGTCACATGGGAGTAGACACATGCCTAAAAATACTCCTAACCCATAGGTATACCTTATGCACTTTAGGAAACACCTTTAAACTACCCCTAGGAGTCCATTTGACCCCTTATAAACCCATCTGAAGTTAACTTTCGGGTCAAACCTAAGTTGACCACTCCAAAGACTCTCTACCCAAGAAAAATTTAGAACCACATTCAAATGTTTGAAGAAGCTATGGTTGAAACAACTCCCTCTAAGAGACAAGTCAAAAATCAAGACATAAATCAACACATGTGTCAAGTGACATAATAAAATACATTACAAAATTACACATGAAATTTGTCTCTTGTTGGATTTACACAAATTAATAAATTCAATTTAACACACATGTAACATTTACTTTCACAAATAAAATACGATACACACGGGGTGTTGTCTCTCCAAATAGACAACCCCTGGCTTTACAAACGTACATAGGTCTAGTTTTGGTTCTCCATAATGTTTCCATGGTCACATGGATAATTTTTCTTGCGCATCTCAGTTACACATTAGTAATTCCAAATAACCTCATATAATATTAAACACATGAATAAGAATACACATCAAACACTCTGCATATAATTAACATTTAAACAAATTGATATATCTAATATCCAAATAAATCCACATAAGTAATTATCACAATCCTCATAATTTTGATCCATACATAAGACATGCATCCTATTTCTATCATCATAGTAAAGTCCTGCTGATCCAATAATGATATACATCATCTCAAATTTATCCTATTCTAGAATCATATAGAGTTCTATATCTATAATGCATAGAAATGAAGCATCAATATATATCAATGTTATCCAAATCATGGAATCATATAATTTCTAAATCCATAATGCATAAAAATAAAGCATCCATAATAGTCTCAACATGAAAATCACTAAAATGCTAGGATGAGTCGGGGTAGGGCCTCACACTAAGGTTCCAAAGTTCCTTTGCTAGGTCTCACCTTTTCCTTTCTTTGCGTCCTTCTCTGTTCCCCAGAGCTCCGAAACCTCAACTTTCCAAAGTCCCTTCCTTGCTGCCTTTCCCTCTTCTCTAGAACTCTGGGACCCCAAGGTTCCAAAGTTCCTTTCCTAGAATCTCTTTCCTCTTCCCTGGAACTTCGGACCCCCGAGGTTCTGAAGTTCCTTCCTTGCATTCCCCACTTTGCAAACTTGAGTTTTAGACAGGGGGCACCCTCTAAGCCTTTGATTGAACCTCCAAGATTCAACATCCCAAAATTTAGAGGCTCCCAATCCACTATCTCACAACAACACCCACCTTAGGGGTCTTCCCCTATGCAGTAAATTCAAATGTCTCAGCTTCCCTTGCAATTTTTTTCACCTACTCAACCCTCTTTTTCTAATACTATTTCTCTCTTCAAGGATGGACCTATCATATGGAGAGCTGATTGTGATAGTGAGTGGGGAAGAGGGAGTTGCAGCTTGCCATTTGTGAGCTCTCATGCTCTCATGAGGGTGCATTATCAAGCTTTCTAAAAGAGGTGATTGAAGGTAATCACTCCCAAGGAACCTCTATCCAGGAAAAGAATGACAACAAGGAAGAGGATTCATTCCTCTTATTTGATGAGTTTCCTTTCTTCTTTAAGAATGAAGAAGAGTAAATGCCCATGGTTGATGAGGTCTTGAATCATTAGTAGATGGAAGTCAAGGATATTGAGGAGTTGCGACATGAGCATGAGACTGAGCTGGAAGTGGCAAAGCATGGGCATAATTTTTTCCTCGAGGATGAGATGGTTGGCATGCATAGGGGTGTCTTTCAACCTATGCATAACATCACAACAAAAACAATGTTCTAAAGGGAGGAGTTTCATACTTCTCCCAATAATCATCAGGATTGTTGTGATGTGGGCGAGTTTCTGAGCACGAAACAAAGCATGGAGGAGATTTATGGAGATCGATTCTAGGATGAGCTGGAAGTTTTTTGCTCATCCATCCACATCTGATCATTGTCTCCTCAACTAGAGGAGTGCCATGAGCAACAAAAATAAGAGGTTCTCACTTCATTACATGAGTCATCAATACTAGCCCCCCCAGCCAACAAGATGTCAAGGTAGTTGAGAAAGATAACAAGTTCAATGTTTTTTGCTTAACTTAGAATTTTTAAGAGGGTGTCCAATCAAGCATCTAGCATAGATTGAGCTATGTGGGTCATCCCATGTCATGCTTACCTCTAAGCATGAATTTGAGCATCAAGGAGAGCAAGTTCTTTTCACCTATCCACCTAAGGAGGACAACATTCATACATGGGTGAACTTCATTGTTCTCAAGGTTTGGGAGGCATTCTAAAAGCTTGTGGAGTGCCTATCATTTTCTTGGCTGGTTGTCCACAAACATGAAGAGCATCAGAAGCTAGTTAGGAAAGGCAACTATTTTGATAAACCAATCAATGGATTTGTTTAATTTCCTTTCCATTTAAAGCAATGAAAATAGTAGATTAGAGGTTGTATTGCTTTTATAAGTGCTTTTGCATCTGCCACATCCTCCTTAAGAGGGTGTGCGCTCTACTTTCCAGTTTCCCTCCAAGTGACCATGCACACATGTTTTGGGTCTTTTTAATGACTCAGTGCCCAATGAATGCTCAAGGCTTCTAGACTTCATGCTTAGAAGGTAATCATCCCACAAAAATTGTCAAAAATATTGTCATTTTATGATACCCTTGGTCCATCAGTGAGAACCGATCAAAGATACGATCCATGGACTGGCGCTGCCCTAGTTGATCAAGGAGAAAAGTAGTGGGATTAGGAATTGTGAAGTGTTGTCTTGTCTAGAGGAAGTTCTTTCCTTAGTTTCTTCTTTACTTCCTTGAAACTATGGAACCCGGAGGTTCTGAAGTTCCCTCCTTTCTTTCTTCCCTTCCCTAGAACTCTAGAACCCCAAGGTTCCAAAGTTCCTTCCCTTGGATTTTTCTTTTCCTAGAACTTTGGAACCTTGAGGTTCTGAAGTTTGATGGCTACGTCTCACCTTTTCCTTTCCTTGCCTCCTTCTCTATTCCCTGAAGATCCAACACCTAGAGATTCTGAAGTCCCTTCCTTTCTTCCTTTCCCTCTTCTCTGGAACTCTAGGACCCCGAGGTTCCAAATTTCCTTTCCTAGCATCTCTTTCCTCCTCCTTGGAATTTCTAAACCTCGAGGTTCTCAAGTTTCTTCCTTGTCTTCCCCACTTTGGGAACTTGAGTTTCTGAAGTCCTTTGACTTATTTCGGCTTGCAACACATCTACATGGTGTGATCAACACTCAAATCTTTAAATGCTTCGACAACTCTTGTGACTTGTGTACCTTCTTTTGTGGAGCCACTGGGGTGCATTTAATGATTTTTGTGGGATTTCAATCAAGAGAGGTATAGGGCCATGCTTATTGTGGTTTCTTGTGTCATGCCTACATGCTCTGACTTTGGAATGTCAATCAATCCACCTTATGGAAGTCCCTTTCTTCTTGGGATTGTGTTGTCAGGGTATGACCAGGTTGCTTGCATGCACACAATGTCAGGTGCATGCACTTCCTTGCATTCCTTGACTGACATTTCCCTACACACACAAGAGTCAAGGCTTCTCTCCCTTGACCAATGGTCTCTCCTATGCAACCAATTTTATATATAATTTTTTTATGCCTCATTTTAAAGGGTTCTCTCCTTGTTGGCTTTGAGCTATGCTATGCTCTTTCACTTCTCTTAAAGACATATTTTTGCATTTATACAACTATAAGTTTGGTCATTGGCCTTTGAATGAATTGAAATTGTTTTTCTTTCCTTCCTTCAACTTATGAATGTTGTGTATGTGTTCTTACCTTCATTATTAGTGTATGTTTGTGGCTTTCTATCACATATATGTTGTGTTAACCTATTTTTGGGTGTGGCTTGTGGGAAACCTTCTCCCCTCTTGACATTCAGCAAATTCTAAGCTACATACATGCATTAGGGTCATTCATGCAACTAAAGTTTGTACATCTCTTGGGAATTTTGATTGATTCTTTGTGTCATCTCTAGGTGGGGAGAGAAACATCTCTATCTTAGTGCATCACCCCCTTTCATTTCAACATTTTGTTCTCCCTTTTTTCTTTGTAAGTTGTTAGGGTAGGTTTAGAAGTAAATTTTGAAGTGTTGAGTTGGCTCAACACATGCACCTGTAATTAGAAGGAAGTTGGCCTTCTCTGGAGACTAAAACCCCTTTCGCAAGGTCCCACACTTTGGGGTTTTTTCCATGTTTCACGAGGTTGCTGAGTTGATATCTCAACAAGGGTGCAAGCTTTTGTGATAACAGGTATCAAACCCCTTATCAATCTCCTTATTAGCCCGATAGGCCTAACACCAAGTTGACCCTTAGAGTCAAAGGAGGAATTATAATAATAGGCAAAACCAATAGTATAATTAGAATACTACCAACAATTCCAAAGAAATTGTACCTATTCAGAACAATATGGCACAATATTAGTGTTTTTTGCCAACAACCGCATAATCAAGCATCATGTCAAAATGCAATGAATGCTTAATCACAAGCCTTGATGGTATAAAATAACATGTCTTATCAGGATGTAGGTACAAATGAGGAAACAAAAGGTCATGAGGTGGCTATGATGAATTGGCAGGTTGAGGAATTTTGTGGAGTAAATCATCTGCAAGTACAAAATAGACCTTTTTCACCCATTGCAGCTAATACAAGGTAAAAGAAGCGTGCTATTGACATTGAACAACAAGCTGCAAATCATCAATAGAAAGCTATAAATAATGGACAACAAACCAAAAATAATGAGTAGTAGCAAGACAAGTCCAAATAGAAAGCTTCTACAAGCCAACAAGCTGCTAGGATACCTCCACCTGACCAAAATGTACAAATTTTACCAAGAGGACAACCTGCAGCACCTAAGGAACAACAAAAAGTTCAATTTCAGTCAAAACCAGCTCAGCCAGAGCCTATTGTTCCAAAATTACAACAAAAGGTTAGTGGTCTTCCTTTTAATATTGTTGAATCTATGGCAAAAACCACTATTTCCATGACAATGATTGATGCATTGCAAATTATCGAGCAAAAAGAAATGCTGTGAGCAAAATTAAATAGTCTTTCCTTGACCAATGAGCCTCAGAAAGATCAACCCAAAGTTGCATTAGCTAATGATATCCTAGTCAAGAATACTTAGCCAATCCAAACACCAAAGCCTCAGCCATTTTTCGTAACATTGATAGTTGGAAACCATATAGTCCACAATTGCCTGATAGACTCAGGAGCCAGTAGTTCAATTTTGCCCAAAGACCTTGTAGATAAATTTGGTCTGATATATAAGCCTATTTCTAAAGGAGTTGTAATGTTAGATGGAACAACAATCAAGTCAATTGGAGTGGTCGAAGATCTTGGTTTGACCTTGCATGCTTTTTCTAATTTTGTAATACCTTAGGACATGTACATAGCTAACTCACCTCCACATTTTGCTATTTTCCTTTCTAGAGATTTCAAAACAAAATTAGGAGAATACCTTTCTCTTGATTGGTCACACTCATTCTTCAGAACTTGATATGGCACTAAGGTGACTATTAAATTAGAACCTCAAGCTACTTACCACTTAGAACCATATATCCCAAGTCCTATAAATTCAAATCTTACTATAAGAGATCATGAGGAGGTACCACCTATTTAGGATCTAGATACACCTATTCAAGGCATACTTGATGTGAACTTGGATAAGTGGGCAGCCCAGAATACTACAGATTATCCTTTCATCAACATGGATGAAATAGGTCTTGGTGTGCATATGATTCATGAGGAGAATGTTATTATTACTAAGCTTGAAAAAAATGACATTTCGCTAGACCAACATTCTAAACAATAGGAAAATTAGGTTTGGCAACTTTATTTTGATTGTTCCAGAGGTAAAAATGGTTCTGGAGGTGGTGCTATGCTTATTTCACTTGAAGGTATGAAATATTACTCTGCTTTCAGATTTTCTTATAGTTTTACAAATAATACAATAGAGCATGAGTCACTTGCACATGCACTAGAGTGGGATAGAAAGAGAAATATAAAGTGTTTGGAAGTATTTGGTGACAATGAATTAGTTGTCAACCAAGTAAGGAATATTCATGTCACCAAAAATGGTGTTTTAAAGCTATATAAGCATAGAATTTGGGATTTAAATGAATATTTTGATGCATTTAATCTGTTGTCCATACCCAGAAGCCAAAATAAGGAAGCATATAGGCTTGCAGCCCTAAGGGCACAATTTAATATCATGAAAGAGCTTCAGAATGTGAAAAGACAAAATTACGTAAAAATTTATGTCAGACCTTCAATCCCAGATAACAATGTTAATTGGCAAGTTTTTGAATCAGATGAACAAATTTCAAATTTTCTAATTGAGGAGGCTGAGTTTTTTGTTAGGATTAACATAAATTCAATCAACAATATGACACTCAATTCCTATAATTGAAGACTAATAAGTTTCCCAAAGGTTTGCTAACCCTTGAGAACATTTTTAACATAGATGATCAGGTTAGCAAAGATAAAGGAAGCTTGTTCATAAAGGAGGAACACTATGAATCAATTCAGATTTTCAAAGACAAGCTGCTGAAAATTTACAAAGTTTGATTTGTTTCACAAAATTTTTTGTACATTGCTTCGCTTGATTCCAAGAAATGTTTGGGATGCGGTGTGCATTTTTGGTTGTTGATTCTTAACTCCAAAACATCCTTTACATTGGGTGATAATATAGAATTAGAGGGCCAAAATTGTTGAATTTCCTCCTTCACATTGTCGGTCAAATTTTTATCAACATGTGGAAGCCTTCCAACAAAATTCCATGTATCATGTTGAAGAGGATCATCGAGTCTTTTTCTTCTTGGAAGTGCTCTATCCAAAGTTTTATGGTTAATGTTCAAATCAACACAAGTTTGTCTCAAAAAACAAGCCTTCCTCAATTGATGGCTTACTAAGGAGGTTGTAATCACTCTTCTTGTAGATCTGTTATCTTTTTCCTTGCTATTGTTTCCAATAGAATTGATAGCATTAAAAATATTTTTGACAATAATAGAATTTTTCTTCATCTTCTTGTTTAGATGAATCTTCAATTTGGCTAGCAATGGTTTCATCTTATGCATCTTTAGCAATTGAAAAAATAGTTGGCATTGCTTGGTCAATGTCTTATTGCTAAAATATTGGTTAAAAAGTTGTGTATCCCACAACCGAACACTTTGTGTTGACCTCTTGCCTTCAAGATTGTCAATAATGTTCTCATCAATTTCAAGTAACCATTTTGGGGGTTCTTGAAGGTCTTGAATATGGAATTTGTCTTTAGTCCATGAGGGGGTCTTCATTTCTCATATAATTTGGTGTTACATATTGTTCACTTGGTTGAACAATTCCACCTTCAATGTAAAAATTTCCGAAATTTTCACCTCCAATGTCAATTCCCAAATTTTCACCTTCAATGTCAACACCCAAATTTTCACCTTCATTGTCAATTCCCACATTTTCACTTTCAATTCCCACATTTTCATTCCTAAATTCAATATCATGTTAAAAATTTTCAATACCTATTTCAACATTCTCATTCCCAATTTGAATATCATGTTCAACATTTCCAATATCAAAATCTACATTTTCGTTTTCACTTTCAGTAACTTGGTCAACATTTTTCAAATTCAATTTCCTCTTCACTTGAAGTAACATTTTCAAAGGCTTCACCAATATTTGACATACCTTGTCTTCTCCTCCCATGACCTTCTCTATCTCTTTGTCTATATACTTCAATTTGATAATTTGAAAGATTTCTTTACGTTTATGCTTTCAATGACTATTGCTCCCCATTATACCTCCACAAAGATGCTCCTAAATGATTAACAATGATAAATTTGTCTCTAAGAATCTCTCAAAAGTAGAATTTTGTCACTATTTGTCTAAAAATCCATGATTGTCACCTGCAACACGCATGTGTGGGATGTTGGAATGCACAAAATGGCCCACAAACCTATTTTCTATGGTACAAAACTCAGATATCCGATTTTTATTCATATTTTTCCTATGGGATACAAAAATTTCCTATTGGTGCCTTAATGGAAAAAAATCAAATATCAGATATAATTTGACATCTGATTTGTTTATATATAGGCAAAGTGAGAGAGATACTTGAGGAAGATAGAGAGAGGAATAGTGAGAGAGAGGGAGAGAGAGATGGAGGGGGGAGAAGGAGAAAGGGAGATATAGGGGGAGGGGGAAGGGGAAAGGGAGATAGAGGGGGGGAAGGGGAAAGGGAGAGAGAGTGAAGGAGGGGGAGAGAGAGAGGGAGATATATGGACACCATAAGGCACCACACGACTGATATAATTCTTTGATATCAATTGTTAGAATGAACCAGAGGAAAAGTGAGAGGGCATGAATCTATTTTCCACAAGTTAAACAATTATTGCAAATTATAAACCTACTACCAAAGAAAAATAAAAATAGCACCATGAAAGATAAAGCATGAGAGTACACAACACACAACACCAATATTTTGACATGGAAAACCAGGTGAAGGAAAAAACCATGGTGGGAAACCCTACCCACGATCAGATAATACTTTTGCAGCAGTATGTGAAAATATTACAATGGGGATTGCACTTGCAATTAGGCCAACTGCCTAGAGGACACTCCTCAACACAAAAGTAAAGTCTTACTGACTTACTTAATCATCAGAATATAATCCAGAGGAAATGAACTGTGGCAATAGCATCTCCTAATGCTTGGTTATAGTTTTGGTTAAAAACAGTTGTCTACCCTGCAACACCAAACTCTCCACAACACTTCGCTAAATGATATATCCTTGTTCCCACATTTACCTATCTTTGATAATGAAGATAAAAATACTAATACCAAAATTACATAATCATATCTCCTATATATACAAATCATCAACCTTGATAACAAGGTCGGCTAAACCCTTAACCCTCAACTCATAATTACAAAGATTACATTACACGATATAAAGAATGACCATCAGACCAATATTATGATTTACATTACATAGCATGGACCTAATTGAAATTCTCAAACAATTACATCCATTGTAAATCCCACCAAGATCAACTGCAAAATGTTATACCAATCGAGAAAAATCCTTAGTGTCAATAACATAGAATATCCTACCAGACCCAAATAGGATCACCAAATGTTCATGATAGCCAATGTAGAGCCACCAAACAATTGGGACATGATCAAGAACACCTTTAGCATGTTAAGAACCATTTCTAGAAGCCACATCAAAACCACTTAACCATTTAATCAAATATGACCATCCAGGAGCAAGAACATCAACCGATAGTCTAGAACATAATCAATAGCTTCTGAAGCACCAAATCATGAACCAACTGAATATGCCATACATATAATCATCATGAATATCCTTCCAAAAATGAATCCAAAAATCTGAACATGGTAGAGTAGAATCTTTGATAACCTCTACCAAAACCATGTCCAACTAGAGCAGGTCAGCAACCAACTGAAGTAGTGTTGACATCAATGACAACACATAATCAATTTCTACCTATTGCCAACAATCTCCCCCTTTGGCATTGATGGAAACACTAAATGTGAAAAACATCCAAGTGCTAAGGAATGCCAACAATCTCCAAGAAACTCTCTCCCCCAACTGGAATATGTTTTACTATTTTTCACATGGATATCTCTCCCCCTTTGATAACAATGCCAAAGGGTTGATGCCAAGGTACTGAACCAATCAACTAACTACTCCCCTTGAGTAGTAGCACCATCTCATCAACCCAGATCAAAAGATATTTTTGATAAGCTCACTAGATTGATGCATCCCTGCATCTCTAAATCTCTTCTAGAGGGGTGGTGACCCCCAATTAATTTTTGAGATATTAAAAAGTATCTTTAGATAATGGTTTTGTTAGAATATCTGCAATTTGTTCCTGACTGGGCACATATACCAATTTGACTTCCTTTGCTTCAACCTTTTCTTTCAAGAAATTATATCTTATAGATATGTGTTTTGATTTGGAATGAAATACCGGATTATTTGACATATCAATAGCAGTTGTATTATTACAGTGAATAAGAATAGGCTCATCATAAATTACCCTTATATCCTTCAACATTTGCTTCATCTATAAGGTCTGAGTACAATTTGTTGTAATAACTACATATTCCGCTTGAACAATAGATAATGAAGTGCATGATTTTTTTTGCTAATCCATGAGACTAATTTCTTCCCATGAAAGAATGCACCACCTATAGTGCTCTTCTGGTCATCAACATATCCCACCCAATCTGAGTCTGTATAGGCACATAATCTGAAATCATCATCCTTTGGATACCATAACCCATAATATGTTGTTCCTTTCAAATATCTAAATATCCTTTTAACAACAATTTCATGATTTTCTCTTGGATCAGACAAAAATATAGAAGCAATGCAAACAACATTTATTATATCCAGTTTGGTTTGAGTTAAGTACAAAAATCTACCAATCATTGATTTGTATCTAGTTGAGTTCACTATAGGAGATTCATCTTTCTTTGACAGTTTGCAACCGGTTATCATAGGGGTTCCAACTGGTTTTGAGTTTTCGAGTCCAAATTTCTTTAGCAATTATTTCACATATTTAGTTTGACAAATGAAAATACCTTTTCAGTCTGAGTTATCTGTAGGCCTGATAAAAATTTCATCTCACTAATCATAGACATTTCAAATTCATTCTTTATGTCATCGACAAATCTCATGCATAGATTTTCTTCTCCTCCAAAAATGATATCTTCAACAAAGACTTCAATGATCAATATGTCATCATGCTCAATCTTATAATATAAGTTGCTATCAGCATTACCTTTGCTAAATCCAAGCTTCAAAAGATTTTTATCCAATATAACATACCAAGCTGTAGGGGCTTGTTTCAATCCATATAAGGATTTCCTCAATCTGAAAACCATGTCCTTGTCCTCTGATAGTGAAAATCCATTGGGCTACTAATGTAGATTTCTTCTTCAAGATATCCATTTAGGAATGCACATTTTACATCCATTTGATGTACCTTGTAGTTATTATGTGCAACATAGGCAAGAAATAGTCTTACTCATTCAGTCCTTGCAACCAAAGCATAAGTTTCATAATAATAATTTCCTTCTTGTTGTGAGCATCCTTTGCAAACTAATCTAGGTTTTTTTCTTACAAACTATCCTTCTTCATTTAATTTGTTTCTGAATACTCATTTAGTTCCAATAATTTTTTTATCTTTAGGCCTAGGAGATAATTCCCATGTGTTATTATTTTCTATTTGATTTAATTCCTCTTCCATTTCTTTCATCCAATTCTCATATTTACATGATTCAATAATTGATTCTAGTTCAATTTGAGAGATTAAACATACCTCTTCAGCAACTAACCTTCTTCTTGTCATCACACCTTTTCTCTTATCTCCAATGATCCGATCTTTAGAGTGATTCAACTTTACATACCTGGGAGTTTTTGGATTATCTTGACTTTTTGACTTTTTATACTCTTCAACAGTTACTGTGGAATATTCTGATGTTACCAGAGCAACTGGATCAATGCTTTGATCTGATTCTTGCATTAGTGGTTCCGATATGACAATGCCATCTTCTAGTCCATAGTCATATCATCTGATCTAATTGTTGCTTTTCTCATCCACTTTGACATTTGTGCTTTCCACTATCCTTTGTAATATTTTGTTAAAGCATCTATATGCTTTTCTCTTAGTAGAATAACCTAAGAATATTCCTTCATCACATCTAGGATCAAATTTCCCTATTCCATCATCTCTTCTGATATAGCACTTCCATTTTTTTTGAAATACTTGATAGTAGGAGTATGACCAAACCATAATTCATAAGGAGTCTTACTGGTATCACCATTTATGTGTATTCTATTAAAAGTGTAGACTATAGTACTGACAATTTCTCTCCAATAATTATTAGGCAATTTGGCTTCCATCATCATTGTCCTTGCAACATCTTAGTTTTGTTCTTTCTTTCCACTACTCCATCCCATTGTGGAGTTATAGGTGTAGATAATTGTCTTTTGATTTCATATTACTCATAAAAATTGTTGAATTCATTGGATGTAAATTCACCACCTTGATCTGATTTTAAGCATTTTATCTTCAATCCCATTTCTATCTTAGCCATAGATTTGAATATTTTGAATTTGTCAAGGGCTTCTTAATTTTGTTTCAAAAATACAACCCACATCATTCTAGAGTAATCATCAATAAGAAACCAAAAGTATCTATCTCCTTGAAAGATTTTAGTCCTTGCTAGACCACATAGATCAGTATGAATAAGATCAAGAATTTCATTAGATCTGTCATGTATGCTCTTGAAATAAGTTTTGACCTGCTTACCCATTTGACATTCTCTACATACCAAATTATGAGGCTTGATGATCTTGGAAAAATATCTGATAGCCTTGGTTGAACCGATCTTTACAATGAAATCAAAATTCACATGACACATCCTTTTATGCCATAGCCAACTTTCATCAATTTGAGAAATCAAGCAATTCTTCTTATTGGAGTTCAAATGAAAGTTATTTCCTTTGGTCTAAGTTCCTAATGCAATTTCCAATCCAAATCTATTGAATTGAAAATGAAATCCTCTAATCACCATCTATCCTGCACTCAAGAGATTATGCTTCAATCCTTCAACATAATAAACATTGTTAGTATTGGTCTTACCATTCAAGGATATTGTTTCTTTTCTTTTGATTTTGCATGCCTTATTGTCTCCAAATCTAAATAATCCACCATCAAATTCTTGCAGAGTTAGGAATTTCTTCTTATCATCGGTCATGTGGTGTGAGAAACCACTATCTATAACCAATTCATCTTTCTCTTCAATTTTAGTAGCTAGGGATTTCTCCTCAGTATGAGTTGTATCATTGATAGGTTCCAAAGATTCATCCTTGATAGCAATAAAGACCCAATCTTTTCTACTACTTGAGATTCCATTACCGGATCCACTTATAAGTTCATCATCATCAAAATCATCAGTAATACTAAAATCATCATCACCAACATAGTAACATGATTTGTCTTTATTATTTCTATATTTAGGTTTGATTTGATATTCCAGATTAGGTTTATAATTCCTCAAAAATCTTTCATGATTCCTTGCAGCTCTTTTAGGACATCTAGAAGCAAAATGACCAATCTTCTTGCATGAAAAACATTTGAATGAAACTTTTCCTTCATACTTACTTCCAACCGATCCTTTAGGGATTCTTCTAGCAATTAGGGCTTCCAATTCTTCAAGTTATATGTTCTCTCTTTCAATGTCTTCGATCTATTTATCATATAACTCTTTCCAATCTATCTTCTTCTTACCAAAGGCAGATGCTTTAAATACAGTTTCTATTTTAGTAGCATTCTGATCTCCAAGCTCTTCAAGTTTAAAGGCAGTCAATTTCCCAAGTAATATATCTCTGGTAATAGGGGCATTTAACATTGTTCAGAGTTCATTTATTGCAGTAGCTTGCATTTTGTAAGCCAGAGGTAAAACTCTTAGAATTTATGAAATGATCTCATCCTCATTAACTATTCCACCACAACATTTGATTCCCATGACAATCTCATTCACTCTATCCATGAAAGAAATTATATTTTCATCTTCTTCCATCTTCAAATTTTCATATCTCACCTGGTAACCTTCAATTTTTGCAATCTTTACTACTTGGTAGCCTTCATATAGAGTTTCAAGCTTCAACCAGATCTGCTTTGTATTTTCTAGCTCTATAACATTCAACAATTTTTCATCTGATAGGGCACTTAACGATGCTTAATTTTCTCTGACATCATTATTGACATTCTTCTATTCATCAGCAGGTGTCGAAGTTACAAAACTAGGATCATGAGGTGTAAAACCTTTTTCTATTATCTCCCATATCTCAGCTCCAAGACATCTCAGATGAGTCTTTATTCACTCCTTCCAGAATTTTTAATTTGTACCATCAAATCTGGGGCTCTCCTTCTGGTAGAAATTAGATGAAGAACTTGATGCAATCAGATCTCCTCAAGCAGTTAGGCTTTTGCATAGAGGACCTTTCTCTGAACCAATTGTTAGAATGAACCATAGGAAAATTGAGAGGGGGGGTGAATCAGTATTCCACAATTTAAATAACTATTGCATATTATAAACCTACTGCCAGAGCAAAATGAAAACAACACTATGAAAGATAAAGCATGAGAGTACAAAACACACAACACTGATATTTGATGTGGAAAACTTGGTGAAGGGAAAAACCATGGTGGGAAACCCTATCCACAATCAGGTAATACTTTTGCAATAGTATGTGAAAATATTATAATGGGGATTGCACTTGCAATCAAGCCAACTGCCTAGAGGACACTCCTAAACACAAAAGAGAAGTCTCATTGACTTACTTAATCATCAAACTATAATCTAGATGATATATACTTTTGCAACAATATGTGAAAATATTACAATGGGGATTGCACTTGCAACTAGGCCAACCACCTAGAGGAGACTCCTAAACACAAAAGAGAAGTCTCACTGACTTACTTAATCATCGGACTATAATCTGGACCAAACTCTCCACAATACTTCACTAAATGATATATACTTGTTCACACATTTACCTCTCTTCGATAATGCAGACAAAAATATTGACACGAAAATTACATAAGCATATCTCTTATATATACAAATCATCAAGCTTGATAACAAGGTCGGCTAAACCCTCAACTCATAATTACAAAGATTGACCACTAGACCAATATTATGATTTAGATTACTTTGCATGGACCTAATTCAAATTCCCAAATAATTACATCCACCGGAAATCCCACCAAGATCAATCACAACATGTTACACCAACCAGGAAAAACCCTCAGTGTCAATAACACATAATATCCTACTAGACCCAAATAGGATCACCAAATCTTCATGCTAGCCAATGTGAAGCCACCAAACAATTGGGTCACGATCAAGAACACCTTTAGCACATTGAGAACCATTTCTAGAAGCCGCATCAAAACCACTTAACCATTTCATCAAATACCACCAACTAAGACCAAGAACATCAACCGAGAGTCTAGAACATAATCGATAGCTTCCGGAGCACCAAATCATGAACCAACTGAATATGACATACATATAATCATCATGAATATCCTTCCAAAACTAAATCAAATAATTTGAACATACTGAAGTAGAATCTCTGATAACCTCTTCCAAAACCCTGTCCAATAGTAGCAGGTCAGCAACCAACCAAAGCAGTGTTGACATCAATAACAACACATAATCAATTCCTACATATTTCCAACAATGACATGACCCCTTAAGGCACCATATGACCCCTTTTCACACCATATGGTGTTTTAAGGGGTCTTATGGTGTCTTAAGGGGTCCTATGGTGTCCTAAGGGGTCATATGGTGTTCTATGATCCCTTAGGACACCATATGGTGTCTTTGGGGGTCAAATGGTGTTCTAAGGGGTCATATGGTGTGTTAGAGAGTTCAAATAACTAGAAGACAACTGAGAGGGGGGTGAATCAGTTGTCACCAAATTATCAAAACCTTAAGCAATTAAAACATTATTACCAGAACACATAAGATCAATACTGGAATACATAAAACAAATATCAAAATAGAAGATATATCAATTAAGCACAAGCAACAATTAAAGAATAAATACCATCCACATGACACCAATATTTGTATATGGAAAACCCAGTAAAGGGAAAAACCATGGTGGGAAGCCTACCCATAGTGAGATAATACTTCTACAGTATGTATGTGATTATAAATTGATGGTCTCCACTTGCAGGAAGGCCAACAGCCTAGAGCACACTGCTCATTACAAAAGGAGTCTCACTAACTACATAAAAATATAGACTACAATCTGGAAGGAAGAATGAACTGCAATAATAACATCTCTTATGCCTATGTACAGTTCAGGTTAAGATCAATACCTGAGGTTTTAAACCTCTTGCATAAAGCCAACTCGATCACCTATGATCAACCAAATCCTCTGCATGAATGATTATTACATTATTCTCTTGCATACCATATTCTCATAATATATCATTTATAATGAGATCATACACATATATATACAAAACTACACACATTTATACAAAACCCTTAGACCTTAAACAATAAGGTCAGCCATCGAGACAATAAAACATATTACATAATTATAAAATATGTTGTCCTGAGGCCAAACCAATATCATCCAACCCATAATTCATCCCGAAAACACATTGAGGAGTCCCAACAACATGTTACATTAAGTCAGACCATAACCTAGATAATATAGAATAACCACTGGACCTATAATAGGTCGCCATAAGCCAAATTAAACACCAGGAATAACTGGAACATGAACATGATAACCATCAACATCCTGAATACCTTCTAGAAGCCACACCAACACCACTTATGCATAGTATCAAAAGATCTTCAACAAAGCTCTACCGATGAAACCCTCACTGGATCAATAAACTAGGCTTACCATCATATAAGATAGCATCTGATCACTAAATCAATACTAACTAATTGAACATATATCTGAGTAGCATGAATAGCATATCTAAGACAATTCCATAAGCCAAAGCATATCGAAGTATACCAGATCAACATGACCACCCAGATAATAAAACATATTACATAATTATAAAACATGTCAGTCTGAGGCCAAACCAATATCATCCAACCCATAAATAATCCCAGAAACACATTGAGGAGTCCCAACAACACGTTACATTAAGCTGGACCATAACCGAGATAATATAAAATAACCACCAGATCTATAATAGGTTGCCATAAGACAAATGAAATACCACGAACAACGGGAACATGAACATGATAACCATCAAAATCCTGAATACCTACTAGAAGCCTCACCAACACCACTTATGCATAGTATCAAAAGATCTTTAACAAAGCTCTACCGGTGAAACCCTCATCGGATCAATAAACTAGGCTTACCATTATTTAAGATAACATTCGATCACCAAATCAATACCAACTAATTGAACATATATTTGAGTAGCATGAATAGCATATCTAAGACAATTCCATAATCCAAAGCATACTAGAGTATACCGGATCAACATGATCTTACCAACCAAAAACCAAACAACCTACCGGGACCAAAAGGATACTGGTAAACAACCAAAACAACTAGTGTTGACATTAATGACAAAACATAAAAACAACACATTATCTATTCCTCCAAATTTCCAACAATCTCCCCCTTTGGCATTGATAACAACACTAGATGTGAAAAAATCCAAGTGCCAAGAAATGTCAAACAAAACTCCCACACAAGAATATAGCAATGAAGTTCCGATCCATACTCTCCCTATAGATGATATCATAGTTAAGTTTTACAAATTTCCCCCCCTAATGTATATAACTCCTTAAGTTTTTCACATGAATATCTCTCCCCCTTTGACATCAATACCAAAGATCTGACATAAATATCAAAGCAAAACCATGAACCATTGAATCACAAGACTAACTACTCTGCCTGAGTAGTAGCATCACCATATCAATCCAGAATGAATAATATCTCTGATAATGCATACTAGATTGATACAAAATAGCATCAATCATTTTTCTACCAGAGGGGCAGAAACCCCTAATCTATCTTTGAGATACTCAAATGATTCTTTAGGAAAAGTTTTAGTAAATATGTCTACAATCTACTCTTTAGTGTCCACATAAACCAATCTAACATCATTTTCTTCCACCTTTTCCTTCAAAAAGTTATACTTGATAGATATGTGCTTTGTATTAGAGTGAAATACCAGATTATTTGATATGTCTATAGCAACAAAGTTATCACAATGAATAACTACCGGTTCAACTTAAGAAATTAAACATACCTCATTAGTTGCCAATCTTCTTATTGTCATCATTCCATTGTTCTTATCCCTAATGATCTGATCTTCTAAATGATTCAACCTTACATACCTAGGAATTTTCTAATTCCCTATTTCTCTTCCCTGATCTTCAGTTATAGTTGAATTTTCTGATATTGCTAGAGTAACTGGTTCATCATTTTGTTCCAGTAAAGGTGTTACCAGTTTAGTTATGATCAATTTTGTTAGAGTAATTGGGTCTTTACTTGATTAATTAAACAATATCTGTTTAATTCTTTAAGTTCCCAATTATCTTTTTACACTTAAGCTAACATTAGGTACATATAATTAATTATTTTAATTAATTATTATGTGCAAGCCTAGCGTTTTCCCTTTTTAGGGTTTCTTGACCTATTAGAGGTTACTTTTTCTTTTCATTGTATTATCTTTTCACAATACATTTTTGGTGAATTGGAGCTCTCATATTTGGAGAATATTTTACCTGTGTTTTGTATGTTCCTCAGATTTTGCTTCATTGCTTCTCCTTGTAACAGGTTATTCAGCTTGCAGAAGATCTTCAAGCTATTGTGGGGTTGTATTTCTCAACTCCTATATGGTATCAGAGCTCAAATTTGCAGCTACCTGTTCCTATTTTTTTAGAATTTTGCATTTGAAGTAGATCTGGGGTTTTAGGCATTTTTTGTGTGCTTAGGGTTAAGGTTTTTTTTCTGAGCACTTTGGGCCTAAACGGACCTCACCATCATGCTTAGAAGACCCAAAAACCCCCTAGTGATATAAAATTTGTCCATTTTTGACCCCTGAGCATCTGGGTGATATTTTTTCTCCAAGCTAGGCCGTACAGCCCTAGCACGCAAATCAAGAAAAAAAATTTGAGGAATTTTCTTTTTGCCTTTTTACGGCATGCAGGCCAAATTGTTTTTGATTTTTAAAAAAAAATATATTACAAAAAAAATCCGAAAAATCCCACAAAGGGAAAGGCAATAAAAAGTTTTTTTTCAAAAAAAAAAAAAAAAATTTGCTTGGGTGTCGGACTGTGTCAAGCCGGCCCCACCTGGCGCCATAGGATACAGGCTCCCACTAGCCAAGTCCTCCCATCGCTAGCCAAGTCTTCCCATTGTCGGCTGCCACTCTGGCCCTCGCCGATGAACCACCACCGCTCCGCTAGGCTGCGCTCTGCTCCGCCGGGCCATGCTCCACTCCACCGGGCCAGGCCACCTCTACCCGGCCACTACACCACTCCACCCCAGCACCACCTCCACCTGGCCCAAGCCCCACCTATGCTTGGAGCACCACCAGCTCCTCCTCTCTAGTCTTTTTGAGAGGGGGTTGGTTTTTTGGGCCTAGATCGTGCATGCGGAGTCAGATTTTGGAGAATGAATAGGCGTTGGAAAGGTGATTCCAAGCCGGACCTCGTGGTGGTGGATTTTCTTCCTAGATATACTATTTGACTATGTTTTTTATAGTCAAATTCAGGCTTCTTTTTTGCACTTCCGAGGCCATAGAATGGGCAAACGGACTTCATTTTTTGAAAATGAATAGGCGTTGGAAAGCTCCCAACATGCTCTATTTAGATTTGTGATTTTTTTCTCAAAATTTTCACTAGGTACATGAGATATTAGTTTGAATTTTTTCTTCTTATGCACTACTTCCTTCTCATTACTATGTACTAGGGTTTGAGTTTCTCCATTGTGGGGGGATGTTTTTTTCTCGCTTTCTGTCATTTATATCAAAAATCAAGAACACCTAAACTCTCAAAAAAAAAAAAACCCTTTTGCATCTTCTATCTATTCTGAAAGATCACATAATAAAAACAACCAACAAGCAAGTGCAGGTGCAGAGTTTTCTTTGTTCTCATGGTAGATCCTTTAGTTGAGTTGTTGACTTCACACAACTATCACACCTAGAAGCCCCGCATCATGAGGCTTCTTAGGTCATGAGGGTTGTGGGCTTCTTTGGATGAGGTTCAGCCAGATCTACATCGTCCTTATGAGATTCTTATGTACCGGAACAAGCTGGATGAGGCCATGGGTTTGATCGCTTTGCATGTCTCTGACAGTCTTTTGTTTCACCTTGATGAGTTGCTTACTCCTTGGGATATGTGGTTGAAGTTTGATTCTCTCTTCGGGAGGGTCAATGAGATTCAGGCATTACAGATTGAGGCAGAGTTGACTTCTTTGTTACTTGACTCCTTTCCCACTATTGAGGATTTTTTGAACAAAGTCAAGACTACTGGATCTATTCTTCAGGGATATGGAAAGAACAAGATTGATACAGAGTGCATTCATTTGATTCTTTCGAAGCTTCAGGGTCCCTTTCAGTTTTTTGCCTCTGCTTTCTACTCCACCATGGATGGCTTGGGCACTAATTTCACCATGCCTAGCTTTGATGTCTTTTGTGAGTGATTGTCTCATGAGAAAACTCATCTTTCTCAGCTGGATGCGCTCTCAGGCTCCAAGAACAAAGCATTGGTTTCTCAATCCTCTAAGGAGAAGGAGAAACAGAAACAAAAACTGAAGCTGAAAAAGCCTTCTGTAGGTAGTGAGAATTCTTCCAAGCCTGCTCCTAAGTCTGATTCAAAACCAGTTCCTCCCAAACAAGGGAAATCTTCATAGTCTGGTGAGTCTTCCTCCAAGACTAAGAAGAAATCATCAGACACTTGCAGTTTTTGTGGAAAGGACAGACATCCAGTTTCTAGGTGTTGGAAACGATTAGAGGCTTTAGAGGAAGCCATGCAGTAGCATCACATTTCCTCACCTCAGGCATCTTCTCCTTCCACAAGGAAAGGTCATGCTCTCACTGCTAGAGCTTTGACCTTTGGGTCCACATGGATTCTAGATTTTGGTGCTTCTCACCATATGACACATACTCAGTAGTTGGTTACTTCTCTTGCCTCTTGTGGTATTTCATAGTTTGGAGTGGGTGACTCAGTTTAGCTTTCTTTCTTGGGTTTAGGTTCTATCTCTTTGGATGGGGGTACTCTATAGGATGTTCTAGTTGTCCCTGACATCTTGATGAACCTCCTATCCATTTATCAGATTTGCCACGCTAGCTCTGGTAAGATAGTTGAGTTCTCACCACATGATGTGGTTATTTGGGACCTCCATGACCCTGACTTGGTTGTGGCTTCTGGTAGTGTGGATTCTGCATCTTGTCTCTATAGATTTGATGAATTTGAGCCGTCTTTGGGTACAAGTTCATCTCTCATAGCACATGCAGTTTTAGTGAGTAAGCTTTGGCATGAGCGATTGGGCCATGTCAATTATAGATATCTTCAGCAGATGAGTACACAGGCACCTGTTCTTGGGCTCCCACAGATTTCCTACACTGATGGTGTTTGTCATGGTTGTGTTCTTAGCAAGCATCACAGAGATCCCTTTCCAAAGGGGAGATCCTCTCGTGCTTTGGCACCCTTGGAGTTGATTCATAGTGACTTCATGTCATTTCCCACTCCTTTTTCAGGGGCCAAGTATGTACTCACTTTTATTGATGACTTCTCTAGGCACACATGGGTGTACTTTCTTAAGTACAAGTCTAATGTCTTTGATTCCTTTCAAATTTTCAAGAAATATGTAGAGAAGCAATCTGGCTGTTCTATTCAGTGTATACATACAAATAATGGGGGGGAGTATGTGAATCAAGCTTTTAGAGATTTTTGCACTAAGCATGGTTTACAACATCAGTTTACTGTTCCCTACACCCCTTAGTAGAATGGTGTCATTGAACGCAAGAACAAAACTTTACTAGAGATGGCAAATTGTATGATTCAGTCTAGGTCCATGGATTCATCTTTTTGGGCTGAGGCAATCAATTGTGCCAACTATATTTAGAATTGGATGCCTCACAAGGCTAATTGACATATGACTCCTGAGGAAGCTTGGTCTCATGACAAGCCTGATGTTTCCTTTTTTTGAGTATTTGGAAATGAGGCATGGGCCTTTATTCCTAATGCTCAGAGGAAAGCCATGGAGTGGAAGAGCTGACCCCTCATTTTTGTTGGCTACTATGAGGATGCTAAGGCATACAGGTTGTTTGATCCTGATTCCAGAGAGGTCCTGTTTCGACAGGATGTTCAGTTTGATGAGCGTCTTCCCATAGTGGATACCTCGACTCCAGTGTCTACTCCTCTGCCTACTCCGGCCACTACACCACTTCAGGATCTTTTTGAGGATGATTCTGATGATGGTGCTGATGATCCACCATCCCCACCCCCACCATCCCCACCTCCACCTGCTCCACCTCAGATGCTGAAGTGGGCTCGCCTTACTATTGTAGCGGTAGGTCCTCTGGTTGGTGATCCTTCAGATACTTGTCACACTCATTCTCATACTGTGGGTTCTAGTCTTTTGAGTCATGCTATTTTAGATGATCCTTAGAAGTTTTCAGACGTGACAGGTCACCCTGAGTGGGATTGTTCTATGGAGGAGGAGTATTCTTCTTTGATGAGGAATCATACATGGGATCTCTGTCTTGTTCCTAAGGGCAGAAAGATGGTTAGGTGTTGCTGGTTGTATCACACTAAATATGCCGCTGATGGTTCCATTGATAAGTACAAAGCATGTCTTGTTGCGAAGAGTTTTTCATAGGTTGAGGGTATTGATTACTTTGAGACATTTGCCCCTATTGCCAAGATGAATTCCATTCGCTTTGTACTATCTCTTGCAGCTTCTCGACGTTGGCCTATTTTTCAGATGGATGTGAAGAGTGCCTTCCTACACAGGGATCTACAAGAGGAAATCTACATGGAACAACCTTAGGGATTTGTGCAGGATAGTTCTTTGGTTTGCCAACTTCGGCGTTCATTGTATGGTCTCAAACAGGCCCCTCGGGCTTGGTATGAGAAGATGGACTCTTTCTTGCTCTCCATTGGGTTCTCCCACAGTCATTCTGATCACACCATCTACATTTACCTTCTTGAGGGTGACATCTTGATTCTTGTGCTATATGTTGATGATCTTCTCATCACGGGTAGCTCATCATCTATGATTCAGCATATTCAACGTGACTTGATGGATCAGTTTGAAATGACAAATCTCAGTCTGTTGCACTATTTCCTTGGTCTTTAGGTGATTCAGTCTTCTGATGGGATCTCTCTCTACTAGCAGAAGTATGCTCTTGACATGCTTGATTGCAAGCCTACTCCCACACCATTTCAGTCAGGGGTTGTTTTGACCACATCTTGTCCCACTCCTTCAGTCGATTCTACACTTTACAGGCAGTTGGTTGGTAGTTTGTTGTACCTGACTCACACCCATCCTGATATTTCCTTTACGGTTGGTCTTGTCTCTCGATTCTCCCATGATCCTCATGAGAGTCATTGGCAAGCTGCCAAATGTATTTTGAGGTACATTCGGGGCACTAGTTCTCATGGCATTCATTATACATCAGGGGAACCTCACATTTTTGGCTACACTGACTCAGATTGGGCTGGTGATGTCACTGATCGAAAGTCTACTTCCAGATTTGTTTTTTGTCCTGGCTCTAGTCCTATCACATGGTCTTGCAAGAAGCAAACTGCTCATGCATTATCATCTATAGAGGCTGAGTACTGATCTGCTGTGCTCGCTAGTCAGGAGATCTTATGGCTTCGACAGTTAATGACTGAGTTTGGTTTTCCTCTTGATAGTCCCACTGTTCTTTGGTATGACAATCAGAGTGCTATTCATATTTCTTGCAACCCAGTAGAGCATTAGCAGATGAAGCACATTGAGCTTCACATGCATTTCATCTGTCAGTTGATTCAAGATGGTGTTCTCATTCTGGAGTACATTCCCACTTCTGAGCAGGTTGTAGACATCTTCACGAAACCTTTTGCATCACCGCGCTATCTTTAGTTGTGCTCTATGCTTGGGGTGAAGGAAATTGTCCTTGGGGGGTCTTTATGAGGCCTTCCTTCCTTCTTCTTCTTTCAACATGTTCTTTTATCTCTTTTTGGAGAGGATTTTTTTCCCACTAGGTTTTCTCCTTTGTCTCCGTTTCATAGAGATTTCATTGTATTTGGCTACCTTATCAGGCCTTGTTGCTAGGACCCATCTTTCATGCTTTTAGTAGTTGTTCTATGTTTTAGCTTCTCCCTAAGTCTAGCTTAAGGGGGGGTGTTAGAGTAATTGGGTCTTTACTTGATTAATTAAACAATATTTGTTTAATTCTTTAAGTTCCCAATTATCTTTTTACACTTAAGCTAACATTAGGTGCATATAATTAATTATTTTAATTAATTATTATGTGAAAGCCTAGGGTTTTCCCTTTTTAGGGTTTCTTGACCTATTAGAGGTTACTTTTTCTTTTCATTGTATTATCTTTTCACAATACATTTTTGGTGAATTGGAGCTCTCATTTTTTGAGAATATTTTACCTGTGTTTTGTATGTTCTTCAGATTTTGCTTCATTGCTTCTCCTTGTAATAGGTTATTCGGCTGGTAGAAGATCTTCAGGCTACTGTGGGGTTGTATTTCTCAACTCCTATAATTTCCACTGTCAGTTCTTGCTCATAAATTCTAATTTAAATTCTATTTTGCTCATTCACCTTGACATTAGCACTCTCCACAATTCTCTGCAATCTTTTGTTATAACATCTATATGCTTTGCTTTCATTAGAGTAACCAATAAATATTCCTTCATCACATCTAGGATCAAACTTGCCAATGAAATCATCTCTCTTGATATAACATTTACTACCAAAGATTTTGAATTACTTAACTGTAGGTGTATTGCCAAACAATAACTCATAAGATGTCTTACCGGTTTCTCCTTTTATATGAAATTGGTTGAATGTATAAACTATTGTGCTCACTGCTTCTCTCCAATAGATATGAGGTAGATTAGCTTCCATCATCATAGTTCTAGCAACATGCAAGATATTTCTATTCTTTCTTTCCACAACTCCATTCTGCTGAGGTTTCTAGCAAGCAAAAAATTGTCTCCTTATGCCATACTTCTCACAAAAATTACTAAACTCACCAGATGTGAATTCTCCACTATGATCTGACCTTAAGCACTCAATGTTCAATCCTATCTCAATTTCAACCTTAGCTTTAAAGATTTTAAACTTTTCAAAAGCCTCAGATTTTTCCCTTAGAAAAGTAACCCACATCATTCTAGAATAATCATCAACAATTAGCATAAAATATCTATCACCTTGGAAACTTTTGATTCTAGCAGGGCCACACAAAATAGTATGAATAAGATCAAGAACATCATTAGATTTGTCTTGTATAGTCTTAAATGAAGTTCTGACTTGTTTTCTCATTTGACATTCTTTACATACTGGATTAGATGGCTTCATAATCTTAGGTATATCTCTAACTCCCTTAGTTGAAATGATCTTTATAATGCAATCAAAATTCACATGACCCCTAAGGGGTCATATGGTGTTCTATGACCCCTTAGGACATCATATGACCTGTTAGGACACCATATGACCCATTTTAACATCCTAGTTCATGACATGACCCCTTACGACACCATATGACCCCTTAGGACATCCTATGGTGTTGTTAGGTGTTATATGGTGTCCTATTACCCCTTTGGACACCATCTGACCCCTTTTAACATCATAGTAGATGACATGACCCCTTAAGGCACCATATGACCTCTTAGGACACCATATAACCCCTTTTAACATCCTAGTACATGGCATTACCCCTTAAGGAACCATACGACCCCTTAGGACTATTAGACTATTCAAATAAACAAAAGACAACTGAGAGGGGGGGTGAATAAGTTGTCACCAGATTCGCAGAACCTTAAGCAATTAAAACTTTAATACCAGAACCCAAAATATCAATAACAAAATGTATAAACCAAATACCAAAATAGCAGATATACCAATTAAGCACAAGAAATAATCAGAGAATAAATACCATCCACATGACACCAATATTTGTACGTGGAAAACCTGGTAAAGGGAAAAACCATGGTGGGAGGCCTACCCACAATCAGATAATACTTCTATAGTAAGTATGTGATTAAAAACTTAGGGGCCTGTACTTATAGGAAGGCCAACATCCTATAGCACACTACTCTTAGAAAAGGAGTCTCATTGACTACATAAAAATCTAGACTACGATTCAGTAGAAGGAATGAACTGCAATGCTAACATCTCCTATGCCCAAGTATAATTCTAATTAATCTCAATACCAGAGGACTAAATCCTCTTACATAAACCCAACTCGATCACCAATGATTGACCAAATCCTCTACATGAATGATTATTACATTATTCGCTCCTTACATATCCATATCCCTTACTTACATCCTCACCTATGATCTACAATGCGATCTTACATAATATATTTACAAACCCTCAACCATAAACAATAAGGTCAGCCACCAAACAATAAAACAATTACATAATTACAAAACATGTTAGCCTGAGACCAAACAAATAATCTCCAACCCATAAGACATCCCGAAACCACATTGGGAAGTCTAATCAACATGTTACATTAAGTTGGTCCAACCTAGATAAACCGAGACCCAATTTAGGTCCACAGATGCTAAAGTAATGATCCCAATCAAATAAGTCTTGAACACGATCACCATCAACATCCTAAATCTCCACTAGAAGCTGTAGCAACACCACTTATGCATAACATCAAAGATCTTCAACAATGCTCTACCGGTGAAACCCTCGTCAGAACAACAAGCCAAGCTTACTAGAATACAAGATAGCATCTGATCACCAAATCAAAACCAACTGACTGAACATTAATCTAAGCAACATGAATAAGTCAATTCCATAAGACAAACATATTGGAGCATACCAAATCATCATGATCTAACCAACCAGAAACCAAACATCCTATCGAGACTAGAAGGATACCGGTAAACAAACAAAATAACTAGTGTTGACATCAATGACAAAAAAACAATGCAACACGTAATCAATTCCTCCAAATGGCCAACAATATCCCTGTAGCATCGTAAAATTGTGACACTTGCAATTTTGACTGCATTTGGGTCTTCACGATGGTGACGCAACACTGAACCTGAATGGAGACCCCGAAACTTGTTCATGACACCGAAAACTGCATTTTTCTGCACCTTGGCATGATCCCTCCTTGCACCCTACTGTCCTGGGAGGTGGGACCATGGCACCCAGTGCCCTGGTCCTTCAAGACTAGGGCACCTAGTGCCCTGGTCCCCTAGGACCATGGCACCCAGCGCCCTAGTCCCTGGCCCTATTTTGGGCCCGGTCTCTTTTGGGCCTCGGGTCTTTATGTTTGCAATTCAGGAAATAATGTTTCCTGGTCGGCCTAAGGTCGAAAAAATCAATCTATCAACAAGTATATAAACTACATTTCCTCTCCCATTTTGGGGAGGAAGGACATATGTGTGCAAGATGCGGAAGCGATATTAAAACACTCAAACATTCAAGCATTCAAGCATTCCTTCAAGCAATTGAACATTCTAAGTCTCCATTCAAGGCTAAGTGTTGCATTCAAGACAAGGATTCAACCATTGAAGAGGAGATCACTTACAACATACAACATACAACATTACACCTTCGCATGTAAGAATACAAACATTCTTACAACAAGGTATCAGTACTTGTTTACATTACAATCATTTACATTTACAGCATTCTCATTTCTTGGTTAATTCCAAAACCGGGGTTTGACCTAAGGGCAAACCCATAATCCCTAACCCCCCAATCGTCCTCTCTTTTCTGTGTGTAGGTTGCAGGTACGCGGTTGTAATTGAAGATCTGGAATCCTTGTGCAGAGACGAACAGATCCCCCTTCGTTTCACGGATTTTTCAGAGGACTGTGTGCACACCGGGCGCCATCGTCCTGTCAACTTTCACTCAAATTTGTAGGACAGAATCGTCTCGATATTTTACTGCTAATTCTAGGTCCGCAGCTTCATCCTATATTCCTATCTCTGTTTATAAGTGAATATTTCTCACTTTACATGCATTCCTAGCTCAATCCTTCTATCTACATTCTTTACAAAAGAGGGTAGCCTTGCTGTCACAACCCTTGAAACTCATTTAGAATCCAATCTTGCATTGTGTGGGATTGGATCTTGTGGGTTTCAACCCATCTTTTGAATGTAAAGTCTCCCCTAAGTGAAAACCGTCAACCCTAGTGACCTCCTTTCTCTCTCCTTGGAGTGGTGGGGGGAACACTTAGGGTTTGATCATGATTTTCTGCTTTACATTTTGGTGAACCCGACGTGAACATCCTTTCTGATTATTCATGGTTAGATCTGAAAATTGGATGCCTTGATTACATTTCCATGTTTGATCTTTTACAAATTTTAGAGGTTAATTGCATAAAAACGCTAAATTTTCTTTTTAGTAATTGAGCTTGCAAAATGTTTAATGGTTAATGCTTGTTTCATATCTACCCTTCTATTGCAAATTATCAATTCATATTTGTGCTTTAATTCTGAAAATTAAGTGGTTAAGTGTCAAAACCCTAATTTTTAAAACCCTCTTGATTCAACCTTTGACTGACAATTTCACTGATCAAAACATCTCCAAATCAGCTGTAACTTTGGATTCCGCAACAAAATCATAATATCTTTCATCCCTGAAAATTTGGAAAAAAGTTGCGAGGACCGTGTGCACCCCGAGTGCCATCGTCCCCGACATTTTTTCCAAAATTTTGGGAGCTAGATCTTACTGTATTTTTCTGCTAAAATCCAGAATCTTGGATGATTTCATCAATTCTAACACTTTCAAAATTAAAGTCAAAATTGGTCTAGTGATTGCTTGGATTAAGGCTTCTAATCATTCAAAAATTGTTGAAATTGAAATTTTGTGTCAAAATTGTGTTCTTACTGTTCTAAATCTGAAAAGTGTGTCGGCATTCATTCGAAATTTCAGTGCTTTATTCAAATTCTTGCAATTTGTGACTTTTGAAATTAAGTGTTTAATTACACCAACTTTGATTTCCGCTTTCAAAATTGAATTTTGCGTGAAATTGAGTCAACTTTTAAATTTCAAAACTTGCATTGCTTTTGGTATTCCCTCTAAAATCATAAAATTCAAAATTTCAGTTTCCCTCTTTTCCAAAATTCAAATTTTGCATTTTTCAACAATCTGGGTAGGATTCAATTTTGAGATTGCAACTTTAATTTGGCCTATCTACAGATCATAAAATCACTCAATTTTTTCAGATTAGCTTTAAAATCATCATAACTTTCATCCCTAAAAATTTTGAAAAAAGTTGCGAGGACCGTGTGCACTCCGTTCGCCACAGTCCCTGACATTTTTTCCAAAATTTCAGGAGATTGTCATGATTGCATTTAACAGCTTAAATCTAGGAGATTGGCTGATTTTATTGAAATTTGCTACCTCTAAATTCAAAATCTTCTCTCCCTCTCTAGTGCATGAGTTTTACAACAATAAGCCCTACTTACACTATTCCCGTTAGACGAAGCCTTAGAGTTAAGTCTTTCCAAGGTTTAATTACTGAGGAGATGGAACCTAATTTGAATGGCCTTTTTAATGAGGACATGGGTAATTCCTCTAATCCTCCTAATGATGAAGAAGCTCTCCATGAGGTTTCTATAGAACAACTTTCAAAATTGGATAACCAATTTGATGATTTTCAGCAATGGATGTCTCAAGAATATCGCGATAGTCAAGCTCTTTCATTAATTGAGGGTCTAAAACATATGGTTCAAAGTGATAAGAATGGAATTGATATTTTGCGTGGTATTGCACACATTGTGGATTCAAATGTGATTCCTATGAAGAGTTGTGCCGAAACTTTAGGTTATACACAACCTCCCACTCAATTCAATCATTCTATTCCGTTGACAACTTCTATTGCTAGCATACCTACCTTTACATCAAACATAATGACTACTTCTATACAAGACATTCCACCTATGATCACCAGTCATGGGGGCAATCCTTCTTCTTCAATCGACCCTCTTCCTTCATTCAATCCAACTTCTTCATTCATTCCTTCAATGAGTGTCCCTATTACATCTCCACAAATGAACATGACGCAAGGGGGCAATTCATTTAACCATTCCATTCTTCCTTGTAGTGCTCCTCTTTTCCAACCATCTCCTATGACTAATTGTCATAGTGTCCCATCACCTTACTCTCAATCAATACCTTCTTTCAATAACATAATACCTCCATCACAATCTAACATGTCTAATATGAACTCTTCGACTGAAGTAACCATTAACAATCTTGCACAAACTGTCTCTTCTTTACAGCAACAAATTGCCTCTATGAATCAATCTAAGTTTAGTGTGCCCACATTTGATGTTGCAAGCCCACTTTCTCTTGACATTGTTCGAGCTATCCCTCCTAAGCATGTTGAAATCCCACATTTGGAGCTTTATAATGGTAAAGGTGATCCTCTAACACATGTTAAGACTTTTCAAACAATATGTATCGATTTTGCTTACGACCAAAGGTTGCTTGCAAAACTGTTTACTAGGACATTAAGAGATAAAGCCCTACAATGGTATTGCTCATTGCCTTCTTATTCTATTACTTCTTTCAAACAACTTGCAAATGCTTTTATTCAACAATTTCAAAACAATATAAGTCCTAAAGTTACTTTGATTGATTTAATGCATTGTAAACAAGGTGTTAAAGAAAAAGTGACTGATTTCATTGGTAGATATAAGCATTTGTATGCTCAAATCTCTTTTCCAGTGCCTGACAATGATATTCAAAGAATCTTTATTTCTAATTTATAAAAAGATATTAGAGAAAAACTTCTATTTTCTGAGTTTACTTCTTTCCAACAGTTGTGTGCAACTCTTCACAATTATCAACTGACTGTGAGTCAAATGGAACAAGCAAATCCTATGGCTCCGAGTGATAAGGGTGATAGTAGTCAACAACCATTTGGAAAGTTTAAACCGAACAGAGAGTCCGTTAAGTTCAATGAAAACATCATCAACAACAATGTGAAAGCAGCATCAGGTGTGCCTCCTATTTCTAAGTTTTTTAAGAAAGAAAGAAAGTTTACTCCTTTGAATGAATCATTGCATAGTATTATGAATAAGTTATTGGAACAAAATGTGCTTACTCTCCCTCCTATAAAGCAAATAGATCCTGCAAAGATTAATTCACCCTATTTTGATAACAAATCTTTTTGTCAATTTCATCGTCAACCTGGGCATGATACTGAAAAATGTTTTGCTTTAAAGGGTAAAATTCAAGATATGATTGATAATAATACTATCTCTGTTTCAGGAGTGAATGATAAAGGCAACAAATCTGTAGCTCCTCCTAACCAAAATCTTAAGATTTTTACTGATCCATTACCTTCTCATACCTCTAATGTGATTGAGACTAATGATTCCTCTTTCTCATCTAATGGTCTTGTGTCTATGACTCCGAATGTGATTAACTTTGTAGAGAAGCAAGAAAACCCTAAAGAACCTTCCATCACATTTGATTCTAGTGAAACTATTAGGGCACCTGATGGTCCTTTATACATAGTTGCAAAAGTCAAGAATACACCTTGCCGTGGAGTGCTTATTGATTCTTCTTGCATGGTTAATGTTATTACTGAAGAATTTCTCTTTACTTTACAATTGAATCAAGTGATCTATGACAAAACAGATGTGATTGTGAAATTATTTGATGCATTTTCTTCTCCTACAATTGGTTCTATTACATTACCTATTGAAGTTCATAACAAATCCCTTGATGTGAGCTTTGCTATTATTCCTTCATCCGAACAATTTCGTGTGAAGCTAGGCTATCCTTGGCTATCTTCCATGAAAGCTATTGCTTCTCCTATTCATAAGTGTTTGAAATTTCCCCATAATGGTGAAGTTGTTACTGTCAATCATAGTCTCTTTAAACCAGCCGAAAGAACTTCTAGCGTTCCTATTGATTATTTTTGGCCTAAACAATTCCAATCTCTTCCACCGCAAAGTGATCATCTTTTCAAATCTTATCAAAAGTGGAAAATAGATATGATCCTATCTCTAAGTGAACCTAGAACACCCAAACTTGATATTCCTATCATTCTTGAGAAGGAAGTTCTTCCTTTGAAAGATAAAACTAATGTCTTTCCTCAAGAAGATTCCCAACCCATTCCTATGGATGTGACTATGTCTATGTCTAATAAACTTTCTAAAAGTAGACCTATACCTCCTCGTCATGATGGACTTGGTCTCCTTCCTAAACCAAATATTCCTCCTTTATATGGAGCAGTTCCTCCTCCTTCCTCTTATAGAGAGAAGAGACCTTCTTCTTCTCCTATTATCCAACCTAAGAAACCACAACCTAAACACCCAAGTGATAAGGATGAGAACATTCCTCCTCCTCAATCTTCTCCACTTCCTACTAAGACTAGACGAAATCATTCTACGCGTGAATGCCGACGAAAGCGTCGTCTTAGAGCTTAGGTAGCTGCTTCTCAAACTTTGCAATCTCCAAAAACACCTTCAGCTAGCATTATTCCATTTTCTCCAAAATCTCCTAAACATAAGATGCATGATGATTTTGATCCTGTGTGAGTTAAAGATCCTATTTTTATAAATCTTGATGATGATATAGATGAAAATGTTATTCATGATGAAAATGTTACTTCTCTTACTTCTGATAGTGAATATGAATTTGTTGATATTGATAACCATTTATCTAACAAATTTTCTAAAGCACTTATTCTAGCTCCTAGACAAGAACAACGTGGCTTGGAACATGAACATAGCCCTTGTTTGGATCTTGTGATAGCTCCATCTGCTGTGTTGGATGTTCCTCCTCTAGCATGTTTCCTGCCTTCCCAAAATATTGATTAGCAAGATTGGGGGGTAGATGACGTGCTAGACTAGTTTCATTAGCATAGCAGATTCTCTCCTCCTCTCTTTTGTTACTTCTTCTATGTGTTATTCTCATTCTTCTACTTGTTGTCCTTAGTGTTGTCTACTTGAGGATGATGCAAAGCATTGAGATCTCTTTTGGTCTCTCTCATGTTGACTCAAAAGACACATGTGTTCCCTTCTTCCAAGTGACCTTCCTTGATTGGGGAATGAAGAACAATTATGCATACATACATATGATATACATGAATTATCATACGACATACTGACCCCGAGGAAAGTGAAGTCACCTCATGCTTTGTGTTTTGTGTCTATTATCCTTGGGTTTATCTCACACTTGGGGGCTAAATCTTTGTGATAACATGCTCCTTTCCCTTCTCATTTCTTATGTGTATCACTACCTTAAAGCAATCACCCTCGTTGAGGCATGTGCGATCACTTTAACATAGGGGGGCATACACCCTGTCTATCCCTTTAGGATTCTTGAAAATTTCTTGGCGAACTTAGCTTTGCCTTGAAAATTTTTGGTATTTCTCTTGCATGAGTCATAGTGAGGGAACCTTACTACTGACAGTCATGGTTCTCCCTCATGATCTTCCCTTTTACTTTGTCAATCGAAGTCGTAAGATCCTTAGTCCACTGGGGGCTTGGTGTGTCTTGCCTCCTTGACGTGGTGAAATTCTTTCAATGTTGTTTCCTTGTACTTTACCGAAAGTATGGGCGTACGCTTATAATCCCGCTAAAGTGGGGGCTAAATGTAGCATCCTAAAATTGGGACACTTGCAATTTTGACTGCATTTGGGTCTTCATGATGGTGATGCAACACTGAACCTGAATGGAGACCCCGAAACTTGTTCATGACACCGAAAACTACATTTTTCTACACCTTGGCATGATCCCTCCTTGCACCCTGCTGTCCTGGGAGGTGGGACCATGGTGCCCAGCACCCTGGTCCTTCAGGACGAGGGTGCCCAACACCCTGGTCCCCCAGGACCATGGTGCCCAGCGCCCTGGTCCCTGGCCCTATTTTGGGCTCTGTCTCTTTTGGGCCTCGGGTCTTTATGTTTGCAATTCGAGAAATAATGTTTCCTGGTCAGCCTAAGGTCGAAAAAATCAGTCTATCAGCAAGTATATAAATTGCATTTCCTCTCCCATTTTGGGGAGGAAGGACATATGTGTGCAAGACGCGGAAGCGACATTAAAACACTCAAACATTCAAGCATTCAAGCATTCGAGCATTCCTTCAAGCAATTGAACATTCTAAGTCTCCATTCAAGGCTAAGTGTTGCATTCAAGACAAGGATTCAACCATTGAAGAGGAGATCACTTACAACATACAACATACAACATTACACCTTCGCATGTAAGAATACAAACATTCTTACAACAAGGTATCAGTACTTGTTTACATTACAATCATTTACATTTACAGCATTCTCATTTCTTGGTTAATTCCAAAACCGAGGTTTGACCTAAGGGCAAACCCCTAATCCCTAATGCCCCAATTGTCCTCTCTTTTCTGTGTGTAGGTTGTAGGTACACGGCTGTAATTGAAGATTTGGAATCCTTGTGCAGAGACGAACAAATCCCCCTTCATTTCGTGGATTTTTCAGAGGGCCGTGTGCACGCCGAGTGCCATCGTCCCGTCAACTTTCGCTCAAATTTGTAGGATAGCATCGTCTCGACAATTTACCACTAATTCCAGGTCTGCAGCTTCATCCTATATTCATATCTCTATTTATAAGTGAATCTTTCTCACTTTACATGCATTCCTAGCTCAATCCTTCTATCTACATTCTTTACAAAAGAGGGTAGCCTTGCTGTCACAACCCTTGAAACTCATTTAGAATCCAATCTTGCATTGTGTGGGATTGGATTTTGTGGGTTTCAACCCATCTTTTGAATGTAAAGTCTCCCCTAAGTGAAAACCGTCAACCCTAGTGACCTCCTTTCTCTCTCCTTGGAGTGGTGGGCGGAACACTTAGGGTTCGATCGTGATTTTCCGCTTTACAATCCCCCTTTGGCATTGATGGCAACACTAGATGTGAAAAACATCGAAATGCCAAGAAAATGTCAAACAAGTCTCCCCCATGGAACACATCCAACAAACTCTCCAAGATGATTTAACAATGAAGTTTTGAACCAAAGTCCAAATTACCCCTATGAATGATATCTCTGTAAAGCTCTATTTTTTGCATATATCTCTCCCCCTTTGACATCAATGCTAGAAATCTGACATAAATATCAAAGCAAAAACAAAAACCATTGAATAACAAGGCTAACTACTCCCCCTGAGCGGTAGCATCCCCACATCAATATGGAATGAATAATATCTCTGATAATGCATACCAGACTGATGCAAAATAACATCAATCAAGTTTGTCCTGGAGAGGTAGAGACCCCTAATCTATCTCTAAGGTAATCAAATGATTCTTTAGGTAAAGGTTTAGTGAAAATATCTACAATCTTCTCTTTAGTGTTCACATAAACCAATCTAACCTCATTTTCTTCCACGTTCTCCTTCAAAAAGTTATACTTGATAGATATGTGCTTTGTCTTAGAGTGAAATACTAGATTGTTTGATTTGTCTATAGCAACAAAGTTATCACAGTGAATAACTACCAGTCCAATGCAATGCACTTTAATGTACTTCAACATTTGCTTCATCCATAGAACTTGTGTATAGTTAGTAGCAACAACAACATATTCAACTTCAATAGTAGATAAAGAAGTACATGATTGTTTCTTGCTAATCCATAAAACAAGTTTCTTTCCAAGAAAGAAATCTCCACCAAAAGTACTTTTCTGATCATCAATATCACTCGCCTGATCTGTATCTATATATGCACATAAAGTAAATTTATCATTCTTAAGGTACCATTAACCATATTTAGATGTACCTTGTGAGTATCTAAAAATTATTTTCATTGCATTCTCATGATTTTCTCTAGGGTCACTTTGATATCTTGATGCAATGCAAACAACATTCATTATATCACGCCTAGTTTGAGTCAAATATAGCAAACCTCCAATCATAGACTTGTATCTTGTTGGATTTACTGGTACATATTCATCTTTCCTTGACATTTTCTCACTTGTAACCACATGAGTACTTACTGGTTTAGAATCTTCCATACAAAATTTCTTCAACATCTCCCTAACATACTTAGTTTGATAGATGAAAATACCTTTATTAGTTTGAGTAACCTGAAAACCTAAGAAAAATTTCATTTCCGCAATCATATACATTTCAAATTAATTCTCCATATTTAAAAAAAATTCCATGCACAACTTATCTTCACCTCCAAAAATGATGTCATGAACAAAAACTTCAATAATCAGTATATCATCATCAGTGACTTTATAATATAAATTACTGTCAACATTATCTTTAGTGAAACCAAGCTTCAAAAGATATTTATCTAACCTTACATACCAAGTTCTAGGTGTCTGTTTCAATTCATATAAAGCTTTCCTTAACTTGAAAACCATGTTTTTATCATTTGAAAGTGAAAAACCATCAGGTTGCTTAATATAAAATTTCTCATCAAGATCCCCATTCAAGAAAGCACACTTGACATCCATCTGATAAACCTTGTAGTTTTTATGTGCAACATAGACGCGAAACAATCTTACAACTTAAATCCTAGCTACAAGTACAAAAGCTCCACCATAATCAATTCCTTCCTTCTAAGAATATCCTTTACAAACCAATCTAGCTTTATTCCTTACAACTTTTCCATCTTCATTTAGTTTAATCCTAAAAACTCATTTAGTTCCAATAACATTCTTATTTTTAGGTCGGGGAACTAAAATCCATGTGTTATTCTTCTCTATTTGATCTAATTCTTCTTTCATAGCTTTCATCCAACATTCATCTTTACATGCTTCAGTTACTGATACCAATTCAACTTGAGAAATTAAACATACCTCATTAGCTACCAATCTTCTTCTTGTCATCACTCTAGTGTTCTTATCCCCAATGATCTGATCTTCTGAATGATTCAACCTTACATACCTAGTGATGAATAATGATGAACAACAGATAGGCTAACTGGTACTGAGAGGGGGGGGTGAATCAGTACAAACAAAACTTTCTCAACAACTTATCAAGTTAAAGAAATACCAACCAGTTGTCTTCATCACTGAACTTAACCATGACAATACCGGTTAAACACAGTAAGACTTCAAGCAAGATAAACTGATAAGTCTAAACACTTCAAATAGATTCAATACTTGATAAAAACTTCACCTATAAACATATGCATGTGGTATACCAGTAATAACATAACCTAATAACTCTGCATGCATAATCACTCAAACAAAGAATCACATGAAAAATGCACAACACATGACACAAATTTTTCACGTGGAAACCCAAATGGGAAAAACCATGGTGGGGATGAATACCCACAAGCTTGTTTTTGAACTCTTTTGAAGCTCTCTTTGTTAGGAGCCTAGTCCAGTTAAATACTTTACAATAAGGTTATGCTAGGAACCAATCCTATTAAAGATCACCCGGTTAAGGGATGGCTATATACCCTGTTAAAGGTTGAACCCTGTTAAAGGTTACCCTGCTAGAAGATTTGAAGAACTCAATAAACTTGAGTCACTTGGTTAGAGGATTTATAGTAAGCCTGTTAAAGCTACCTGGTAAAGGTATTTTCCAACTGTTGAAATAGTTAGAAGACAACACATAAAAAAATAGATTTGATAATAGTACTACATGCCAAGGAAGATCCTTTTTAGTTCCTCTACTTCTGCAATCACACTCTGTAGTTTTCTCTTACTGGTTTGGCAAGTATCCCATAACTCGGATACACACACAACATTTTCCAACAACTTACAATAATAAACATCATCGACCTTATAGACAACAATTAGGTCACTAGCATAAACCCTAAACCCTAAGCATCTTAGGTTTACAATACAAGCCATCCAATCTTGATTGTCCAAACACTTTGCATAGATCAATACAATTTCAAACAGATCACAAGACAATCTAAATCATCCATTCTTCACTACACATGGGATTCAATAACTCATCATGCTTTCTTCTCATACCGCTAGGAAGAATGTTCATTCCCGAGGTAGACATTTAATGTAGTCGATCTTCTCATGCAAGATCCTTAAGGAAATCCTTCACATGCACAAAGCTGATGTGGCACCTCGATCTCATCCTCATCTCTTAGCTAACTTATCATAGAATATCATCGGTTGCATCACACAAGCGAGATTGCCAGAACATAAACCCTAGAGCTGAGACTACCAACTGGTAGTCACACTCACTGAAACCTCGATACCGGTTCACTACATCTCTTCATACCAGTTCACCAGCTTCTTTCAATCTGCATACCAGTTCACTTACACTTATTGACATGAATGACAACATACATTATCATCATATCAACATGTTGGCTCATCATATGCCAACAATCTCCCCCTTTGGCATTGATGGCAATACTCAGTGTAGCATTGCAACTATAGACATCATAGACTAGTGTATCTTCACCATCATATATCTTCTCCCCGTACATCAGATATCTTCTCCCCCTTTGACAACAATTCCAAAGTGGAGGCACAAGTTTCCATTCTCTACTATGCTGCCCCCCTATGGAGTAGCATCCTTCAACACATCAATCCTGAAAGATTTGACATTGTAGTACTTGACTGATATGGAGCACACAACTTTAGTTGACTTCATGAAGGGGCAAAACCCCTAATTTAGCTCTCAAATAGGTAAACGTAGTCTTCGGTAAGGGCTTAGTGAATATATCTGCTAGCTTCTCTTTACTGGAAACATGTTGTAGAACAACCTCCTTATTCTAAACTTTTTCTCTCAAGAAGTGATACTTAATCTAAATGTTCTTAGTTCTAGAATGCAATACCGGATTCTTGGAAATATTTATTGCACTTGTGTTGTCACAAAATATATTCACCAATTTAGATATAGGTACTTTGAAACCTTCCAATACATGTTTCATCTAGATTGCTTGAGTGCAGTTCATAAATGCTACCATATATTTTGCTTCAGGTGTAGACTGGGAAGTACAACTTGGCTTCTTACTTGTCCATGAAACTAGTCTTCCACCAAGAAAGAACGCTCCATTGGTTGTTCTCTTCCGGTCATCCACATTACCTTCCCAATCAACATCGGTATATACTTTGAGGTTATAGTCACCATTATATGGATACCACAATCCATAGTCAATTGTTCCTTTCAGATATCTAAGAATCCTCTTGACAACTACCAAGTGGGATTCTCTAGGACATTTCTAAAAATGAGCTACTATGCCCACTACATGAGCAATATCTACTCTATTGTGCACCACATAGTGCAACTTATCGATCATTGACATGTACTCCTTTTCATTTACCAATGTTGAATCATCTTCCTTAGTTAGTTTACAGCCGGTCACCATCAGTTTTCTCTCCTCCATGCCAAAGGTCTTCAATACCTCTTTGACATACTTGGACTAGGTAATAAAGATACCCTCTTTCATTTGTTGAATCTATAAACCAATGAAGAACTTTATCTCTTGAATCAGAGACATCTAAAATTCTTTCTTCATTTCATCTTCAAAATCATGACTCATTTTATCATCTCCTCCAAAGATTATGTCATCTACAAATACTTCACAAATCAAAATCTGATCACCTTCAGATTTTAGATAGATGTTGCTATCCTCACTTGTTCTCTAAAATCCAATCTTCACAAGATGAGAGTGTAACCTTTCATACCATGCCCTAGGTGCATATTTCAATCCATACAGGGCTTTGTGTAATCTACACACCATGTTACTATCTTCTGATAAGGTAAACCCTTCTTGTTGCTCAATATACACTTCCTCTTCTATGATTCCATTCAAAACTGTAGACTTCACATCCATCTGATAAACCTTAAATCCCTTAAATGCTGCAAATACAAGTAGCATTCAGACACCTTCTAGTCTAGCCACAGGAGAAAAGGTTTCTCCATAGTCTTCTCCCTCCTCCTGAGCATATCCTTTGCATACAAGTCTTACCTTGTTCCTTATAACTATGCCTTCGTCATTTAGCTTATTCCTGAAGACCCATTTGGTACCTATGACATTTTTCTATTCTAGTCTGGGTACTAGAGACTATTTTGTATTCTTTTCTATCTAGTCTAGCTCCTCTTCCATTGCTTTAATCTAGTCTTCATTTGTAAGTGCTTCTCTGGAAGTCTTGGGCTCCAATTGAAAAATCATTCAAGAGTTTTCTTTCACTTTTCTTCTTGTGAGTATCCCTGGATCTTTATCTCCTATGAATTGCTTCAGATCATGATGTAGTTTCACATATCTAGGAATGACTCTAGCTTGATCTCCTAGCTTTTCTTCTCCTACTGCTGCTTCTACTGGTATAGGAACACTAAGATCTTTACTTGTTTCTTTCTTAATCGGTTCCTAGAAGCCTATGCCCAGTTCATCTTCCACTTCTTCGCTGCAGGTTTCCTTAGGTTCCTCAGGGGATTCATCAACCCTCACATTGATAGTCTCAACAATTTTTTGTGTTCTATTGTTGTAGCACTTGATAGATTTTCTCTTAGTGGAATATTCAATAAATATTCCTTCATCACTCTTAGCATCAAATTTTCTCAGATGCTCACCTCTCTTGATATAGTACTTACTCCCAAATACTTTAAAATAAATCATAATGGGAGTTTTCCCGATCCAATACTCATAAAGGGTTTTAAATCTACCTTTCTTGATGAGTACTTGGTTCATAGTATAGACTGCAGTGGTCATCGCTTCTCTCCAAAAAGTGTGAGCAACCTTTCCTTGGATCAACATTGTTCTAGCCACTTCAGCTATAGTCCTGTTATTCCTTTCTGGTGTGCCATTCTATTGTGGTGTCCTTGGGGCAGACAACTACCTCTTGATACCGCTATCTTCATAGTACTTGTTGAATTCATCAGAAGTGAATTTACCTCCTTGATCAATTCTTAGGCATTTAATCTTTCGACCACTTTCCTTCTCTATGAATTCTCTAAAAGATTTGAACTTTCCAAATGCCCCAGACTTGTCTTTCAAGAATGTGACCAACATCATTCTTGAGTAGTCATCAGTAAGAATCATGAAATACCTATCTCCCTGAATACTTCTAGTTTTCATAGGACCACACAAATCAGTATGCACAAGGTCAAGTGAGTTTTCTATAGAAAAAGACTTACCTTTGAAAGTTGAGGAAGACGTTGTTAGGGTTCCCACAGATACTGAGAGGGGGGTGTGAATCAATATCTAACTGGTTAAAGCAATTTCTTAACTCAAAACATGTAAAACATATTAATACTGTATATTGGCAAACAAAAAGCAATGCAATAAACAGAGATAACAACAACCACATGAAAAACACACCATAACACAATAGTTTAATGAGGAAACTCGGTGTGGGAAAAACCTCAATGGGATTTGTGACCCACAATATTCACTTACTAGCTAATAAGAGAATATTACTGATACAAGAGGGACCTGTACATGTAGGAAGGCCAAGTGCCTAGAGCTCACTGCTCAATTTCACTACTCAATTACAAAATGGGAAGTCTCACTGACTTACAAAATGGATTATATAAATCCAATGTGTTGTACTGCTTCAAAATAGCATCTACTATGCTAGATCTAGTACTAGTTTATAGCTCTGCTTCATGCATAAACCCTTAACCTATAATTCGCATAATAGGTCTGCCTTATTTTGCCTAATTACATTCCTCCTTCTATCACAAAATGTTCTACAATGATCTCTTACATATATGAGTCATTTTAGAACTCAAGCCAAGTCGGCTTACAATGATTTTACAATAATTAACAAAATATATTACAAACAAAAGTCCTATCGGCCTCTATGCTGGTATGCTTCCTTTCACTGCCAGTGCCAGTGGTCTGTGTGCTGGTGTAGAGTCTGACCTTGCTAGTGCTAGTGGATTGCCTTGCCGATGTCATAGGATTGTAAGGTTGCCATCAATAAAAAAACCTTCAATCAGCTACAATGTCTCATTGGAGTGTGCATTTGCCAACAATCTCCCTCTTTGGCATTGATGGCAACACTCATGAGAAAAATCCAAAAACTATCATCCAAAAAGAATCTACCGGTATTGTCTTACCAAAAATTGTGTACCAAAAGAATGTGTACTCCCCCTGAGTTGATGAGTCATTTTACTAATTATTTTTCTCATTCCACTACTCCCCCTTTGGCATCAATGACAAAGGTTGTCAAAGTGTCAATTGAGTGTGGTTTCCTGCTTCATCCTTGTAACCGATTGGTTACAATTTGAAAAAGATCCACCAAAATTAGATTCAAGCTCTCAAGAAACTTTTTACTATCTTTTATTGCAGCCTCTGTCCTCTGAAATATACCGGTGAGGTGTTGCATTTTCTCTACCAGTGTTTTATGTCCTTGAATCAAGGCATTAGATATTTCCTTCCTTAAGGAGGCGAGATAGTCCAATTTTGGACTTAGTCTCCATTTAAGATCTTTAGCCTTTCTTTTATTCTTTCTTTTTCTCTTTCCAACTTTAATAGTTCTTCCTCAAAACCTATTATCTTCTGCTCAAAAATTGATAATGAATTAGATGAACTAATGAAATTGTCAGCTAGTTGATTTATTTCTTCCTGTATCTTGCTAATCTTTCTGTCTATATCAACTATCAAAAAGTTAGTTTTGCATGTGTCTCTATACAAAGTTTTGAATTCCTTTAATGTACTAGATAGTTCCGGTAGAAGTGTGTCAAACTGCCTTGTACACTTCTTTATTTCTTCCTCAAAGAATTTGTGTTTTTCCTTCTTTAATCTCTCCTTGAATGTATCCTCTTTTATTTGTTCAACTGTCACAGTGTTTTCAGTAATATACTTAGACAAAGTGTCAAGTTGACTCAAAGAATCTTTATTGTCTACATTACATATAGGTGCTATCATTTTCAAAATTGGAATGGTGTCATCTATTGCCTTGTATGCTTGGGAGCTACAATCTGTTATTTTATTTATGGAATCCAAAAGAACTTCTATTACATTAGTTGGTTTAAATTCTGTACTTGAAAAGCCAACACTCTGTATTCCGCCGGTGGGAGTATTTTCTTTGCTTGTGGTGACCTCTGGTAGGTCAATTTGTGTTTCCATTTCTTTAAGCAAAGGTTTGTCTTGCTTAGTTATTTTTGGGGGCACTGTCTTGGTGTGAACCTATTGCTGTGATGGAGCCTATTGCTCTGTTTGTTGTTCAGTGTTATCATCTGCTGGTTTACCTTCTGTACCATCTATTACCGGTGCCTCACTAGCCATATTTGTCTTTCCAGTTATCCTTATCTACCACAATATTAACCTTCTGAGTATCAATGTCCACTGTGTATAGTACCTCATAGTTAGGATTTGTGTCCTCTTGTGGTATGTCCATGCTCTCACTATCTGGTTGATTGTCAGTAGTAACTACCAGTGGAGTATCCAGAGGCAGTGGGGATAGATTATCTATTATTTTTATGCTAGGTGGTCCACCAACCTTGCCTTTTCCCTTATCCTTATCCTTTTGGTATACTTTGATAGGTTTGGGTTTTCTATATTCTTCCTGCTTTTCCTTCTCTACAAGGAATATGTCCCATGCATTGGCAGCTTCCTTTGCAACCTCATTTACTCTACCAACCATAAGTGCTATATGCCGGTGTGCAGTTGAGAATACTGACTAGTTAGCCTCAGAGATCATATCATCTATCTCCTTTGGTGAGTTAATAGGATATACAACAAGTAGTTTCTCAATTTTTATTTTCTTGTCAAGCTCTACAACAACTTGCCTTCTAGCTTCAAGTCTCTTAAATAGTTCTGTCAGTAATTCATCCACAACTTGCATAAAAAATTTCTTGTAGATATCCAAGTGTAGAATTACACTATTTTCAACTTTCTCTTTATGATCAGTTGATAACGAATCATATAATTTATTGATGTTTTTCAGTTGTCCATCCTCTGTTATTTCATCTAAAAGTTTGTCAATCAGAGAAATTTTTTGTTGAGTCTTCTTCTTGGGTGTTAACTTCTTTTTCTTGGGAGTTATTTTCTTAGCCGGGAGCCTTACTGCTTGTTGTTTCTGTCTGGTTCTTCTAGGAGAAGGTGTAGATATTGGTGAAGGTTCTCTTTTCCTCACAACTCTTTTAAATGCAACTGACATATCACTTTCCCAAGAAGTTGCTACCAGTGAAAGGTGAGTTTCTAGTTGTAGTGCTTCTAACTCATCTTTAGTGATACCAATTTGTTTAAGTACATCTTCTTTGATAGCCTTTCCTTGCCTAGATCCTCTTCTTTCTGTTGCTTCTACCTTCTTTACCTTTTTCTTGGATTGAATTTGATTCTCAATAGTCTCAGCACTGCTAAATACCTCTTCTTTAGGTTCCTTGGGTGCTTCCAGAAGGGCTTTTGCATATGTTTCAATTATGTTGTCATCAACTTCATAACCCATTTCAGTAAGCCAAATTTTTCTTGGGATAACTACCTCCATCCAAATCTCATCCTTTTTGATAACAAAACATAATTCATCCTTATACTTATTTACAATTTCTTGTGATAATCTAACTCTAGTATTCATCCAGGCCTTCAATACTTGAAAGTACTCATTTATATTCTTTTCTCTATTTTCACCCAAGTTGTGTAGTAAATCAAACAGTTGTTTGCCTACCGGTATATCAAAACCAAGATTCTTGTTATCGATACTGGGCACCTATTTTGTTATGTGCAACATTAAACAAACAAGTAGGTTTCCAAATCTAAATGTCCCCTTTTTTTCTTTCTTAATCTTTCCAAGATTGTCAATAAGCTCATCTTTCAACCATTCACACACATCTATTTTTGCATTATCCTTGATCATATCATAAGCACTCTTTATGCATAGGCTAGAGACTGAATTTAACCTATTTGCATGTGTTGTTTTGTAGCCCAAAATCATGCTAATGAATCTGACATTGATATCAGTTATCATTTACTCTTAAGGACCTTTTATCAGATGTTGCACCTATTAGGTTTGTCACTAGGTCATTTGAGACCTTCTTTGTTTTATCAGGTCTATTACTGTTGGAAGGTAACCCTGTCACAACCTTTACTACCTCTTTAGTGATTTTGTGAACCAAATCCAACCAAAAGAATGCACCATGTACCCTGCTTAAAACTATCCTTATAACTTCCTTAGGGAAATCTAGAATACTGATAATTTTAGTGAATCCTAGGGTTTCAACTATTTTGTGTTTAGGTTTCACATTACCAAAATCATCACATATTATAGTCTTATACATGTTCTTGATTTCCTCATCACCTAATTCTTCTATGTGACAATGAATGTACATTCTAGGGTCTTCAGCAAAAACTACTCCTTTGGGAATTTGAGAAAATGCACCAACATTGTCATCCTTCTTAGCTATTTTTGGAACTAACTAAAATATGGGTCTAGGGCACTTGATTACTTCGACTATAGTAGGGTTTGCTATGAATTTAGGAATAGATGAAGAAGCCATGATTATAAATACCTTTCTTTGCCTTAGGAAAGATTGCTTGCTGAATTGCTTTGCTTCTTTGCTCGAAATGTCTTTGCTAAGGAGTTTTCACTCTCTTTGAATGTTTGAATGCTCGGTGAAGTAAAAATGGAGCCAAAACACTGATTTATAATGTGAATTTTGCCAACCACCATATTTAATTCTTGCCATTTAAGTAATCACTTAAGTTATCTACCGGTATAGAAGTAATTTTAACTTCTTATCATCAACCGAGGGAATCAAAGCATGTTTCACATTTTATTGCTAAACCCTCAAAGAATTTTCTTTAGTTAGATGAAGAATCTCCTGCCGGTGGAGTGTTACTCTGTTATGCCGGTGGAGGAGTATTTCTATCAACATTTAGTTCTAATTTCCTGATCCATTGTTTTGAGAATTCCTGCTTAACTTCTTCAACTTTTTCTTTACCTTTCAAACTAGGACCTTTGTTATTTACTGGTGAGGACTTGCTTCTACAAAATTTTGCAATATATCCAATTTTGTTACAAGCATAACAAGTCACATTATTTTTTTGAATATCTTTCCCATATCCTATGTCGGTTTGTGTTCTGCATTGATTAGATAAGTGTCCAAATCTTCCACAAACATAACATCTCACATTCATTCTGCAATTTTTAGAATTATGACCAACTTTGTTACATTTTGAACATTGACCGGTGGGTGTATTGGTATTCTGATAATTTCTAGATCTACATTGATTTTCTCTATGACCATACTTGTTATAGTTCAATCATTTGCCATTAAATTTATAAGTAGTAGGTTGTCTTACCAGTTTTCCATGGTCCTGTGTGTTTGCAGTACCAAAGCTTTCACCAGCTTCAAATCCAAGTCGACAAGTGTCATCATTAGGTTTTTGATTCTTCAACAAGTCACCAAGTTCTTTTGAGATTTTCTTGAATTTTTCTTTGTGCTTATTTGCAGTATCCAGTTCTCTTTCTAAGATTTCTTTCTATCTCATAAGTTCATTTGAGTCATTTTGTGTATGCATTAGATCTGTCTTCAACAAATCATTTTCATAGCTAAGTCTGGTGTTCTCATTTGCAGAATCACTTAGTCTTCTAGTCAAATCTTCTTCATTCTTCTTTCTATCTTCAATTTCCTTACAAAATCTCATAGTCATATCTTGCATCTCATTCTTTGTTGTTATGTTCTCTTGTTTCAGCTTTCTTATCAGATCACTAAGAGTTTCCTTTTCATCATTTTCATTTTGCATCTTTTCACAAAGTTCTCTTCTCTTGTTTCTTGCAATGGTAATATTTTCTTGAAGTGCTTGAATAATATCTTGTGCAACCTTTAGATCATCTTCAAGTTTAATATTTTTCAATTTTTTTGTATCATAGTCTGAGAGAGTTGCTTCTAATTGCTTCATTAGGTTTTCCATCTCTACCAGTGTCAAGATCTTCCTCAAGTTGTTAGGCTTTTGAAAATAGAGGACCAAGCTCTGATACCAATTGTTAGGGTTCCCATAGATACTGAGAGGGGGGGGGGTGAATCAGTATCTAACCAGTAAAAGCAATTTCTTAACTTAAAACATGTAGAACATATTAATACTATATACTGGTAAATAGAAAGTAATGCAATAAATAGAGATAACAACAACCACATGAAAAACACACCATACCACAATAGTTTAATGAGGAAACCTGGTGTGGGAAAAACCTCGGTGGGATTTGTGACCCATAATATTCACTTACTAGCCAATAAGAGAATATTACTACTACAAGAGGGGCCTGCAAATGCAGGAAGGCCAAGTGCCTAGAGCTCATTACTCAATTACAAAATGGGAAGTCTCACTGACTTACAAAATGGATTATATAAATCGAATGTGTTGTACTGCTTTAAAATAGCATCTACTATGCTAGATCTAGTACCGGTTTATAGCTCTACTTCATTCATAAACCCTTAACCTACAATTCGCATAATAGGTCTACCTTATTTCACCTAATTAAATTCCTCCCTCTATCACAAAATGTTCTACAATGATCTCTTATATATATGAGTCATTTTGCAACTTGCCAAGTTATCTTACAATGATTTTACAATAATTAACAAAATATATTACAAACAAAATTCCTATCGGCCTCTGTGCCAATATGCTTCCTTTCACCTCCGGTGTCAGTGGTTTGTGTGCTGGTGTAGAGTCTGAAATTGCTAGTGCCGGTGGATTGCCTTGCCAATGTCATAGGATTGTAAGGTTGCCATCAATGACAAAATCTTCAATCACCTACAATGTCTCATTGGAGTGTGCATTTTCCAACAGACATCTTCCCAAGTTGACATTCTTTGCACAAAGAATTATCAAGTTTGTTCAGCAAAGGCAATCCTCTTACCACCTTGATCTTACTAGCCTTTAGAATATTATCAAAGTTCATATGCCAAAGTCTCCTATGCCATATCCAACTATCATCAAACTTAGCCATTAGACACCGACTTATCTTGGCATTCAACTGAAATAGGTTACCTTTGGTTTGCTTACCGGTGGCAATAAATTCACCACTTTTACCAATTATACTAGAGACTCCACCTTTGAACTCCTAAATGATTCCTTTATCATTTAGCTGAGCAACACTCAACAGGTTATGCTTAAGACCTTCTAGCTAGTAGACATCATTTGCATTGCTCTTTCCATTCAGTGAGATGGATCCTTTACCTTTCACCAAACATGGCACATTGTTGCCAAATCTGACAACACCTCCATCATATTCTTCTAGAGATAGAAACTTTCTCCTATCACCAATCATGTGGTGAGAACAACCACTATCAATTATCCACTCATTAGAGTTGTCAATGCGAGAGACAAGTGCTTTCTTGTCAGACACTTCTTCCTTTACATCTACAAACACTATGTCCTTATTCTCTTCATCCTCAGAATCTTCATCAGTAACACTTTCATCCACTGGAAGAAGACAATTTATTCTATTTCCTCCTTTATAGTTTCTAAACCTCTCTGGTTTATCCTTATTGTCATTATTAGGACAATTAACAACTATATGGTCTATCTTATTGCATGAAAAAAATTTCAAAGGAAGCTTACCTCTGTATTTTCCAGTACCTTTTGGAAGTCTCTTGGCAAGAAGAGCTTCAAACTCCATTAGAATTTCTTCATCATCCATACCTCTGCTTTGCATGGATTCATAACTGGTACTTTCTTCTTGTCCTTTTCTGGTTGGTGCAGCATATTCTCTAAAAGTTGACCTAGTCTTTTGAACACTCCTATCATAGCTATTCAACTCATACTCAATTAACTTTGCAACGATAGAGTCTAAGGATACCTTGGTTTTGTCAATAGACCTTAGTTCCTAAATATTAGTGACTCTGATTGCATAGACTGGTAACAATGATCTCAAGACTTTACTGACAATGGTGGCATCATCAATCATTCCACTAGTGCTCTTGATATCTCCAACAATAGTTTTGATTCTTATGTCATATTGTTGAATGGTCTCACCTTCAACCATCCTCATGTCTTCAAACAAAGAATCACATGAAAAATGCACAGCACATGACACACAAATTTTTCACGTGGAAACCCAAATGGGAAAAACCATAGCGGGGATGAATACCCACAAGCTTGTTTTTGAACCCTTTTGAAGCTCACTCTATTAGGAGCCTAATCCTGTTAAATAATTTACAATAAGGTTTTGCTAGGAACCAATCCTGTTAAAGATCACCCAGTTAAGGGATGACTATATACCCTATTAAAGGTTGAAACCTTGCTAAAGGTTACCCCACTAGAGGATTTGAAGAACTCAATAAACTTGAGTCACATGGTTAGAGGATTTACAGTAAGCCTGTTAAAGCTACCTAGTAAAGGGATTTTCCAACTGTTGAAATGGTTAGAAAACAATAGGTAAAAAATTAGATTTGATAACAACACTACATGCCAAGGTAGATCCTTTTCAATTCCTCTACTTCTACAATCACACTCTATAGTTTTCTCTTCCTAGTTTGGCAAGTATCTCATCACTCGGATACATGCACAACATTTGCCAACAACTTACAATAATTAGGTCGATAGCATAAACCCTAAACCCTAAGCATCATAGGTTTACAATACAAGAAGTCCAATCTTGAACGTCCAAACACTTTGCATAGAGCAATACAATTTTAAATAGATCACAAGATAGTTTGCATCATCCATTCTTCAACACACATGGGAATTAGTAACTCATCACACTTTCTTCTCATACCGCCAAGAAGAATGTTCATTCCCGAGGTAGACATTTAATGTACCTTGATCTCATCCTCATCTCTTAGCTAACTCATCACAAAATATCATCGATTGCATCGCACAAGAGTGATTGCCAAACTAGAAACCTTAGAGATAAGACTACCAACTGGTAGTCACACTCAGTGAAACCCCGACACCAGTTCACTACATCTCTTCATACCTCTTCATACCAACTCACCAACTTCTTTCAATCTGCATACCAGTTCACTTACACTTATTGACATCAATGACAACATATATTATCATCATATCAACATGTTGGTTCATCATATGCCAACACCTAGGAGTCTTCTGATTATCTATTCCTCTTTCTGGTTCTTCAATTATTGTTGAGTTCTATGATACTACCGGAGTAACTGGTTCAACATTATGTTCCAGTAAAGGTGTTACCGGTTTAGTTATCATCATTTCCACTACTTGTTCTTGCTCATAAACTTTTATTTGACTTCTATTATGCTCATCCACCTTGACATTAGCTCTCTCCATAATTCTCTGCAATCTCTTGTTATAACATCTATATGCTTTGCTTTCATTAGAATAACCAAGAAATATTTCTTCATCACATCTAGGATACAATTTGCCAATGATATCATCTCTCCTGATATAACATTTACTACCAAAGATTCTAAAATACTTAACTATATGTGTATTGCCAAACCACAATTCATAAGGTGTCTTACCAGTTTCTCCTTTGATATGTACTTTGTTGAATGTATAAACTGTTGTGCTCACTACTTCTCTCTAGTAGATATGAGGTAGATTAGCTTCCATCATCATGGTTCTAGCAGCATCCAAGATAGTTTTTTTCTTCCTTTCCACAACTCCATTATGTTGAGGTGTCCTGGGAGAAAAATATTGTCTCCTTATGCCATGCTTCACACAAAAGTTATTAAACTCACCGGATGTGAATTCTCCACCATGATCTGACCTTAAACACTTAATCTTCAATCTTGTCTCAATCTCAATTTTATCTTTAATGATTTTAAACTTTTCAAAAGCCTTAGATTTTTGCCTTAGAAAAGTAACCCACATCATTCTAGAATAATCATCAATGATTAGCATAAAATATTTATCACCTTGAAAACTTTTAACTCTAGCAGGGTCACACAAATCTGTATGAATAAAATCAAGAACATCATTAGATTTGTCTTGTATACTCTTAAAAGAGGTTCTGACTCATTTTCCTATTTGACATTCTTTACATACTGGATTATAGGGCTTCGCAATCTTAGGTATATCTCTAACTGCCTTAGTTGAACTGATCTTTACTATGCAATCAAAATTCACAAGACATAGCCTTTTGTTTGAGTACCGGTTGCAATCTCCAATCCAGATCTATTAATGATTTTGCATTTTTTATCCTTGAATTGTAATTGAAATCCCTTATCCACCAATTGTCCTACACTCAAAATATTATGCCTTAGACCTTCAACATAATAAACATTATCAATATTATTGTTACCATCCAATGATATTATTATCAATATTATTCTTACCATCCAATGATATCGGTGAAAAATGTTGTAGGTGAAGAACAAGAGATGTTGGAAGAATATCTTGAGGAATCCAAGAAAACAATTGCAGATCTAAAACTTCAATTGGAAGAGGCCAATAGGATTTGTGAAGTTACTAGCACCGACATGAGTAAAAAGGAGAAGGAGCATATGAACCTGGAGGAAGAAATTATCAAGCTTCGGAAGGAATTAGAGAAAATTAAAGAAGAAATAAAAGTGAGAAGCAAATATAAAGCCAACATCGAAGCTTTAGATGAGATGTTGAGAAAATAGAAGCAATCTAAAGATATTGGTGGCTTAGGATTTGAAGAGGGTCAAAGTTAAAATAACAAAGACACATCCAGTAAGGAGATACAATTTACTTCTTGAAATGAAGGTGAAGAGAATAAGGCATTCACGATAAGAAAGGATACCGGTAAGAAGACATATGCAGATGCTATTAGTAACCACCACATAAACTGATATACACAATCAATGAATCAAAGGCCACACTCAATGATCTGACATACAAATCCAAAGAGAAATGAAAGGATTTAACATGAAGGATTCACTAGAGTTAGCAGCATGAAAGGAAGAGCCCCGATTAGGCAGTTGTTTGTAGGTCCAAGTCAACCGAACCGGTATGTTTCAAACTTTCATGGTTATTGTCACCAGTGTAATAAGTTTAGTTATAGAATGGCAGATTGTAGGAAGATAAATATAAATCCTATTTATGAGAGTAGAAACTTATTTTCTGCATTACAAGGTACAAATATCACATGTTATAATTGCAATGAGTTTGGTCATAAGAGTTATGAGTGTAGAAGAAATGTGCAGATGTCCTACAAGAATGTTTTGGATACATCTTTTAATGCTAATATAAAATGTTACAAGTGTCAAAATTTTGGTCACATAGAAAGGCATCATAAGATGAGAACTAGCGAGCAAAAGAAAATAGTACTGGATCAGAAGATGAGATTAAACTAGAACACAAGACGATAGAAGAGGAGAAGAAAGAAGAGAAACATGTTTGGATAGAGAAGGGGAAGAATAAGAAAGTTCCAAGCTTGATTGTGCAGACTGCTCTACATGCTGAAAGGAATAATTTGTGGGTAGTTGATAGTGGATGCTCTAATTACATGATCAGAGACAAGAAAAAGTTTATCAAGCTTAATTATTGGAATGGTGGTTATGGCTAGTTTGGTGACAACTCCTCTATCAAGATTAAGGGTCATGGTACATTGAATATTGATGGAAATCTCAAGGCTCATGATGTATTCTATGTAGAAGGATGAAAGCATAATCTACTAAGTGTAAGTCAGATGTGTGACAAAGGATACAAGTTCACTTTTGACTCTACTGGTTGTTAGATAAGAAAATAGAGTATCGGTCAGGTTGTAGCAGAGGGAAAGATAATAGATGGTAATGCCTATAATCTGAAGGAATGCTATGAGTCCTAATGCATGTTGGGATAGGTTGATGAAAGCTGGTTGTGGCATCGAAGATTAGGTCACGTGAATTTTGATAATCTAGTGAAGATAAGTAAAATCTAATATGTGAGAAATATTCCACAAATAACTAAACCAACAAGTCCCTTTTGTGATGAATGCATCAGAGGAAAGCAAATCAAAGTGAGCTACAAAATAAAAGAGTATAATACCTCAAGACCTTTGGAGTTAGTACATACAGATTTGTGTGGACCGGCAAGGACAAGGGCTTTGACCAATGAGAGATACTTCATGCTATTCTCTGATGACTACTCAAGGATGACTTGGGTGACATTTTGTATAAAAAATCACATGCATTTGAAAGATTCAATATTTTTAGAAGGATGGTTGAAAGTGGCTATGGACATGGGTTAAAGTGTTTAAGATTAGATCGAGGTGGATATTATTCTTAAAATCAGTTTATTGACTACTGTGAGAAACATGGAATCCAGAGACAATATTCAACAATAAGAACACCACAACAAAAAGGTGTGGCGAAAAGGAATAATAGGACAGTAAAGGAAATGACTAAAAAAATGTTGAATGAGGCTAGTATACCAGATACATACTAGAAGGAAGCAGTTCATACTGCTATCTATACATTAAACCAGGTACAACTAAGAGTGAATAGTAGAATGACTCCTTATGAGTTATGGTACGACCGAAAACCATCACTCAAGCATTTTAGAGTGTTTGGAAGTAAGTGCTTCATCAAGAGAGATGTTGATGGATTAGGAAGTTTTGATTCTAGAAGTGATGAAGGAATCTTCTTGGGTTACTCAACTAATAGAAAAGTGTACAAATGCTACAACAAGAAGTTGAGAAAAATGGTTGGTAGTATAAATGTGAGAATAGATAAAAACCTACATAAGAAAGAATTTGCACCGACACCCTGTATTGATGTTTCAGATGATGAGCATGAAGATCAATCTTACAATGGACCAATAGAAGAAGCACCAAGCAAGAACTCCAATTGGTATATGCAGAAGAATCATCTGGAAGAATAGATCATAGGAGATAAAAATGAAGGTGTGCAGACCAGAAGGAGACTAGCCTAGAATGATGAGTAGGTAAATTTATGTCTCGTGATAGAACTTGAGCCCAAATTTTTTGATGAAGCTAGAAAAAGTGAAAAGTGGATAGATACCATGGATGAAGATCTGAAACAAATTGAGAAGAATCAAACTTGGGAACTTGCTCCTAGATGGACAAACAAGAATGTAATAGGTACCAAGTGGGTCTACTAGAACAAGATGAATGAAGAAGGAAAAATAGTCTGACACAAAGAAAGGTTAGTTTGCAAAGGATATTTTCAAGTGTAATGTATTGACTTTGAAGAAACCTTTGCACTGGTTGCTAGGTTAGAGGCAATAAGAATATTTTTTAGCTTTCTCTGCCTATAAAGGTTACAAGGTCTTGGTAACCTTGAAGATGAAGTTTATATGGAACAACCAGAGGGTTATCTTTTGCATGATGATGAGAGTTTTGTATGCCAATTGAAGAAAGCCTTGTATGGCTTGAAGCAGGCTCCTAGAGCATGGTATTCCCAGTTGGATAAAAACTTGAAGGAACAAGGATTCTAGAAAGGGAATTCAAATAGTAACTTGTATGTCAAGGTAAATGGAGATCTCATGATTATAGTGGTTATATATGTGGATGATATTATCTTTGGTGGAGACAAGGACATCATGTGCAAAGAATTTGCAGATTAGATGAAGATAGGATTTGAGATGTCCATGTTGGGTGAGTTGTCCTATTTTCTTGGTTTGCAGATCTCACAGTAAGAGAAAGGAATTTTTATTTCATAAACCAAGTATGTTAAAGACATGTTGAAGAAATTTTAAAATGACAACAACAAACTGGTAAGTACTCCCATGGTTACTAGTTGTAAGTTGAGAAAACAAGATGAGTCACTGAAAGTTGAGAAAATATTGTATATGTCTATGATTGGTAGTTTGCTTTATCTAACAAGATCTAGACCAGATATTGTAAAAGTTGTTTGCATGGTAGAAAGATTCCAAGCTGCTCCTAAATAGTCTCACTTAAATGCAGTTAGGAGAATCTTCAAGTATTTGCAAGGAACTGTCAATTATGGCATGTGGTATCCAAAGAAAGGAGACTTCTCTTTGTAGGCTTATATTGATGCAGATTGGGTAGGAAGTATTGATGACTGGAAAAGTACAAGTGGAGGTGCTTTCTACTTAGGAAACCAGTTAGTATCATGGCATAACAAGAAGCAATATTCAATGCCATTATCTACTATCGAGGCAAAGTATATAACAACTACTAAATGTTGTTCACAGGTTTTGTGGATGAAGCACACACTGAAAGACATATAGGTGGAGATACCAGAACCTATTCCAATCCAGTGTGATAATTCAAGTGCAATCAACATCTCCAAGAATCCAATAACACACTCAAGAACAAAATAAATTGCAATCAAGTATCACTTCTTGAGGGAGAAGGTAGAAGACAAGGAAGTAATGGTAGAGTATGTTCCAATCGGTGAGCAGATTGCTTATATATTTACCAAGCCACTTTTGTTGGGCCCATTTGAGTACTTGAGACAAAAGATGGGAGTTGTCCCACCATCTGAAAACACTTAAATGTCTAGGAGGATTTATGGTTCAAGGGGAGTCAACAATTGTTACTATTTTATGACTCTTGAATCATGAAGCATGGACATAGGGGGAAATGTGTCCTAATCAGACATAGACAAGGGCGAGATTATGGGTAGACTCTAGCAGTGTGATTGGTATAAAACTAAGGTTCCCTTTGCCATTGCTATCAAAGGGGGAGAGAAACTAGAATAGAAAATGTTGAGATCAATGCCAAAGGGGGAGATTGTTGGCATTGAGTTGTCATTGATGTGAACTGGTATTGCAAGCTACCAGTAGGGTATGTCAACCCGGTATGAAGAAGAGTGAACCGATATAAGGAAGATTAACATGAAGGCTTGTCAATTGGTATGGTGAAAGAAAAAAATGGTACGAAGGCATGGAAGACAAGAAGGTATTGAGATTGTCAGTGACATCATCGATAAGAGTTGATATGAAGTTGTGTGTTGGCATGACAAGTTGTAACTAGTATGTAGGTTGTCTGTCTATTTGTGATAATAGGCAAAGTGTCAAAGAGATCACAAACCACCGGAGGTGAAGTTGAGCTACTGGTGTAGTGCATGCTACCAGATAGCAGCAGGAGAAGGTTTTACCAGTAAGGGTTTATGCCAGTATGAGGATTTATTGAAATGAATGAGCTTGAACCAACTCAATGTCGGTGGGTCAATTGCCGATGTGTTTGACAGATGAATGCCAGTTGCAAAAAAGGAAGAGTTCAGTGTGTGCATCGTTAAGGCATGGTAGGTGTGACATGTCAACATTTAATGTGATTGGAAAAATCATGGATTGATTACAGGTGTTTGTGGCTTGATGAAGGATAGATGATAGAGGAATATCAGATGGTTGCTGGCATCATGATCAGAGCATGAAATCTGATTGTAGGATGATCTCAGACAAGAAACAACTAGATCATAAATGTCTCAACTAATTTCAAGGTTGAAAATCAAGGCTAGGTTTGCTATTTTTAGTAAACATCCATTGGACAAATAAAAAATGCATGATGTTTTATCCTTCCAAAGAAGGTGAGTGATCCAAGGCAGATCGGATCAAATTTGATCAATGGAGGGAAACCCTATCCGTCCTATGTTTGAATTTGTTTTTGGTGGGAAAGCTTTAGTTTAAATATGGCAACCTAAGATAGATAGTCATTACTGCTGAAGTTTGAAGGATAGAGTGAAACCACTGTTTGAGAACCAAAGAGATAAACATCTAAAGTGTTTGTGAGTGAATATTGTACCAGTAAGGAGAAGCAAGGTAAACCAGTGTAAGGAACAAGCTAGCAGAGTGAGCACAAAATGCAGAGGTGACAAATCAGAAGAAGAAGTACCTGATAGAGAGTGACCAAGTGTGAGTTGAATTCAATAGAACAAAGTGAGAGAAGAATTAGCAAAGTTAGAACCAACATAAAGGCAAATTTGTAGTTTGTGTTGAGTTAACACAAACGATTAAGATAGAAACTGGTAGTGCAAAGCTTTGGAGAGTTGCAAAACTTCATTTGTAACAAGGATCTCATTTGTGTATTTAAATTTTTATATTGTTTTCACTAAGTAGGTGCTTAGTGTGGGAGTTGTAGATCCTTTATGTTGTAGCCCATAAATCATGTAGAGGTTGGTGCTCCTTGGGTTAGTGCCCTAAAATTTATGATCAAATATTTTCATTGTGAGGCTCGATTGGAGCAGAAGAACTCCAACAACTTTTCTCACTAAGGTTTTTCCCACATTGTGTTTTCCTCATACATCTCATCTTATGTGTTGCATCTTCATGTGTGTGTTGTATTAATATTTTAGATATTTCTCCTACACACCTTGATTGCATTGTCTTAGTAATCGGTCTTCATTTTGTTTATTTCATATTCTACCAGTATAGCTCTATTTAAGTAAAAATTGTTTAAATCATTGATTCACCCCCCTTTTAGTGACCCATTGTGTCCAACAAAGTCTTGTGCCAGTTCATCATCAGAATTAGTCACACCTTCCTCATCTACTATGTAGCATGATTTATCTTTGTTTTTCTTGTACTTATACTTTATTTGATATCCATGGTTAGGCTTAAAATATCTTCTACCTCTTTCTTCAAATATTGAATTCCTTTTAGGATACCTAGATGCAAAATGACCTATCTTATTACATGCAAAACATTTAAAAGGTGCTTTTCCTTCATACTTACTTCCTACCGGTCCTTTAGGTACTCTTTTGGAAAATAGGGCTTCAAGTTGCTCAAATTCTTCATGTTCTCTCTTCATATCATCCAATTCCTTTGTATACAAATCTCTCCAATCTTGCTTGCCAAGTGATGATGTAAATGCATGAAAAGAAGGTTCAACCTTCATAGCTCTAGAAGGTTCAAATTCTTCAAGCTCAAAAGCAGATAATTTCCCAACCAAGGTATCTATATTGACAAAAGTATTTTCCATTGTTCTCAATTCATTAATTACAGTATCCTTCATCTTGTAAGCTAGTGGTAAATCTCTTAGAACTTTAGAAACTATTTTATCTTCACTCAGAGTTCCACCACAACATTGAATTCCTATAACAATCTCATTTACCCTTTCCATGGATGCAGTAATCCTTTTATCTTCTTTCATCTTCAAGTTTTTATATCTCATCTGGTAGCCATCAAGTTTAGCAATCATAACAGCAGGGTAACCTTCATTAAGAGTCTCCAACTTGTCCCATATAGCCTTTGCTGATGATTTGTTAGTTAATCGCATTATTTGCTGGTCAAAAAGTGCACACAAGAGGGCTTCTATTGCTTAACAATCAATCTCAAGATCCTTATCTAAGTTTGTTGGAAGAGGTTTGCCAGATGCCAGATTAAAAGGTGTAACTCCATTCTCTATGACTTCCCAAATTTCCTTACCGAAACATCTCAGATGAGTTTCCATCTGAATCTTCCAAACTCTATAATTTTTTCCATCAAGCCTAGGAATATCTCTCTAAAAGATAGCTCTAGATGAACTAGATGAACTTGACTTGTTAGTCACCATAAGATCTTCCTAAAGTGGTTAATCTTCTGCAAAGAGGACCAGAGCTCTAATACCAATTGTTAGATAGTTCAAATAACCGAAAGACAATTGAGATGGGGGGGGGGGGGGGAATTAGTTGTCACGAGATTACTGGAACCCAAAAGATCAATACCAGAATGCATAAACCAAATACCAAAATAGCAGATATACCAATTAAGCACAAGCAATAATAAAAAAAAAATACAATCCACATGACACCAAGATTTGTATGTGTAAAACCTGGTAAAGGGAAAAACCACAGTGGGAAGCCTACCCACAGTCAGATAATACTTCTGTAGTAAGCATGTAATTACAAATTGAGGGGCCTGCACTTGCAAGAAGGCCAATAGCTTAGAGAACACTATTCATTACAAAAGGAGTCTCACCAACTACATAAAAATCTAGACTACAATCTGGAAGAAGGAATGAACTACAATGATATAATCTCCTATGCCTGAGTACAATTCTAGTTAAGCTCAATACTAGAGGACTAAATCCTCTTACATAAACCCAAATCGATCACCAATGATCAACCAAATCCTCTACATGAATGATTATTACATTATTTGTGTAAAGATCAATGCATGAAATAGAAAGACAATAACATCCACAACACATAACACTAATATTTGTACGTGGAAACCCTATAAGGGGAAAAACCACAGTGGGAAACCTTACGCAAAATCAAATGATACTACTGTAGATAGTATGTGTATACAAATGGGGTCTGCACATGTAGAAAGGCCAAGCACCTAGAGCTCATAGCTCAAACACAAATAGGAGTCACACTGACTACAATTGGATGGTTAAATCCAATAATGATGTACTACTCAAAATAACATCTCCATATGTTGGATTCAATACCGTTTTAGCTCTGATATGCCTTCTTCATACCTTCCTTCAACCTTCAAATGATATCTATGTTTATAGCTCTGCTTATTCTCGCATATACCAAATTATAATCCTTCTCACATTCGCATATCGATCTTACTAATAAGATCTTACATTTATACCATAACCTAAACCAATTTTAGTAGGTTGGCTCTAAAAGATATTACAATAAAATCAATTACAAATTAAACAATATCCGATGCATGATGTTGGCTCAATGCATTTTCAATAACAACAAAATCATCTCCATAGCGTGTCATGCTTGATTTGGAATAGATAAGCCTGTCAGTGCTTGTTCTGGACCCATTTGCCGGTAACAACAAATATGCAAACACAAATATACCAATGAGTAAATATTCAAGACAAGGTGTCCAAACAATGTCTTCAACATAACCAAGTACTTTCCATGTCATCCCAAGTGCCGGTGAACAATATATTCTATCAGTGTACCAGATACCAGTGATTGTGCATTAGTCGCTTCACTTGCTGGTGAACATTGCCAATTCTGCAGAGTTGATAAGTGTTAATAGGTGTTGACATCAATGAAAAAACTATATCAACATTTCCAAAATACCAATAGTCTCCCCCTTTGGCATTGATGACAACAAAAGATGGAAAAACCATCAAAGTGCCAAAACAGAAATGCCAAATACCAAAAACCAACAATCTCCCAAAAGAGATCATAAACAAAAATCAAAATTTAGGTACAAAGAGTAATCAATCTTCTCCCAAAATAACAATCTCCCCCCCTAGGAGTAACATGTGTTTTTCTTGTATTTTGCCTTATCAATCTCTCCCTCTTTGACATCAAATGCCAAAGCAATACAAAAACCAAGTTCAAATACAAAATACCAATTTATTTAGTATGCCAACTACTCCCCCTTTGAAGTAGCTCTCCTCATCAAAGCCAAAGTAAAAGATTTCTTTGTTAGTTCTGTCGATTGATGACAAACATCAACTGTCTAAGTCTCTACCAGTGGGGGTATGACCCCAAGCTAATCTCAAAGATATTCAAAAGCCTCCTTAGGTAAGGGCTTAGTGAAAATATTTGCAATCTTCTCTTTAGTATTCACATAAACCAGTTTTACTTCTTTTGCTTCAACATTCTCCTTTAGAAAATTTAGTTTGATAGAAACATGTTTAGTTTTAGAATGTAGTACCAGATTCTTTGATATATCAATTGTTGTAGTGTTATCACAATAGATAGTTATAGGTTCCTTGCATTTTACCTTTATGTCCTTCAACATTTATTTAAGCCATAATACCTATGTATAGTTAGTTGCTACTGCAACATATTCTAATTCTGCTATTGATAAAGATGTGCAGCTTTGTTTCTTACTCAACCAAGAAATTAATCTGCTTCCAAGAAAAAATTCTCCACTGGTGGTGCTTTTTCTGTCATCTACATCTCCTGCCCAATTTGCATTTGTGTATGCACATAATTCAAAGTTTTCATCTCTAAGATACCATAGGCCAAGATTTGTAGTGCCTTGTAAGTATAGGAAAATCCTTTTTACTGTTGATTCATGATTTTCTCTAGGATTACTCTGAAATCTTGAAACAATACATACTAAATTCATAATATCAGGTCTTGTTTGTGTCAAATACAGTAAACCTCCTATCATAGATTTGTACCTAGTCGGATTAACAAGTGTAGATTCATCCCTTAGTGATAATTTGTCATTTGTAGTCATAGGTGTGCTTACTGGTTTAGAGTTTTCCATCCCAAATTTCTTTAGTAACTCTTTCAAGTACTTAGATTGACTCAAGAATATACCTTTATCAATCTGTGAGATCTGCAATCCCAAAAATAATTTTATCTCTCCAATCATAGACATTTCAAATTATTGCTGCATTTCAATAGAAAAAGTCTTTACATAATCCATCTTCTCCTCCAAAGATAATATGATCAACAAAAAATTCTATAACCAAGATGTCATCATTATTTACTTTATAGTATAAATTGTTGTCAGCATTACCTTTAGAAAAACTAATCTTCAAAAGATTTATATCTAATCTAGCATACCAAGCTCTTGGAGCTTGTTTCAACCCATACAAAGCTTTCCTTAACCTACAAACCATATCTTTGTTATCTGTCAAAGAAAATCCATCAAGTTGCTCAATTTAAACTTCTTCTTCAAGATCTCCATTCAAAAATGCACATTTAATATCCATTTGATATACTTTGTAGTTCTTGTGTGCTGCAAAAGCCAAGCATAATCTGACTACCTCAATTCTAGCTACCGGTACAAAGGTTTCATTGTAATCAATTCCTTCTTTCTATGAATATCCCTTACACACTAGTCTTGCTTTATTTTTGATTACCTTACCATCTTCATTTAGTTTGTTTTTAAATACCCATTTTGTTCCAATTACATTTTTGTCTTTAGGCCGAGGAACTAATGTCCGTGTGTTATTCTTTTCAATTTGTTCTAATTCTTCTTCCATAGATTTAATCCAGTGTTTATCTTCACATGCCTCATTAATTGATGCTGGTTCAATTTGAGAAATAAGACATACCTCTTCATTTGCCATTCTTCCTCTTGTCATAACTCCTTGATATTTGTTCCCAATTATCTGATCTTCAGAGTGGTTCAATATTACATACCGGGGTGTCTTTGTTCGCTGTTGTTATTCAATTACAGTGGAATTTTTAGATGATACCGATGTAACTAGATCTTCATTCTATATCGGTGGGTTCAATGTAGGTTCATTTGTCAGTATCTCTATTTCTGGTTCAGATTCTACATACCTTGAAGTTCCTCTAAACTGTTCATCAATTTTCACATTTGTACTCTCAACAATTTTCTACAATCTCTTGTTAAAACATCTACATGTCTTTCTCTTAGATGAATAACCAAGAAATATTCCTTCATCACTTCTAGGATCAAATATGCCAACATACTTGTCTCTTCTAATATAGCATTTACTTCCAAATATTTTGAAATATTTAAGAGTAGGAGTAATACCAAACCATAGTTCATGAGGGGTCTTATCGGTTTCACCTTTGATGTGAACTTTGTTGAATGTATAGACCACTATGCTCACTACTTCTCTCCAATACACATGTGGTAGATTTGCTTCTGATAACATACTTCTAGTTGCATCCAAGATAGTTCTATTTTTCCTTTCTACAACTCCATTCTGCTGTGGTGTTCGGGGTGCTGATAATTGTCTTCTGATTCCATTTACTTCACAGAATGTATTAAATTCCTTAGATGTAAATTCACCTTCTTGATCTAATCTCAGACATTTGATTTCCTTACCGGTTTCATTTTCTACCATCACCTTGAATAGCTTGAATTTCCCAAGTGCTTCTAATTTTTCTCTGAGAAAAGTAACCCAACACATTCTAGAATAGTCATCAATAATTAACATGAAATATCTATCTCCTTGTAAGCTTTTAGTTCTAGTTGGACCACATAAATCAGTATGAATTAAGTCAAGAGCATTATTGGATTTTTCTGGAATACTTTTAAAAGATGCTCTAACCTGTTTTCCAAATTGACATTCCTTACATACCAAATTGTGAGGTTTAACAATCTTACATAAATCTCTAATTGCTTTAGCTGTATTGATTTTCACAATGCAATCAAAATTAACATGACAGAGTCTCTTATGCCATAGCCAACTTTCATCAATGTGTGCAATCAAGCATGTCTTTTCACTATTATTGAAATGAAAGATATTACCTCTAGTTTGATTACCGGTTGCAATTTCGAAACTAGTTCTGTTCATAATTTTGCATTTTCCATTCTTGAATTGTAACTGAAATCCTTTTTCAACTAATTGGCCAACACTTAAAAGATTATGCTTTAAACCTTGAGCATGGTAAACATTGTCAGTATTATGCTTACCATCAAGAGATAAAGTACCTTTTCCTTTGATCAAACAAGATTTGTCATCTCCAAATCTTACTGGACCTCCATTATTTTCCTGAAAAGTCAAGAATTTACCTTTATCACCAATCATATGATGTGAACATCCTGAATCAATGATCCATTCATCCTTAACTTGAATTTTAGTTGTCAAGGCCTATTCTACTGGTTGAACAGTAGGTTCCAGTTGATCTTCTATTATAGCAACAAAGACCCATCCATTGTCTATCAAATCCTCATCAAAATCATTAGTGACTCCTTTATCAGCAAGATAACAAGACTTGTCTTTATTTTTCTTAAATATGTATCTCTGATATTCAGGGTTAAGTTTGTATGTTCTTCTAGCTTCTTCTCTCAATCTTTCATGTCTATCAGGGCATCTTCAGGCCATATGACCAATCTTATTATAGTTAAAACATTTAAAGGTTGCTTTACCTTCATACTTACTTCCAACTAGACCTTTAGGCATTTTCCTTGCAAATAGTGCTTCAAGTTCTTCAAGTTCTTCATTTTCTCTCTTTCTTTCTTCAACTTCTCTTGCATAAAAGGCTTTCCAATAAGACTTGTCAAATGATGGTGCAGATGATGTTGATGCCTTAAAATCTAAATATGTCTTTATAGTAGCAACATGACCAAATTCCTCAATTTCAAAAGCTGAAAGTTTTCCAATCAATGTATCCCTAGTTATTGATGTATTAGGCATTGTTCTTAACTCATTTATTGCAGTAACTTTCATTTTGTATTCCAGTGGCAATCCTCTTAAAACTTTTGAAACAATTTCATCTTCACTTAAGGTTCCTCCACAACATTTAATACCCAAAACAATTTCATTTACTCTTTCCATAAAAGCAGAAATCCTTTCATCTTCCTCCATTTTCAGATTTTCATACCTAACCTAGAAGCTTTCAAGTTTTGCACTTTTGACTGTGGAATTTCCTTCATTCAATGTTTCCAAATGGTCCCAAATAGCTTTAGCAGTAGATCTATCTGATAAACCCATGATTTGCTGATCTGATAATGCACTCAAAAGTGCTTCCCTTGCTTTGCAATCATTTTCCTCATCTTTTCCTGAGGTAGGTGGATTAGGCTGATCGGGAGTAGGAGCAGTATACCCATTCTTTGTAACTTCCCAAATGTCCTTTCCAATGCAATTTAGATGTGTCTCCATCCTGATCTTCCATATGCCATAGTTGGTTCCATCAAGTTTAGGATTGTCCTTCTTGAAATAGTTAGAAGACATTGGATCTCCTCAAGCTGTTAAACTTCTGCAAAAAGAGAACTTGGCTTTGATACCAATTTTTAGGTCCCGGAAACAACTGAGAGGGGGGGGGGGGGGGGTGAATTAGTTGTCAAATAAATTCAAACCAAAAACAATTTAACCAAGCTTAATGCTTAATACTGGTGAACCAAACTTTATGCTGGTAGACAGTTTATCAGTTAATTGTAGTACCAGTAAAGATTAATGCATGAAACAGAAAGACAATAACATCCACAACACATAACACCAATATTTGTACGTGGAAACCCTATAATGGGAAAAACCATAGTGGGAAACCTTACCCATAATTAGATGATACTACTGCAGATAGTACGTGTATACAAATGGGGTCTGCACATGTAGAAAGGGCCAAGCGCCTAGAGCTCACTACTCAAACACAAATAGGAGTCACACTGACTACACTTGGATTGTTAAATCCAATAATGATGTACTACTTGAAATAGCATCTCCACATGCTGGATTCAGTACCAGTTTAGCTCTGATATGCCTTCTTCATATGTTCCTTCAACCTTCAAATGATGTCTGCATGTATATCTCTACTTATTCTCGCATATACCAAATTATAATCCTTCTCACATTCACATATCGATCTTACTAATAAGATCTTACATTTATACCATAACCTAAGACCAATTTTAGTAGATCAGATGTAAAAGATATTACAATAAAATAAATTACAAATAAAACAATATCTGATGCATGATGTTGGCTCAATGCATTTACAATAACAACAAAATCATCTCCATAGCATGTCGTGCTTGATTTGGAATAGATAAGCCTATCGGTGCTTGTTCTGGACCTATTTGTTGGGAATAGCAAATATGCAAACATAAATATACCAATGGGTAAATCTTCAAGACAAGGTGTCCAAACAATGTCTTCGACATAACCAAGTATTTTCCATGTCATCTCAAGTATCGATGAACAATATATTCTATCAGTGTACCAAATACCAGTGACTGTGCATTAGTCACTTTGCTTGCCGGTGAACATTGTCAATTCTCTAGAGTGGATAAGTGTTAATAGGTGTTGACATCAATGAAAAAACCATTTCAACATATCCAAAATACCAACATTATTCACTCCTTACATATCCATATCCCTTACTTATATCCTCACCTATGATCTAAAACGAGATCTTACATAATATATATACAAAACCTCGACCACAAACAATAAGGTTGACCACCAAACAATAAAATAATTACATAATTACAAAACATGTTGGCTTGAGACAAAAATAATAATATCCAACCCATAATACATCCCAAAAACACATCGAGAAGTCCAATCAACACGTTACATTAAGCCGGTCCATAACTTAGATAAATCGGGACCCAATTTAGGTCCACACATTCTAAAGAAATGATCCCAATCAACTAAGTATCGAACATGATCACCATTAGCACTTGAATCTCCACTAGAATCCACACCAACACCACTTGTGCATAACATCAAAGATCTTCAACAATTCTCTACTAGTGAAACCCTCATCGGAACAACAAACCAATCTTACTAGCATACAATATAGCATCCAATCACCAAATCAAAACCAACTGACTAAACATGAATCTGAGTAGCATGGATAAGCCAATTACATAAGCTAAACATGCCCGAGCATACTAGATCATCATGATCTAACCAACCAGAAACCAAACATCCTACCAGGACCAGAAGGATACCGGTAAACAACCAAAACAACTAGTGTTCATATCAATGTAACACATAATAAATTCCTCCAAATGGCCGAAAATGACACCATATGGTGTCGTTTGGGGTCCTATGGTGTCCTATGACCCCGTAGGACACCGTATGACCCCTTTTGATATCCTAGTACACAAAATTACCCCTTAAGGTACATGGTATCCTAAGGGGTCATATGGTGTCCTATGACCCCTTGAGACAACATATGACTCCTTAGGACACCATACAATGTTTTTAGAGGTCATATGGTGTCCCAAGGGGTCATAGGGTATCGTTAGGGCTCATATGGTGTCCTATAATCCCTTATGACACTATATAACCCCTTTTAACATCCTAGTACATGACATTACCCATTAAAGCACCATATGACCCCTTAAGGAACCATATGACCCCTTAGGACACCATATGGTTTTGTTGGGGGTCATATGGTGTCCTATGACCCCTTAAGACACCATATGATCCCTTTTAACATCCTAGTACATGACATTACCCCTTAAGGCACCATATGACCCCTTAGGACACCATTTGGTGTCTTTAGGGGTCATATGGTGTCCTATGACCCTTGAGGACACCATATGACCCCTTTTGACATCTTGGTACACAAAATTACCTCTCAAGGCACCTTATGACCCCTTTGGACACCATATGGTGTCTTAAGAGGTCATATGGTGTCGTAAGGGGTCATATGGTATTCTATGACCCCTTAGGACACCATATTACCCCTTAGGATACCATATGGTATCGTTGGAGGTCATATGGTGTCCTAAGGGATTATATGGTGTTCTATGACCCTTTAGAACACAATATGACCCCTTAAGACACCATATAACCCCTTTTAAAATCCTAGTACATGACATGACTCCTTGTGACACCATATGGTGTCCTAAGGGGTCATATGGTGTCCTAAGGGGTCATATGGTGTCCTATGACCCCTTAGGAGCCCATATGACCCTTTTAACATCCTTGTACATGAAATGACCCTTTGTAACACCATATGACCCCTTAGGACACCATATGTTGTCGTTAGGGGTCATATGGTGTCCTAAGGGGTAATATGGTATTCTATGACCGCTTAGGACACCATATGATCCCTTAAGAAACCATATGGTGTCATTGGGGGTCATATGGTGTTCAAAGAGATCATGTGGTGTTCTAAAGGGTAATATGGTGTTCAATGACTCCTTAGGACACCATATGATCCATTAGAACACCATATGGTGTCATTGCGAGTAATATGGTGTTGTAAGGGGTCATATGGTGTTCTATGACACTGTAGGATACAATATGACCCCTTACGACATCATATGACCCCTTTTAACATCCTAGTACATGACATACTCCCTTGTGACACCATATGGTGTCCTAAGGAGTAATATGGTGTCTTATGACCCCTTAGGACCCCACTTGACCCTTTTAACTATTAGGATAACTAGTGAATGACTAAGGGGGGTGAATCAGTTGTTAACAAATTATGAAACTTTAAGCAAACAAAACCTTTTATCAGAATGGATAAACCAAATACTAGAATAGCAGATATATCAATTAAGCACAAACATAAATCATAAACCAATTACCATGCATCCATAATACATAACACCAAGATTTGTACATGGAAAACCCAATAAAGGGAAAAACCATAGTGGGAAGCCTACCCATAGTTAGATGATACTTCTACAATAAGTATGTGATTACAATAAGGGGCCTGTACATGCAGGAAGGCCAATAGCCTAGAGCGCACTTCTTATCGCAAAAGGAGCCTCATTGAATAAAAAAGAAATCCATACTACAATCTGGAAATAAGAATGAACTGTAAGAATAACATCTCCTATGCCTGAGTATAATTTTGGTTAAGCTCAATGCCAGAGGTCTTAAACCTCTTACACAAACCCAATTTGATCACCTATGATCAACCAAACCTTCTACATATGATTAGAAATTTATTTGCACATAGATAATCCCATAACCATAATCCCAGACCATGATCTACAAAGAGATCTTACATCATATTTATACCAACCCGAGACCTAAACAATTAGGTTGGCCACCTAAAAGATAATATAATAAATCCATTACATAAACCCACAAACCAATGATAATCCAAGTCAACCTGAAACTAGAAAAACATTAACCAAACAATAAATCCAATTGGTAATGCATCGGGAGCATCCACCAATACATTACATAAACTAGTCCATAACCTAGCAGGATAAGAATGGGCCTAAAAGAGGTCGCCATAAGACAAATGAAATACTACCAATCAATTGAAACACGAACATGATAATCATCATCATCTTGAAAACCATTTAGAAGCCGCACCAATACCACTTATTGAATCCATCAAAAGATCTTCAACAAAGCTCTGCCAGTAGAACCCTTATCGGTAACCAAAAGGATTAATAGAACATATGATAGCTTCCAGGTCACCAAATCCCAAACCAACTGAATGTGACATGAATCTGAATAACATGAATGACTGAACCAAACCAATTCCACAAATCAGAATCATCAAAGTCCAACTACTCTACCAGAATCCAATATAGAACCAAAGAAGTTAGTGTTGACATTGATGACAAACATCAATACAACACATAATCAATTCTTGCAAATTGCCAACAATCTCCCCCTTTGGCATTGATGGCAATACTAGATGTGAAAAACATCCAAGTGCCAAGAAGTGCCAAACAAGTCTCTCCCAATGAAAGGCATTCAACAAATGATATAAGAATGAATTTCTGAATCAAATAACCAAACCATAGACCAAACTCCCCTTGTGACCGATATCTCTATTAAGCTCTATTTTTCACATGTATATCTCCCCCCCCTTTGACATAAATATCAGAAATTTGACATAAACATCAAAGAAAAACTATAAAATCTCTAAACCACATAGTTGACTACTCCCCTTGAGTAGTAGCATCAACTCATCAATCTGGAATGAATAATAGTTCTGATAATGCATACCACACTGATGCCAATCAATATTACTCAAGTCTCAATCGAAGGGGCAGAGACACCCAATCTATCTCTGAAAAGCTCAAATGATTCCTTGGGAAAAGGTTTAGTGAAGATGTCTGCAATTTAATTTTTAGTGTTCACATAAACCAATCTAACTTCATTTGATTCCACCTTTTCCTTCAATAAGTTACACTTGATTAATATTTGGTACAAAGCACATTCCATTACACATCTATTTTCAAGCACATGGTGGTGTCTATAGGTTCACTTGTGATGTAATAATGGGTTGGATGATTGATCACCCTTGATGTAATTAAATGCCTATTTGTATGGTCAATAATCTCTTAGGTGAGCATATAAATCTAGAGGTCTATTAGGCCATGAAGGCTTGGAATTTGTCTTAGGTGTTTGGAGTCTTAAAAAATGGAAAAAATGACCTTGGATGTGTTTCTATAAGGTATAGGTGGTTAATAACCGATGTTGTCCTAAGTTGCAAAATGTTGCAATTGTTGTCAAGCAAATTTTCAAAGTTTCTGGTAGGATGCCAACTACTTCTCTAATGTTCCTAACTGTTCAGAAGTTGGTTATGGATGTTGGAAAAGGTTTATATATGCTTGAAAAATTGTAGGAAGAAAGAGGTCAAAAGTTTTGTAAAGTTTAGTGGAGAAAGTGAATAGAACAAGTTTGATTTCGCCATAACAGTGATATTTTTCCATACTATCCATACCGAGCATGAGATCTACTGACGAATTTTTTATCTTGTTAGAAAGAACCCTAAAACACCCTTCCAATGTATTTGGTCTGACCTCTAGAAGTAAATTTTAGTGGAAGTTATAAGTGTTTTATCCTCTACAGGTTTGAAACCCTCCATTTTCAAGGGTTACCATGCAAATAAGAACCTAACTCGCAATCTACTCACTGGGATCTGATGGCAATGGATAGAATGAAAATTAGGGACATGTATTTTGAGATTCCAAAGGGGTGAGGTCAGAGGAGTTGGTTGGTACATTACCACCAAGCCCTAGTCTAAATCAGTTGAGGGTTTAGATTAGATTAGATGAGTTTCATTGAGCATACAATGACCAACGATATGATGAGGAGTTGAATTGATGGAATTGGAGTATTTGAACATAGATGAAACTTATTGAAGAGTTGGAAACTTCCTTTGATCCCATTCTCATATACCTCCTTTGTGAAATCAGTCAAACTTGATCAATTAGGCCTATGACCCAAGTAGGTGTTGAAGAGTGCAGGAATAGGGTGGAATTCCAATCTTTTGGAATCTGATGGTAATCCCGAAAGGGTGTCTGAAACCTAAATCTTTTTAGGGTTTTTTTTGGTGTTATCTGGAGAAAAGTCCAATAAGATAGTGAAATAGGGCTACTAATAGATAGACCGGTGTCGGTAGACCTATACCAGTAGGCTTGTCTAGGCCTCAAAAGCCAATATTTGTCTTATGCTTCAAAATATCATTGTGTAAGATCTTGATAGGTCTTAGGAAGTGGGTAGAAGTGTTGCGCCATCCCTAGTTAGGGGTAAGAGTTTAATTTCATAGTTGAGGTGTGAATCATAGCCATGTGGGAGACTCAAGGTAAAGAAGACCAAAGTGTGTAGGTGGGTTTATCACCCTACTACTACCAACCTCTGCATCAGGTGGTATCAGAGCATCAAAAGAGTGTTGGAGAAGAATAAAGCAATGGAAGATGCAATAGAGAATAGTGAGGATATTCCCACTAGACCCATGAAAAACATGGAGTTAGCCAAGATAGTGAGGGAGAAGGCGGCTAAGAATAAAAAGATGGAGAAGGAGATAGAAAGGTTGAAGAAAGACCAGGTAGGAAAGGGAGTTGTATCAATGTCTAATGGAGAAGGAGAAGATGAAGAAGAGAGACTATTGATTCTGATAGATCAAAGGCAATTTCTTGAAGCCCTCAATAGGGTAGGAAGAAGTGATAATAGAGCATAACTACCTACATTCTCTGGAAAGATGAATCCAGAAGTGTATGGATTGGATAGAAGAAATGATCAATTATTTTGAATGTGAAGAGGTACCTAAAAACCAATGGGTGAAGGTGGCTAAATCCAAAATGAAAGGTCCAGCTCTTAGTTGGCGGAACTTTCTACAACATGAAAGAGATGAAGAAGGAAAGAGACCTATACTCTCATGGAAGAGGATGGAGATAGAGATCAAAAGGAAGTTTGTTCTTGAGGACTATGAGATAATCTTGCACAAGAGATGACAAAATCTAAGGCAAAGAGATTTTGATTTCAGTACTTACATTGAGGAGTTCCACAAGATGACCCTTAAGGTAAAGATGTCAAAGAGAAAAACACAAAAGCTAGCAAGGTACATCAATGGTCTTAAGTTCAATATTCAAGATAAACTAAGTTTTTTTAACCCTAAATCAGTTCACAAGTGTTTTTAGATGGCACTTAGGGTTGAGGAGAAGAAAAAAAGCAGAGGAGAACTGAATAATAGAGGAAAGGGTACAAGTTTCAGAGGTAAAGGTAGATTCAATGGAAGAGTATCATCTCCTAAAATGCAAGGAGAGTCCAACCATTAGGAACAAGAGGGAGAATTAGGGAACAAAGGTAGCTTTAGAGGAAGGAGGGGAAATGGTAGAGGAAGATTTGGTGGAAGAGGACCTAGTCTCTTTACTGGTATGTGTTTTTTATGCAACCAAGTTGGGCATTAGTAATTCAAATGTCTTGAGAAACTAAGAAATGGTAGCCAAGGAGGTTATAGGAGGGCACATCTAATACAAGAAGAATATAGTCAAAGCATGACCTCCTACCACACATCAACTTCAAAGTCTGTAGATCCAGAGCAAGGAGAACTCTTGATGATCAATAGGACCCTCTTGAAAGTTCCAACCGTTAAAGAACCACCTCAGAGGAAATATCTTTTTAGAACATCCCGCAAAGTACAAGGCAAGGTATGCAAAGTCATTGTGGACTCAGGGTCCATAGATAACATAGCTTCTATTGAAATGGTTACTAAGCTTAACTTGCAAAGGATACCTCATTAACATCCTTATAAAGTGTCTTGGTTGAACAAAGGTCAACAAGCTCTGATTAGTGAGAAAAATTGGGTAGAATTTTCAATAGGTGAATACAAAGATAGGGTGTTGTGTGATGTAGTAGAAATGGATGCTTGTCATCTGCTACTAGGAAGGCCTTGGCAATATGATATAGATGCAAGACATGAGGGAAGAAAGAAATTTTACACCATCACCAAGAATGGGGTGAACTTCACTATGACACCTCTTCCGGATGATAGTAAGGATAAGCACATTGTGACTAGTGTCATGCTAGTAGATGAGAAAGAGTTCATGAAAGGTTTGAAGGAGAAGGATACTCCTTGTTTTTCAATAATTGTCAAGCCTAGAACTAAACCTAAGAAGCAACCTAAGAACCAAGAGATAGAAAAGAAAGTAGGTCCTAAGGAAGTTCAAAATCTACTAGACCGATATAAGGGAATAGTTGTAGACAATACCAATTCCTTACCCCCTCAAAGGGAAATAAGTCATTGTATTGATCTCATACTAGGTGCTACACTACCCAATACGACAACATACAAGCTTACCCCTAAAAAAAATGCAAAAGTTGTAAGACAGATCCAAGAATTGCTTGAGAAAGGATTCATTAGGAAGAGAATAAGTCCCTGTGCAGTCCCTACAGTACTATCTCCTAAGAAGGAAGGAACATGGAGGTTTTGTACTGACTCTAGGGCCATCAATAAGATAACAATCATATATAGATTCCCAATGCCAAGAATGGAGGACTTGATGGATTGTCTAGGAGGGGCCAAGTATTATTCCAAAATGGATTTGAAAAGTGGTTATCATCAAATAAGGATCAGAGATGGAAACCAATGGAAGACAACTTTTAAGACCAATGAAGGCCTATTTGAGTGGATGGTTATGCCATTTGGACTTTCCAATGCCCCTAGTACATTCATGAGACTCATGAATAAGGTTCATAAGCCCTTGATTAATCATTTTGTAGTAGTATATCTAGATGATATATTGACTTTCAGTAAAGACAAGAATGAACATCTAACACACTTGGATTTGGTGTTGCAAAGGTTACATGAGTAGTAGTTGAAGATCATTTTGGATAAATATGTCTTCTTGTAGGAAGAACTAGTGCTCCTTAGATTTGTGATTTCTCAAGGAAATTTAAAAATGGATCCATCTAAGGTGGAGACAATCTTAAACTGGCCAACCCCTCAATCAGCAAGTGAGGTAAAAGGTTTCCATGGATTAGCAAGTTTTTATAGAAAATTTATTAAGAATTTCAGTGGGGTTAGTGCACCAATGATAGAAACCATAAAAGGTGGCAGGAAATGTCAATTTGTCCAGAATATGGAGGCTAATAGATCTTTTGATTTTTTGAAAACTAATATTTGAGAGCAACCTATTTTGGTACTCGCTGATTTTCATAAGGTTTTCACTATTGAATGTGATGCATCAAATAAGGCCATAGGAGGAGTCTTGAGTCAGGAAGGTAGGCCGGTGGCATTTTTCAGTGAGAAACTAAATGAGGAAAAGTAAAAGTATTCTACATATAACCTAGAGATGTATGCTATGGTGCAATCCCTTAGGAAGTGGAGACATTATCTCTTACCTGAGGAGTTTATTGTATATATTAACAACCATGCTCTAAGTTTTTTGAATAGGCAAGAGAAACTAAATCACCAACATATGAAGTGGATGGAATATCTTCAAGCTTACACTTTCACTATCCTACATAAAAAAAAGGAGTAGCTAATAAATTTGTTGATGCACTTGGTAGAAGGAACTTAGCAATCTAGGAGATTCAATTGGAAAGAATGGGAATCAATTCCTTGGAAGACATGTATCAAGGAGATGAAGATTTCAAGGAGGCCTATGAAGTTTGTAAGGACATGAATGAAAGGTATCATACTGATTTTTCTGGTTATATCCTCCAAGAAGGCTTACTTTTCAAAGGCAGTCAACTTTGTATTCCTAATTGCTCCACGAGGGAAAATATTGTAAAAGAAAAGCATTGTGGAGCTTTTTCAGGACACTTTGGACTTGAAAAGACACTTGAATTGGTTAGGAGATTCTACTTCTAGCCTAGGATGCAGTCACATGTAAGAAAGTATGTGACAGAGTGTGTGGTATGCCAAAGGGAAAAAGGGAAAAGTTCAAATGTAGGTCTATATACCCCATTACTAATTCCTACTAAACCTTGGAATTTAGTTAGCATGGATTTTGTCTTAGGTCTTCCTAGGACTAAATCGGGATATGACAGTATATATGTTGTTGTGGACAGGTTTTCCAAAATGGCACACTTTTTGCCATGCAAAATTACACATGATGCTTCCAATATTGCAGGTTTGTTCTTCAAGGAGGTTGTTAGACTTCATGGGTTACCTTTAAGCATTATCTTAGACTGAGATCCTAAGTTTGTAGGACATTTTTGGAGGACTTTATGGCATAGGTTAGGGACAAATTTGTCCTTCTCTTCTGCTTATCACCCTCAATTTGATGGACAAACAGAGGTGATTAATAGATCCCTTGGTAATTTGTTGAGTTGTTTGACTAAGGACCATGGGGTCACTTGGGATATTATTCTTCCACAAGCATAATTCTCATATAATGACTATATGAATAGAAGTATTGGACTGATTCCTTTCCAAATTGTATATGGAACCCATCATAGAGGTGTTCTTGAACTCAGAGAAGTGTAGAATATTGAAACAAGGAGTGCTCAAGTGGATGATTTTGTTGAAGTAATGAGAGACACGCATCAACAAGTCCAGGATAGATTGATACAAACCACTGAAAAGTATAAGCAAGCAACATATGTCACAAGGAGAGATGTTTAGTTTAAAGTGGGAGACATGGTGTTGATTCATCTCAAAAAAGAAAGACTCCCTAAGGAGAAGTACACCAAGCTACTCATGAAAAATATAGGTCCTTTTAAGGTCCTAAAATTACGTGGAACAAATGCATACAAGATATATCTACTCCCTGATGTTGGTTTATCTCCTATATTCAATGTATCTGATATATATGCATATAAAGTGTTGTGCCCAAACTTTTGGGCTAAAAAATGGAACAAAAATGTAAATAAGTCTACATTTAAAGTGGAATCAAATAAGTCTTGTCTTCACTAGGATGTAAATAGAATTGTTTTCTAAAGTTGGATTAATTAACTAACTCAAATAAGTGACATTAATTAATGGAGATTAATTATTCCCAAGAGGGTTGTCGCAATTTAATTAGTTTATTTAATTATCTTAAATTAATTGCCGCTAATTAAAGTCTAGGGGTATTCAGATATCTCAAATGCATTTAAAATTTATGCCGAGCTGATTGAATGATGATGAGGATATCTTAAATTAAAAATTTAATAAATCAAGCACACACAAATTCATTATTTAAATCTAACCGGCAAGGGTTCAAATTCCATAATGTCATTTGTAAAATAAATTCAATTTTATACTATAGCCAATTTTAATTTCCCCTAAACCTTCAAATTTGACGATATAAATAATCTGGCCAACACTAGCTTCATAGGCTAAAAATTCGTAAAAATAATTAATAATTTTCAATTATAAATTTTCCCCAATTTAAAATATAACTTGATGTCCATATTTAATTGAATATATCAAATAACTATATAGTTTCCTTAGTTGAATAATTTAAATCAATTATGCAATTAATGTAACCATATAACATTAATATCCATTTTTAAATCTTATAAAATAAACTATATTAAAAATTAATTTTCTCCCAAATAGAATAAGGAGTTTTAAATTAATAACACATATAGCTAGAATTATATGGGGGAAATCTTTTTCAAAATTTGAAAAGTATTTCCCCCCTCTTCTTATTTTAATTTATATTTTAAACCTAGAACCCTAACAAGGGTTGAGTAATTATCCTCTCCTATATTTTGTTTAAAATCCACTTAATAATTCCTCTCTTTTATTTTTATATTATTAGCTAACCCTAATACTTTTTGTCTTTTTATTTGAATGCAAACCCTAATCTGGATTTGGATTAGGGTTGCATATTTTATCCAACTAAAAATCTTAATCTTTTTGTTTTGCCTTTATTCTAACCTGAAACTGGGTTAGGGTTTATCCCTTTTCTTTTTTTTGTGTGTGTATGTTGTGTGTTATGCAGGTCCAAAACAGGGCAAGGCGGCGACCGAATGGAGGTTGGGTTTCACAGTGCGGGCTCCCCCTTGGATGCCGCTGTGTTTACACATAGTGGCGAGCGGTGTCGTCCACTATGTGCACCCATAGTGGTGGCTGGTGTCGTCCACTATGTGTACACATAGTGGCGGCCAGTGTCGTCCACTGTGCGTAAGCACAATGGCAGCTGCATGTCGTCCACTATGTCTACATGTCATGCCCAAAATTTAGGGCAAAAATGGAACAATTTTTTTTTTTTAAAACATACTAATTAATTAACAAGTTCACTCACACGACAAGCGTTATTGAAAATTTTCATAATTATATTCGAGCTAATTCTGAAACGAACCAAGCATCGATAATTTGTTTAATTTTATTTGCGGAAAACGAACTGGTTTAATTTTATCTCCACGAGATACCTAGTCATTAGGTTTACTAAATCAATCAAGCTAAAGGAGTAGGAGAGGAAAGATTAATTTAATCTCCAATATGACTATATAGCCTAACCAATCATTTTTAAATTTTCTCTTTATTACTTGCTCCAAATTATAACCAGAATTATATAAATATATATATATATATATATTTATATTTATATATACATATATATATATATATTTATAATTAAATACTTAATCCAAATTATGACCAGAATTTATATATATACATATATATATATCCATATATATATATATAGATACATATATATATATTACATATATTTTAAATATTTTAATTCTAATTCAAAAGCACAATAACTTTCTAATTATTAATCCATATTTCCCCAACCCTAATTAGGGTTCTATTTTCTTATATATATATATATATATATTTACAATTCTAATTATCATATTATTTTTAAATTTCTTTGCCCTAGCCCATGCCCGGGCTAGGGTTTAACCCATATTTCGGTTCTTCCCTTTCCAATGTGGTTTCTGGAATCCATAAGTCTGAGGTGCGGGATTTCGGTTCTGAAACCGATCCCTATTGTCCTGTGGTCTAACCTGAATTTCCTCGGCAATCAGTGCCTTCTCTAAAGCAACCCGAAGGCTCTCTGGAGCGGACATCCTAACAGGCCCGGCTATACCGGCATTTAATCCCCTGATGAAGCGGTTTACAAGAAGTTTCTCATCCTTTAGATAATCTACATATGGCAACAACTCAAAGAATTTACTCTCATACTGGGTTACTGACAAGCCTTTTTGTTGGAGATCATGAAATTCATCTATACGACGCTGCTTGAAGTGCTCTGATAGGTACCTCTCACAGAACCTCTCTGTGAATATCTCCCAAGTGAGTGTATCAGGAACTAATCCGCATTTGTACTCTTCTTGTCTCCACCAAGTGGAGGCTGTCCCTCTCAGAAGATGAACTGCAACACGTGCTTTCAAGTTGCTCTCATAAGAACGCAACACAAAGCACCTCTCAAGACTCAGAAGCCATGCCTCGGCCTCTACTCCAACTGTAGAACCTCTGAAGGATGGTGGTTGGAGGCGCATGACCTCCCTGATGAGATCCCCTGGATCTCGACGACCTCTCTCAAAATAAACTGGTTCCACCCCTGGAGGTGGTCCTAGCATATGCACTGACTCTGGCTCATTTCCACCCTGACTCTCTACAGGAATCGGAGCTGGGCTCCTGCTTCGTTCTCTATCAACAGATCTATGACTCCCAGAGTCATGACTCCTAACCTGAGGGTTCTCTGCTGGGATCCTTTCCTGAACAATGCCAATAAGATTCTGAATGGCTGCTAAAATGTCACGGTTAGGTTCATTTGGTTGTTCGAGAGGTGCTCCTGGGTTCTCCTCTGGAACCGATGCCTCCCTCTCTACCTCATCGCGTGCTATGCGCACACGTCTAGGACCCCGTCCGCGCTTGCGAGCTTGTCGTGTCATCGGAGGCATCCTAAGAGGAAAATAAGGCAAAACAATTAATTAATTTCTTTTAGGATAATATTAATTCAATTAAGTTTCAAAGTCTGATAAAATCAATTTAACAAAATAATTTTAAATATTCCAATGCGAAACGTAAGTGAGTAAGGCTCCTAGTGTGGAAACCTTGCTCTGATACCAAAATGTCATGCCCAAAATTTAGGGCAAAAACGGAACAAATTTTTTTTTTAAAACATACTAATTAATTAACAAGTTCACTCACACGACAAGCATTATTGAAAATTTCCATAATTATATTCGAGCTAATTCTGAAACGACCCAAGCATCGATAATTTGTTTAATTTTATTTGCGGAAAACTAACTGGTTTAATTTTATCTCCACGAGATACCTAGTCATTAGGTTTATTAAATCAATCAAGCTAAAGGAGTAGGAGAGGAAAGATTAATTTAATCTCCAATATGACTATATAGCCTAACCAATCATTTTTAAATTTTCTCTTTATTACTTGCTCCAAATTATAACCAGAATTATATAATATTTATATATATATATATATATATTTATATATATATATATATATTTATATATATATATATATTTATAATTAAATACTTAATCCAAATTATAACCAGAATTTATATATATACATATATATATATATATCCATATATATATATATAGATACATATATATATATATATATATATATATATATTACATATATTTTAAATATTTTAATTCTAATTCAAAAGCACAATAACTTTCTAATTATTAATCCATATTTCCCCAACCCTAATTAGGGTTCTATTTTCTTATATATATATTTACAATTCTAATTATCATATTATTTTTAAATTTCTTTGCCCTAGCCCATGCCCGGGCTAGGGTTTAACCCATATTTTTTTTTTAACAGAGAATTTTTTTGGTAGGCTGAAAGCCCAAGGCGGCCATGATTTTTTTTTGTGCAGGTTACGGAAGTGGAGGCAGGGAGGGCCATGGCGCCACTGTGTGGGCGCACAGTGGGCACCGCGGCACCATTGTGTGTCCACACAGTGGGCGCCACTAGTGGCTCCCCACTGTGTGGCCACACAGTTGCGCCCGCGGCCATCACTATGTGTCCACACAGTGGGAGCTGAAGCGGCTCCACTGTGTGTGCACACAGTGGGCGCCGCACGGCCCTCACTGTGCGTACACACAGTGGGGTCCGCGTGGACCCAAAAATAATCCCCCCCTTTTTTTTTAATTTTTTTTTTTTAAGATATATTATATATAAATATATATATATATATATATTTATATAAATTTATAATCATAGTTAAAAGGGTGAAAAAATTCCAACATATATATATATATTTTTTTAAAAAAAGATTTCCATGCAACAATTTTAAATTAATATAACAAAGGAAAAGCATTAAGTTAATTCAGAAACATATATATATATATATATATATATATATATATATATATATATATATATATATATATATATATATATATATATATATATATATATATATATATATATATATATATATATGTGATAAGTATTTTTTAATCAACACTATCTAAAATTACAATTTAGAAATACATTTTAAGAAATACAATATACTTCTCTAGAGTAAAAAGATTCATTGATTTTTCCTCTAATAAAATATTTACATAAAACATCTTTTTTCTTTAAAATACTTAAGATCTTTCAACATAAATCAACTCCTATTTTGCCACAAGTAAAATATAGATAAAATTTAAATGAAATCTATTCTTTTTTTTTCCATAATACAAAGAGGCTTTTGCATGCAACTCAAAATAACTTTTCTTTTACTAAAAACCAGAAGTAAAAATGAAACAAGCTTTTTTTTTTTTTTTTTTTTTCAACTCTAATATATTCTACAAATTTACAGGATGTTTCTTTGTATAGCCACAAAAATAAAACTTCAAGTCTATTTTCAAGAATTACAACATGCTTCTCTTTTCTATGAATGAGACATACTTCTATAACAAATTTAAACAAATATCTGCAACTGCATTTAAGTATCTTCAATAATAATCTTCTGTGTCTTTTTCATGGTTCCTATTCTCTTTCTCCTGACTTTTCTATATAATAGAAAAACACAAATATGACCACGGAGTGCTCACCTCCCAGCCTAGGCTAACTGGTAGCCACCCCCGAGCTCGGAGAACCAATTCCTAAATGGGTAACAAACAGGCAAACACATAGAAAACAAATGCATACAGATTTTCCAGACACATTCCCAACTTGGCTTTCACAGCACCACACTTTGGTGATGAACATTTTCAAAGGGTGGTAGTGGACCAATACCCTGAGGAGAACTGCAAGTATGAAATAAACAAGAAGCCACCTCATGGCAAAATAATACTATCAAGAATCTCAACCCCTTATTCCTTATGCCCCCCATAGGCATTCTAGCCTTATATCCCTCCTTATGACCCCCATTGCACAAACAGGCCATGCAGCAAGGGTCACACAAAGATCCCTTGTGATCGCTCTCAAAAGAGAGTCTCTCACTCGAGGGTTGTCATTGCTACCACCCTCAAGATCCTCTTCTCTCCCAAGAGTAAGAGGTCTTGAGAAAACTCCCAAAACACAAACAAATCATAATGCAAAAATACCAAAAGATTTTCTAACATAAACTTTCAAGAACATAGATTTCTTACACCAACAAACTTCCAGACATAAACAAGAAGAAGACATTAAAAAGAATAACTGAAACCAACCTTAATCTGCCCAAAGGTATTATGATATTTGATGAAGAGCTGCCCAATCCACGAATCTCTATCCTTCTACCCTTAATCAATTTTTCTATTCCATAACATTATTTTCTTTTCAAATTTTCTTCTGTCTCCAAAAATGGAGAGTGGGTGATTACCCTCCAATTATCAAAAATCTTCCTTAAGAAGCTCACTTTCAGAGTTCTCACAGGTTTCTAAAAAACCAAAAAGGAAAGAAAGCAAAAATGGAAAAAGACTCTCATTCCAAAAGGAAAAATCTTGATTAGATTTAACTTCTAATTTTTCAATTTTCGCTCAACTCAAAAAAACCAATTTTTAAAGCATTAAAAAGATCATTATAAAGTAGAAACTTGCCTAAAATTACCCCTAACCCCTAGGTATACCTTATGGGCTTTAGGAAACCCTATTAAACTACCCCTAGGTGTTCATTTAACCCATTTTAAACCCCTCTGAAGTTTATTTTCGGGTCAAACATAAGTTGACCACCCCAAATATTATATTCCCAAAGTATTTATGACAACACATTATTTTATTTAAGAAAACTAAAATTAAACACTTTCCCACCAAGAGACAAAATAAAACATTTAAATTTAAATCCACACATGTGTCAAGTGACACAAATAAAACACTTTTACAAAAATGAAACATGAAATTGTCTCTTGTGGTTTTTTTGCACAATAAATTTAAATAACACTTAACACTCATGCAGCATATACTGTTACGAATAAAATACAACACAAACGGGGTGTTGTCTCTCCAAATAGACAAACCCTGGCTTACGAACATACATAAGTCTAGGTTTGATTCTCCGTAATTTTCCATGGTCACATGGTAAATTTCCTGCACATCTCAATTTACACATTAGTACTTCCAAATATCCATATATAATATAATTCAATAATATAACAATACACATCATTACTTGCATATAATTTTCATCTGCATAGATTGAATACATCTTTTATCAAGCAAATTCACATAAGCAATTTCATCCCAATTCACATAAACTAAACATACATCATAGTTCTATATTCAGAGTAAAGTCCTGCAAATTCAATAACAACATCTATCATTGCAATATCATCCTATCTAACAATCATGTAGTGTTCTATCTCATAAAGCATATAAGTAAATCATCAAATCATAGCAATGTTATCCAAATCCTGAAATCATATAAGTTCTAAGTCTCAAAACGCATCAAAATAAAGTATCCATAATAGTTTAAAATATAAAATCCACTGAATGTCAGACTGAGTCGAGGTGAGGCCTCACATCCTCCCCCTCTAGGCATGAACTTCCTCCTGGAGTTCATCAAAGAGGTGGGGGTACTCCAATCTCATACGTGCTTCGTCCTCCCATGAAGCCGTAACCTCATCATAACAATCCCACTGGACCCTAGCCTGGTCCAGCTCTCGACCTCGAAGGGCCAATGTCCGACATGCCAAAATGCGAATGGGCTCCAAAGCTAGCTGCCCATCCGCCTCCACCTGCAAGGCATCCCAATCTAAAAGGTGAGACTCATCATAGATATACTTCCTCAAAACTGAAACATGAAACACATCGTGGATGCGTGACAGGCTAGGTGGCAAAGCTAAATGGTAGGCAACAGGGCCTATCCTCTCCAGAATCTCAAAAGGTCCTACAAAGCGAAGTGCGAGCTTAGAACCCTTTCCGTAACGGATTGGACTCTTATGCGGTCGCACTCTCAAGAAAACTCTGTCTCCAACTAAGTAGCTACGATTTATCCTCTTTGCATCGGCATATTTCTTCTGTCTATCCTGAGCTTCTTTGAGACATTGCCTAATCAAATCCACCTGCTGTTCCATATCCTGAACTAACTCAGGACCAATAGCAACTCTATCCTCTATGCGATCCCAACTCAAGGGCATCCTGCAAGGCCTGCTATATAATGCTTGGTAGGGTGGCATCCCCAAAGAAGTGTGATGCCCATTGTTATAGGCAAACTCCACTAAGGGAAGATACTCCTCCCACCGGGTCTGATGATCCATGACGTACATACGAAGCATATCCTCTAACACCTGATTGACCCTCTTTGTCTGACCATCTGTCTCTGGGTGATAGGCTATACTGAAATTGAGTTTCATGCCCATAGCTGCCGGTAATGACTTCCAAAAGGTAGAAGTGAAAAGAGAATCCCTGTCAGAAATAATCTTGCGGGGTACGCCATGTAGTCTAACAATGTCTCGCAAGAACACCTATGCTACTGCTGGAGCTGTGAATGTAGTACAAACTAGTGAAAAGTGAGCTACTTTGGTCAACTTGTCAACTGTCACCAAGATGGCATCATGGCGACGAGAAGACATAGGGAGACCAATGATGAAATCCATGGATATAGTATCCCACTTCCACTCTGGTATAGCATGAGACTGAAGCAACCCACCTGGATGGCGGTGCTCCGCCTTTACCCTCTGACACTCGAGACATCGAGCTACTATCTCAGCAATGAGCTGCCGCATTCCCGGCCAATGATACAACTGCCTCAAGTCAGCATGCAACTTCTTAACCCCAGGATACACTGCATAAGGAGCTCTATGAGCTTCCGTGACAATGAACTCTCGCAATCCTCTAGAGGAAGGTACATAAATGTGCCCTCTGTGGCGTAACAGTCAATCAGACTCCAAAGAATAATCCACATATTTCCCTTCTAGAATAACCTGAGAACGTAATACCTGACAAACCTCTGCATACCATCCATCCTCTGACAAGTGCCGAAGTATATGGTCTCTCAAGTCTGTGCCCATGGATATGGTGTAAACCTCATGACGTCTCCTACTCAAGGCATCTGCAACTACATTTTCCTTTCCTTTGATGTAGTGAACGTCAAAATCATATTCGCACAAGAAATCCATCCATCTCCTCTGACGTGCATTAAGGTTCGGCTGAGTGAAGATGTACTGAAGACTCTGATGGTCTGAATGCAACTCGAAGTGGTGACCTAAAAGGAAGTGTCTCCATCTCACGAGTGCATGCACTACTGCTACGAGCTCAAGGTCATGAGTGGGATAATTAAGTTCATGAGTCTTAAGTTTCCTAGACTCGAAAGCTATGGCCCTACCACCCTGCATAAGAACTGCCCCTAAACCCTCTAGGGAAGCATCTGTACAAACCATGAAGTTAGCTGAAGGATCTGGTACAACGAGGATAGGAGCACTAGTAAGTGCCTTCTTGATTTCCTGAAAGGCCTTCTTGCACTTCTCTGTCCACTCAAATTTCTTCCCTTTACGCTGAAGAGAAGTAATAGGGTGTGCGACTCTGGAGAAACCCTCGACAAAACGTCGGTAATACCCTGCTAAACCCATGAAACTCCTGACCTCTGTCACACTGGTAGGCACTGGCCAATCCATAATAGCCCTAATCTTTGATGGGTCGACTGAGATCCCATCACCGAAAATAATGTGTCCAAGGTACTTGACCTCAGATCGAAAGAAAACACACTTCGATAGGCTGCCAAACAACTGGTTATCCCGCAAACACTGCAATACCTATTTCAGGTGCTCCTCATGCTCCTTCTCATTCCGAGAATATATCAGTATATCATCGAGGAACACAATAATAAAATGGTCCAGAAAGGTACGGAACACCCCATTCATGAGGCTCATAAAAACTGCTGGGGCATTCGTAAGTCCAAAGGGGACTACGGTAAACTCATAGTGACCATATCTAGTGTGAAATGCAGTCTTGTAGATATCACTTTCCACTATTCTCAACTAATGATATCCTGACTTCAGATCTATTTAGGAAAAGACTTTGGCACCCTGAAGCTGGTCAAATAAATCATCAATTCTGGGCAATGGATATCAGTTCTTGATGGTTACTTTATTTAGCTGTTGATAATCCATACACAATCGGAGAGATCCATCCTTCTTCTTAACGAAGATGACTGGTGCACCCCATGGGGATACGCTAGGATGGATATGACCCTTGTCAAGAAGTTCCTCAAGCTAAATTTTAAGTTCATTAAGCTCATTTGTGGTCATTCTATAAGGTGCTCTGGAAACTGGCTCGGCTCCTGGTACTAGGTCTATATGAAAATCAATCTCTCTGCGGGGAGGCATTCCCGGTAAATCTGAAGGAAATACATCTGAATATCCCTTAAGCATAGGATGGTCATCGAGCAATGTTTCTTTTTTCCTCCTCTTCCCCTCTATCACTGATCGTGATAGCAAAAAGATGACATCCCTTCCGCATGCTCCGCTTAAGCTGCATTGCAGAGATCATACGAAGAGACACAGGCCTCTAAATCCCGGTGATAACTATGGGCGAACCATGATCATCCTCACACTCAATCCTTTTCAGGTGGCAATCCATCTTGGCTCTATGGGCATAAAGCCAATCCATGCCAAGTACGATTCCATAAGATCCAAGTGGAGTCACTCTAAGGTCTACTAAAGTGGTGGTCTTGCAAATCTGCAGCTGACATGCCCTAACCTCTGATTCCACTGACACTCTAGCCCCTGAAGCTAATTCCACTTCCCAACTGACACCCTGCCTAGTTGCCACTAGCCTGCAATGCTCCACAACCGATGGAGATATAAAGGAGTCAGTAGCTCCTGAATCAAACAAAATAGATACATTGTTACCTTTGATTATACCTGTAGATTCGATAACCGTGGCCTGATGCTCAGCCTGACGGTTGTCAACTGCTATGAATACTCTATGGGACCTGCCCATATCACCAACTATCAGCTCTGAAGCGGCCATCCGCTGACTCCCTGCTACCTGTCCCTAAGGGCAATCCCTTGCCATATGCCCCATGGCTCCACACGTAAAGCAAGCACCCCGTGCCTGGAACTGGGCACCTTGAGGCCTAAAGAATGACTGACCTCCTGTCCTACTGGATCCGCTGTACCCACCCCTGGAGGACTGCTGAGTCCCCGTCGGCTGTGTGTACTGCCCCTGTGCTCTTTGATCACGTTTCTGTCCCTGAGTCTGCCACTGCTTGGGCTTGGAGCCCTGCAGATACTATGGAGGCTTCTGCCTCTGGTTCTGTGGTGTCTGTTGTGGAGGAGGGGGTTTGGAGAACCCCTGAGAATTTCGGTTGTTCCCTTTCCAATGTGGTTTTTGGAATCCATAAGTTTGAGGTGCGGGATTTCGGTTCTGAAACTGATCCCTATTGTCCTATGGTCTAACTTGAATTTCTTTGGCAATCAGTGCCTTCTCTACAGCAACCCGAAGGCTCTCTGGAGAGGACATCCTAACAGGCCCGGCTATACTAGCATTTAATCCCCTGATGAAGCGGTTTACAAGAAGTTTCTCATCCTTTATATAATCTACATATGGCAACAACTCAAAGAATTTACTCTCATACTGGGTTACTGACAAGCCTTTTTGTTGGAGATCATGAAATTCATCTATACGACGCTGCCTGAAGTGCTCTGATAGGTACCTCTCACGGAACCTCTCTGTGAATATCTCCCAAGTGAGTGTATCAGGAATTAATCCACATTTGTACTCTTCCTATCTCCACCAAGTGGAGCTTGTCCCTCTCAGAAAATGAACTGCAACACGTGCTTTCAAGTTGCTCTCATAAGAACATAATGCAAAGCACCTCTCAAGACTCAAAAGCCATGCCTCGGCCTCTACTCCATCTGTAGAACCTCTGAAGGATGGTGGTTGGAGGCGCATGACCTCCCTGATGAGATCCCCTAGATCTCGATGACCTCTCTCAAAATAAACTAGTTCCACCCCTGGAGGTGGTCCTGGCATATGCACTGACTCTGGCTCATTTCCACCCTGACTCTCTACAGGAATCAGAGCTGGGCTCCTGCTTCGTTCTCTATCAACAGATCTATGACTCCCAGATTCATGACTCCTAACCTGAGGGTTCTCTGCTGGGATCCTTTCCTGAACAATGCCAATAAGATTTTGAATGGCTGCTAAAATGTCACCGTTAGGTTCATTTGGTTGTTCGGGAGGTGCTCCTGGGTTCTCCTCTGGAACCGATGCCTCCCTCTCTACCTCATCGCGTGCTATGCGCACATGTCTAGGACCCCGTCCGCGCTTGCGAGCTTGTCGCGTCATCAGAGGCATCCTAAGAGGAAAATAAGGCAAAACAATTAATTAATTTCATTTAGGATAATATTAATTCAATTAAGTTTCAAAGTCTGATAAAATCAATTTAACAAAATAATTTTAAATATTCCAAGGCGAAACGTAAGTGAGTAAGACTCCTAGTGTGGAAACCTTGCTCTGATACCAAAATGTCATGCCCAAAATTTAGGGCAAAAACGGAACAAATTTTTTTTTTAAAACATACTAATTAATTAACAAGTTCACTCACACGACAAGCGTTATTGAAAATTTCCATAATTATATTCGAGCTAATTCTGAAACAAACCAAGCATCGATAATTTGTTTAATTTTATTTGCGGAAAACTGACTGGTTTAATTTTATCTCCACGAGATACCTAGTCATTAGGTTTATTAAATCAATCAAGCTAAAGGAGTAGGAGAGGAAAGATTAATTTAATCTCCAATATGACTATATAGCCTAACCAATCATTTTTAAATTTTCTCTTTATTACTTGCTCCAAATTATAACCAGAATTATATATATATATATATATATATATATATATATATATATATTTATATATACATATATATATATTTATAATTAAATACTTAATCCAAATTATGACCATAATTTATATATATACATATATATATATATATCCATATATATATATAGATACATATATATATATATTACATATATTTTAAATATTTTAATTCTAATTCAAAAGCACAATAACTTTCTAATTATTAATCCATATTTCCCCAACCCTAATTAGGGTTCTATTTTCTTATATATATATTTACAATTCTAATTATCATATTATTTTTAAATTTCTTTGCCCTAGCCCATGCCCGGGCTAGGGTTTAACCCATATTTTTTTGCTGGGCCGAAACCCCAAGGCGGCCATGATTTTTTTTTGTGCAGGTTACAGAAGTGGAGGCGGGGAGGGCCGTGGCGCCACTGTGTGGACGCACAGTGGGCGCCATGACACCACTATGTGTCCACACAGTGGGCGCCACTAGTGGCTCCCCACTGTGTGGCCACACAGTGGCGGCCACAGCCATCCACTATGTGTGCACATAGTGGGCGCCGCGCGGCCCTCACTGTGCGTACACACAGTGGGGTCCGCGTGGACCCAAAAACAATTCCCCCCTTTTTTTTTAATTTATTTATTTTTTAAATATATTATATATAAATATATATATATATTTATATTTATATAAATTTATAATCATAGTTAAAAGGGTGAAAAAATTCCAACATATATATATATATTTTTAAAAAGAGATTTACATGCAACAATTTTAAATTAATATAACAAAGGAAAAGCATTAAGTTAATTTAGAAACATATATATATATATATATATATATATATATATATATATATATATATATATATATATATATATATATATATATATATATATATATATATATATATATATATATGATAAGTATTTTTTAATCAACACTAACTAAAAATACAATTTAGAAATACATTTTAAGAAATACAATATACTTCTCTAGAGTAAAAAGATTCATTGATTTTTCCTCTAATAAAATATTTACATAAAACATCTTTTTTCTTTAAAATACTTAAGATCTTTCAGCATAAATAAACTCCTATTTTGCCACAAGTAAAATATAGATAAAATTTAAATGAAATCTATTCTTTTTTTTTTCCATAATACAAAGAGGCTTTTGCATGCAACTCAAAATAACTTTTCTTTTACTAAAAACCAGAAGTAGAAATAAAACAAGCTTTTTTTTTTTTTTTTTTTTTCAACTCTAATATATTCTACAAATTTACAGGATGTTTCTTTGTATAGCCACAACAATAAAACTTCAAGTCTATTTTCAAGAATTACAACTTGCTTCTCTTTTCTATGAATGAGACATACTTCTATAACAAATTTAAACAAATATCTGCAACTGCATTTAAGTATCTTCAATAATAATCTTCTGTGTCTTTTTCATGGTTCCTATTCTCTTTCTCCTGACTTTTCTATATAATAGAAAAACACAAATATGACCACGGAGTGCTCACCTCCCAGCCTAGGCTAACTGGTAGCCACCCCCGAGCTCGGAGAACCAATTCCTAAATGGGTAACAAACAGGCAAACACATAGAAAGCAAATGCATACAGATTTTCCAGACACATTCCCAACTTGGCTTTCACAGCACCACACTTTGGTGATGAACATTTTCAAAGGGTGGTAGTGGACCAATACCCTGAGGAGAACTGCAAGTATGAAATAAACAAGAAGCCACCTCATGGCAAAATAATACTATCAAGAATCTCAACCCCTTATTCCTTATGCCCCCCATAGGCATTCTAGCCTTATATCCCTCCTTATGACCCCCATTGCACAAACAGGCCATGCAGCAAGGGTCACACAAAGATCCCTTGTGATCGCTCTCAAAAGAGAGTCTCTCACTCGAGGGTTGTCATTGCTACCACCCTCAAGATCCTCTTCTCTCCCAAGAGTAAGAGGTCTTGAGAAAACTCCCAAAACACAAACAAATCATAATGCAAAAATACCAAAAGATTTTCTAACATAAACTTTCAAGAACATAGATTTCTTACACCAACAAACTTCCAGACATAAACAAGAAGAAGACATTAAAAAGAATAACTGAAACCAACCTTAATTTGCCCAAAGGTATTATGATATTTGATGAAGAGCTGCCCAATCCACGAATCTCTATCCTTCTACCCTTAATCAATTTTTCTATTCCATAACATTATTTTCTTTTCAAATTTTCTTCTGTCTCCAAAAATGGAGAGTGGGTGATTACCCTCCAATTCTCAAAAATCTTCCTTAAGAAGCTCACTTTCAGAGTTCTCACAGGTTTCTAAAAAACCAAAAAGGAAAGAAAGCAAAAATGGAAAAAGACTCTCATTCCAAAAGGAAAAATCTTGATTAGATTTAACTTCTAATTTTTCAATTTTCGCTCAACTCAAAAAAACCAATTTTTAAAGCGTTAAAAAGATCATTATAAAGTAGAAACTTGCCTAAAATTACCCCTAACCCCTAGGTATACCTTATGGGCTTTAGGAAACCCTATTAAACTACCCCTAGGTGTTCATTTAACCCATTTTAAACCCCTCTGAAGTTTATTTTCGGGTCAAACATAAGTTGACCACCCCAAATATTATATTCCCAAAGTATTTATGACAACACATTATTTTATTTAAGAAAACTAAAATTAAACACTTTCCCACCAAGAGACAAAATAAAACATTTAAATTTAAATCCACACATGTGTCAAGTGACACAAATAAAACACTTTTACAAAAATGAAACATGAAATTGTCTCTTGTGGTTTTTTTGCATAATAAATTTAAATAACACTTAACAGTCATGCAGCATATATTGTTACGAATAAAATACAACACAAACGGGGTGTTGTCTCTCCAAATAGACAAACCCTGGCTTACAAACATACATAAGTCTAGGTTTGATTCTCCGTAATTTTCCATGGTCACATGGTAAATTTCCTGCACATCTCAATTTACACATTAGTACTTCCAAATATCCATATATAATATAATTCAATAATATAACAATACACATCATTACTTGCATACAATTTTCATCTGCATAGATTGAATACATCTTTTATCAAGCAAATTCACATAAGCAATTTCATCCCAATTCACATAAACTAAACATACATCATAGTTCTATATTCAGAGTAAAGTCCTGCAAATTCAATAACGACATCTATCATTGCAATATCATCCTATCTAACAATCATGTAGTGTTCTATCTCATAAAGCATATAAGTAAATCATCAAATCATAGCAATGTTATCCAAATCCTGAAATCATATAAGTTCTAAGTCTCAAAATGCATCAAAATAAAGTATCCATAATAGTCTAAAATATATAATATCCACTGAATGTTAGACTGAGTCGAGGTGAGGCCTCACACTACACATAGTGGTGGCACCTCTCATGCCGTCCATTGTGTGTGAACATAGTGGCTCGGCCCATGAGCTGTCCGCTGTGTTAACACATAGTGGTTCGGCCCTATGCCCCCCAATTTTGTTTATTTACAAAGTTTAAAATGTGAATATATATATATATATATAAACAGATTCATGCAAATATCATTGTTATATTTATGTGCTTTTTTTAATATATATATATATATTTATATATGGATTTCCAAACTCTTAGGGTTAGGATATTTTTTTTAAATAAATTTATACATTAGCATGCAGGTATGTTAGAAATGTACAGGCAACTCTTAGATAGATTTAGTTGTATATTTTCTTTTTTGAAAGATTTAATTATTCATAATTAGTTTAACTTATACCTTTATTGTCCAAGAATAGATCTGCATGCATTTCTTTTCTTTTTTTTCAAACAACAATACATTTTTTTTGACAGTAATACTAGTAGCAAGCTAAAGACTATAATTAGGTTTTATTTTTATTTCTTTTGTTTATAGGTTAATTTTCTGCTATGTATAAATAGAAATAAAAAATGATAGAAATAACAACATTTAAATATTGCAAGTAAATACTTAAAAACACATTGCATTTCATTTTTTGCATCTATCATTTCTTTACAAAAATTGCAGAAATAAACAACAACAGATTTCAGTTTAAGACATAATTAAATAAAATAAACATCAACAATATATTTCAGAATTTAAATAAAAAATGCTTTTCATATATGAATGTATGAACTCAAGTTGTCAATCTTTACAAATGGGTAAAATACCCAATTAGTCTCTCATTCCTAATGAATGAGGACTTTGCTAACTAACACATTTCTATCCTACAAAATAATTACAATAATTACATTTTTCTTTCTTTCTTTTAGCAACTAAGAAAAATCTACAACTAAGTAAAATCTGCTACTAAGTAAAATCTGCTACTCCTAGCTTTCTTTCCTCTTTCCAAGCAACCTGCATATAGAACATAAGGTTGTGACCATGGGATGCTGACCTCCAAGCCTAGGCTTACTAGAAGCTACCCCCGAGCTTGGAGAACCAAGTCCTAGACAGGTTACACTCAAGAAAACACAAACAAGCAAGGGGAAAACAAAACACAACAAACACATTCCCTTCCCAAGCTGAAACTTCATCACATAATGAAATGTTTTACTAGGGTGGAAGTGGACCAAGTACCCTAGAGGAGATCTGCTAGATAGTAACTCACAGCCAACTCATGGCATCGAAGAAAACACAATAAAACTCATCTTAATCCCCATATGCTTATGACCCCCAAAGGCACACCTACCATATTTTCTCCCCTTATAACCCCCGAATGCATAAACAACACTATGCAGCAAGGGTCACATGGACAATCCCTTGAGATCACTCTCATGATGAGAGCCTCTCACTCTAAGGTTGTCAAACTCCTTCCACCCCCAACACCATTCTACCCTCCCAAGGGTAAGATGGCCTTGGATACTCCCAAAGCAAAATAAAAATGCATAACAAGGAAAAGGGAGAAACCACATAAAAGCTTTCACAATTACAATACAAAGAAAAATTACAATATTTTCATTCAATCATTCTACAAACAAATTTTAACATATAAGCAAGAAAATGCACCTACCTTGAATCTGCCAAACGTATTCTAGGGAAAGCTTGGAGAAGAGAAGCCCAATCCACAAAATGTTTCTACAACACTTAGCCAAATTTTCCTATTTTGAAACTAGTTTTTTTTTCCACCAAAATTCGTCCAAAATCTCCAAAGATGGAGAGTGGGTGATTAGCTCACTAAGCCTCAATCTCTAGCCTAAGAAGGTTTCTCTCACTCCTTCCAACCTCTTGGATAGAGTGAGGGACTCCCATTGGTTAGTCTTTCCGAGGTCTTACACACTCCCTAACCAAGGCACCTCAAGAAGAGGAATGAAATGGGGAAAATGAATTACACCTATCAAGAAGGTTATCTAACCAAGGATGACACTCCTATAGATGGAATTCGTCCATCTTGGGAAAGCCACTTTTTTGAGTGGTTAAACAAGCCCTAGGGGAAGGACACATGACCTAATTTGGCCTTCACCCATAGGCACCCCATGAGGCCTAATAAAAATTCTCTAAAACTGACTCTAGGAGTTTATTTAACCCTTAGAAAGTCCACCTAAAGTTAACCTACAAGTCAACTCTGAGTTGACCCTCCTTGTGGCTCACTATCCTAGATTTCTTGGTACCTTCAAGGATAATTAGGAAATATAACAATTAAACAAAAATGAATCTCTCCAAAAAGGTGACATGAGAATTCCCAACACAACATACAACATAGGTGTCAAGTGACACTACAAAATAATTTTACATCACAAATACACACATGGCAATTGTCCCTTGAATGATTTAAACATTTGATTAAATACAATTTACACTCATGCAAAATTTTACGTTTACAAATAAAATACAATGCATATGGGGTGTTGTCTCTCCAAATAGACAACCCTTAGTTTTACGAATGCACATAGGCCTAGGCTCGATTCTACATAATATTTCCATGGTCACATGGATAATTTCTTACGTATCTCAATTTAAACATTAGTACTTTCCAATATCCTCATATAATATTAAACACATAATCAATAATACAATTCAATTGCTCTGCATAGAATTGAGATTATACAATACAATTTGCCACATATCAAAGGAATTCACATAAGCAATTCATCATAACCCTCATAATTTAATGCATTCATAAGATATGCAAACATATTTCTAGCATCATAATAAAGTCCTGCAAATCAAATAATGACATACATTGTCTCAATGTTACCCTATTCTAGGATCATATAAAATTCTATATCCACAAAGCATAAAAATGAAGCATCAATATATCAATGTTATCAAATTCATGGGATCATATAAAGTTCTATATCCATAATGCATAAAAATAAAGCATCCATAATAGTTCCAACATGAAAATCATTGAAAAGCTAGGATGGGTCAGGGTAGGGCCTCACACCCTCCCCAATTTAAAATATAACTTAACGTCCATATTTAATTGAATATATCAAATAACTATATAGTTTCCTTAGTTGAATAATTTAAATCAATTATGTGATTAATGTAACCATATAACATTAATCTCCATTTTTAAATCTTATAAAATAAACTATATTAAAAGTTAATTTTCTTTCAAATCGAATAAGGAGTTTTAAATTAGTAACACATATGGCTAGAATTATATGGGGGAAATCTTTTTCAAAATTTGAAAAGTATTTCCCCCCTCTTCTTATTTTAATTTATATTTTAAACCTCAAACCCTAACTAGGGTTGAGTAATTATCCTCTCCTATATTTTGTTTAAAATCCACTTGATAATTCCTCTCTTTTATTTTTATATTATTAGCTAACCCTAATTCGGATTTGGATTAGGGTTGCATATTTTATCCAACTAAAAATCTTAATATTTTTGTGTTGCCTTTACCCTAACCCAAAACTGGGTTACGGTTTATCCCTTTTTTTTTTTTTGTGTGTGTATGTTGTGTGTTATGCAGGGCCGAAACAGGGCAAGGTGATGGCCGAGATAGGGCAAGACGGTGACCGAGTGAAAGGGTAGAGGACAAATGGAGGTTGGGTTTCATAGTGCGGGCTCCCCCCCAGATGCCACTGTGTTTACACATAGTGGTGGGCAGTGTCGTCCATTGTGTGTACACACATTGGCGGTTGCAGGCCGTCCATTGTGTCTACACACAGTGCCGGCACCTCCCGCACTGTCTAGTGTGTGTGAACACAGTGGCTCAGCCCTATGCCCCCCAATTTTTTTTTTAATTTATTTACAAAGTTTTAAATGTGAATAATATATATATATATATAAACAAATTCATGCAAATATCTTTGTTATATTTATGTGCTTTTTTAAAAAAAGTATATATATATATATATATATATATATATATATATATATGCATTTCCAAACCCTTAGGATTAGGATTTTTTTTTTTGAATAAATTTATACATTAGCATGCAGGCATGTTAGAAATGTACAAGCAACCCCTAGATAGATTTAGTTGTATATTTTATTTTCTAAAAGGATTTAATTATTTATAATTAGTTTAACGTATACCTTCATTGTCCAAGACTAGATCTACATGCATTTTTTATTTTTTTCAAACAACAATATATTTTTTTTGATAGTAATACTAGCAGCAAGCTAAAGACTATAATTAGGTTTTATTATTATTTCTTTTGTTTATAGGTTAGTTTTCTGCTATGTATAAACAGAAATAAAAAATGACAGAAATAACAAAATTTAAATATTTCAAGTAAATACTTAAAAACACATTGCATTTCATTTTCTGCATCTATCATTTCTTTACAAAAATTGCAGAAATAAACAACAACAGATTTCAGTTTAAGACAAAATTAAATAAAAATAACAGCAGCAATATATTTTAGAATTTAAATAAAAAATGCTTTTCATATATGAATGTATGAACTCAAGTTGTCAATCTTTACAAATGGGTAACATACCCAATTAGTCTCTCATTCCTAATGAATGAGGACTTTACTAGCTAACACATTTCTATCCTACAAAATAATTACAATAATTACATTTTTATTTCTTTCTTTCTGCAACTAAGAAAAATTTGCAACTAAGTAAAATATGCTACTAAGTAAAATCTGCTACTCCTAGCTTTCTTTCCTCTCTCCAAGCAGTCCACATTACAAAACATAAGGCTATGAACATGGGGTGCTCACCTCCCAGCCTAGGCTTACTAGAAGCCACCCCCGAGATTGGAGAACCAAGTCCTAGATGAATTACACTCAAACAAACATAAACAAGCAAGGGGAAAATAAAACACAACAAACACATTCCCTTCCCAAGCTGAAACTTCATCACATAATGCGATGTTTTACTAGGGTGGAAGTGGACCAAGTACCCTAGAGGAGAACTGCTAGATAGTAACTCACAGCCAACTCATGGCATCTAAGAAAACACAATAAACTCGTCTTAACCCCCATATCCTTATGACCCCCAAAGGCATACCTACCATATTTTCCCCCCTTATGACCCTCGAATGAATAAACAACACTATGCAGCAAGGGTCACATGGACAACCCTTGAGATCACTCTAATGATGAGAGCCTCTCACTCTAAGGTTGTCAAACTCCTTCCACCCCCAACACCATTCTGCCCTCCCAAGGGTAAGATGGCCTTAGATACTCCCAAAGCATAATAAAAATGCATAACAAGGAAAAGGGAGAAACCACATAAAAACTTTCACAATTACAATACAAAGAAAAATTACAATATTTTCATTCAAGCATTCTACAAACAAATTTTAACATATAAGCAAGAAATTGCATCTACTTTGAATCTGCTAAGGGTATTCTAGGGAAAGCTTGGAGAAGAGCAGCCTAATCCACAAAACTTTTCTGCAACACTTAGCCAAATTTTCCTATTCTCAAACTGATTTTTTTTTCCTCCAAAAATTGTCCAAAATCTCCAAAGATGGAGAGTGGGTGATTATTTCACTAAGCCTCAATCTCTAGCCTAAGAAGGCTTCTCTCACTCCTTCCAACCTCTTGGATGGAGTGAGGGACTCCCATTGGTTGATCTTCCCTAGGTCTTACACACTCCCTAACCAAGGCACCTCAAGAAAAGGAATGAAATGGGGAAAAGGAATTACACCTATCAAGAAGGTTATCTAACCAAGGATGGCACTGCTATAGATGGAATTCGTCCATATTGGGAAAACCACTTTTTTGGGTGGTTAAACAAGCCCTAGGGGAAGGACACATGACCAAATTTGGCCTTCACCCATAGGTACCCCATGAGGCCTAATAAAAATACTCTAAAACTGACTCTAGGAGTTTATTTAACCCTTAGAAAGTCTACCTAAAGTTAACCTACGGGTCAACTCTGAGTTGACCCTGCTTGTGGCTCACTATCCTGGATTTCTTGGCACCTTCAAGGATAATTAGGAAATATAACAATTAAACAAAAATGAATCTCTCCAAAAAGGTGACATGACAATTGCCAACACAACATACAACATAGGTGTCAAGTGACACTACAAAATAATTTCACATCACAAATACACACATGGCAATTGTCCCTTAAATGATTTAAATAATTCAATAAATACAATTTACACTCATGCAACATTTTACGTTTATGAATAAAATACAATACATATGGGGTGTTGTCTCTCCAAATAGACAACCCCTAGTTTTACAAACGCACATAGGCCTAGGCTTGATTCTCCATAATATTTCCATGGTCACATGGATAATTTCCTGCACATCTCAATTTAAACAATAGTACTTTCGAATATCCTCATGTAATATTAAACACGTAATCAAGAATACAATTCAATCACTCTGCATAGAATTGACATTATACAATACAATTTGCCACATATCAAAGCAATTCACATAAGCAATTCATCATAACTCTCATAATTTAATCCATTCATAAGATATGCAAACATATTTCTAGCATCATAATAAAGTCCTGCAAATCAAATAATGACATACATCATCTCAATGTTACCCTATTCTATGATCATATAAATTTTATATCCACAAAGCATAGAAATGAAGCATCAATATATCAATGTTATCAAATTCGTGGGATCATATAAAGTTCTATATCCATAATGCATAAAAATAAAGCATCCATAATAGTTCCAACATGAAAATCATTGAAAAGCTTGGATGGGTCAGGGTAGGGCCTCTCATAAAGGTTCTGTGGATGATGTTTGTGTTGCAGGTCCATCTAATTCTTCAAGTCTAGCTATGTTGTAAGGACTTCCTTCCCCTCTCAAACCTACGATTGAGTACATTTTGGATCAAAGGGTTAGCAAGAAAATGAGGAGGAAGACTTACTTGGAGTACCTAGTCAGATGGATGAATCAACCTTTATAGGATGCTACATGGATGACTTTTGAGGCCATTGAGAAGACCAGAACTCACTTTGCAGACATCCCAATTCAATAGACTTGAGTTTCTTTTGGGCCTGGGAGTATGATATAGAACACATTCTATTGCACATCTATTTTCAAGCATATGGTGGTGTGTATAGGTTCATTTGTGATGTAGTAATGGGTTGGATCAATGATCACCCTTGATGTAATTGAATGCCTATTTGTATGGTCAATAATCTCTTAGCTGAGCATATAAACCTAGAGGTCTATTAGGCCATGAAGTCTTAAAATTTGTCTCAGGTGTTTGGAGTCTAAAAAATGGCAAATAATGACCTTGGATGTGTTTCCATAAGGTCTAGGTGGTTAATAACCGATGTTGTCCTAAGTTTTAAAATGTTGCATTTTTTGTCAAGCAACTTTTCAAAGTTGCTGGTAGGATGCCAACTACTTCTCCAATAGTCCTAACTATTCAAAATTTGGTTATGGACATTGGAAAAGGTTTATATATGCTTGGAAAACTATAGGAAGAAAGAGGTTGAAAGTTTTGTAAAGTTTGGTGGTGAAAGTGAATAGAACAAGTTTGATTTTGCCATAACAATGATATTTTTCTGTACTATTCATATAGAGCATGAGATCTACTGATGATTTTTTGATCTGGTTAGAAAGATCCCTAAAAGACCCTTCCAATGTATTTGGTCTGACCTCTTGAAGTAAATTTTAGTGGAAGTTACAAGCATTTTATCCTGTGTAGGTTTGAAACCCTCCATTTTCAAGGGTTACCAATTTAAATAAGAACCTAACTCATAATCTATTCATGGGGATCCGATGGCCATAGGTAGAATGCAAGTTAGGGACATGTATTTTGAGATTCCAGAGGGGTGAGGTTAGAGGAGTTGGTTGGTACATTACCACCAAGGCCTAGTCCAAACCGATTAAGGGTTTAGATTAGATTAGATGAGTTTCATTAAGCATACAATGAACAACGATGAGATGATGAGTTGAATTGATGGAATTGGAGTATTTGAACATAGAAGAAGCTTCCTGAAGAGTTGGAATATTCTTGTGATCCCATTCTCATACACCTCCTTTGTGAAATTAGTCTAACCTGATCAATTAGGCCTGTGACCGAAGTAGGTGTTGAAGAGTGTAGGAATAGGGTGGAATTCCAATCTTATGGAATCTAATGGTAATCCAAAAAGGGTGTTTGAAACCTAAATTTGTTCAGGGTTTTGTTTGGTGTTATATGGAGAAAATTCCAAAAAGATAGTGAAATAGGGCTACTAACTGGTAGACTGGTGTCGGTAAACCTGTGTCAGTAGACCTATACCAGTAGGCTTGTCTAGGCCTCAAAAGCCAAGATTTATCTTGTGCTTCAAAATAGCATTGTGGAAGATCTTAATAGGTCTTAGGAAGTGGGTAGAAGTGTTGTGCCATCCCTAGTTAGGGGTAAGAGTTTGATTTTATAGTTGAGGTGTGAATCATAGCCATGAAGGAGACTCAAGGTAAAGAAGACCAAGGTGTGTAGGTGGGTTTATCACCCTAGTGCTGCCAACCTTTGCATCAATATGTGCTTTGTCTTAGATTGAAATACTAGATTCTTTGATATATCGATAGCAATAGAGTTATCATAGTGAATTACTAATGGTTCATTGCAACCTATCCATATATCCTTCAACATTTTTTTCATCCATATAACTTGTGTACAACTAGTAGCAACAACAACATACTTAGCTTCAATAGTAGATAAAGAAGTACATGACTGTTTCTTGCTGATCAACGAAACAAGTTATTTTCCAAGAAAGAAAGCTCCACCAGATGTGCTTTTCCAGTCATCTATATCTCTATCCCAATCTGCATCTATATATACACAAAGTATAAAGTCATCATATTTAGGATACCACAAACCATATTTAGTTGTTCACTATAAATATCTGAAAATCCTTTTCACTGCACTCTCATGATTCTCTCTAGGATCAATCTGATATCTTGATACAATACAAACAACATTCATTATATCCGGTCTAGTCTGAGTCAAATATAACAAACCTCCAATCATAGATTTATACCTTGTAGGATTTATCAGAGCTAATACATCTTTCTTTGTCAATTTCTCACTTGTAACCATAGGAGTACCAATTGGTTTAAAATTTTCCATACCAAATTTCTTCAACAACTCTCTAGCATACTTAGTTTGATAGATGAAAATGCCTTTATCAATCTAATTAATCTGCAAGCCTAAGAAAAATCTCATTTCTCCAATCATAGACATCTCAAATTCATTCTTCATATTATTAGAGAATTCCATACATAACTTTTCCTCCCCTCCAAAAATGATATCATCCACAAAGACCTCAATAATCAATATTTCATAATTAGTGATTTTATAATACAAATTACTATTAGCATTACCTTTAGTGAAACCAAGCTTCAAAAGATATTTGCCTAATATAGCATACCAAGCTCTAGGTGCTTGGTTCAATCCAGACAAAGTTTTCCTTAATATGCAAATCATTTTATTGTCATCTGAAAGAGAAAATCCATGAGTATGCTCAATGTAGACTTCCTCTTCAAGATCTCCATTTATAAATGCACAAGTAAATCCATCTGATAAACCTTGTATTTCTTATGGTCAATATAAGCAAGAAATAATATCACAACTTCAATCCTAGGTACCGGAGAAAAAGTTTCATCATAATCAATTCCTTCCTTTTGAGAATATCCTTTACAAACCAATCTAGCCTTGTTCCTCACAACTTGTCCATCTTCATTCAATTTATTTCTAAAAAACCATTTAGTTCCAATTACAGTCTTATTTTTAGGTCAGGGAACTAAAGTCCATGTGTTTCTCTTTTCCATCAGATCCAATTCCTCTTCCATATCTTTCATCCAACATTCATCCTTACATTCTTCATCTACTGAGGCTAGTTCAATTTGAGAAATTAAACACACCTCTTCAACTACCAACCTTCTCCTTGTCATCACTCCTTTTCTCTTGTCTCTAATAATATAATTTTCTAAATGATTCAACCTTACATATCGAGGAGTCTTCTAGCTTTCTATTTCTCTGCTTTGATTTTCAATTACTATTGAATTTTCTGATACTGTCGGAGTAACTGGTTCAACATTCTATTCCAGTACAGGTGTTACCGGTTCAGTTATGATCATTTCTACTTGTAGTTCTCTCTCATAAGTTTTGATTTGACCTTTGTACTACTCATTCACCTTGACATTAGTGCTTTCCAAAATTCTCTGCAATATTTTGTTATAACATCTATATGTTTTGATTTCATTTGAATAACCAAGAAATATTCCTTCATCACATCTAGGATCAAACTTTCCAATGGAATCATCTCTTTTGATATAGCATTTACTACCAAAGATTCTGAAATACTTAATTGTAAGTGTATGACCAAACCATAACTCATAAGGTATCTTGCCAGTGTCTCCTTTTATATGAACTCTATTAAATGTGTACACTGTCGTGCTCACAAATTCTCTCTAATAGATATGTGGAAAATTAGCTTCCATCATCATAGATCTATCTGCATCTAGGATAGTTCTGTTCTTTCTTTCCACAATACCATTCTATTGAGGTGTCTGGGGTATAGACAATTGTCTCCTTATCCCATGTTTCTTACAATAACTATTAAACTTACCAAATGTGAATTCACCAGCCTGATCAAATCTTAAGAATTTGATTTTCAATCCTATCTCTATCTCAACCATAGCTTTAAAGTTATTAAATTTTTCAAAGGCTTCTGATTTCTTCCTTAGAAAAGTAACCCACATCATTCTACAATAGTCATCAATGATTAGCATGAAATATCTATCACCCTGAAAACTTCTTATTCTAGAAGGACTACATAAATCAGTATGAACAAGATCAAGAACATCATTAGATTTATCTTGAATACTCTTAAAATAAGTTCTGACTTGCTTTCCCATTTGACATTCCTTACATATCAAATTATGAGGCTTCACAATCTTAGGTATATCTCTAACTGCCTTAGTTTAACTGATCTTTACAATTCAATCAAAATTCACATGACACAACCTCTTATGCCATAGACAACTCTCATCAATATGTGCAATCAAACATGTCTTCTCACCGAAGTTCAAATGAAAGATGTTACCTCTAGTCTGAGTACCGGTTCCAATATCCAATCTAGATTTGGTGATGATTTTGCATTTTCCATCCTTGAAATATAATTGAAATCCCTTATTCACCAATTTCCCTACACTCAAAATATTATGCCTTAAATCTTCAACATAATAAACATTATCAGTGTTATTCTTACCATCGAATGATATAGTTCCTCTTCATCTGATCATGCATGCTTTGTCATTTCCAAATCTGACCATACCACCATCAAATTCTTGTTCGTATTTTGAGTTTGTTGGTATTTTGCATAGAGATTGCATTAATGATATGTTGTCATTGATGTCAATTGAACTGGTAATGGTATTCATGTTATTGTTGATATTGTTGTTTTTGATATTAGCTAGTAACCAGTAAGAAGAGATTTGTGGAAGATGTTGTAAACCTGTATGTTAAGTTTGTGAGTTGAACTGGTGTAAAGGGTTAAACATTTCTATGCATTGTAACCGATAAACCCTATCATCTATTAAACCCTAACTGATCAATTTGTTGGTTTATTATCTAATGAGTGGTAATGATGAAGACATGTATGATCATTGAATGAGGATATGTTCAAATTGATTTGGCACATTTGTTTTTTTCTATGGAAGGAGTAAAGTGGATTGCATTTAATGCACAACATGTGATGAATTACAAGGTCCTATGAAGTGGTGATCATGGAGTGGTTGGAATTTTCTTGAAGAATGTGAAGAGATTGTCATGATTTCTAACGGTCAAGATTGTACCGACTTGTTTGTAATCTTGATGATGAGAATTAGGTTTTTACTATGTTACCGACCTAATTGATTTCTATTTAAGGTTGATAAAATTGTTGTAAAGGTTGTTGGAAAGATTGGTAGAAAAACTATTGAGTGTGTAGTTGCCCAACTAGTGAATGGATATCCACTTTGAGTTAAGGTAGATTGAAGCATAGAAGGATTTGATCAAGCAAATATAGTGCTACTTAGACAGATCAAGAAAACCTGTTGTTTTCTAACATTTATAGTAGAAGTAAAATACCTTAACTGGGTAAGCTTTAACAAGCTTGGTTACTCATTAAATCCTCTAAAAAGGTGGTCCATTAGCTTGGATTCTTAAATTATCCAGCGAGGTAACTCCTAACAGTGTATTGTGCTTTTAATCAAGGCATATTTGTAAATATCTTAACCGGGTGATTCCTAACTAGAATTAGTTCTTAACAAGACTTATTGTAAAGCTTTAACAAGCTTGGCTCCTAACAGGGTGAACTTCGAAAGAGTTCAGATAGCTATCCTTGTGAGTCTCATCTCACCGTGGTTTTTACATATTTGGGTTTTCCACGTATAAACATTTGTGTCAAGTGGTGAATACTTTTGTGGATGTGATGTTATTTGTTGATTTAGTTAATTTCTGATAAGGCATGTTAATTAGAAGCATTAAGAGATGAATATGTTTATTTATGATTAAAAATTGTTGATGTTTACAAGATTGAAATTTTTTACTGTTAAAGTTGTCATAATAGTTAAATCGGTTGATGTCAAGTATTCTTATGAATATTGATCTTGACTGAGATATGTTTACTTTGTTTGACCGAGTTTGAGTTTGGGAACTTTGTATCAATTTTTCAATATACTGATTCACCCCCCCTCTCACTATTCTACTGGATACTTATTCTTTCATCATACCTGTGGCGTAGAAATTAGGAATCATCAAAACATAAGTAGATCAAATCAAAACACAAGACATGATAGCTCAATCAAAGAAATACTCAATGCAAATGAACCTAATTCCAAAGCACATTCAATAGAGGTATGAAAATGAAGCATTCAAAAGAAAACATTATGCAAACCAGACTCAAGATTGAATACTCCTTCCATGCGGCTCCATTGTTGTTCTTTCCTCTTCAATAGTTTTGTGGATCTCACCTACAAGTGCTCTCACAATTGAAAGCAAAAAGCTCAAGAGTACTAGAACGAAAATTCAGTAGTTTGTTAGCAATTTAGAATTCATGAAGTGATTGAAGGGGTTGAAGGGATTTGATTGAAAAAAACATCCAATTTATAGAAGAATTGGATAAATGACAAGATTGGCATGATGCAATTCAAATGGAAATTGCAAATCAATATGACAAATTATGACAAATTATGCACTTTCCATGCACAATTTGATTGATTGACAATTTGATGACAAATTATGACACATTCTATGTCAAAATTGATTGATTATCAATTATGACAATTTCATGACAAATTGAAATGCCACTCCCATAGAATTAGGAGATGAAATAGGAGGGAAAAGAAATTAGAAATTTGAAAAATTAGGAAATTGAAATTGATGACCAATTAGGAAATTAGAATTAGAAATTGATGAAAAATAGGATTTAGGAATTAGTGAATTAATTAATAATTTTTCATTTATTAATCAATTCACAAAGAAGAATAATTAGCCAATTAAATAAAGATTTAATTGTAATAAGAAGACTTAGGATTAACAAGTAATTTAGTAATCCTAGAGGAAGAAATGGCGAATTAAGTTAAATGACTAAATCATAAAACCCTAGAAGACGAATTAGAAATGCGAAAATGACAATTAGGTCTTGATTAAAGATAATTAATGTCATGATTTTGAATTGATAAATGACCAATGCGACAAAATGATTTGATTGATAAAATGCGCCAATTGACGAGGAACAATGACAAATTGATCCAAATTGACATAATTGAGACAGACAATGATCGATAGCAAAATTGATCGCAAAATGACAAGATTGACAAGAGGACAAGATTGAAAATGACCACGATCGATGACAAATCGATCGCAAGATGACAAGATTGATAACGACCACGATCAATGACAAATTGATCGCAAAATGACAAGATTGCACATGACAGCGATTGATGACAAGATTGAAGGATTTATGATACGATTGATAAGATTGATAGAAGGACAAAACCCTAATTAGGATTGACGATGTCCAAAATGATGACAAATGAATACGCAAATTGATGCGACAGGGTAAAATCGATCAAAATCATGACTGGATAATGTTGTCGACAAGACCAAATTTGAGGACGAGATGATTGAAGAATGTAGAAGAATGACTCGATGTTCACAAATGATAAAGACCAAATGCGTGACATAGGAGAAATGTTAATGTGACGCAAAAACCTAAAATGAGGCAATGCGCAAATGTTAAAGTATGACCTCGCAAGCGTTGACCATTTTTAGGTGTCTACATTTTGCCCCTCTTTGAGACAATGCGATTCTGAGCGTTGTTTCAAAGAACAATAACGAAAATGCCCCAGACAATAACAATGACATATGCATGCCCCCTCGAGGAATTGGCCGGAAACATGCGGAAAAGAGGCCAATTGATCGATAAAAAATGACAGGATCGAACGGACTGACAAGCGGAGATCGGATGCATGACAGACAAGCAATGTAAGGTGCACAAGACCGCGACGAACATAAGATGGAGAGGATGCACGTCCATCTATGCAATGACAAAGAGCTATAAATGGGACCAAGAGGGTGAAAATGACTCATTTGCAGTAGCGAAAGAGGAGGATTTGTTGCTGTGGACAAGGACACTTGCAGACAGATGGCAAACATTCCAATGGTGGATCACCTTGGAGAACGTGTACGCACATTCAGACGACCGAAGGATGCAGGAGCAGCGGTATGTATCTCGAAAACCCATGTTTTGGATTTCATGAATTTTGATGGCTTACGGGACATTGCGGGGCCCACAGAGGATACCAAAATGAACTCCTGCGCTTGTGTGGTCTAAACCTGCGCTTGTGTAAGGAGTTCTGCACTTGTGTATGAATACACAAGCGCAATTCATCTAACACAGGCGCAAGTTTCTCCAACACAGGCGCAATTTGTCAAAAAAACCCTAGTTTTGAGGTGAAATTGCATGCAAATGACCTAACAGGGGGGGGGAAGGGTAGGATAGGGTAATGTGGATGAAAAACACCCTGATTTGATCATGAAAATGAAGACATGCAACTGACAAAATGATGCCCCGATTGTGATGCAGAGTCGACAATATCCATTGATCGCACGGGAGAATCGACCGGACTGTTTCATGCTACGACATAGACTCAGGAGCACAGAGAGAGACACATTAGCTGGACTGGGATTGTATTACATCACATATATGCCCGAGATTAGGGCAAACACAGGATTGCTTACCGCATTGGCAGAGTGATGGCATTCGGAGACTTCCTCATTCCATTTGGCGACTGGCGAGGCGACGGTGACTCTAGAGGATGTATGGCGCATCCTTCGCATTCCTATACATGGGGAGATGATAGAGTACGACCCAGTGACAGGGAGAGACGCGTTATGCAGACTGTTTGAGTGTGACGCAGAGGATCTAGATATTGTCGAGAGGGAGATTTGGTGGGAGACTATGGCAGCCGAGTATGAGCAGCGATGTGTGGTGATAGCAGTGGTGATAGCATGTCTTCTGGCAGGTGACAGACGAGGACATGGATTCCCTATTGGTTGGGGAAGAGTATTAGAGCAGATGGTGACAGAGGGGACAGTGTATGCATGGGGACCATGTGTACTTGCTATGTTATATTTCCAGCTGCATCAGATAGCATATCAGGGAGTGCAGACGCTGAGTTGTGGAGTGACATTGCTTCAGGTATGGGCATTTGAGCATATTGCCATATGTCGGCCGATTACAGATAGACAGGTGGTACCACACCGACCATACGTGTACAGCTATGGTGGAGCACTGAGACAGGGTCCTTTTGGATACATATTATACTGGCGACATGAGCTAGACAGACTTAGGGAGTTCATATGGAGGCCATATCTAGAGTGCCCCGGATGGTCAGATGATCATGATGAGTTACCATACTGCAGACAGGAGAGGTACTTGATTGGGCGACCAGTAAACCGTCAGAGAGTGATTGAGTTATACCTGCCAGAGAGGGTCAGACGACAGTTTGGAGAGACACAGGATGTTCCTTGGAGGACTGCATACTTTGCTCGATCTCACCGAGAGACGAGTCAGTGGGGTAGTATGATTCAGCCACGTATAGCATATGCCGACTTTGCACAGTTACAACAGAGACAGTGGGATTGGATGTCAGATGTGGTAGATGCTGGGACTACAGAGGATTATGAGACATGGTTCGCACAGCAACGGCCAGTGCCTTTGACCGATCCGGATATTCCAGTACCGAGGAGACAGGAGGACTTCCCACTCACAGGAGAGGAGGGAGATGATGAGGACGAGGAGGATGACGAGGATGATGAGGATGAGGGTGATGGAGATGAGGATGGAGATGAGGACGGAGCTGATGGAGGTGATGGGGAGGATGAGGGAGATGATGGTGGGGAGGATGATGAGGAGCCAGACACAGCGGATCAGGAGACTTTGCAAGATATTCCCATAGAGCCAGAGATAGCTAGGACAGAGGAGATAGACATGTACCGGGCTACCATAGCGAGCCAGCAGGATTATATTGCAATATTGGAGAGACAGCATGAGCAATTCAGAGCGGAGATAGCCAGACTCACAGAGGCTCGGGATACAGCCATAGCTCAGGCACAGCGAGAGGGACAGAGAGTCGCTGAGTTCATTGGGTCGATCAGGGATGCCAGTGCACGGGAGATGGCACAGATGCTAGTAGAGACCGGCGAGGAGAGACTGTACTGGAGGACACTATATGAGGGTGCAGTTCCACCAGAGCGAAGAGCACCTTCATATCGGGCACGATCGAGGACAGAGAGCAGATCACGCTCTCGGAGGTCATTGAGCAGCATAGGAGGGAGTGGACCGATGAGACCACCGCAGCCAGGACCAGGACCAGGTACATCATCTGCGAGACATGGCAGGGATGAGGAGGACAGAGGGAGCACCCAGTGACAGAGGCACGTGCTCCATATGACAGACAGTGGACATCATGTAGTTTGCCATTATGTAGTCAGCCTGCGGGCCATACTTAGGACAAACAGTCCGATTTTGTACTCCGACATTATGATGATATGTGATATGATAGGCATCGATATGATGGATGCAATATGTTATGACTGATGTAGTGATTTTGCTATGTATGGATGACTTATGTACTGGTTTATGAACATGTATGAATGCATTGTATGTACTTTGGATGTATTTATAATATGAAATGTATAAAATGCGTGATGTAAGATGTAATGGAATGCAAATGTATTGACCAAATGTATGCAGGACACAATATGGTTTTGGATATCGGAGCACTAGACCGAACTGACTATCCGACCGGACGGAAGAAGTGTTAGTAAGAAGAAATAAGACAGAGGACAATTAGAGATGATGAAAATTTGCTTTCAGTAATGCACTTTGTAGGTGAGAACCTTTATTTTTATTTAGCAAAATGGATGCGTAGCATCATGGCATTGAAGGCCAGAGCTGAAATGCAACCCGATTTGCAAAAGACAGACACATCACAGACAAACGACAATCATAATCAAAAAAAGAAAAGGATCATGAGCCATCCCGGTTACTCTAAATCACTCAGTGACATCATCGAGCAACATAGGGACATGATCGAAGCCAAAGATAAATCAATAAAAAGATAAGACTCACAGATTCAAGCAAATCAAACAAACATCTTGATCTTCATTGTCAAAAGTTGAACGCGCTGATAGGACGATCATGTTGTCTGGTTTCAGGAAATGTGGTACCCCGTCTAAGACAGGACACAGTCTGGTTTCGAGTATACCACACCCTGTATAAGACCCATGATAATGTGACAAGGACAAATGATTTTGATACTGATATGCGATTGATATGACAGTTTTGATCAATTTGAATGTCTGAGTTGATTGAAAAGGTTCATCTGTTAATGCGTGATTTCAGTTAAAGCACAATGTTTGATTGCAAATTGTTGGACGTATACGCAGTGAGCTGTCGATGCACAAAGGGAATAATTTATTGCAGAATGCATGTTTTGTTTTTGAAGTTTTACAATTTTTTTTGTGTTTTCAATTTTTTCAGGACTTTATATGATTTTTATGAATTTTGTTGATGACATTTTTCAATTTTTATTTTTTTTTTAAAGATTTTTTCAAGACATTATTCGATTTTTATGAATTTTTTTCAGGACATTTTGAGATTTTTATGAATTTTTTTTTTTCAGGACATTTTTCAATTTTTAAGAATTTATTTCAGGACATTTTTCAATTTTTTATGGATTTATTTCAGGACATTTTTCAATTTTTAGGAATTTTTTTCAGGACATTTTGAGATTTTTATGAATTTTTTCAGGACATTTTTGAAATTTTTATGAATTTTTTCATGACATTTGAGATTTTTATGAATTTTTTGCAGGACTTTTTGAAATTTTTTTTGGAATTTTTTCATGACATTATTTGATTTGTTTTTTTTGGAAATTTTTCAATTTTTTGCCCCTAGTGTCTAGCAAGGCAAGGAATATGACAGGTGAATAAATAGGCTTGCTGAAATGATGGTGGATAGAGGGAAGACAAAGGCCTTTTATTATGGAGACAATATGGATGCAATTTCCAAGGACTATGACGTGATGGGACAAGAGACTGGATATGACAATGTATAGCAGTGACATGGCATGAGGGACATGTCAAGAGGTTTTTGAAAAACATGTTTTAAATTTTACGTCCTTATGTCAGATCAAGATCAAGGGACAAAAAGAGTGTATGGATAGCGATATGATATGGATAGGATAAGCAAGATCAAGAATGGATAAGGGACATGGACTGAAGGTCGGGATAGTATACGTGATAGTGGTAGAAAGTTGCAATAAGACAGGGAATATGGATGAAAGGTTGTAATAAGCAAATGGATAAATGACCAAAAGTTATGATAGACTGAAAGCTGCAAACAAGATGCATGATGCTCATGAAGATCGTCAGCCTTGTCAAGATCAAAGGTGGAAAGGGAAATGGAAATGAGGGATAATAGGATATGAAGGGTAATGACATGGTATGATAGGATAATGATGGGCAATAGGATATGAAGGAGGAAACCTGCCCCCAAGTGTGATTGTGCAAGAAGTTCATAGATTACGCATGACGCCTGTTTGCCAGGTTTTCATCACGGTACTTGCCCAAGGCGCCTGTTTGCCAGGTTTTCACCAGTGGACGAATTATTTTTGTTTTACCTTTTTTTTTTCTTTTTCTTTTTTTTTTTCTTTTTTTGTATTTTGACTTTTTCAAAAGAAGATGGACACATGTTAGGGGATGGAAGAAGGACTCAGGCATCTTTTTATTTGGATAGTAGCCTTGAAATAAATGGATCATGACCTTTAAAAGTATGCTCAAAGACGTTGGTAGGATAAGGACATGGAAAATAAGATGAAACTAAGGCGAAGATTTATGCAAAGGATTGGATCAAAGGGATCGAAGGATGGAAAATATGCATTGGATAATGGATAGGGTATTGGAAGAATTGGGCTTCACTGGACGGAAATGTTGGCAAGATCAACATTGGCACACACCTTGACGGGTGGTGAATTGATGGAGGAAAGATGTATTTTGGATATTGAGATTTTGACGAAGGAATGACTATGGATTTTGGGACATAAGGGCCCAAAATGGATGAAGAAGGTGGTGGAGAAATAGACTTGGGAGGTTTGGATGGAGGAATAGCAATTTTGGATGCCAAGTTGGATTTTTCTTTCGGCTTTTGTGCTTCAAGGAGCCGCTTAGGGATCCACATGGTTTTTGATTTTTCATGCTTTTGTGGTTCCTTAGAGTGCATTGCTTGCACAAGGGATTTAGGAACCCATATATATTTTGACTTTGCTTTATTTTTCTCTGTGGGCCTTTGTGGCCTTTTGGATATATTTTTTTCTTTATAGATCATATTGTTCTTTGTTTTGACATGTCGATTATATTGGACATGTTGATCTTTGAATACATGTGGACTTTTAGACTTATGATGCTTATACTTGGCATCCAAATTGCTTGGAAGAGGGAATGAATGTTGGTGTGGATGGGAATGATATGGAGGCATGTGGGATGGATGGAAGGTTCTCCAAGATGTGTGCCTTTGCTGATGTTGCATAGGAGATGGAGGGATATAGGGACCTAGAATGGATGGAAGCGATGATGGGGGAGGTGGACATTTGGATTTTGACCTTGAAGGGATACCAACGCCTTGAGTGTGAGCTCTGTAGCCATGACCATTAGTATACTCTTTGATATGAAGGGGTTCTTGCTTGTGAAGGTCTACCCCTTTACCTTTATCAATATTTGGACTAATAGGACACTCTTGTCTTTGGGAAGAAGACGCGAGTCCATTATGAGGTGGATATGATATGAGAGAAATAATGAGATCTTGAAGTGGATTGGATTTCACCAAAGTGGAAGAACCCATTGTGCATGTCGAGGGTTCATGAGCATCTTGCACTGACACGTTAGAATCATGAGGGGGATTAGGATCATGAGGGGGACTAGGATTGTGTAGTGGACATGGTTCAATGACAGGTTCTTCAAGAGATGGAATGGGAGAAATAATGGGATCATCACAAGGAATGAGATCTTGCAGTGGATGTGCTGGATTAGGATGTGGAGATGGAGGAACAAGTGGATCTTGTGGAGGATCTGAAGGAATGATAGGGTCTTGTGTTGGAAATGAACTTGGAAGGATACTTTGACCTTGACAAGGAGGAAGATCATTGGATTCCTCTTTAAAATTGCTTTGCTCTTGACTTTTAATGGGATCATTGGAAATGATGGAAGGGATATCTTGATCTTGTTTAGGAAGTGGAATGTCAATGGGATTTGAAAGGACATTTTGCTCATTAAATGGAATGGGATCCTTTGGGATTGAATGGACTGTGATATCTTGATCTTGCTCGGGGAATGGAGTGTCAATAGGACTTTGGATAGGATGGACAAGAATAGAGGAATCATCGTGAGTGTCTGGGAAAATGGGATCTTGGTCAACAATTGGATGGGGTGATAAGGTTTCAGGATCTTGATCTTGATTTGCTTTAGGACTCATTTCTTCGTGCTCTAAATTATCCTCTTGACATGAGGTTGGACTTTGGATATGCATGGAGGATTCTGACAAGGGATCAATGTTTTGGCATGAAGGGGATGCACTTTGAACATTTGTGATGGATTCTGGCAAGGAATCAATGCTTGAACATGAGGAAGAGGGACTTCGAATGGGGTCCTCTAAAACAGGTAATGGCAATAAAGTGCATGGTGGCATTGGGTCTTGTATTTCTGAAACATGACAAGGATGTGCATCATGAATTGGATTATCTTGGCAATCAATTATGGATAGCTCTTGGATAATTGCATCCTTGGGTGTATTGTTTGATGAGGACAATATGGAAGGTTCTTGTGAAACTTTTAAAGGTGTAGGGATAGATGCCACTGGAGAGTCAATTTGCTTGTGGGGAGATGAGGCATTGCTAGACATAAGTGTATTATCTTTATCTTCCTCAAAAGGCTCACTTAGTCGTTTCCTTAAGAGCATTGCAATAAGGCCACCCTTCTTTTTAGGTTTTGACATGATTGGACTTGGAATTTGAACTTGTTTTTGATTTGATGTCATGTTTTGATATTGGACTTGATGTTGATCAGATTGGTTTGACATGTTTGAAACTTGGGTTGGTGTGTGTTGCAACCTTTGTTTTTGAATGTTTTGTGGCAGTTGTTGACATTGATATGTTGATTGAACTTGAACTTGTTTTTGATTTGATGTCATTTTCTGATATTGAACTAGATGTTGATCATTTTGGTTTGACATGTTCAAAATTCGGCTTGGTGCATGTTGCAAGTTTTGTTTTTGAATTGGTGATTGTGGTTGTTGACATTGATATTCCACCATTGGTTGAACCATTTGTTGACATTGTATAGTTGGTTGGACATATTGTTGAAATTGAACCATTGGTTGTGTTGGTTGCATATGTTGAACAATTGGTTGTGTCATTGGTTGTGTCATTGGTTGAAAATATGATTGATAGTAAACACCTTCTTGTTCTTGTTGTGGAGGCACATAATGTTGAAATTGATGTTGTCTCCTTTCTTGTAATTGTTTCATCATCTCTATTTGGGAGAGGAGAGCTGGTATGTCTGATCGTTCAAGAAGAGATCTTACATCAATTGGCTCAAAATTTTGACCTGGAAATTTTCGAAACATTTTGGACATTTGAGATCTTATCTTCTCACTGTTTATCACTTTTTGCTCCAATATCTCCTTTTCTTGAGCTAGTTTCTCCTCTATTTTTTGTATTTGGACATTTAAATCATTATGATAAGTTTGACCGATATTGCCTTGTTGTTGGGTTGGATATAATTGTGATTGCCTTGGATTAAAATTTGATTGCATTGTCGGTTGATATGTCAAACTTTGTTGCATCATTGGTGCTTGGAACCTTGTTTCAATAGACATGTCACTATGCAAATGCAATATTTTTGGAATTTTTCAAGTATAATGTATGATATGCAATTAAATGCAACCTAAATAAATGAAAATGCAATCTATGTTTTTGGTTGTTTTTGAAGATTTTGACAAACTTTTGAAATGCAAATCTAAGAGATGGACCCTTAGGAAATTGAAATGATGTCTTTGCCTACCCTAAGAAATGTGGAAATGAGCATGATTGTCTTAAGTCTAAGTTGTAACATCTTGTATTCTTTGATTGTCAAAAGTTGAATGTTATCCCATTTCAAAAGCAATACACATTGATCAAAACAAGATTAAACACAAGAGACATTCATCCAACAAAAATTCAACAAGATTCAAAGATCATCTTCCTAAACCATGGTTGTCAAACATTTGTCAAAATCTTGTCTCAACATTCATGTCACTTACATTTAGGTTCATCCTAGGTTGCATGTTGCAAAGTCATTGTCAAGTATCAAGGTTAGGTTTCACCTAAGTCATACTTCTTTTGCATATCAATAAAAGTCATCCATTTGCATATGTCCTCTTGCATAAGAGTAATATCATTTCATAATTAAACCTTAGGTTTCATCTTATCCTAGGTCCGAATTTCTATCAAACTACCGAACTTTCGTTTCTAGTACTCTTGAGTTTTTCATCAATCTTGCTTTCAATTGTGTGTGCACTTGTAGGTGAGATCCACAAATCCATTGAAGAGGAAAGAACAACAATGGAGCCGCATGGAAGGAGCATTCAATCTTACATCTGGTTTGCATAATGTTTTCTCAAACATAAGTTATATCAAAAACACAAAACATGATAACATAATCATAAGAATACTCAATGCAAATGAACCTAATTCCAAAGCACATTCAATAGAGGTATGAAAATGAAGCATTCAAAAGAAAACATTATGCAAACCAGACTCAAGATTGAATACTCCTTCCATGCGGCTCCATTGTTGTTCTTTCCTCTTCAATAGTTTTGTGGATCTCACCTACAAGTGCTCTCACAATTGAAAGCAAAAAGCTCAAGAGTACTAGAACGAAAATTCAGTAGTTTGTTAGCAATTTAGAATTCATGAAAAATGATAGGACATGATAGGATCAAACGGACGGACAAGACTGATGGAAGAAATGTTAGTAAGCTGAAATGAGACAGACGATAGTTAGAGATGAAGGAAAACTTGCTTTCAGTAATGCACTTTGTAGGTGAGAACCTTTATTTAATGTAGCAAAATGGATGCGTAGCATCATGGCATTGAAGGCCAGAGCTGAAATGCAACCCTTTTTGCGAAAGACAGACACATCACAGACAAACGACAATCACAACAAAAAGGAAAAGGACCATGAACCATCCCGGTTACCCTAAATCACTCAGTGACATCATCGAGCAACATAGGAACATGATCGAAGATAAATCAATAAAAAGATAAGATGCACAAATTCAAACAAATCAAACAAACATCTTGATCTTCATTGTCAAAAGTTGAAAGTGTTGATAGGATGATCATGCTGTCTGGTTTCAGGAAATGCGGTACCCCGTCTAAGACAAGACACAGTCTGGTTTCGAGTATACCACACCCTGTATAAGACCCATGATAATGTGACAAGGACAAATGATTGTTTTGATGCGGATATGCGATTGATATGACAATTTGGATCAGTTTGAATGGCTGAGTTGATTGAAAAGGTTCATCTGTTAATGCGTGATTTCATTAAAGCATGATGTTGGATGGCAAGTGTCGTTGGATGAATGCTCAGTGAGCTGTCGATGCATAAAGGGAATACTTTATTGCAAAATGTATGTTTTGTGAATTTTATAATTTTTTTTTTGTTTTCATTTCAGGACTTTATTTGATTTTTTATGGATTTTTTTCAGGACATTATTCGATTTTTTTGGATTATTTTAGGACATTTTGCCATTTTTTTGTGAGATTTTTTCATGACATTTTTCAATTTTTAAGACTTTCTTCAGGACTTTTTTCAATATTTTTTTTTTTTGAATTATTTCAGGACGTTTTTAAATGTTTTATGAATTTATTTCAGGACATTTTTGGATTTTGTATGGATTTATTTCAAATTTTGTCCCCAGTGTCTAGCAAGGCAAGGAATATGACAGGTGAATAAATAGGCTTGCTGAAATGATGGTGGATAGAGGGAAGACAAAGGCCTTTTATTATGGAGACAACGCAGATGCAATTTCCAAGAGCTATTGCGTGATGGGACAAGAGACTGGATATGACAATGTATAGCAACGACATGGCATGAGGGACATGTCAAGAGGTTATTGAAACCATGTTTAAATTTTGCATTTCACGTCCTTATGTTAGATCTAGATCAAGGAATGAAGAAGAGTGTATGGATAGTGATAAGATATGGATAGGATAAGCAAGACCAAGAATGGATAAGGGACATGGACTGAAGGTCGGGATAGTATACGTGATAGTGGTAGAAAGTTGCAATAAGACAGGGAATATGGACGAAAGGTTGTAATAAGCAAATGGATAAATGACCAAAAGCTATGATGGACTAAAAGCTGCAAACAAGATACATGATGCTCATGACGATCGTCAGCCTTGTCAAGATCAAAGGATGGAAAGGGAAACTGGACATGAGGGACAATAGGATATGAAGGGTAATGACATGGTATGATAGGATAATGAAGGGCAATAGGATATGAAGGAAGAGATCTGCCCCCAAGTGTGGTGTGCAAGAAGTTCATAAATTACGCATGACGCCTGTTTGCCAGGTTTTCATCATGGTACTTGCCCAAGGCGCCTGTTTGCTAGGTTTTCACCAGTGGACGAATTATTTTTCTTTACTTTTTTCTTTTTTCTTTTTCTTTTTTCACCTTTTTTTTTTCTCTTTTTTACTTTTTCAATAGAAGATGGACACATGATAGGGGATGGAAGAAGGACTCAAGCGTCTTTTTGTTTGGAGAGTAGCCTTGAAAAAAAAATAGACCATGACCTTTAAAAGTATGCTCAAAGACGTTGGTAGGATAAGGACATGGACAATGAGATGAAACTAAGGCAATGATTTATGCAAAGGATTGGACGAGAGGGATGGAAGGATGGAAAATATGTATTGGATAATGGATAGGGTGTTGGAAGAATTGGGCTTTAGTGGATGGAAATGAAGGCAAGATCGACATTGGCACACACCTTGAGGGGTGATGGACTGATGGAGGACAAATGTATTTTGGATATTGAGATTTGGATGGAGGAATAGCTTGGGATTTTGGGACATAAGGGCCCAAAATGGATGAAGAAGGTGATGAAGGAATAGACTTGGAAGGTTTGGATGGAGAAATAGCAATTTTGGATGCCAAGTTTGATGTTTCTCTCTGTACTTCCAGGAGCTTCTTGGGGATCCACATGGTTTTTGACTTTTCATGCTTTTGTGGTTCCTTGGAGTGCATTGCTTGCACAAGGGATTTAGGAACCCATATAGATTTTGACTTTGCTTTATTTTTCTCAGTGGGCCTTTGTGGCCTTTTGGATATTTCCTTTTCTTTATAGATCATATTGCTCTTTGTTTTGACATGTCGATTAGATTGGACATGTTGATCCTTGAATACATGTGGATTTCTAGACTTATGACTTTTATACTTGGCATCCAAATTGCTTGGAGGGGAAAAGGAATGTATGGATGGATATGAATGATATGGATTTCTTTTGGATGGATGAAATTTACTCAAGGATGTGTGCCTTTGCTGACCTTGCATAGAGGACGAAGGAATATAAGGACCTAAGATGGATGGAAAGTATGATGGGGAAGGTGTATGTTTTGATTTTGATGGAGGGATATAGGGACCTAGAATGGATGGAAGTGATGATGGGGAAAGTGGACATTTGGATTTTGACTTTGAAGGGATACCAACGCCTTGAGTGTGAGTTGTGTAGCCATGACCATTAACATTTTCTTTCATATTGAGGAGTTCTTGCTCATGAAGGTCTACTCCTTTGCCTTTATGAATATCTTGACTTGTAGGATACTCTTTTCTTTGGGAAGAAGACGCAAGTCCATTATGAGGTGGATATGATATGAGAGAAATAATGAGATCTTGAAGTGGATCGGATTGCACCAAAGTGGAAGAACCCATTATGCATGTAGGGGGTTCATGAACATCTTGCACTGACACGTTAGAATCATGAGGGGGATCAGGATCATGAGAGGGACTAGGATTTTGTAGTGGACATGGCTCAATGACAGGCTCTTCAAGAGATGGAATGGGAGAAATAATGGGATCACCAAAAGAAATGCACTCTTGGAGTGGATATGCTGGATTAGGACGTGGAGATGGAGGAACAAGTGGATCTTGTGGAGGATCTAAAGGAATGATAGGGTCTTGTGTTGGAAATGAACTTGGAAGGATACTTTGATCTTGACAAGGAGGAAGATCATTGGATTCCTCTTTAAAATTGCTTTGCTCTTGACTTTCAATGGGATCATCAGAAAGGATAGAAGGGATATCTGGAATGTCAATGGGATTTGAAAGGACATTGTGTTCTTGGAATGGAAGGGGATTGTTTGGGATTGGATGGACTGGGATATCTTGATCTTGCGCGGGGAATGGAGTGTCAATAGGACTTTGGAGAGGATGGACAAGAATAGGGGAATCATCATGAATGTCTGGGAAGATGGGGTCCTGGTCAACAATTGGATGGGATGATAAGGTTTCAGGATCTTGATCTTGATTTGCTTTAGGACTCATTTCTTCGTGCTCTAAATTATCCTGTTGACATGGGGTTGGACTTTGGATATGCCTAGGGGATTCTGACAAGAAATCAATGTTTTGGCATGAAGGAGATGCACTTTGAACATTTGTGATGGATTTTGGCAAGGAATCAATGCTTGAACATGAGGAAGAGGGACTTTGAATGGGGTCCTCTAAAACAGGTAATGACAATAAAGTGTATGGTGGCATTGGGTCTTGTATCTCTGAAACATGACAAGGATGTGCATCATGAATTGGATTCTCTTGGCAATCAATTATGGATAGCCCTTGGGTAATTGCAGCCTTGGGTGTATTGTTTAATGAGGACAATATGGAAGGTTCTTGTGAAACTTTTAAAGGTGTAGGGATAGATGCCACTGGAGAGTCAATTTTCTTGCGGGGGGATGAGGCATTGCTAGACATAAGTGTATTATCTTTATCTTCCTCAAAAGACTCACTTAGTTTTTTCCTTAAGAGCATTGCAATAAGGCCACCTTTCTTTTTAGGTTTTGACATAGTTGGACTTGGAATTTGAACTTGTTTTTGATTTGATGTCATGTTTTGATTTTGGACTTGGTTTAATTGTTCTGACATGTTTGAAACTTGGCTTGGTGTGTGTTGCGACCTTTGTTTTTGAATGTCTGGTGGCAGTTGTTGACATTGATATGTTGATTGAACTTGAACTTGTTTTTGATTTGATGTCATTTTCTGATATTGAACTAGATGTTGATCATTTTGGTTTGACATGTTCAAAATTCGGCTTGGTGCATGTTGCAAGTTTTGTTTTTGAATTGGTGATTGTGGTTGTTGACATTGATATTCCACCATTGGTTGAACCATTTGTTGACATTGTATAGTTGGTTGGACATATTGTTGAAATTGGACCATTGGTTGTGTTGGTTGCATATGTTGGACCCTTGGTTGTGATGGTTGAAAATCTGATTGATAGTAAACACCTTGTTCTTGTTGTGGAGGCACATAATGTTGAAATTGATGTTGTCTCCTTTCTTGTAATTGTTTCATCATCTCTATTTGGGAGAGGAGAGCTGGTATGTCTGATCGTTCAAGAAGAGATCTTACATTAATTGGCTCAAAATTTGGATTTGGAAATTTTCGAAACATTTTGGACATTTGAGATCTTATCTTCTCACTGTTTATCACTTTTTGCTCCAATATCTCCTTTTCTTGAGCTAGTTTCTCCTCTAGTTTTTGTATTTGGACATTTAAATCATCATGATAAGTTTGACCAATGTTGCTTTGTTGTTGGGTTGAATAGAATTGTGATTGCATTGTCGGTTGATATGTCAAACTTTGTTGCATCATTGGTGCTTGGAACCTTGTTTCAATAGACATGTCACTATGCAAATGCAATATTTTTGGAATTTTTCAAGTATAATGTATGATATGCAACTAAATGCAAACTAAATAGATGAAAATGCAAATCTATGTTTTTGGTTGTTTTTGAAGATTTTGACAAACTCTATGAATGCAAATCTAAAAGAGACCCTTAGGAAATTGAAATGATGTCTAGACCTCAAAGGACAAAAGGACTTAATTGACAAAGGACAAGATGACAATGTCTCCCCTATATGCTTGGACACTAAGCTAGGTTTGACGACATGACATTGATGATAAAAGGACAAAAGGTTTGATAATGTCTAGACTTCCCAACAATGACTTAGGGTTTATCAAAGATTTGGATTGCTTAAGTATGACAAGACCTAGGTTTTGAGACTATATGCGAAAGGATAATTAATATGCATATGATCTTTAATATGATATGATAATGACTTAGGTTTAATGAAGAGACTTGGGCTATGCAAATGCAAATGTATGACAATGTCAACCTAAGATGAAACCTAAGGTTTAATTATGAAATGATATTACTCTTATGCAAGAGGACATATGCAAATGGATGACTCTTAATTGGTATGCAAAAGAAGTATGACTTAGGTGAATCCTAACTTTGATATTTGATAATGACTTTTGAAAAATGCAACCTAGGATGAACCTAAATGTAAGTGACATAAGAGTTGAGACAAGTTTTTGAACAACATTGGATAACCATGCTTGAAGTAGGATCTTTGAATCTTGTTGAATTTTTTGTTGGATGAATGTCTCTTGTGTTTAATCTTATGTTTGATCAATGTGTTTTTCTTTTTGAAATGGGATGCAATTCAACTTTTGACAAGCAAAGAATACAAGATATTGCAACTTAGACTCAAGACAATCATGCTCATTTCCACATTTCTTATGGTAGGCAAAGACAATAGGTACTTGAGAGGTAGACTCATTATGGGATTCAAGGAGAATACATAGATGCTTGACCCCACGGGCTCCCCTCCACGGCACTCACTTCTCAGGGCAGCCAAGCATCAGTCCCCATGGAATCTCCCCATGGCGAACTTAGTATCTCTTCCAAGTATCCGAATTTGTCCTTCTCAAGCAACTAGAAGGGTTTTTGGCCTCTAAAAACAAGGTGTTTAGTAAGGATTTCTGTTAAGCATTACTCCTTGATGTCATGCAAGCATGATTGAGACATTAAGCCCATCAAGATACCAAACAAATGTAGTCGCGCAAGCACGATTTAGACCAAGAGGCCCTACTTAGATGTTGATATGAGAAAGAGTTTCAAGGGGCATCACTTCCCAAGTAACTGCAATTCCCACGTAACACTTCCTTCAAAGCTTTCGCTCATCAGGTATTTTTTTATAGTGAGTTAGAATGCCAAGGAATTCTAGCTGTACTCACTTTGGGTCGTTCCCTTCTCACGATTATCACTCGCTTGCTAAAGCAAAGTGGTCGGGAAGGCAGGCCCTCTAATGGAGACAAACAATCAACAACACAAGCATGGTATCGAAGATCTGGATTTCTGATCACCCTATGAAGGATGAGAGCATACTCTCCTACTCCAATGTCATACTTAACAAACAAAGAAAACAAAGGTTCATTTCCACCTATTTATAAATCACTAAGTGCCTAATTAAAAATCTCAAACACACAATTTGGTTGTTTCTCCAAGGCAACCTGCAAAACACATGTCAGAAGTTTGATTTGTTGTCTTTGACCATCGAATCTGCATAACACATATTAGTAGTTTGATTTGTAGTCTTTGTCATGCGTATGCCAAGATCCTGCACAAATAATTAGTACCAAAATCCAAAGCATAGAAAACAGAAAGCAAAAACACCAAAAATTATTTGCATGAATGCATGATTAATTTGCCAAGCTAAATTAATCTAGATGAAGGTTGCATGATTTTGTTTTTTTTCAAAATTTTGACCATTTACAGCAGCATAATTAAAAACATCATAACTTTCTCAATATTTATCCAAATTACAAACCGTAAAATGATCTGGAAAGATAACAACGTGATCTAATAAACCCAGAAATCGTTTATTTTAATTCTGCATGCATTTTTTTACGTTTTCAATTGATTATGACTGTTTTTTTCTTCGAAGAAAAATCTGCAATTTCTCCACAAAAAAATCTGCAACTTCACAAAACATTCAAAAAGATATTAGATCCAAGCATGTTTATGTCGGGTTCACCAATTAATGTGGCGTAGAAATTAGGAATCATCAAAAGATAAGTAGATCAAAAACACAAAACATGATAACATAATCATAAGAATACTCAATGCAAATGAACCTAATTCCAAAGCACATTCAATAGAGGTATGGAAACAAAGCATTCAAAAGTAAAATTATGCAAACCATATGCTTCTTCCATGCGGCTCCATTGTTGTTCTTTCCTCTTCAATAGTTTTGTGGATCTCACCTACAAGTGCTCACACAATTTGAAAGCAAAAAGGCTCAAGAGTACTAGAAACGAAGATTCGGTAAAAATTCGAGATTCATGCAGATTCCAGGGGGTTTCGAAGGATCAAGGGATTTGATTGAAGAAATTCATCCAATTTATAGAAGAATTGGATAAATGAGCAAATTAGCATGAAAGAGATTCGAATAGAAATTCAAATCAATAATAGCAAAATTATGACATGTTGCTATGCAAAGGGGCTTATGACAATTTTATGACATATTTTATGACAAATTGCTATGTCAAGACAAATTCTATGACAAATTGCTATGTCAAGACAAAACTCTATGACAAATTGCTATGTCAAGAGTATGACGCATGAAGCACACAAATAGGGAGAACTAGAGACAAGATAATTAGGTGGAAATTGCAATTAGGAAATTAGAAAATAGGTGGAATTTAAGAATTAGAAATAATGAAAATAGGAAATTAGAAATAATGGAAATTAGAAAATTAGGTAAATTAATTAATAATTTGTCATTTATTAATTAATTCACAAAAAGAGGAATAATTAGCCAACTAAATGAATATTTAATTGTAATGAGAAGACTTTAGGATAAATAAATAAATTATTTAACCTAGAGGAAGAAAATGCCAAACAAGATTAAATGAATAAATCATAAAACCTTGGAAGATGAATTAGAAATGCAAGGATGACAATTAGGTCTTGACAAAGGATAGTTGATATCGATTCGATCATGATTTTGAATTGATAAATGATTTGATTGATAAATGATTTGATTGAGATTGGTTGACAAAAATCAATGACAAATTGACCAAATTGACATGATTGAAAAGGACAAGGATCGATGACGAATCGATCACAATATGACAAGATTGACAAAAGGACAAAGATCGACCAAAATCATGATTAAAGATTGTTATCGACAAGACCTAATTCAAAAGCGAGACAAATGAAGAATACAGAAGAATGACTCGATGCTCACAAATGATAAAGATCAAGTGCGTGACATAGGAGAAATGTTAATGCGACGCAAAAACCTAAAATGAGGCAATGCGCAAATGTTAAAGTATGACTTCGCAAGCGTTGACCATTTTTAGGTGTCTACAATACCATCAATTCTTGCAAAGATAAAACATCTTTTTATCTCATCATATGATATGAAAATCCACTATCCATTACCCATTCATCTTTGTCTTCAACTTTAGCAACAGGGGCCTTCTCTTCATTATGAATGGTAGGTTCTAGAGTATCTTCCTTGATACCTAAGAATACCCATTCCTTTCCATTGCTAGATCCACTAGCTGAATCTTTTGCCAGTTCATCATCAGAATCATCAGTTACACCTTCCTCATCAATATAGTAGCATGATTTGTCTTTGTTCCTCTTGTACTTATGTTTGTTATGATATTCATGGTTAGGCTTAAAATATCTTCTATATTTCTCCTCAAATCTTGATTTCCTCTCAAGACATCTAGATGCAAAATTACCTATCTTATTACATGCAAAACATTTGAAAGGTGATTTTTCTTCATACTTACTTCCTGTTGAACCTTTAGGTACTCTTTTAGGAAATAGGGCTTCCATTTCTTCAAGCTCTTCATCTTGTTTCCTCATATCCTCTAGTTCCTTCACATATAATTCTTTCCAATCACTCTTTCTGGTTGATGATGTAGATGCCTTAAATGCAGAATCTATCTTTGCAGCTCCTTGAGGACCAAATTCTTCAAGCTCAAAAGAAGATAGCTTTCCAACCAAAGTATCCCTATTAACAAAAGTGTTAGACAATGTTCTCAGCTCATTAATTGTAGTATCCTTCATCTTGTAAGCATATGGTAAAGCTCTCAATACTTTAGAAACAATCTCATCTTTTCTCAGAGATCCACCATAACATTGAATTCCCAAAACAATTTCATTGACTCTTTCTATAAAAGCAGTAATTCCTTCATCTTCCTCCATTCTTAGGTTTTCATACCTTACCTGATAACTATCAAGTTTAGCAATTTTAATAGTAGGGTCACCTTTATTCATAGTCTCCAACTTATCACATATAGCTTTTACAGATGATTTTTCCATTAATCCCATTACCTGCTAAATTGAAAGGGTGCTCAAAAGAGATTCTCTAGCTCTATAGTCATTTTCAATGTTCTTGTACAAGTTTGTCAAAGGAGGGTCACTAGATGCCAGATCATAAGGAATATACCCCTTCTCAGTGATCTCCCAAATATCCTTGCTAAGACATCTTAGATGAGTCTCCATTCGAAGCTTCCATACTCTATAATTTGTTCCTTCAAGCCTAGGGCTATCCTTTCGGTAAGCAATTTAATTTGAATGATTAGTTGCCATAGGATCTTCCTCAAGCGGTTAAGCTTCTGCAAAGAGGAACAAGCTCTGATACCAATTGTTAGGATAACTGGTGAACAACTAAGAGGGAGGGTGAATTAGTTGTTAACATATTATGAAACTTTAAGCACACAAAACCTTTTACCGGAATGTAGAAACCAAATACCAGAATAAAAGATATATCAATTAAGTACAAACATAAATCATAAACCAATTACCATGCATCCACAACATATAACACCAAGATTTGTTCGTGGAAAACCTGGTAAAGGGAAAAATCATGGTGGGAAGCCTACCCACAATTAGATGATACTTGTGTAGTAAGTATGTGATTACAATAAGGAGCTTACACATGCAGGAAGGCCAAAATTCTAGAGTGCAGTGCTCATCACAAAAGGAGCCTCATTGACTACAAAAGAAATCCAGACTACAATCTGAAAATAAGAATGAACTACAAGAATAACATCTCCTATGCCTGAGTATAGTTCTGGTTAAGCTCAATGCCAGAGGTCTTAAACCTCTTACACAAACCCAATTAGATTACCTATGATCAACCAAACCTTCTGCATATGATTACAACTTTACTCACACATATATAATCCCATAACCATAATCCTAGACCATGATCTACAAAGAGATCTTACATCATATTTATACCAACTTGGGACCTAAACAATTAGGTCGGCCACCTAAAAGATAATACAATAAATCCATTACATAAACCCGCAAACTAGTGATAATACAAGTAGGCATGAGACCGAAACAACATTAGCCAAACAATAAATTTAACCGATAATGCATCAGGAGCATCCACCAATACGTTACATAAACTGGTCCATAACCTAGCAGCATAAGACCGGACCTAAAATAGGTCACCATAAGCCAAATGAAATACCACCAATCAAATAGAACATGAACACGATAATCATCAACATCCTAAAAACCTTTTAGAAGCCGCACCAACACTGCTTATCGAATCCATCAAAAGATCTTTGAAATTTTTATGATGTCAGGATATTTGAAATTTTTATTTTGTAAAATAGTTATTTACTTGCAACATGCTGATGTATTTTGATGAGGTGGAAAGAGGAGTGAGGATGTGGATTTGTAGGAGAATGCAAGTGGGGTGGAATATTTGTGATTTTAGAAGAATTTAGGAAAAAATGAATTATATAATTAATTAATTGGGCCAAATTTATGTGTATACATTTTGTCCTTCTTTGAATCAATGTGTTTGCAACACGTTGGTTCAATTTTATTTTTGATATTCGACAGACAATGTGTGACTGATGTGATGCCCTAGATATTTAGAAAATTTGATGATTTTTTATGCCCCAAATGATTATTGGTGATGTATTCCCCCTCGGGAGGTAAATTAAGAAAAAATGTAAAATTTTGAGTGATATGATAGTTTTCACAACGATAAAATTTTCAGTAAGATTTTGTGAAAAATGAGAAAATTTTATTGATTTAGCTCCCAATATGTGAAAATGTGCTTAGTTTGATGTTAGAATGGTTTTGTATTTAAGAAATGGGGGCTAAGTGAATAAATTAAATAAACCCCACCAAAATGCCCTTTTGAAAAAGGCATATAAGGTCAAAAAAGGGCTAAGTGCTTGTGCTGAGTTGGAGTGCCTAGTTAGCTACTAAGATGTCGATTCTATACCATTTGCACTAATTCGAGAGGGTATGCCACCACGATCATCCAACCGCCTATGGACCACCCGTGAGTAGTCAAAATTCTCCCTTATGATTTGCGATTTTGAGTTTGTTATGCATTTTTTGAATTTTTTAGGAATTTTTAATTTTTGGAATCATGTTTTAGCACATACGATGCACTAATTAGTGCATATAGCTAGGGCATTTTAGGGCATAATTTTAGTTTTTTAGCACATTCAAATTGTAGAGTTGCACATTCAATTGAAATTGTATATTCAATATGTGCTCTAGTGCATATTATTTAATCTGTGCATATGCACTTTGATTTTGCGCATTCAACAAAAGTTTCAGCATATATAATTGATTTGGCGCATTCAATGCACAATATTATGCATTTCTGACTTGTTTTTGTGCATATATGTGTTGTAACACTTTTGATAGTTGAAATAGCACATTTAATCCAAAACTTTGGATTTTTTTGATTTTTTGTAAGCCTGATTTGATATAGTCAGCATTTTCAATAATCAATCTTCTAGATAGGATGGACAATTGATGAATTAAGATAATAGATGTGCTCGAAAGAGCAGTTTGATGTGCTCTGAAGAGAAATTTAGCTATTTTGATGTGCTCATAATGAGAAATGATGCACTTGTAAAAAGAAATGAGGATGTGCTCATGAAGAGCAAAATGATCCACTCATAAAGAGCCATTTGATGTGTCCAAGAAGACAATTGATGCGCTTGTAATGAGCCATTTTATGCATCCAAGAGGATAGTTGATGTGGTCATGAAGAGCAATGATGCATCCAAAAGGACAGTTGATGCATCCAAAAGGATAATTGATGCATCCAAAAGGACAATTGATGTAGGATGATTGGCTGATTGGTGATTGATATGGGATTGATGTGTGATGTGTGTTGATTGTTGATTGACTGATTAGGTATAGAGTAGCTATTGATGTCATGTTTTTTTATGGCTTTGTAGGCTAATTTATGAGTTCTTTAGATGCAGGGGTAGTACCCTGATACATTTTCCATGATTCCTTAGTTGACTGAGGAGGATAGATCAGTTATTGATGCATGCAGGTTGGGGTTTCTACTAGATATGCCACAGTATTGGGTGAACTGTGGTCTATTGACAGCATTAGCAAAGTGATGGCATAGTGACCACAACACATTTCATTTGCTGACCGAAGAGACGACGGTCACCCCAGAGGATGTCTATTGTATCCTTCACATTATGATGATGGGTGAGTTAGTTGTATATGATGTTGAGGAGTAGGGTGGGACATAGGCCCTAAGACAAATTTTTGGCGACCCAAAGATTGTTGGTTATCCTATTCCATGAAAGGACATGGTTGATGAGTACGAGCCACTTCCTTCAGTGTTGGCTAGATTGATTGGGGGATTCTTATACCCAGACAGGTGAGGCCATGGTTTCTTAGTTGGATGGGGACAAGTTTTTTTATAGATGTTTGAGGAGTAGACAAGGTATTCTTGGGGTGCATGTATATTAGCATACTTATATCATGATTTTCATCAGGTCATCTATGATGAGGTGGATTCATTATCATCATGGGTCATTTTTCTTCAGATTTGGGCCTAGGAGCACATCCCAAAAGAACGACCTCTTGTGGATAGGATACTGTTTCTAGGCAGGACGCATGTATATGCGTATGCCGGAGTAGTTTTCCAACGTCGACTAGGCAAGATAGAGTACTGGAGGAGGGTGTTAGATAATCTAACAATAATTGTTTGGCAACTATATGTAGGTTGTTAGAAGTGGGCAGATGATTGGAGGGAGATCTCTTACATGTTTATGTCAAGATATTCGATTGGCAGGATGTCATATATTATTGAGTGTTTTATCATCATGCAACTTTATAGATAATATGGTCGTGCAAATGGGATGTCGTAGGGTACATTTGAGTATGCACAAGCACACAAGGAGAGGCCAGAGTGGGGCTATCCTTGGATTTTGATACAATCTATGGATAGATATTGATATTGAGTGGACAAGATTGGGAGTTATTGCCACATTTTTTGGATGGAGGATTGACATGCCAATATGAAACATTCTTTACAAAGCATCCATTTCCCTGACTCACAAATACAGAGGAGCCGAAGCCAATTTTTGGGTATGAAGAGCCTTAGCTAGCTCGAGGCAAGAGGAAGATGAGGGATGGAGAGAGTGAGGGAGATGGGGGAAGGGGGAGAAGTAGAGGTAGAGGAGATGGGGGATGAGGGAGAGGTGGGGGAGATGGAGGGAGATGGAGGGGGAAATGGAGGAGGACAGGCACAGAAGTGACCTCCACCACAGGCCTTAGTTCCATTTGTGGTACCAACAACACCTAGGGGTCCTTGGTTTCCAACACCATGACTAGTGTAGCCACAACTAGGGAAGCCATGACCATAGGGATTAGGTCAGCCAGTGATGTGGCCATAGGTGCCATCATAGATATGAACAAAATGACTATAGGGTGTCATTGATCTACTCAAGGAACAGTCATCACAGGCCCAGGGACAGATTGTTCAGTTATAGGGACATATTTCTTAGATCATGAAAGAGTGAGACACAACCATAGAGAATTATGGTAGAGCAGAGGAACTTGCACAAACCTTACATCAGGGTGCGACCAAGGGGCTAGCTAGGTGGAGAGACTTTGAGAGAGCTTGTCCACTAGACATGGCAAGTTGATTATTATAGGCTCTATATTTCTAGGTGGTGCCTTCGAATAGACAAGCACAATCATATGTTCAGAGCTCTAGTCATGGTGGGTCTTAGTGAGAGATAGAGAACAGGGGAGTGACAGGTCCTCATAGAGACCTAAGTGGTGATGGTGTATGTGCAGGTTCTTTTGGCACATCAACGAGGCCTATAGATTCCAGAGGGAGACACTTATAGATTTTTCCCCTTGATCCTCTAGTGTTGATTCATTTTGATTGTATACATATTAATGACATTCCTTGACTATTACCACTTTGTCGTATCAATATCATTGTACATAGACATTGATTATTATTTTTTGATGATATGACATGTGATGATGTTTCTATGGATGCATTTTATATGTTGGATGTAGTATTTACATAATTATATGCATGATGATGATGGATGTAGGATTAATATGAGATGCCTTTATTTACATGGTATGGATGCTCATTTTATTCTATATGATGTGATTTATATGCAGTGTGATCTATATATTTTGAAGGTAATATATGATGATTATGCTTCTATGATGATGTATGCATTTATTTACTTATGATGATGCTTATGCACATGTGTGCTTCTATGTGAGATGATATGGATATGAAATAGGACATATTCTTTAGTAGATGGTTTTGGATATAGGACATATCATTTAGCAGATGGTTTTGGATGAAATATATCCAATTAATGTAGATAAAATGATGGAAGGTATGTATGAAAATGGTTTATGGAAATGATTATATTGAAAATGTGATGATAATTTTAATGGATGTCATGATAATATTTATGGATGTGATGCATATGTGTGGATGTAATGAGATTTGTGTATGTGGATATCACAATATGATATGAAATGACTTAATGATGTGACCAAATAGGTGTGAAATGGACCTAAATAATATGATGATGGATAAAAAACTTAAATGAAATGATAATGATATGATAATGAAAAAGATGATGAGCTTAAATGATATGGAATGAACAATGAACCTAAATGATATGAAAATAATAATGAATGATTATAATGCACCTAGAGGATATGAAGATGATAATGAAAATGATAATTCACCTAAAGGATATGAAAAATGATAATGATAATGGAACCTAAATGATATGGAAATGATAATGATAATGAACCTAAATGATATGCCAGTGATTAATGCCACTAAATGATATGAACAATTAAAATAATTAATAAGCCTCAATGATGAGATGCTTGATGAAGAATATATTGTTTTTTATCAATGTCCCATGCAAACCAATAAGAGTGAAGATATTTTGGCATTGGAAAACCCATAGGTGTGGTCTAAGATCTAAATGCAATCTTGAAGTGAAATGCAACTTGACAATGTCATCTTTAGAATCTTTTGATTGTTCTTTTTGTCATCATTTATCTTTTAAAATGTTTCAAGATAGTACAAACACCAATGGTAGATTAAATCATGATGACCTGAATACCTCTTGCATGGATTTTGATATTGCAAGTTTTACAAGAATCTAGGTATGAAGACTAGGATGACCTGAGTATCACTTGCATAAATACAGGAAAGATCTAATTTCGTTCATATGTGAATCTGAAATTTCTTCTTTGATCTTTTGGTCTATCATATCCTTAGACAAATTCACAAGTTACTAGAAATTAACTCACAAGTAACAAACAAAGAAAAGGGTCATGTCTCCATCCTTGCTTCTCTAGGCAATGACATCCTTGAGTTTCTAAGAGATATGACTGCATAAATTAAAATACAACTGATGATCAAGTGTGTTGAAAAAATCACCATTTAGAAAAGATCATCCAACCATTGCTTTATGACTTGCTTTGTTTTGGTTTGACTGATTTTTCTCTCCTTAGTTCGATGTTGCATTGATATGTTGTTTACAAATTTTCAATTTTCAATTCATGCGTTGATGTTAAGTTGTCTACTCTTGACAGTTGCTTGCTTTGAAATGTTTGATAGTTGGATGATGGGAGTTGAGATTTTGCCCCCAACTATGAAATGTATTGATTATTATGGATATACACATTGATCACCAAGCCATGGCAGAACACTAATTATAGGGTTATTTGGACAATTTTAAAGATAGTGATTATGCTAAGTGTGTCCAAAAGTTGTATTAAGTTAAAGCTTCTTATTGTTGGATAAGATGTTGATATCTAGGATGATAAAATGAGATGGATGCAAGTATGGACATGTGTGGATGAGCACAAGAGTGCTTGATAGATGGAGAAATTGATCTAAGACAAGTAGTTCCTATTTCCAGGTTTTCACGACTTGTGTTTATTGCAATTTTTTTTTTAATAGGTGTTGGATGTTCATTGGTTCTTGAAGCATGTCTCTTTCTGAAGTGGAGAGTTGATATTCCCGTGATCCATATGCAACTACAATTATGAAGGGACCCAACCAATTAGCTTCAAATTTTCCTTTCTTAACCCGATCTTGCTAGTTGCGAGGATTCTCTTGTAGAACAAGATCACTCACTTGAAATTCGCTGTGCTTGATTTTGTGGTTATAGCTCTTGGAAATTCTTTGTTGGTAGACCTTGAGGTGATCTAGTGCCTATTGTCGACACTCATCTAGTAGCTCTAACTCTTGCAGTCTAGATACCCTATATTGTTCATCTGATATCAACCTCAATTGGTAGTACTACTTGTGACCCATAGACCAATAAGTATGAAGTTTCTCTTGTTGGCATGCAGATGTTGGTGTGATAGCCCCAAAAAGTGGGGTTTAATTGGATGTTCTAGTCTCAACTGACATCATTTACTATTTTCTTAAGGATATTTAATATGTCTTGTTTGTTGCTTCTGTCTGTCTATTCCCTTGAGGGTAATAGATGGTGGAAAAGTGTTGCATGATATGGAATTTCTGACACAACTCTACAATATCCTTATTTTTTAATTGCTTCCCATTATCTGTCACAATGGCCATGGGGATCCTGTATCTCCAAATGATGTACTTCAGGATAAATATGGATATTCATTTACCCATTGTTGTGATAAGAGGTATAGCCTCAACCCATTTGGTGAAATATGTTGTTGCTGTCATGATGAACTTATGACCATTTGAAGAAGATGGGTGTATATATTTGACAAGATCCAATCCCCATTGGAAAAAGGGCCACATAGTGGTAAGAAGTTGAATTTATTTAGGAGGTGCATGTATTAGGTTCCCATGGATTTGGTACTATTTACATTGCTTAACAAACTGAAAGGAGTCCTTTTCCATTGTGGGCTAATAATACCCAATTCGTAAGAGTTTTTTTGCCAAGGATAAATAGTTTGAATGAGCCCCACAAATCCCTTCATGGACCTCTTGCAAAGCCTTTTCAAATTCTTCACGCTCTAGACATCTAAGTAAAGTGACATCAAGACCTCTTTGATAAAGGGTATAACGAGCAGTTTGTTAGATAAATTTACGCTTTTGGTTTTTAGATAAGCTTGGGGGAAGCGTGTTCTCTTTAAGGTAGGTATAGATAAGTCCATAGTAGGTCAAGACTCTCAATTAGGCATATGGTGTGGGAATTAGGATTATCATGTGCGGGAGATAGTAATAATTCCACCATGAACTTGTAACAGGATTGTTGTTTAGGTGCTTATAGTAATGAGGCCAAGGTGGTGAAAGCATCTGCAGCCTTGTTTTATTCTCTTGGAATCTCTGTGAACAATAGAAATTGGAAATTCCTTTTTATCTCTTCTACCATTGCTTTATATGGAAACAACTTTTCATCCTTTATTTGATAATCATCGTTGGTTTAAAAAATTACAAGTTGTGAGTCTCCATAGACATATAGGTCCTTGATTTTTAGTTCTAATGCCATCTTTAAGCCATTTACTAGTTCTTCATATTCTACAAAATTGTTTGTGGATGGGAACATGATTTTGTAGGCCTTTGGGATAGTATAGCCATTAGGCATGACAAATAGGAATCCTGCCTCCGATCCATGTTAAGTATAGGAGACATCAAAGTAGATTTTCCATGTTGACTATTTAGTATGTAGGATAGTTGCATCTGGAAATTCAATGTGCATTGGTTCTTCATCTTGTAGAGGTGCTTCTGCAAGCTAGTCAACTATAACCTATCCTTTTATGACTTTTATATCTACATATTCTATGTCAAACTTGCTAAAGATCATAACCCAAATTTGCAATTCTTCCTATCAATGCTTCTCTACTAAGGAGATATTTCAGTGGATCTATTTTTACTATAAGCTTGATTGAATGACTGAGCATGTAATGCCTTAATTTCTATGAAACAAATACAACTTCTAGGCATGCCTTTTTCTATTGCTGTGTAATTCAAATTGCAGTTTTCCAATGTCTTGCTGATATAATATATTGATTTTTCTTTCCCATCTTTATCATGTTGTGCTAACAAAGCTCCAAAAGATATGTTTGTTGTTGAGATATAGAGTAATTGTGGCTTTCCTTTAATATGTGACATTAAGATTGGTGGATTTTCCAGGTATTGCTTGAGTTGATCAAAAGTTTTTGCACATGTGTCATCCCAATGATATTGTCAAATTGGTGAATGTTGGCATTTTGAGATTTTTGGTATTTTGCATCAAGATTGCATTAATGATATGTTGTCATTGATGTCAATTGAATCGGTAAATGGTATTCATGTTATTGCTGATATTATTGTTTTGATATTGGCTAGTAACTGGTAAGAAGAGATTTATGGAAGATTTTGTAAACCTATATGTTAAGTTTTGTGAGTTGAACCAGTGTAAAGGGTTAAACCTTTCTATGTAATGTAACTAGTAAACCCTAACCAACCAAGTTTGATGGTTTGTTATCTGATAAGCGGTAGTGATGGAGACATGTGTGATCATTTGATTAAGGAGATATTCAAATCATTTTGGCATGTTTGTTCTTGTCTAGGGAACAAACAAAGTGGATTGCATATAATGCACAATGCGTGATGAGTTACAAAGTCCAAAAGAGTGGTGATCATGGAGTGGTTGAAATTGTCTTGAAGAATGTGAAGCGATTGTCATAATCTCTAATGGTCAAGATTGTAGCAACTTGTTTGTAATCTTGATGATGAGAATTAGGTTTTTGTTGTGTTACTGACCTAATTGATTTCTATTTAAGATCAATGAAGTTGTTTGTTAACGTTGCTAGCAAGGTTGGTAGAAAACCTATTGAGTGTATAGTTTCCAAACCGGTGAATGGATCTACACTTTGAGTAAAGGTAGACTGAAGGTTATAGAAGGATCTGATCAAGTAAAAGTAGTGCTATTCAAACAGATCAACTAAACTATTATTTTCTAACAATTATAACAGAAGTTAAATCCCTTAAATGGGTAAGCTTTAATAAGCTTGGTTACTCATTAAATCCTCTAACAAGGTGGTCCATTAGCTTGGATTCTTAAATCCTCCAGCAAGGTTACTCCTAATAGGGTATTGTGCTTCTGACAAAGCATATTTGTAAATCCCTTAACCAGGTGATTCCTAACTTGAATTAGTTCTTAATAGGACTTATTGTAAAACTCTAACAAGCTTTGGATCCTAACACGACAAAATTTGAAAGAGTTCAGATAGCTATCCTTGTGAGTCTCATCTCACTATGGTTTTTACCTATTTGGGTTTTCCATGTATAAACATTTGTGTCAAGTGGTGAATGCTTTTGTGGTTGTGATCTTATTTGTTGATTTGGTTAATATATGATAAGGCATGTTAAGTAGAAGCATTAAGAGATGAATATGTTGAGTTATGATTAAGCCTTGTTGATATTCACAAGATTGAAGTTGTTTACTATTAAAGTTGTCATAACAGTTAAACTGGTTGATGTAAAGTATTCTTATGAATATTGATCTTGACTGAGTTTGAGTTTGGGAACTTTGTATTAGTTTTTTAGTATACTGATTCACCCCCTCTCTCAGTATTCTACCAGATACTTATTCTTTCATCATACCATCAATTGGTATTAGAGAATCTTAGGTCCTCTTAATCTAAAAGCCTAACAACTTGAGGAGAAGGTCTTGTAGATCATGATGAAGAAAGAACGTCCAAAGTTCAACAAAGATGACTATAGAATATGGAGTGACAGAATAAAAATTTACATTAAGAGTCTTAGTGGTCAGTATTGGGAGCATATAGAAAATAAGTATACTACAACTAATGGACCTCTGACTAATGATCAAAAGGAAGAACAACAAGAAAATCACTAGGCACTAGAATCTATTATCAGTTCCCTGTTCGATGTTGAATATGTAGATGTTCATGATCTTGAAACTGCATATGAAGTATGAAAGAAACTAGAAGAGATTTATAGAAGTGATGGACATGTTAAGATTGCCAAAGAGGATAGTCTAAGAGGAAAGTTTGACAACATGATAATGTCTGAAGGTGAGAATATCCAGCAGTATGGTCAAAGGATTAAAGAGATAGTTGGTGAGATAAAGAGTGCAGGAGTGAAAGTGGAAGATTCCACAATAATCAATAAGGTACTAAGAACCCTGCTATTGGTCTATGCTATTGAGTTGCAACTATTTAGGAGCTAAAATGCATTGATAAGACAAAGGTAACTCTTGACTCTATTATTGGCAAACTTACTACTTTTGAACTAAATGACTATGATGGTAGTGTACATAAATCAAAATCTGCATTTAGAGCTTTTGTCTCTAACCCATCTATGAGAAGAAGTAGAGATACCAATCATAACTATGAATCTATACCCAGCAGAGATGATGAAGATGAAGATAGCTTAGTACAACTTGAAGCATTGTTGGCAAAACGACTACCTAGAGGCACTGGTAAATATAGAGGTAAGATACCTTTAAAATGTTTTGCATGCAACAAGATTGGTCATATAGCAACAAATTTCCCTAATGGTGAAAATGAATACAAGAGAGACAAATTTAGAATATACAAGGGTAAAGGCAAGAGAGATTCTCTTGTATCTATTGATGGTGGTGTTACTGATGAAGAATCAGATGATGATGCTAATGAAGGTATTGTGTTTGTAGCAATTAAGGAAGAAATATCAGATCAGAAGGAAGTAGTATCCAGAATGGATAACTCCGATGATTGGATCATTGATAGTGGTTGTTCACATCACATGACCGGTGATCAGAGAAAATTTCTTTCCCTAAGGGAATTCAATGGCAGTGTTGTCAGATTTGGCAATGACTCACCCTGTATGGTTAAAGGTAAGGTAGTTATTTCTCTTAATGGGAAAAGTAGTGCTGATGATGTGTATTGGGTTGAAGGCCTAAAGCACAATCTTCTTAGTGTGGCACAACTTAATGACAAAGGATACCCACTAGAATTTAGAAATGGTATATGCAAAATCTTTGACAACAAAGGAGAATTGATTGCAACCAATAAATAGACTAGAGGTAATCTATTTCATCTCAATCCTAAAGTTAGAAACTGTTTGATTGCAAAAATAGATGATAGATGGCTTTGGCATAAGAGATTTTTTCATATTAATTTTGACAATATTATTAAAGTAAGAAAATTTAGACAGTAATAGGTCTACCTCAGCTAGACAAACCAGTTAATGCTCTTTGTAAAGAATGTCAACTAGGAAAGATGACTTGTTCAACTTTTAAGAGAAAGTCCTTCTCAGTAGAGCACTTGTTAGATTTGGTTCATACAGATCTATGTGGACCAATAAGAACAAGAAGCATTCAAGGTGATAGATACTTCATGATCTTCAATGATGATTGTTCAAGGATGATGTGGGTCACATTCTTGAAGGATAAAAATGAATATTTTGGTAAATTCAAGGCATTCAGAGCCTTAGCTGAGAAAGAGAGTGGCAAAAAGATAAAATGTCTAAGAACAGATCAAGGCGGTGAATTCACTTCTGTAGAGTTCACTAAATATTGTGATGATAATGGTATCAAGCGGCAATTTTTTGCACCAAGGACACCACAACATAATGGTATAGCAGAAAGAAACAAACGGTCAGTGGCTGAAGCTGCTAGGACTATGTTGATACAAGGTGGTGTATCAAAAACATTTTGGAAAGAAGCTGTAAGTACAACTATGTACACAATGAATCAAGTTTTGGTAAAAAGAGGTAAGGACAAGACCCCATATGAGTACTCGTATGAGAGATCTCCTGATGTTAGCTATTTTAAAATATTTGGTAGCAAATGTTTTATTAAAAGAGGTGATTACATAAGCAAATTTGAAGCTAAGAGTGATGAAGGTATATTCCTTGGCTATTCTACCAAGAGTAAGGCCTATAAATGCTTCAACAACCGGACATAGAAAATTGTTGAAAGTGTCACTAATACATTTGGGGTCAAATTCTGACGGAGGTTTCCGATGGACAAGGAGCATTGTGTGAAAATTTGATTTTTTTTTTTTTAAATGCCCGTGTTCGTCAGAATTCCGACGACCTTGGGCATTTTATTTAAAAAAAAAAACACAAGGCATTTTCATTTTGAAAGCAAACTGAAGCCGTCTTGCCTCCCTGCCCCCCTCGCTGGAGCGATCTCTGCACAAGCAAGGTAAGAACTCTTTTTTTTTCAATGAAGGCAACTAATTTTTTTTCGCAACTGGTTTTTTTTTTTGAATTAATCCATTTTGTGCATATCCTGCGATCTTAAAATTCCATGAAATGACATCTCTTTGAGGTATTCTGTCATACAGTTCACATGCCATATGTATGCTACCCCATTTTGTGATTAAAACCCCCTTTGATTATGCTTTGATGCTACCCCATGATTGGAATTGGTTGTTGTGTCTTTAGGTTCGGGTGTCCAACCAAGTATTACTTCCTAGAACTATTGCTATCCCACCCTACCTATAGTTTGATAGTTGTACAACCAAAATCAAGAAACTTTCCATTCCATATATGGATGGAAGTCAGAACCACTAATCCATGAACAAGAAGGTGGGTAAACCATTACCCGGGGATAGATAGAAACTAGATACTAGACGAGGAAACCAGGGGTGGGTGGATATTAGGATTGTGTGTGGTTTTTGAGTTGGGTCTGCGCCTCAGAGTTAGGGTGAGGGCAGAGAAGGGAGGAGAGGATGTGTATGCGAGGGGAATGAGGGAGATTAGTAGTATGAGGTTTAGGGTAGAGATTGGTGATTCCATTTTCAGAGGTTATTGAGGAGGGGAATGTGGGGAATAGGATTAAATAGGTTGTGATTGTGAGACTAGGTGAATTGGATTAAATAGATTCACCTAAGAGAAAGTAGATTCACATAATGATAGGTGGATTTTCCTAAAGATGAAGGGATAAGACTTAACAAAAAGAGGACTTAGGATGATGACAAGGAGGATTCATTTAAGAATATGGCATATTCACCTAAGGGATAGTGTATTCTCCCAAGAATATGGAAAAATTATTGATTGGTGGAATGACATACTAGATCAAGGAATGATACAAGGGTAGATTCACCTAAATATAGGGTAAATTCAGCTAAAAGGGTACCCATGAGATTGTGGTACTGAGTACCTATCTATGGATGGTGTATTTGGATACAAGTATGATGAAACCATGCTTGTGTATGATGAAACAAAGTCCAGATCTCTATTATATGTCCAACATAGTCTCTATTATTTGAGACACCATTTTATTAGCATATCCAATTAGGGTAATTTATGGGTTTAATTATGGATCATGTTTTCTATTTCCATGCACTATTGAACTTATTTGGATGTATTGTGATTATTTTAATTTTGAAGTTATAAATAAATTATGTTTGTACCTTAGAAAGGGTAACTCCAATTGATGTTTGGGTAGTTTATTTGAAAACTTATGGTGATTATTGCCCTATGTTATGTAATGGAGTTATTTTTACACTAAGTAATTAACTAGAAAATGAATTTGTATTGTTGTACAAGTATGATGAAACCATGCTTGTGTGTTTACATGTTTGTGCATCCTATTGAGAACCAACCTTGCTGTTGAGGAACTCAATAAATGTGGTGTTAAGTAGAAGAATGGAAAACTCAAGAAGCTATGGTGACATATTGTGGCATTAGTAGGGATTATCTCTATTGACCACACCTTTCAAACATAGTATCCCCTAGTTCTCCTCATAGAATGGACCATTGGATGGCTCATAGTGGTATCCTATCCTACATTTATCTTGATGGCATTGCCGATAGTTGGTATGTGGTTCTTGGTACTGGTTTCCTCTTACCCTATTATCTTATTTATATCTTTGTTCCAACATGTGGAGATTGATTTTTGTCATGCTATGATGATTTTCATGTTTGCATGTGTTTTGACATTATGCAAATAGATATGATGTCACACCATAATTATGTTTTGATATAGTGTAGGTGATGGTTACATGTTGTTGATGGTAGTGATTTGGGTTCAAAGACACAATTCCACACACACACACAAATATTTGAAGATGCATTTTATATTATTCCTTCTTAGTGGCGATTAGTGTTGGAAGATTTGCACACATGTAGAGAGGAACTCATGTTAGATACAATAGGTTGTGTTTGATAACATATGAATGTGCCTCATGATGTATACATATAGCTTTGGTGTGTGACATGCATGCACATTTTTCCATAAGACACATTGCTATGTGCAATGTGGCCCTAGGTGTGTCTTCTCTATGAGGTGTATTGCCATGATATGTTAGGATTTGTAGTGTGCATGCCACAAATGCATGCATGAGGGACTATTATTATAGTCATGTTTTTTGGGCATGTAGCCTAGGCATGTCTTCTCCATTAGGTACATGACCATGCCGTGTGGGAGTTTTTGTGTTCATGCCACAAATGCACACATGAGGGACTATTATTGGAGTCATGATGAATCTTCACTCTATTTAGCCACAATTTCTAGTTGTATAGTTATGTAATGTGCACTTTTAAGGATTGTGAAGTTTCCTTCAATTATTGATGATCTCTCATCTTTGTTGCATGGGCCAACAATTTTATTTTATCTTGTTTGAATTAGTTTAATCACTATTGTGAGTTTTCTCTATTGTGTAGTTATTGTGGCTATGTTTGATTTGCTATTGGAATTGAAAACATTTATTTGACTTATTATTGTTACTATTTTTTCTTTCTTTCAATATTTATGATCTTTGGTAGTTTAGTGAAACTCTTGCTATTTTTAAATGTTGCCTTCTTTGTTGTGATGTGATTCCTCACCAAGATCAACATAGATAACCTTGGATGAGTGTATATAAGGAATCAAACATTGGGAAAATTTGAGGATAGGGGTAAGTGTTTGTTGTATGGGTAGCTATGATCCACTTGTACATTCTTAGTGATTATTGATGGCTATGTCTTGGAGCTGGCTAATCCCATTAAAAAAACAAGGGGGAAGTCATACATAATCATATGAATCCTCCCTAGTTGTGTGTGGATTCAAGACCATCATTTCATATGGTTCTTGGTTACTTTGTGAGACCATGACATCCTCTTAGACCAATATGTGAGCCTTATATTGTTATCCCTGCAATGTGGATGAATAAGTGTATGTTAAAATAAATGCTTTTCTTAGAATACTCAAAAATGTCTCTTTGAAAGTCTGTAACAGGCAAACTTTTAGTAAGAATTTGCAGACACAATGCTTAGAAATTCACACAATCAGCTACATTAAATACATTCTCTATTAAGTTCATTGGTTTTGGTTCGATTTGCAATTTTTGTGAAGCTTTTGCACTAAAGTTTCCATAGCTTGATTTTCTAAATCTAACAGGTTTGTTTTTGCTTTAAAGGTGGAATGACCAAGAAAAAAAGTTAAAAGATGAACTCACAAACCGTATGGTAGGGTTGTTTGGAAATGACACATTCGACAAGACTAAGCTCCTGGAAAAAGCTGGCACATATCTAAAGTATGTGAGGGACCAATACAAGACACATTTAGAGAAGAACGTAAAGTATGAGCGTCCCCCCATGATTCCAGAGAGGGAGTGGAAGGACCCGATTTTGGATGCAAAGGAGAGAATTGAAAGGAAAAAAGGAAATACACCACCAGACACTAGAAGAAGGTATGTGATACTATTAAGAATGTGAATATGTACTAATTATTCATTATATTTATATAATCTAACATATTTCAAACTTTTCATAGATTGAGTGACACGTCAAAGGCAACCAAGGCAAGACAAAAAAAGCATGGGCAACACAAACTTGGCTCTAGTGGTTATATGAAACTTGCCGCACAAATTGTAAGAATCAGTAAATTAAGTATCACATCAAAATATTTATAAATTGTAAAAAAAATTTTTTTGATCAAACAATACAAGCAAAATTCACAATACTAAGCAAAAATGTAGGGCTTTGAATTCAATAGAGCGCCCATGGAAGATGACAAGAGAATTGGCTACCAGCAAGGCTATATAGCCATGGCTGAACAGCTACAAGAATTGAGTGGGCAAACACGAGATTCTGATGCATCTGTCACAATGGTAGTTAAGCTAAATGAAAATTATTTCAAATTGAATACTTAACCAATAATCTATTTGATGTTAAGTTTCAACATAAAGTGACTATATTTTTTTTAAATAAGCAAGCAATGATAACACTGCATGTGACATTGGAATGCAGCATGATAATCGTGGAACAAAACCTGTACATGAAGGTCAAGATGTGCATCCTAGTAGTGGAGGTATTCATTTGCTATTCAATTTTTTTAATGTAATTATTAATACAATTAAACATCTTAAATTGAAAATTAGTGTAGTAATTAATGTAACCTTTATTGTTAATATTTTAGAGCATGTAGTCGGTGGTGACCAAGTGGAGCATGATCCGGGTAGACAACATCAGGAACGTGATGTTCCCCAATCAGGTAAAGAGGACCACTATTATTCCTTTAGACAAATTTAATTGCAATTGGTGTATTGATTAATGTAATGTTTCGTATTTCAACTCTAGAGGATCTAGAGGGTGCTCAGCATGTCGAGGTTGAGGCTAGACAAAATGATGTGGAAGATGATGTGGCCCCATTAGGTAAAGAGTGTAATGGTTGTGTTCTTTAAATTAATGAAATACTTGTAACAATAATAAAAAAATGTTTTAAATTTAACCCAATTCTTTGTTATTGCAGAGGACCCCCCTTTGGTTCAACATCCTCATCCTTTGTATAGGACTAGGCATACATCAAGAGCATGAGAAGAGGGCATAACATCCATAGATGTGGGAAATGATGAAGAAACCGATGTTCCACTTAGTCTTTTCATAGCTTCAAAGAAAAAACAAAGAAAGAAATGACTGTAATCTACCTTTATTTGATAATGACTGATTTTTATGTGTAATGAATGTAATTATGTGCTAATGAATGTTCATGAATGATATGTGTTGATGATTATTGATGAATGTTGTGTTTTAATGAAAGTTAATGAATTTTATGTGTTAATGAACATTATGTGATAATGAATGAATGTTATATTTTAATAATGGATGAAATAATGAATGAAAGAATGAATGAATGTTAGATGTTAACGGGGAATTTAGAGTGATGTTAAGGGGGGTGGGGGGGGGGGGGGGGGAGGGGCCAAATGAGCTTCCACCTTCACGTGGTTGGCCCTGTTAAGTAGAGAATATTAAACTATTCTCAAAACAAAGTGAAGCTCAATTATAAGATGTGAAATGTTTGAAAGGTGAGAGTCCACAAACAGATGTGAAATGTTTAAGTAGGCCTCCCAATGAAGTGGATCTCATAGACACGAAGAATCCTATATAGAGAATCATTGAGAGCCCTTGAAGAAGCAAATTTGAACTTCGATGAAGCAATACATGATGGAGGAATATCTTGCAAGAGGAAATCAAAGTCATTATGGTGTCGTCTAGATCTGAAATGTGGTCTACTTTTCAAAAAAGTAAAGATGCTTGATATGAATGTGTCCTAGTGGGGTGAATCTAGAAGACATATAATCCTATTGCAAAGAATCATGGAAAGTTATAGAAGAAGCAACTTTTAATTCTAAAGTAGCAATGTGTACAAGAGACGTTCTCATTTGTAGATGGAGTATCAAGAGGAGGATCACTAGTCCATGGACCATGTGATTGTTGTTAAATACCTACGCTTTTGTTCATAGTCACTTGGTGTGGGAATGAATTCGACAAGATAGGGTAGGAGATCCTACATAATGTAATTGTGGTTTCCCCATCAACCTCTACCATTGTGATTAAAGGGGTCTCAATCATAGAAGGGTGGATAAGGTAGCATGGATAGGGAGGGCAGGTACAAGTTTACCCACTAAGCACACCACCTCATATGGATGGTGGACTGCCACATGGGGCCAAGAGGGATGGTATATCCACTCTTGGGCTTAGCATGTGGACAGCTTCGGGTGCCCTATCATGTTTCTCATCCAAGCCCTATTATGGTTTAACTCCAATTATGCATTATAGATATTGTGTAGTTCACATAAAATTGAAATAGTTATGAATATATGCTATCTAAACCTAGTTGAAATGGTTGCTCTATGAATTATACTTTCAATACTTGTCTAACATGATTGCAAGTTTCAAAAATTATTCTAATACCTTGATGGTATTGTTTCTTCATTGGGACTACTCACATGCCTTCAAGGACTACTAAACTATCATATTCACATAATATTGTCTCAATAATAAAAAGAGAACCCTAGGTCATCTTTACCATTATATGCTTTTGATCTTGCAACTCTGCGACTGCAAATAAGATTTTAGTGGGATTCTAGGACTTCTCCTATGTTTTGATTTTTGCTTTCTCCATTGGGGCTATATTGTTCTAGAGTCTTAAACTAAGACAATGATTGTCTCTTGTAGCTTCATCCCTCATTGTCATTTGTATAATTTGATGCCAATAAGGACTAATATGCTGCTCCTTTCAGTGAAGTGTCATAGTTCTTTGGACTGCTCATACCATATTCTAAAATTTTATGAAAAACCTACAATGAATGACTCCTTGACTATCATCATTATTTGTATCTTACCATTGTAACTTCTAATCCATGACTTCTCATCAAGCTTTGGCACATTGAGATTGGAATAGGGATCCTATATAGCATCACTAGAGATTATCAATAAGAGAAGATTCACTTATTGATCCTTTGAACTGATAATTCTTGATTGCCTTTTTGACTCATCGTGCTTTGTAAAAGTGATTATCTTATTTATGGCTTGATGATCTCTCTCTCACAAGTGTTTCAACTAATCTTTGATGAATACAAACCCTTCTCTTTTGTTGAGTGCAAATATCATGAATGCATTTATTTTTCTTAACTATCCATAATGACATTTTCAAATATCCGAGACTACACTTAGGCCTGTTGTCTCTTGATTCTTCATTGGACTATGGTTTCTTTGATAGTTCTTTGTAGCTTTATCTTTGAATGGTCACTGTCTTATTTGTAGCTTTGTATTTCCTTTATGATGGCAGACCTCATGCAATGTTTTCACCTTTAAAACCAACACTAAACCGTTCAACAACCATCTTCATAGACAATTTGATATCAAATTGTGATACAACACTAATCATTTCACCACTGTTATCAATTATATTTTTGCATGCTTAGTGTCCATGCCTTCATTATGCTTGAGTTGATGACTATTGCAACTTTATTACTGTCAAATCTACTTCATGATGTCTTGTATGCATATGACATAATGCTAACCTATTTATTAGTGCTATAGAATTTTCACTTTGTGTCATGGCATCCTTTTATCTTTCATCAAGATCTAGGGGTGAAGAAAATAATTATGACACTAAATACCTATGACCTTGCACTATGAACTACCCTTGCACATCTTCTAGAACTTCATGGGCTATGGAAATACTGTGATTTTGACCTTTCATAGCCTTTTGATTCTTTTTTGGGCTGCTAGATGGTTGTCTCTGATTTGACTGTAGACCTTGGTGCTTCATATTTATTGTTCTCTCTTGAAAAGACTCAGATTAGGACCTCTATTCATGCTTTGATAGTGATACTTGACACTATCATCTCCATATCATGGCCACTGTCATTCATCAAATCTCATATATTGCTGCTCTTAGTGTTATACCTATTAGTTATCCATGTTGAAGACTCTCACACACCTTCTAACACTATCTTAGACTTGGCTTTTTCTATTTAATACAACATAAGACTGTAATGAGGCTGCTATGTGTCATTGATTTGACAATTTCTAATGTCTGGTAGATGACTTTGATGCTCTCAAATTGTTCTTGAAGCTTATATGGCTTGGTTCTAATCCTTATAAGCTTTTAGACTGATTTAGGCACTATGATCTCATTGCAAATTTATCATTTATTGGTTGTTCTTTTGTTGATAGTGACATTTATCACTACTTTCATCTGAGGCAATCACTTCTTGACAGTCAAATGGTTGCCCATCAATTAGTTTTCATTATCTTTAGCTTCTTGAGACCTCTTATTTATTGATAGAGAAACACAATAAATTCTTCAATAATCAATCAAACCTACTCAAATAAAGAAGGAGCTTCTTCTAAAGTTGACAATGATCCCATACTCTAAGAAGAGGATTTCCATTTCTTATCCATGTTGATTGTTACAAGTCCTATGAGCTATTCACATGGCTATAACAGTGAATGTTACTACAAAAATTCTAAAATCCACCTTTCTATTTCAATGTAACCCTATAACTTGTAATTTTCTATTGTGATTGTCTTTGTGTTTTGAACCGTAAAAAAACTCTTATCATTATCTTTTTAATTCAAAACCCTTCTTCATTACAAGCTCTAAGTAATCTATTCCTTACTATACTTATGATTATCTATCAATGCTATTCAAGAATTGGGGAAAACCTAGACACTATTATCAATGTCTAAACCTTCTAATAGACTACTCTACTAGTCCTTACTGTCATTGTTATTTTGGTGGAGGCTGGACTATACTTCATTTGAAACAAACAAACCATCCATACAAATCATGCTTTCTCAAAAATGTGAAATCCTAGACTAGAGTAAAGAAGATAGCTAGCCCAGACATGAAATGCTTTGAATGTTCTAGGCACATAGCTACTCTTTGTTAGAATTTCCCTTCTAATTTTGCAACATGTCATGGTTCTCCTTCTACATGGCTATCATACTGCACCTTCGACTAGAGCTTACCAAACTGAATACTAGGGTTTTCTCCCATCAAAAGTGGAGTCCTCTACCAATGAACTCGAGATCCTCATCTTTACCATAGGTTTATCTTGAATTTTGATTGACCTTAGTTAGAATGGGCATTGAATAGTCTAAGAAAATTACCTCCAAAATGTTAAACTCAAACTTCAACTCATGAATTATAAGGCCACGCAAGTTTTTATTTCTCTTTTGATGAAAGTTTAGCTCCCCACTTTAAATATTTTGATAGTATTACCATAAAACAAATATGACACCTTTGAATAAATTAAGGTTTTAAAAACCTTAATAAAACTTGGAATGAGCTTGAAGCTTAGAATATGGAAAAGAACTCTAACAAAGAAGCCTATAGAAAATGTGTTCCACAATAGAAAGGCAGATTCAAATTCAATTTTGACATTGTTCCAAAGGACAACCCAGGTATCACAGGAAGTGGAGGACTCATTATGGATAGTGAATATAAAGCCCTTCGCATTATTAAGCTTTAGCCCTCCACTTTGGCATTAGGGGACTAGAGATAGAAGAACGCTCACTCCTTGTGATCAAAGGAATGCAAAAGAAGGGAGTGACCAATAGGAGGTTATATAATATTAGAACAGTATCAGTGCTAAGCACAAACATAACTTTTGCACATTGTTATGAATAGAAAAAGTGGGCAAACAAACCAGTGGAACTCCTCGTCTCCAGAGGAACCCTTCAAAGCAATCAAATAATTTACTAACGTCATTACAGAACTATCCAAAAGCAAACACTGGATTTCACTTATAAGATGAATAATTTCAATAATTTGAGCGAACAACCATCTATGAGTTCATTGCCTTCATTCTTCATCATTTTGATGTCTTTTGTACATTGGAAGGTAATTCTTAACCACCATACCTCAATCTTGACCTATGCTACCATAAAACCCTACAACCTAGTCATGTTTACAATTGAGATCTTGGTGACTTGATCACTTAATATAGCTTAATCATGCAGGTCTCATCTAACTCCGACTCATACACTTAAGCAAATCAACCCTAGCAACCAAGTACTTTGGGAAATATCTTGCAACTTGACAACATGGGTAATGATGGAGGAATGGAGGTGAGACCTATAGAGGTGAGAGAGAGAGAGAGGGTGAGAGGAAGAGATAATGACCTAGAGAGGGTAGAGAAAGCGAAGTAGAGAGGGAGAGAAGAAGAGAGGGATGGAGAAAGAGACCTAGAGAGGGGAGAGAGAAGAGAGATAGTAGAGAGGGATAGAGAAGAGAGATAGAAGAGAGATACCAATGCCAATCTTTTTCTATAATTTTTTTTTTTCTGAAAAATCAGCCTACCGTCGGAATTCCAACATCAAAGGGTAAAAATTTTGACAGAGGAGTGTCGTCGGATGCACAACATCCTCATCAGAATTCTCCTAGAGGTTGTCATAATTCTGACACAAAAGGGTTAAAATTACGATGGTCTCCAAGAGAGTTTCGACGAGGATGTTGTGCATCCGACGGCACTCCTCTGTCAGAATTTTTACCCTTTAATGTTGGAATTCTGATAGTAGGCCGAGATCACGACGGTATTCTTTCTAGGTAGGAGCATCCATGGCAGTCATTGGAAAGGTTGGAGCTAATGTCGGAATTGCGACAACCACAAGGATAGTCAGAACTTTCGACAAAGTTTTTGACAACTTTTTTTGTTGGTAGTGCGATGAAATTGCATCGGAATGCCGATGATTTGGTGTCAAAATTTTGACCTGAATGTACTAGTGTGTTGATGTTTGTGTAGATGAATATCCTAAAATTGCAGAAGGAATCAGTTTTGAGAAGAAGGATGAAGATCCTTGCATTTTGCTTTTGGAACCTAAAACTATTAAATGAAAAACCGGTAAAGCAAACCCTGATGAACTTGTTCAACCAGAACAAATAAATTTAGAGGAAGATGATAATGATGAAGGTGAACCTGAAGAGAATGATCATGTTATTCCTAGGTATGTGAGATTGAATCATAGTCCTAAACAGATAATTAGGGATAAGGATGTTGGAGTACTAACTAAAAGGAGAATGAGAAAGAAATCTTACATGATATACACCTTTGAACCTAGAAGTGCTAAGGAGGCATTTGGTGATGATCATTGGCTGAAAGGTATGGAGGAAGAGTTAGATCAAATTGAGAAGAATAATAGTTGGACCCCAATACCTCGACTGATAAACAAGAATGTTGTAGGTACTAAATGGGTGTTCAGAAACAAGTTAAATGAAGATGGTGTTGTAGTTCAGAATAAGGCAAGATTAGTATGCAAAGGTTATGCACAAGAAGAAGGAGAAGACTATGGAGAAAATTTTGCACTAGTAGCAAGACTGGAAGGTGTTAGAACATTGCATGCATTTGCAACTCATAAAAAGTTCAAGGTATACCAGATGGATGTTAAGTCTGCATTCTTGAATGAGATACTGGAAGACGAGGTCTATATAGAGTATCCTGATGGTTATGCATTGACAAATAAGGAAGACATGGTATACAAATTGCATAAAGCCTTGTATGGATTAAAGCAGGCACCTAGAGCATGGTATGAATGACTTCATACTCATTTGATGAAGATAGGCTTTACTAGAACTAGTGATGACAACAACATTTATCTCAAGTATGAAGGAGATGAAATATTAGTTAGTGAAGTATTTGTAGATGACATTATATTTGGAGGTAATGATGACATGAGTAATTGTTTTGTAGATGTAATGAAGAATGAATTTGAAATGTCATTGGTAGGAGAAATAATTTTTTTCATAGGTTTACAGATATAGTAGATGAAGAATGGTATTTTCATTACTCAATCCAAGTATGTGAAAGAGGTTTTGAAGACTTTTGGTATGAGTAACTATAAACCAGTTGGAACCCCAATGGTTATAGGTTGTAAATTATCCAAGGAAGATGCATCTAAGCCTGTAGATGACAAGGAATACAGGTCAATGATTGGCAAACTGCACTATGTTGTTCACAGTCGACCGGATATTGCCCATGCAATTGGTATTGTTGCTAGATTTCAGAAGAATTCAGAGGCACATATGATGATAGCCAAGAGAATTTTTAGATATCTAAAAGGTACTATTGACTATGGGTTATGGTATCCATATGGTAGAAATTTTGATCTGAAAGCATACATAGATGTTGATTGGGTAGGAAACATTGATGACCGGAGAAGTACTACTGGTGGAGCATTATTTTTAGGAGGAATGCTAGTCTCTTGGAGTAGTAAAAAGAAGAGTTGCACTTCACAATCTATTGCTGAAGCTGAGTATGTAGCAGCTTATATGAATTGCACACAAGCTATGTGGATGAGGCACATTTTGGAAGGTTTGAAGATAGAAATCTCAGAACCTATAAAGATTTTGTGTGATAATACAAGTGTGTTGGTGTAAATAATTATTCATCTTGGATATTATTACACCTTACTTAAGTTTAGTTAGGAAATGCATTTCATAGTAGTTTGGGTATGAGGCACTTGGGTGTTTGTGCCACATTGGGATAGTGTGTGTAGGAGAATTTCCACCTTTTATGGTGTGATCTTGTTGTTACACTCCACATTCAATGGGTGATCCACCTCATGTGGAATATTATATTGTTTCTCCTACCTAACCTTGTTTCTTATTGAGCCACATGTCATGTTTGTGTGCTCACATATCCATATAGCCTTGCCTATATAAGCAGGCTCATATTTATTGTATGTATCAATTGATGATCCAGTTGATCAGTATTTTCATCTTGATAGAATATAGTTGATCAGGATTAAATTGGGAAAATATTGAAATCTAATTTTTTTCAAAATTTTCTATGTTTTAGTAAATTGCAATTTTGAGGGTCTTCGGTGCATTTCTGGACAAATATGGTGCCCGGAAACATGATGGAACATCATTGATTATTTGGTTCTAGATTATTTGAATACCTTTCCAACGCATCAAACGGTTTGTAATTCGGAGCTAGGATGAGAAAGTTATGCCTTCTCAAAGTGGACTGAAATTTTATATTTAGTTTTTTGATAATTTTGATAGTTTTAGTAGTTTAATTGTAATAAACATTATGGTGACTCTTCGTTTCAATTCCAAGGGATTTGTGTGACCCTTGGGATACATTCGACTTGTATAAACTCCAATTTTGAATAGAATGGAGATAGTTTTTGGTTTGCAATCCTCTTGTTGTCAATTTCTTTTTGTGTTGAAATCTACAATACCGCAAGTATCACACTAGGTATTGTAATCTAGTTTTCATAAATCAGATCAATAGTTTATTTCTATCATCTATTTTTTTCTCTCTTATTTGTGCTTTCCATTACCTCTTTATCTTGGCAAAATATCACATGGTATCAAAGCCATTAGAGTGTCATTGGTTTGCTAATTGAGAGAAATTTGATGCTATTTGGGGTTTGCATTTTGGAGCTTTCTATTGCATGTTATTATTGAAGCTTGCTGGGTCAAATATGAGGTCACCATTGGATTGAAGAGGTCCAAGAAAGTCAGTTTTGCCTTTTGTTTCATCAAAATTGGACTTCAGAGGCCAAATCTAGAGGCATTTGAAGTTTGACGCTGCAGCGGAAATTTTCCAGAAATTATAATTTTGCAGGCAATTTTCAAATAGCAATATGTCACTCATCTAGACTCATTTTTTTGAGCAATTTTTTTTGTTTCGGGGTAGAATTTTGTGATCTATATAGTGGTGTAGGAGTTTTATGATTTTTGGATACAAGTTTTTCAGAAATCATGAAATCCCAATTTTTACAACTTTGGAGGCTTTGTTTGGGCTCATATGGACTCCTTTTCAGGTGTCATTTTTTTTGAAAGTGCATATTTTTTCATCTACTTTCATAATCTGCCATCTATTTGTAGTGATTTTAAGTAGAAATTGTACTTTCTATATTTGGCCATTTTTGGCATACTTGGTACTTGCATGTTGCTTGGATCTCAGTTTAGATCACTAGCAGTATTTGTTGAAGTCTCTTAGATCTCATTTTGAAAAGTTGTAAATTGAAATCAGAAGTCCACTTTGCCTTGTTTTGCAAGTGGCCCATTGTATGCGCACTAAGTATAAAGTGCCAAAATCACCATTTTGGGGGGATTTCTTTATTGAGTATTTTGGGGGGGTGTCTTGTGTGATTGTGCCTCTCTCTATCTTGTGTTTTTTCATTTTAGTGCTATGGGTTCTCCTAAATTTCCACTTTTAACTCCTCATAATTATGCATCATGGAAAATTAAGGCATGGAGGAAACTAATGGAAAAAGGACTCATTTATTATGTAAATGAAACTATTATAGCACCACCTAATCCTAAGGCTGATCCTAATGCTCAAGTTGAATGGCTTACTAATAATGTTATGGCACTTGGAACTCTTAGAAAGTATGTATCAGATGACCTCATTTTTCATATTGATAAGTGTATAACAATTAAAGAGGCTTGGGATATTTTTAAGAAATTGTATGGTCAAGTTGATGAGATTAAGGGCTACAAGCTTGATAGTGAACTCACAACTTTGGATCCCAAGGATTTTGATACAATCCAAGATTATGTCATAAAAGCAATTGAGCTAAGAGCAAAGCTAAAGGATTATGGAATTGACAAAAAAGATGCTCAATTGGTTTACAACTTGTTGGACAAGCTTCCTTCAGAGCGTGCAACCTTTGTATCTAGCTTTCACACCCATAGGTTAGCTCAAGGTTCCTCATACACTTCGCAAATCTAAGTTGACCACGATGGGGATTCTCAAATCTTCAAAGTCACAAGCTTTGGTGGCTAATAAAGGGAATCAAAGCAATCAAGGAAAAGGAAAGAATCAAAAGAAACCTAAGTCAAAACCACATCAAGATGGAGTACAATCTTCCTCTCCACAACAAGGTGATACACCATTCTCACCTAAGAGGAAATCATATAAGGATAATCTTTTTTGTGGATGTTGCAAGAAGTCGAGACATGATGAACATCATTGTTATAAGAAGGATATTGATGAGTTGAAGAATCTTCTTGAGAAGAATAGAATCAACCTACCTTCTAGAATGTCTACATCGACTTCTTCTTCCAAGGATAAAGGAAAGGATCACTCTTTTGGGATAGATAAAGGAAAGGGACAAGCTCTTTGTGCTACTACAAGTCATGATTCAGGGAGATGGCTTCTAGATTCAGGGGCTTCTCATCATATGGAATCTTCACAATCTATGTTTTCTACATTTGAGCCTTGCCACATACTACAGATTTTGATGGGCAATCATACATACATGGATGTGATTGGGAAAGGATCTATTGGCATTGGGGATAACTCCTTCAATGATGTGTTGTGTGTACCCCACTTGACAAATAATCTTCTTTCCATCTATCAAATCACACATGGGGCAACTAGAAAAATTGTGGAGTTCATACCTGATTCAGTTATCATTAGAGGCTTGGAGAGTGGAGCTATCATTGTGACTGGGTGGTTGATCATGCATCTTGATTGTACTCTTTTTCAGATTTTGGTCCTATTGATAAGGTTGATTCTTCCTATATTGATGATTCAGATTTTGAGGAGAACTTTGGGCATTTGAACTTGGGGATTCTCACATGTGACCTCATTCTTGAGCCTTGCATATCAGCTCCTTCTATTGATATCACACCACCTATTGCACTTGATGATGCAACTAGTGTGACAGTTTTGCCTTCTTGTGATTCAGTGCAGCAGGATATTTCATGTCTTCCAACTTTAGTTGTTTGTGGACTCCTACATTGTAGATTTGGGAGACACCATTCATGACATTCATCTTCTCTTTGATGAAGATGATCCTTCTTTGATTGTTGCGAGGGATAACTCTGACCCTGTTGTGCATTCTCTACATGATCAATCTTTAGAGGTTGACATGATTATGGATACTTTTGTACAACACTTGGAGGAGGTCTCTTTATCTTTTGAGGAGACATATGAGTATTTGGATATTGTTCTACATTCATCTCCACTAGATCTTGGAGTGCCTTTTTCAGCAGTGTGGCACAGTTTACCACCTTTGGAGGGGGTACCTTTCAGCATCGACATGGGGACACTTGAGCAGTTTTAAGAGATTCCTTTCATCATGAGTATTTTTTCTCCATCTTCCTTTCATGGTTGGGGAGACTTTTTGGATCCACCTTTGGTTTTGTTTCTTCCTAACAGGAGGAACATGGTTCGACATTCATGGAGCAGTTTTTTCATTCATCTTCGAGCTTCTATCATTGGTGCAGATTCAACATTGAGGGGGGGCTTCCTAGTCTCTCTTCTTCTTCTCTCATATGGGGGGGGGACTTTTTCCTCACATGGGATTTTGTTCTTCACATACTTCTATGAGAGTTATTTGTATCTAGTTTTTCATCTCTCTTTTGGGGGAAGGTTTTTTCCCATTGGGTTTTTCTCTCTTTCCCCACTTTGTGAGAGATTTCATTGCATTAGTTTGCTTGCATTTGCATTTGTACATGGGTACCTAACATGGCCTAGTAGCCGGGACCCATCTTGCATTGCTTAGTTGCATTGTAGACTTAAGTGCATTCCCCTAAGTTGCACTTAAGGGGGGGTGTTGGTGTAAATAATTATTCATCTTGGATATTATTACACTTTACTTAAGTTTACTTAGGAAATGCATTTCATAGTAGTTTGGGTATGAGACACTTGGGTGTTTGTGCCACATTGGGATAGTGTGTGTAGGAGAATTTCCACCTTTTATGGTGTGATCTTGTTGTTACACTCCACATTCAGTGGGTGATCCACCTCATGTGGAATATTATATTGTTTCTCCTACCTACCCACACCTATTTCCTACCTACCCTTGTTTCTTATTGAGCCACATGCCATGTTTGTGTGCTCACATATCCATATAGCCTTGCCTATATAAGCAGGCTCATATTCATTGTATGTATCGATTGATGATCTAGTTGATCAGTATTTTCATCTTGATAGAATAAAGTTTATTTCTATCATCTATTTTGTTCTCTCTTATTTGTGTTTTCCATTGCCTCTTGATCTTGGCAAAATCTCACAAAGTGCGATAAACATTTCAAAAAATCTTGTTTTGCATGCAAGGACTAAGCACATTGAATTGAAATATCACTTCTTGAGGGAAAAAGTTCAAAGTAAAGATGTTATCTTGGAGCATGTTTCTATCAAGGAGCAACTTGCAGATATCTTTACCAAACCACTGCCTAAGACCACTTCTGAGTATCTTAGAATTTAATTGGGGGTTGTCCCTCTTCATGAAGTTAATTAAGCATGATGCTGATTGCATCAGTCCCTGAACCACTTGTAGAATCTTATATGGATTGATGAAGAAGTGGATGTATTCCATAGAGGGAGCATAAACATCACAGTGAGAGAAGAATTACATGTTTTACTTTCACTTTGGCATTGCTGTCAAAGGGGGAGAAGAATTATGTGATTGGGGAGAATAATTAGGTGTCTAATTAAGTGAACCAGCGGTAGGTTGAAGACAGATAGAGAAAGGTGAATATTTGGTAATGTAAACTAGGATTCCTATTAACCAATCTCATCAATCTCAACAACAATCAGAGGCATTGATATTTGTATTGCCATCAATGCCAAAGTGGGAAATTGTTGGCATTTTGAGTTTGTTGGTATTTTGCATCAAGATTGCATTAATGATATGTTGTCATTGATGTCAATTGAACCTGTAAATGGTATTCATTTTATTTCTGATATTGTTGTTTTTTATATTAGCTAGTAATCGGTAAGACGAGATTTGTGGAAGATGTTGTAAACTTGTATGTTAAGTTTTGTGAGTTGAACTAGTGTAAAGGGTTAAACCTTTCTATGTAATGTAACTGGTAAACCCTAACTAGCCAAGTTTGATGGTTTGTTATCTGATAAGTGGTAATGATGGAGACATATGTGATCATTTGATTAAGGAGATATTCAAATCAATTTGGCACGTTTGTTCTTGTCTAGGGAAGGAGCAAAGTGGAATACATCTAATGCACAATGCATGATGAGTTACAAAGTCCAATAGAGCAGTTGAAATTATCTTGAAGAATTTGAAGAGATTGTCATAATCTCTAATGGTCAAGATTGTAGTGACTTGTTGTAATCTCGATGATGAGAATTAGGGTTTTGTTGTGTTACCGACCTAATTGATTTATATTTAAGGTCGATGAAGTTGTTCATTAAGGTTGTTGGCAAGGTTGGTAGAAAACCTGTTGAGTGTATAGTTGCCAAACTGGTGAATGGATCTGCATTTTGAGTGAAGGCGGGTTGAAGGTTATAGAAGGATATGATCAAGAAAAAGTAGTTCTATTCAGACATATCAACCAAACTGTTATTTTCTAACAATTGCAATAGAAGTTAAATCCCTTAACTACGTAAGCTCTAACAAGCTTGGTTACTCATTAAATCCTCTAATAAGGTGGCCCATTAGCTTGGATTCTTAAATCCTCCAGCGAGGTTACTCCTAATAGGGTATTGTGCTTCTGACAAGGCATATTCTTAACCAGGTGATTCCTAACTAGAATTAGTTCATAACATGGCTTATTGTAAAGCTCTAATAGGCTTTGGATCCTAACACGATGAACTTTGAAAGAGTTCAGATAGCTATCCTTGTGAGTCTCATCTCATTGTGGTTTTTACATATTTGGGTTTTCCACCTATAAACATTTATGTCAAGTGGTGAATGCTTTTGTGGTTGTGATCTTATTTGTTGATTTGGTTAATCTCTGGTAAGGGATGTTAAGTAGAAGCATTAAGAGATGAATATGTTGAGTTATGATTAAGCATTGTTGATATTCACAAGATTGAAGTTGTTTACTATTAAAGTTGTCATAATAGTTAAACTGATTGATGTCAAGTATTCTTATGAATATTGATCTTGATTGAGACATGATTACTTTGTTTGACTAAGTTTGAGTTTGGGAACTTTGTATCAGTTTTTTAGTATACCGATTCACCCCCCCCCTCTCAGTATTCTATTGGATACTTATTATTTCATCATACTATCAGTGAATGGGTGACTTCTATTAGCAAGATGCAAAACAAATCTCTGTATAGATTGCAACCTTTCTTGTAATGACCTTAACTGATTAAGATTCTTTGGTGGTGGCATTTCCATGATATATTGAACTTTTTTCAGGATCCACTTCAATTGTTTTAACTGAAACCATGTAGAATATAAAATTTCCTAATGTTACATTGAATGCACACTTCCTAGGATTGAGCCAAAGGTTAAACTTCTCCAATCTTGTGAAAATCTGATGTAGTATGTGCAAGTGATCTATCCTTTTTAGAGCCTTTCCTAGGATATCATCCACATAATCCTCCATTGTGATATGCATCATATCATGGAAGATAGTTGCCCTTGCTCTTTGATAAGTATCCTCGACATTGTTTATCCCAAATGGCATGACATTCCAGTAGAAGGTACCCCAAGGGCACACAAAGGTTGTCTTATCTTGATCATATGGTGTCCTGATTGATAGGTTGATTGATAGGATGATTTAAAAGTACCCATAACTTTTAAACATTATCACATTTTTTAATCTAAAACATGCATCACATTATATGCTTCGTCTACTATAGGATCATTTTTTTTTTGAAGTTCATAAAGTTAAGACCAAGTTAAGGTGATCAGATGTATGAGTTTTTGAATTTCTGAAAAGCTGTAGTAAAAAAATCATAATTAATTATTTACTTCAAAAAATTACAAAAAAATATGTGTCACATCTAGACATAAGTCTACTACTTATATTATAAATCTTATAAAAAAATATTAAGATTTGATTGTGGTTAGGGTGGTCAAACATACACCTACTTATCTTTTTCCTGAAATTTAAGTACCTTTGCATTGAAATTTTAAATTTTCATTAAATAGATTTTTTTTCAAAAAACAACTAGTAGCTTAGAAACAACATTCAATTTCTTCTTACATATTTTTAAAATAATATTCATAACTTATTCAAATTTTCATGTCAAGTTGCATAACTCTGATGATATGATGAATTAATAAGGATCCAGAAAACTATTGAGAAGTCGGGGGGGGTGAATCAGTAGATAGAAACAAAACTAAACTTTCACCAAAGTCAAACCCAACTCATAAATCAATCATTGAACTAACCGGTTCAACACTGTACTACGAACTGCAACTGCATTGTCAAGTTTACCGGTTGACTAGCATATCAAAATAATAGTGTAACAGATCTAAAACTCTCAAACCATTTAACCAAAACATCGAACCTCTTTACTAACAATAGTAAAAGCACATTTAAGATCACTTCCTATCATCTTAACACATCTAAGTGGCTTTACCAGTTAAACAAATTAACCATATCAAAACATAACCACAAAAACCATTCACCACTTGACACAATGATTTTTGACGTGGAAACCCAAATGGGAAAAACCAAAGTGGGGATGAATACCCACAAGTATTCTGAACTCTTCTAAAGTTCTCCTTGTTAGGAGCCAAGCCTTGTTAGAAGCTTTACAAAAATGTCCTATTAGGAACATATCCGGTTAAGGACCAACCGGTTAGGGGATTGACTACAATACCCTATTAAAGGAAATACCCTATTAGGAGTAACCTCGATAGAGGATTTAAAATCCAAGATAATGGACCACCTGGTTAGAGGATTTAGAAAACACTAAGCTTGTTAAAGCTTACTCGGTTAAGGGATTTAACTATTGTAATTGTTAGAGAACGATAGGGTCTTGCTGATCTGGTAATAGCATTACTCTACTTGATCAGATCCTTTTCATGTTCCTATCTACCTTCACACATACTGCAGATACTCCTTTTGGTTTGACAATCAATCACACTGACACTTAACCAAAATTTCCAACCCCATTACAAAACAAATCATCAACCTTATGAGAAAAAAATAGGTCGATAACACATCAAAAAACCTAAGATCTCATTGATATTACAAACAAATCAGTTCAAACATGACCATTGGATTACATAGAAATCATCTACACATTGTCTAAGACAACCTCAACCTCTCTTGGATCATCGCACATTGGATCTTATAACTCATCATGTGATTTCCACTTCATGTAATTCACTCACTCATTCCCAAGATAAAATAGTTATCTCTATGTGCCAAAACAACTTTGAAACTCATCACGTGCATCATGCATATGTGGAATAATCATCTCCGATCACCATTTGATCATAGATCAACACAACCGATTCACCAAGATCCATCAGTTAGGGCTCAACATATCAACAGGTAGGGTTACCGATTGATCTCACTGCTTCAATAGTAATACCGATTTCCTTCACTGCTCAAATACCGGTTTCATTACTGCATCACTACCGGTTGCAATACAACTCTATTACTATTCACAATTGACATCAATGACAACACTTAAACTTCATTAATGCAATCTTCATGAAATGACAACAAACTCTAATTTTTTGAAATTTCATTGCCACTTAAGGCCCTTTGTTTGGCCTACCATGATCCTACACATACCCCTTTTCTAAATGGAATTTTACACCATTAGGAAAATCACTTGAGTCAACATTGAAAGAACTTAAGAATGATCTTATAACACTACATGAAATTAAATAATATAATCCACAAGTCAAACCCCCATGATGGAATGACGATCATTTTTGTGAATATCATAGACACAAGGGACACAAAGCTAATAGTTACAATCGGCTCCGACATGTGATACAAGACCTTATTAATGATGGCAAGATTACAATTTATGGACATATTCATTTTTGTAACTCAGATCATGAGATGTTTAAAAATCCATTCCCTAAGCATGAAAAGGATAAAGGAAAGACCCCTAAATCTGGCGATAATGTGAATTATACCATTGCTAAATATGACTATGTCATAAATAACATCAATGAGGATGATAATCATGTAAACACTTTCATTATAAAAGGCAAAGGACTTGATTGGAATGTTACCACACATAGAGGCACAATTTCCCTTAAAGGTCCTAATTCTAAACTTGATGCACCAACTTCGCAATACAACCTTATAGAGAATTTATGGAAGACACCCACATAAATTTCTATAATTGAGCTCCTGCTCCTATCCCTTGAACATAAAGCTATCCTTGACAAAGCACTCACTATTGCTACAATGCCTACATACTTGCATGTAGATCAATTACAAGCTATGGTGGGACACATCGCCTCCCCTCACACTGTTACTTTCATAGAAAATGATGATTCATTCATGCAATAACATACAATGCACCCTTACACATTGAATTACTTATCCATAGAGTTAAGATCAAACAAATTCTAATAGATGGAGGAGTGGGTCTTAATATTTGTACACTAAAATTAATTAGAGAACTAAGATTCTTTAAAAGTACAATTGATCCAAAGAAACATATTACCATAAAAGAATATGATGAAAAGGAATACTCATCTAGAGGATCAATTACATTACAAATCAAAGTGGTATGTATGGTGAAGGATGTGGTTTTCAAATTATTTGATCTCCCCTTAACCTATAACATTCTCCTTAGAAGATCATGGATTCATGCGATACAACCTGTACCTTCTACATACCATGAATGCATAAAATTTCTGCACAATAGTTTTGAAATTACAATACCAAGAGATCCAAATCCTTTTATGTATTGCAATAATCTAAGGCATAAGACTAAATCTATAATTCCCAAAAATCGCCTAGCACCTACCTCTCAAGCATATGTTGATCTTGAATCCTTAAAACCATCCACCTATAAATTCAATGAAGCCACGATTAAAACACAAGTGAAATAACAAGGAGTGGGAGAATATAGCATGAGTCATGCTCCTTGCATCAGAAAGTTGCCTTTGTATCCTCAAACTTATGGTAAACCACAATAAAAATGAAATGGGGAGTTTAATAGGATGAAATGGAAGAACAAGATAAATTAGAATGTCAATAAACTGGGTATGAATCACCTAATGTTGTGGCTACTAATCCTAAATGTAAAGCTCCTTTAGATGTGCAAGTAACTCTTGATATCAATAATCTTAAGAGTGGTTCTAGCAAAGAATCCATTGAATAAATTGACAACCTTTTAGAGAACTCATATAGCCTTACCATCTCATCCACTCCTTCCATTTTTTATCCTCTCCTAGAATTGGATCAACAAGAATTAAGAAAACCCTTTCTCATTGAAGATAAAAAAAATCAAGCTGTGAAAATAAAAATTTGAAAGGAAAAAATAAGAAAACATCCTCTAGTCGAAATCAAGACAAAAAACTAATGGACTCTACAAGAAGAAAAGAAAAGGAGAAGAATTGTATGAGGAAAGAAGAACATGAATTGATCTCCCTTAATGCTAAAATAACTGGGGGCAAAAGTTCTATTTAATTACAAGTCAAAAGGCATACTTGTTAATCCCAAATCTCCATTATGTCATACCACTTTCACTTCTTTTCACACTCATAAACCTTCATTCCACATTCATTTGTTCCATACTTCCATCCCTTTTTGGTGTTATGTCACATGTTAGCATTATTGCCATTGATGTCAACAAGTGATGTAGAGAAATAACAAGTGTTGTAGGTTGCAAAGTCATCATGCAAAAAATCATGTGTGTGCAGGACTTTGGAATGAAGATGCAGTGGGAGTTCAGATTGACAAGTTGGCATCTTTGGTAGATGTGTCATGACAAAAAAATGGAAGTTCCATTCATTGCTATGTACCATTCATTTGGGTCTTTGTCATTGCACTCAAGCTTAGGGTTTAGGTTTAAGCTTCTTTGATTAGTCCTTTTGTTAAAACCCTTAAACCTATTATTTGTGTGTTACATTTTTTGACTTAGGTTGAGGGTTATCTAGACATTGGGAGGGGCCATGTCTTTTTTCCTAGGCATTAATCCATAGTTGACCCCTTTGTTATTTTATTTTCCTAAGTTCTAGTGCACTTTATTTTTATTTCCCTACATGCGGGTACCTTTGTCTATCCTTGCAATTCCACGATGAGCCTGTGTTAACCATCCTACTCATCACGAGATCACGAGGAGCTGCCATCTAACTCGAACCAGCTAAGTGTCATAGTGTTGTTGGCTGAAGCAGGCATCAAAAGGAGTTTTTAATCACAGGTTAGCAGGAGTATGTTAATTTTGGTATTATGGATGTGTTGCATTGGTTTTGTCATTGATGTCAACACTTATCCTTCTAGAGATCTATATTGTTGATTTGGCACTGTGGTTTATTGGTTTACTGTTGAACCGACACATTTGTTCACTAGCAAGGTCAGTGAATTATGTACAGTCACTAGTATATGCTCACCGATAGGTTATATGGTTCACTGACACTGCTGATGAATTGTTATCATCTGGAGATCACTTGATTATGTCAAAGACATGGTTTGGATATTTATTTTTGGTGTTTTGGTTATTGGTCTAATAAGGTTGACATATTTTCTATTACCAACAAATTGTTCTAGGTTATGGACCGGTATATGTTATCTACTCCAGATAAGCATGACACATTATGGAGATGATTTATTGATTGGATATTGTTGTAAATGTATTGAGCCGACATGTTGTATCACCTTATTTGTAATTGATTTAAATGTAATATTCTTAGTGAGCCGACCTACACATTTGGTCTTAGGTTTTGTATAAATGTAGGATCTCATTTGTGAGATGAAGTGTGGAATTGTTTTATGATTATGGTATGTGCGAATATTGAAGATCATATGAGCAGATCATAGAATGAATCAAGAAGACATCATTTGAAGGTTAAAGGAAGGTTTGAAGGTGTTTATCAAAGCTCAAACCGGTACTGAATCTAGCATTGCAGATGCACTTTGAAGAAGTACATTGTTGTAGGATTTAACCATCCTATTGTAGTCATTGTGACTCCCATTTGAGCAGTGTGCTCTAGGCGGTTGGCCTTTCTGCATGTGAAAACCCCATTTGTATACACATACTATCTACAGTAGTATCAACTGATTGTGGGTAAGGTTTCCCACCATGGTTTTTCTCCTTATAGGGTTTCCAGATAAAAAATATATGTGTTATGTGTTGTGGATGTTGTTTATGTTTCTGTTTCATGCATTAAGTTTCATCAGTATTGATATTAACTGCTAATCTGCTAACTGACATTAATTTTGGTTTACCAGTATTAAGTATTAAGTTGGATTAAGTTATGGTTGGTTTGAAATTCATTGACAACTGATTCACCCCCCCCCAATCAATTGTCCTTCCAGTTCCTAATAATTGGTATCAAAGCTAAGTCCTCTTTTTGTAGAAGCCTAATAGCTTGAGGAGATCCTATGGCAACAAATATTTTCAGGAAGGATAGTCCTAAACTTGATGGAACTAACTATGGTATATGGAAGATCAGAATGGAGACATATCTGAATTGCATTGGAAGAGACATATGAGAAGTTACAAAAAATGGCTATGTTGGTCTACTTAGAATCAACCTAATCCACCAACATTGGGTAAGGACTTGGAGAACGATTGCAAAGCAAGAGAAGCACTTCTAAGTGCATTACCAAATCAACAAATTATGGGATTATCAGACCAATCTACTGCTAAAGATATTTGGGATAAATTGGAAACATTGAATGAAGGAGATACCACTGTCAAAATTGCAAAACTGGAATGTTACTGGGTCAGGTATGAAAATTTGAAAATGGAAGAAGATGAAAGAATTTCTACTTTTATGGAAAGAGTTAATGAAATTGTTTTAGGAATACAATGTTGTGGAGGATCCTTAAGTGAAAATGAAATTGTTTCTAAAGTTTTAAGAGCTTTTCCACTGGCTTACAAAATGAAAGCAACTACTATTAATGAGTTGAGAATGATGCCTAATACATCAGTATCTAGAGATACCTTGGTTGGATAACTTTCAACATTTGAGCTTGAGTAATTTGGTCCTATTGCTACAGTTAAGACCGATTTAGCCTCCAGAGCATCATCATCGGCAACATCATCATCATTATCTAACAACTCTGATTGGAAAGAACTTTATGCAAAAGAACTTGAAGATATCAGGAGGGAAAATGAAGAATTGGAAGAACTTGAAGCACTATTTGCAAAGAAGATGCCTAAAGGTCCAGTTGGAAGTAATTATGAAGGTAAAGAACCGTTTAAATGTTTTAATTGCAATAGAGTTGGTCACATAGCATCTAGATGTCCTGATAGACATGGAAGATTGAGAGAGGAAGCTAAAATAACATATAAGCTTAACCCTAAATATGAGAGATATAGATTTAAGAAGAACAAAGATAAATCATGTTACTATGTTGATGAAGGAGTTATAGATATTCTGATGAAAAATTGACAAATAATGGATGGGAATTTGTTGCAATAAAATAAGATCAATCGACACCTACTGTCCCACTTGTAGAGAAGGCCTTGATAGCTAAAATTGAAGAAAAAGATGAATGAATCATTGATAGTGGATGTTCACATCATATGACTGGTGATAAAAGTAAATTCTTATCTTTTCAAGAATATAATGGAGGTCTAGTAAGATTTGGCGATGATAAAGTTTAATCAAAGGAAAAGGCACTATATATTTGGATGGTAAGCACAATATTTCAATGTTTATTATGTTGAAGGTTTGAAGCATAATCTTTTGAGTGTTAGTCAATTAGTTGAAAAGGGATTTCAGTTACAATTAAAGAATGGAAAATGCAAAATCATGAACATAACTAGATTGGAGATTGCAACCGGTAATCAGACTAAAGGTAATATCTTTCATTTGAATAACAGTGATAAGACATGTTTGATTGCACATATTGATGAAAGTTGGTTATGGCATAAGAGACTCTGTCATGTGAATTTTGATTGCATTGTAAAGATCAGTTCAACTAAGGCATTAAGGGATTTACCTAAGATTGTGAAACTTCATAACCCGGTATGTAAGGAATGTCAAATGGGAAAGCAAGTTAGAACAAATTTTAAGAGTATTTCTGAGAAATCCAATAATGTTCTTGTTTTAATTCATGTTGACTTGTGTGGTTCGACACTAACAAGAAGTCTACAGGGAGATAGATATTATATGCTAATTATTGATGATTATTCTAGAATGTTCTGGGTTACTTTTCTCAGGGAGAAATCAGAAGCTTTTGGAAAATTCAAGTTATACAAGGCAATGGTAGAGAATCAAACTGGTAAGAAAATCAAATGTCTAAGATCTAATCAAGGAGGAGAATTTACATCTAAGGAATTTAATTTATTCTATGAAGTGAATGGAATCAAAAGACAACTATCAGCACCCCAGAAACCTCAGCATAATGGAATTGTGGAAAGGAAGAACATAACTATTTTAGAAGCAGCTAGAAGCATGATATTGGAAGCAAATCTACCTCATGTGTACTGAAGAGAAGCAGTAAATACAATGGTTTACACTTTCAGTAGAGTTCACATCAAAGGTGAAACTGGTAAGACCCCTTATGAACTATGGTTTGGTAATACTCCTACTCTTAAATACTTCAGAATATTTGGAAGCACATGTTATATTAGGAGAGATGAGTATGTTGGTAAATTTGATCCTAGAAGTGATGAAGGAATATTTCTTGGTTATTCATCTAAGAGCAAGGCATATAGGTGTTTTAATAAAAGATTGCAGAAGATCATTGAAAGTGCTAATGTGAAGATAAATGAACACTTTAGAGGAAATTCAAGGTCTGTAGATTCTAAAACAATAGTTGAGATGATCATAAATGAACCAATATAGATTACATTGATATAGAAAGTGGATCCAGTCACACCGGCATCATTAGAGAATTCCACAGTGACTGAAGAACAACAACATGTGAATAAGCCCAGGTATGTAAGACCGAATCACTTAGAAAATTAGATAATTGGGAATAAGTATCAAGGTGTTATGACAAGAGGAAGATTGGAAAATGAAGAGGTATGTTTAATTTATCAAATTAAACCAACATCTGTTATTGAAGCATCTCAAGATGAACATTGGATAAAAGCAATGGAAGATGAATTAGAACAAATTGAAAAGAACAATACATGGACATTAGTTCCCCGACCTAAAGAGAAAAATGTAGTTAGAACTAAATGGGTATTTAGAAATAAACTTAATGAAGATGGTAAAGTAATTAGGAACAAAACAAGATTATTTTGTAAAGGATATTCACAGAAAGAGGGAATTGATTATAATGAAACCTTTGCACTGGTAGCTAGAATTGAGGCAGTTAAATTATTTCTTGCATTTGCAGCTCATAAGAACTATGAAGTATATCAGATGGATGTAAAATGTGTATTTCTGAATGGTGATCTTGAAGAGGAAGTTTACATTGAATAACATGATGGATTTTCATTAACAAATATTAAAGATATGGTTTGTAGATTAAGGAAAGCTTTGTATGGATTGAAGCAAGCTCCTAGAGCTTGGTATGCTAGATTGGACAAATATATTTTGAAGCTTGGTTACACTAAAGGTAATGCTGATAACAACTTATATTACAAAGTGAATAATGATGACATCTTGGTTATTGAAGTATTTGTTGATGATATCATTTTTGGAGGAGAAGATGGATTGTGTAAGGACTTTTCTAACAAGATGCATGGAGAATTTAAAATGTCTATGATTGGGGAGATAAAATTCTTTTTAGGATTTCAAATTTCACAAATTGATAAAGGTATATTCATATGTCAAACAAAATACTTGAAGGAACTATTGAAGAAATTTGGTATGGAAAACTCTAAACCGGTAAGTACTCCTATTACTACAACTGATAAATTGACATTGAAGGATGATTCAGCTTCTGTTAATTCGACAAGATACAAATCTATGATTGGAGGTTTACTATATTTGACACAAACCAGACCTGATATAATGAATGCAATATGTATTGCTTCAAGGTTTCAGAGTAATCCTAAAGAAAATCATGAATCAACAATAAAAAGGATTTTTCGGTATCTACAAGGCACAACAAATCTTGTTTATGGTATCCTAAAGATGAAAATTTTGATTTATGTGCATACACTGATGCAAATTAGGTAGGAGATGTAGATGACAGAAAGAGTACCACTGGTGGTGCATTATTTCTTGGTAGCAGATTGATTTCATGGATAAGTAAAAAGAAGAGTTGTGCATCATTATCAATAGCAAAATCACAATACGTTGCAGCAACAACTAATTGTACTCTGGTATTATGGATTAAGAAAATGTTGAAGGACATAAAGGTAAAATGTAAAGAACTGATAATCATTTATTGTGATAATTCAACAACAATTGATATATCAAAGAATCTGGTATTTCACTCTAAGACTAAACATGTTTCTATCAAATATAATTTTCTGAAAGAGAATGTTGAAGCAAAAGAAGTAAGATTGGTTTATGTGAATACTAAAGAGAAGATTACAGATATATTTACAAAGCCTTGCCTAAGGAAACCTTCGAATATCTTAGAGAGCATCTTGGGGTAATACCCTCACTGACAGAGACTTAGATGATTGAAGATTAGCATCAAACTGACAGAAACTAACAGAGAAATCTTTTTTCAACTTTGATGAAGGAGAGCTACTTCTCAGGGGGAGTAGTTCGTTATATGTTTTGGTATTTTGGTTTTGATTTCTGGTATTGATCTATTCTAGAGATTGTTGGTTTTTGGTTTTTGGCCTTCTATTTTGGCACTTAGATGTTTTTCCATATAGTGTTGCCATCAATGCCAAAGGGGGAGATTATTGGTATTATGGATGTGTTGCATTGGTTTTGTCATTAATGTCAACACTTATCCTTCTGGAGATCTATATTGTTGATTTGGCACTGTGGTTATATTGGTTTGTTGTTGAACTGACACATTTTGTTCACAGACAAGGTTTGTGACTTATGCACAGTCACCGATATATGCTCACGGATAGGTTATATGGTTCACTAACACTGATGATGAATCATTATCATCTGGAGATCACTTGATTATGTCAAAGACATGGTTTGGATACTTGATTTTGGCCGGTATATGTTATCTACTCCAGATCAGCACGACATGTTATGGAGATGCTTTATTGATTGGATATTGTTGTAAATGTATTGAGCCGACATGTTGTATCACATCAAGACTTATTTGTAATTGATTTAATTGTAATATTCTTAGTGAGCCAACCTACACATTTGGTCTTAGGTTTTTTATAAATGTAAGATCTCATTTGTGAGATGAAGTGTGGAATTGTGGTATGATCATGGTATGTGTGAATATTGAAGATCGTATGAGAAAATCATAGAAAGAATCAAGAAGACATCATTTGAAGGTTAAAGGAAGGTTTGAAGGTGTTTATCAAAGCTTAAACCAGTACTGAATCCAGCATTGCAGATGCACTTTGAAGAAGTACATTTTTCTAGGATTTAACCATCCTATTGTAGTCATTGTGACTCCCATTTGAGTAGTGTGCTCTAGGCGGTTGGCCTTTCTGCATGTGCAAACCCTATTTGTATACACATACTATCTACAGTAGTATCATCTGATTATGGGTAAGGTTTCCCATCGTGGTTTTTCCCTTTACAGAGTTTCCACATCAAAAATATCTATATTATGTGTTCTGGATGTTGTTTATGTTTCTGTTACATGCATTAAGTTTCACCGGTATTGATATTAACTGCTAATCTATTAACCGACATTAAGTTTGGTTTACCAGTATTAAGTATTAAGTTAGATTAAGTTATGGTTGGGTTGAAATTCATTGACAACTGCTTCACCCCCCCTCTCAATTATTCTTTTGGTTCCTAACAATTAATGCCCAGGTAACTAATGGTGCATCCTTTCTGCATGTGCATTAAATGGATGAATATATTTTAACCACAATCAAAATGTACTCGATGGTTAAGCGACTAAAGTTGGCAGTCATCGTGGTTGAGAAATTAATGTGTAGTTTGATCTTATGGTCCCTGGTACCCTGTGGTTGAAGATGCAAGGACATTAACCATTGCAACATCATAAGATGATGCCACATGTCCATGCTAAGTTTTGAAAGTTGAAGGAGGGGCTGCAAGGTTGAGCTATAAGGCAATTTTGATGCTGAGTTTTCCTATTGGCTGAGAATTGGGTCATTTTCCAACGTGGAGGTAAATATCAGATTGACCATGTGATCTTGACAACATGTCTACAAACAGATAGATTCAATGGTCCACATGTACGATGAATTGGATGCTAAATAAGAAGATGATTGCATACCTTCAGGCAACTCGATATTCCACATAATCCTTGACCAAGTTTAACCTAATGATGTGGCATGTAAGGAGCAAATTGGAGGTCATTTGTCCAAAAGATGAATGGTTAGTTTACTGACAAAATTAAAATTTGTAACTGACTTATCTGTCATGATTGTGAGTCCATAGATTCAAAGAACCATGAGGATGCTAATTAGGATTGATAGAGTGACTTGGATGAAGAATACAATAACATGTGTACCCCAAGTGATCAAGAAAATTTTCTAGGATGTTGAATGAGGCAATTGGCTAGTCCAATCAATGCAGAGGTCGACAGAGGACAAAGAATGGTTTAATGGGGAACTTATTATAGGTGATTGAAGGGATCAAGGAGATCAATTATGTTGGAAATTGACACTCATTCGAGGTCATGGTGTTGTCATTGATGGAAACACACATCATTTTGGGTTGGATACTTATCCGATATCCTTGGGTATTCAAGGTTTAACATCTGGTATTCAAGGAAACCAGAAAGCAAGGGAAACTAACCAACTAGGAATCAATACTTGGAAGCCAACATAGAAGATTGATCTGGCAAAGGTTTTAGTGGCAACAGTCATGAAGATTAATGTTTATATTTTTATCTAGGCCGACATGTATTTATCTTTTATAATATGATTGTAATTCGACCTATAAGGCATTCATGTTTATGTATGTAAAGGGTATATAAGTCAGTTTGGCTAGGTCATTTTGGGATATAGATGTGATAGGTTATGTGATATTATGCGAGCAAGATATTGATCAAGAGAATGTGAATGAAATGATCTGTTGTCAATCTTGGTTAATTGTCAAAAGGAGTGGGAAGTGAACAAGGTTACCAGTAAGGAAAGAAACATTGTTAACTGGTACAGTCAATACTTAGATTGAAACTCATCCAATATATCAGATGCACACTCAGAGTTCATAATTTTGTTTGTAATTCATTATTTTATCTATAGTCAATGAGCCTCCTTTGTGATGAGTAGTACACTCTAGGCACTATGCCTACCTGCATGTGCATGCCCCCTTCTTATGTAAAATTTATTCAACTGGCCAGTGGATAGATATTGTGGGTCACAAATCCCACCAAGGTTTTTCCTCTTTGAGGTTTTACACATATAAATATGTGGTGTTATGGTGTTGATATTTATGGTTGCTTTTTTCTTTACTATATCTTGTTTATATGCTTACCAATTGTTAATTGGAAAAGTATCTAAATGAATTAAATTCTTAATTACTGGTAGAGCACTAATTCACACCCCCTCTTAGTGTTCTTGGATTGCAACAATTGGTATTAGAGCCTAGTGCCTTAGAATAAGTCTAATAGCTTGAGGAAGATCCTGCATCTGTAATCCATGAAGATGAGTTTGAGGAAAGAACTTGAAGTGGGACTTGAATACTATGATTTTGAAAGATTGAAAAACATGAAGCTGGAAGATGAGATGAGATCTACAAAGGAATTCATCCTTACTTTGCAAGAGAGGTTGTCATCTACACAAGCAAGAGGAAAGAACTTTGTGATCAATTACAAAATCAAGTTGATGAAGAGAAGAATGATTTAAAGAAACTATATCAGAAATTGAGTCAGGATAATAGTGTCATGAAGAATGAGATGCAAGCCCTAACCATGTGGATGTCCAAGGAGATTGAAGACTAAATCTTGCCAAATCTTTGAAAGATAGATCTGATGAATGCATTAGGTTGGCACATGAGAATGATGTGTTGAGAACTAAATTGGTGCAATCAAAAAACAATGAGCAGGAGTTGGAGAGAATGGTGATAGTCCCAAGAAGTGATTTGGATGCTGCAAATGAATACAAAGAAAAATTCAAAACTAGTTCTACAAAGCTTAATGAATTATTGAAGAATCAAAGGGACACTAGAGGCACTAGAGGTCTTGGATTTGATCATGGATAAAGCTCTAGTAATGGAAATAAAGAGAATTCACTAGACAATCGGAATCAGAGGTCGCCGGTAAGGAGAACCAATGCACATAAATTTAATGGCAGATGCTTTTTTTGCAATAAATTTGGTCATATGGAAAGTCAATGTAGAAATGGAGTCAATCAAAATAATAATTCAGGCATCATTCAATGTTTCAATTGCAAGAAGTATGGTCATAAGTTAGAAGATTGTAGAATGAATGTGAAATGTCATGCATGTGGAAAGTTTAGGCATATGGCTAATCAATGTAGGTCAAGAAATGATCAAGGTTACAACAAGGAAATTAAAAAAAAAACAATGTCACTTGTTATGCATGCAACAAAATAGGACATATTGCTAAATTTTGCAGAAGCAAGAACCCACCGACAAGAAATAATGAGAAGGGAAAAAAAAGGTTGATGATAGCTAGAAGGAGCATGAGAAGAAATGTTTTAGAAAGATTGAGGATCAATCAGCTAAAGAAAATACCACGGTTACTCAACTGAAAGAGAAAAATGTTCCTGCACTGCCAGGAGATGTATCTGGTAACTAAGGTAGGAAAATTGATGAAAAATCTTGCATTACCCCCGGTAGTGGTATGAAAGCTTGTTTCAGACATTGGAGAAGTCAGTTTGAAGATTCACCGATGCAGATTTGATGGATCTTGGATCCAATATGATATGACTGCAAGCATTTATGTCAATGAGGAATTAGGGTTCCATAGGTTAAAAGACAAAAATGATTAATTTTTCATCACCAAGCACTCAGAATGAAGTAGAGTGAGTTGACGGTAATTCAAAGTGATCTTGAGCATTTCCAAGCAAATTCTAGTAAATTCAGAGCAAAATTTCAATTGATTTTCACTAGTGAAGATTCTAAGGTATTTCTCAATTTTCAAGATATCTTTTTCGAAATTGAAATGGCTTTTGGATCTGCCCCCACTTCAGCAAAATTTGCTACTCCTATTGTGGTTGATATTAATGTAGGTCCCGGAGACAACTGAGAGGGGGGGGGGGGGGGGTGAATCAGTTGTCAAATAAATTCAAATCAAAATCTTATTAACCAACTTAATGCTTAATACTGGTAAGACAGTTAAGTATGCCGGTAAATAGTGTTAATAGAAAATTGCTATACCGGTAAGAATTAATGTATGAAACATAAGCACAAAGTCATCCACAACACATGACACCAATATTTGTACGTGGAAACCCGATAAGGGGAAAAACCATGGTGGGAAACCTTACCCACAATTAGATGATACTACTACAGATAGTAAGTGTACAAAGAGGGGTCTACACATGCAGAAAGGCCAACAACTTAGAGCTCATTGCTCAATCACAAATGGGAGTCACATTGACTATAGTTGGATGGTTAAATCCAATGAGAATGTATTGCACAAAATAGCATCTTCATATGCTAGATTCAGTACCGGTGTAATGCTGATATGCTTCTACAAAAACCTAACTTCACCTTCAAATGATGTCTTCATGTATATTCTTGCTTGATCTCACATATACCCTTCCTTAAATCTTTTTCGCATTCCACACTTGATCTTACAAATAAGATCTTACATTTATACCATACCCTAAGACCAATTTTAGTAGGTCGGCTCTACAAGATATTACAATAAAAATATTTTACAAATATGACAATATCCGATGCAATAACCAATTGAACATGTCAGCTTGATGCATTTACAACAATAATAAATCATCTCCATAGCGTGCCATGCTGATCTGGAAAAGATAAGCCTACCGGTGTAACCCTAGATAACCTGGACCTATTTGCCGGTAAAAGAAAATATGCAAATAAGAATATACCAATGATTATTACTTCAAAGTAAAGTGTCCACATGATATCTTCGACATTACCAAGTGTCTTCCATGTCATTTCAGGTAATGGTGAACATTATATCCTACCGGTTAACCATATACCAGTGATTGTTTGCACAGTTTACTATTTGCCAGTGAATGTTGTTGGATCTCTAAAGTAGGTGTATTTAGCAGGTGTTGACATCAATGACAAAACCATACCAAAATACCAACAATCTCCCCCTTTGGCATTGATGGCAACACAAGATGGAAAAACCATCAAAGTGCCAAAACAGAAATTCCAAGTACAAAAATCAACAATCTCCATTTCTCCCCTTGAGAGTAACAAGTGTTTATTCAAAGATTTATTTTCAATACCAATCTCTCCTCAAAAAGATAATGCATTTTTCCATATATCTTTCCCTACTGTTTTTCCATATATCTCTCCCCCTTTGACATCAAATGCCAAGTCACAAAAAGTCAAGTTCATACAAAATACCAACCAATTCAATATACCAACTACTCCCCCTGAGAAGTAGCTTCCCCATCAAATGTCAGAATAAAATATTTGTCCATTTAATTCTGTCGGTTGATGACAATCATCAACTGTCTAAGTCTCTACTGGTGGAGGTAAGACTCCAAGCTGATCTCTAAGATACTCAAAAGTTTCCTTAGGCAAAGGTTTTGTAAAAATATCTGTAAGTTGTTCTTTAGTATTCACATAAACCAGTTTTATCTCCTTTTCTTCAACTTTTTCCCTTAGAAAATTCAGTTTGATCAAAACATGTTTTGTTTTAGAATGTAATACTGGATTCTTAGATATATCAATTGCTGCAGTATTATCATAATATATAGTAATAGGTTCCTTGAATTTTACCTTTATGTCTTTCAACATTTGCTTAAACCAAAGTACTTGTGTACAATTTGTTGCTGCTACAACATATTCTGATTTTGCTGTTGATAAAGATGTACAACTCCATTTCTTACTTAACCAAGAAACTAATCTCTTTCCAAGAAAGAATGCTCCTCCAGTGGTGCTTTTTCTATCATCCACATCTCTTGCCTAGCTTGCATCTGTGTATGCATATATATCAAAATTTTCATCTTTAGGATACCATAATCCAAGATTTGTTGTGCCTTGTAAGTACCGAAAAATCCTTTTTACTGCTGATTCATGATTTTCCTTAGGATTACTCTGAAATCTAGAAACTATACATACTACATTCATAATATTAGGTCTGGTTTGTGTCAAATACAGTAAACTTCCTATCATAGATTTGTATTTGGTTGGATTAATAGGTGTAGATTCATCCCTTTGAGATAATTTGTCATTTTTAGTCATATCAACTTAATGGTGGGAAGAGTGAAAGAAATAGTTAAAGAGACTCATGAGGCATGAGTAAAATTCTTTGTTGATAATCCAGTATTCTTTACATCACCAGAAGTTCCTACTAAGTCTTATATTCTAGACATCTAGGTTGATGCTAGGGGAAAAGGCATATTAGGTGAAGATCCACTGGTACAGGATATAGAGGAAAATAAACCAACAGATATTGAAGACAATTCTTATCTGGTTATTGATGTAGTGGAAGAAGGAATAACTGCACAAAGTGGCGAAGCCACCCATGATTAGGAGAAGGAACATGAAGATAAAGGACATAAGGTAAAGGAGAAAGAATAAGAACAAATTGAAGTCAGGGTACTGGCACCTTTACCGGTTGTTGGTCCCTCATTGTTGGCACTTGACTCATTGGGTCAAATAGATTTTAGTCATTTTGAGAAGAAGAATATTGAGCAATTGAGTAGTTCTGAATTGATGATGGTTGTAGCTCAGAAGCTTATGAAGGAAGGATTAGAGGACAAGCATTTTATAGAACAAGTCATTCCAATCCTACAACATCTAGCCCCCGAATATAAGATTAGTCAGGTAGCTAGCCCATCCAGCAAACTTAAGGGTTTGACTGAACATATTGCCAAGGAGTTTCAAACTCTTCAATAAGTGTCAAACTGACAATTGGTAGAGAGGTACAATGCAACTAGGAAGGTCACTTGTGACAACATGATCACATCAGAAAAGACAAAGTTGACAAATGAATTGACAAGGATTGATGAAGCTCTTCATCAATGCAGCAGTATATACCAGTCTTCCACTAACACAACCAAATTAATAAAAGACCTGGATGTTAAAATAAAGGTGACTAAGGTTCGGTTGGAGCATTTTGAAAATAATTTTGATGGTACTTAGTCATTGACCAGCTCTGTAGATGGTCAAATTTTGCTTTCTGAATCAAAATTTTTTATTTTGGAGAAGGATATGGATAGGTTAATCCAACGGGCTAGAGAATTGAGAGGTTTGGTCAATCCTTGACTTAACACTTTGTTGCTTCATAAAAGGGAATGTATAGAATAGATGAGTAAGTCCACACTGGTAATATTAATAGAAGAAGAACTAAATGCATACATTCTTAATGGGTTTGTGTCAATTTTGACAACATTGAAAACTTGTTGGGACACTTACTTGGGATTTTTGAAGAGTGCTTACCCTGATATATTCAAGTACATCTAGATCTGGTAAACACAATTTTTGGTTCTTTCATTTATTTGCCCTGACTTTGGCATTGCTATCAAAGGGGGAGAGGTTGGATGTGAAAAATGTTAAGGTACATAAGAAGTAATGTATAGCTCAAGGGGAGCAACTTTTAGAGATCAGTTTTTGGGAAGTTCTTGGATAGGAATCGAAACAAAACTTTAATGATCCATTTTTCAAATGAGTGTTTCCCTCAATGCCAAAGGGGGAGATTGTTGGTAATTGACACTCATCTAGGATCATGGTATTTTCATTGATGGCAACACACATAATTTTGGGATGGATACTTATATGGTATCCTCTGGTAATCAAGGTTTAACATCTAACATTCAAGGAAATTAGAAAGCAAGGGAACCAACCAACTAGGAACTGGTATTTCGAAGCTGACATAAAAGATTGATCTGACAAAGGTTTTAGTGGAAATGGCCAGGAAGATTAATGTTTATATTTTTGTCTAGGTTGACATGTATTTATCTTTTGTAATATGATTGTAAGTCAATATAAGACATTCATGTTTATATATATAAAGGGTATATGTCAGTCTGACTAGGTCATTTTGGGATATAGGTGTGATAGGTTATGTGATATTATGCAAGCGAGATAATGATTGATCAAATGTGAATGTAATGATATGTTGTTGGTCTTGGTTATTTTTCAAAAGGATTGGGAAGTGAACAAGGTTACTAATAAGGAAAGAGACAATATTAACTGGTATAGTCAGTACTTAAACCAAAACTCATCCAACATATCAGATGCACACTCAACGTTCATAATTTTCTTTGTAATTCAGTATTTTATCTATAGTTAGTGAGGCTCCTTTGTGATGAGCACTGTGCTCTAGGAAGTGTGCCTTCCTACATGTGCATGCCCCCTTCTTATGTAATATTTATTTAACTAGCCAGTGGATAGATATTGTGGGTCACAAATCTCACGATGGTTTTTCCTCTTTGAGGTTTTTCACGTATAAATCTATGGAGATATGGTGTTGATCTTTTTGGTTGATTTGTTCTTTATTATATCTTGTTTATATACTTATCAGTTGTTAATTGGAAAAGCATCTAAAGGAATTAAACTCTTAATTAATGGTAGAACACTGATTCATCCCCTTTCAATTTTCTTGGATTCCAATAGATTATGGCTGAACCAAATCTATGAGATAGATTGAGTTTGCTAAATACAACAAACTAAGTACAAAGAATAGTTGGAGAACAAAGAGGTGTCATTCAATACAAATTGGTCGATCCAAGAAAGAAAATCTAATCTACTGCCAACTCAATCCCAGAGAGACAAATGAATTAATTTTTATGCTATAAAATTGGAGGGAAAAACATTCCCTAGTGAAGAACTGATAGAGCATAACAATAAATGCGATTGAACGAAGGTGGTTATTGTTGAAGAGACAGAGATAGATGTGAAGTACTATTGAGAGTGATTGTGGATGAGAATTTGCTTCTGATCAAATAGTGGAGGTATCACTAAGAAAAGTGGAAAAGAGAGAAGCATGATGTGTGGATGTGTGTGATATAGATAACTCTGAGAGAGTGTTGTTGTGAGTTGTTGCTGGACCAGAGACAAAGAGAAACAAAGTCCTGTGATCAAATTGTAGAAAGAAGAGATAGCTAGAAGCATCAAGGAGTTGAGTAGAGGTAGAGAGAACAATAGAAGGAAATCAAATAAGAACAAGGTGCGAAGAGAAGAGAAATGAAAGACATAAAAGGAAATCAGTAAGGTGCTACAAAACTTCATTTGTAGCAAGGTATCTAATTTGTATTCGAATAATATTTTTCTTTGTAATCTCTGAGTGGGTTCTCAGAGCAAGGGTAGGTTCTCCTTTGAGACGGTGCTCATAAAACTAGGGGTTGGTGCTTCTTGAGTTGGTGATCAAAATATTAGGGGTTGGCACTCCTTGGGTCGGTACCCTAAAACATATTGTAAACTGTTATTTACTATGAGGCTAGATTGGAGTAGTAGACTCCAACAATTATTCTCACCAAGGTTTTTCCCACATTGGGTTTTCCTCATATATCTAGTGTTATGTGATTCTCTCTCTCTTGTGTGTGTGTGTGTTTACATTACATTTCTAAAATTTGCACACTGAACTTAAAGTTTTATAATACACTGATTCACCCCCCTCTTAGTGTCTATTTGTGTTCAACAATTGGTATTAGAGCCTAGGTTCCCACTGTAGTAAAAAAATTTTATAACTTGGGTATATTTTGGTTAGTGAACACAATGGATAGGAATGAATCCTCATCTTCTAAAGCACCTATCTTTGATGCCACCAACTATGCCTTCTAGAGTAGAATAATGGAAACCTACTCGTCTTCCCTAGGATTTGATGTCTGGATGTCAGTGAAAAATGGTTACACTTTCCCTCAAGTTCCTCCTACCGATCCTGATGCTAAAAGGGAATATGAGAACAATGCCAAAGCTAAGAATGAAATCTTAAGTGGTCTATCAGATACATAGTTTTTCAAAGTCATGCATTGCACATCAGTAAAAGAAACTTGGGATAAGGTGTAGAATATATATGAAGTAGATTTCAAAGTGAACAAAGCTAAGATGCAAAATCTAAGAACTTAGTTTGAAATCCTAAAAATGAAAGAAGAGAAGATAGATGATTACCTACAAATAGTGGATGAGATAGTAAGAGCTATAAGAGGACTCAGAGAGGAACTAAAAGATGAAGTCATTGTCAAAAAGGTTCTGAGATCATTAACTTCAAATTATGATATAAATGTCTCATCTATTGAGGAAGCTAAAGACTTAACGAATTTCTCTATGGATGAATTGTTTGGCTCTCTATCTGCCTATGAAATGAAAACAATTAGTGTAGAGCCTTCAAAGAGAGAAGCTTCCTTCAACACCACACATAAAGGAAAATAACATGCCACAAATGAGGATGAAAATGATTCAGATGTTGTTGTAACAAATTTTGATAGGAAACTCAAAAGAGGCTTGGGAAAGTACAAAGGCAAGCTACCTTTCAAGAGCTTTTAACTGTGGTAAAATAGGACATTTTTCTTCTAAATGTCCCTATGGTGAGAAAGATGGAGATGAGAAGAACCTTTTGGTAGAGAAAAGATGAAGAAATCCTACAAACCAAAAATAAAAAAATTTAGGAAAAAGAGCAGTCTTTACACCTTTGAAGATGATGCCACAGATGAAGAGAGTGTCTTTGATGATGATTGTAGTGAAGGGGAAAGAAAGATTAATATTTTTATGGCACCAGGGGTACTAAATGTTGTTCAAGTTGGTAGTGATGAAGAGGAAGAAGTTGAATCTGTAGTTGATCTAGAAGGTGAACTTATAAGTTCTCTAGAAGGACTAAGAAAATTAAGAAAATATTTCAAGAAGTACAGGAATGTTGCTGCTAAAGAACAAGAGCTACTAAACCAATCTCTTCAAGAATCAAAGAAAAAAATTTCTGATTTGAAGATTCAATTGGAAGAAGCAAAAATGATGTATGAAGTGACTAAATTAGATTCAGAAAGAAAAGAGAAATAAAATAAAAAGTTGGAGGAAGAGATTGTGGGTCCTAGAAAAGAACTTGAAAAGAAGAAAGATGAACTAAACATGAGGATTAAGTTTGATGGAAGCACCAAAGCATTAGAAAAAATGTTAAGTAAGCAGAAGCATAGTAAGGACATCAATGGAGTTGGATTTGAAAATGGAAAATGGTCTAACAGTAAAGATTCATCAAACAAGGAAATACTCTTCACCTCTTCAAGTGAAAGTGAAGTCAAACAAACCTTCACAGTCAGCAAGCCCAATGAGAAGAAGACATATACTGCTGCTACAAAGAATCAGTCAAGAAACCAAGATGCTGATCCTAAAAGACAAGCCAATATTGATAATGAAGGCTTTACAAAGGTCAAGGATACATGCAGAGTGAGCTCAAGACGACTGAACTATGCTGCTCCAAGGAGAGAAATGAGAAACCACTTCAATAATGATTGGCATGTACCTCAATTCCATTGTAACTACTATAAATGTAATACTTAAGGTCATAGGATTGTAGAATGTAGACTTATGCATAGGTCTCCTCCTAGTTTTGAAAGTAGAAATTAATTTGCTTCTCTTAGGGATATGAATGTTGTTTGTTATCATTGTAATGTGTATGGCCATCGAAGTTATGAATGTAGGAGAACTGTATCTAAGTTCTACAATAGATTTTCAAATTCATCTTTCAATATAAATTTAAAATGCTATCACTATCAAAACTTTGGCCACATTGCAAAACACTATAAGCTTAGAGTAGCCAAAAAAAAGAAGAAAATGTCAACTTTAGAACCAAAGACAAAATCAGATTAGATTGTAACAATATTAAAGAAGAAAGAATAAAAACAAGTTTGTGTTGAAAAAGAAAAGGACAAAGTTGAGTCAGGTTTGACTATCCAAACTTCCCTACATGCAGACATAAATAATTTATGGGTAGTATATAGTGATGAAATTGTAAGGCATTGAGAGGGGGGGCATGAATCAGTGCAAGAAAAAATAATATAAATCTGATCACCAACTTTAACAACTTAAAAATTATCAAGCATATGAGAAATATCACCACATAAGCAAATTCCCAATAAAATAAATTCCACATAACACAAGAGATTATACTTGGAAAACCCAAAAGGGAAAAACCATGGTGGGAGTTAGTATCCACAAGATTCACTATCTACAAAATATAAATCTTGACCAGTTAAGGTGTTACAACTATGCCCGGTTAGGAGTAGACTCAGTTAAGAGTCACTCGATTAAGGGATTTGAATGATAAGCCCTATTAGGAGCAATGACCTATAAGGATCAACCTCATAAGAGGATTTAAGACTCTGATTCAAAGCTACCTTGTTAGGGGATTTATAGATTAAGACCTGTTAGGACATACTTGGTTAGGGGATTCTATTGCTGCAAACTATTAGGAAAAGAACAGTGATAAGATCTTTAAGTAACACCTTCTGTGTCTGATAAGATCCACTTATGATCCTTAAAACATCAACAATACTTATTACAAAACTTCCCTAATAACCACATGATCACATTCAATATATTCGCTCATGAATTCTCTCTTCACATACATATGTCAACTTTATACCTCATCACACTTTTTATAAATATTTAACATTAAGTTGACTACAACCTTGGAACAATTTTCTAGGTTCAATGAATCTAGACAAACTTACATTGCACGCTTTACATATGTTGGCCACCAACATAACAAATTAAAACTTGTGTCATGTTACCGATTTAAGTGACTATATCACTATTGGTTAAGTGTTCTACCAGTTTGTCCATTCTATAAATCAAATCTCGCTTATCCAGTTGAATAAGCCAATGTGGTTGTGAACATAGCCCCAAATACTTGTCACAAACATCAATGTGAAACCACATTATCCAACTCTTCATGAATCGCCTGTACTGGTTATCGAAATGCAACTCTGTCTCAATTTATCGGTTGAGATCCTAATTACCGGTTCTCTATAAAACTATCTTTTGTACCAGTTATACCTTATCGGTTGGCTTATAAGACTTAGATGACTACAAAAACATTGTTGCCATCAATGACAACACAAAACTTAGTCATCAAACATAAATCTCAATCTCTTCATCACAATCACTAACTAATCATATATCAGTTGCATAACAACAAGAACCTTTACCGGTTCAATCAAATGCCAACAATCTCCCCCTTTGGTATTGATGGAAACACTTAGGAAATTTTTTGTCAACTAAGTGTGCAAAACAAAAATTAACTACATGACATGTACTCCCCCTTGGCAATTGCATGCTATAACAAAATACAATATACAATTACATACACAATTTTGACTCAACTCTTACCCCCCCTTTGACAACAATGCCAAATGAAATAAAAATACATATGATATTAAATTTACATCATAGCATATATAGATATAAGAGCCAGAAAGTCTTTACATGGGAATTTAGGAAAAAACATCACTAAAATGAGACTTCAAATTTTTTAAGTCATTATGCCATGTCTCTAAAATTATGCCTATGATCTCCACATGAGGCTTGATTTGTCCAACTAGTTCCTCCATAGCATCAACAATGCTCATTTCTAGTGTAGCAAGAATGGCTTCACATTCCTTGTATGCTCTTTGCAAAACTTCAACCTTTGGTATAAGCTATGTTTGAAGTTCCTGCAGGGATCTAACTCTCTTCACCTATTCCTGCTCATATACTTTCAACTTGTGCTGAAGTTCTACAACTGATCTTCCAAAATGAACAACAGAGTCATTAAGGTGCTTAAATGACTCACTTACAACCTCAAGTTCATGCTCAACTTCTTATCTTTTCTTCTTCAAATCAATACAAAATAAGAAAAATGTTGAAACAATAGAGAGGATTTTATCTCCAGAATCTAGTGCTTCCTTCAAATAATCCTTATTAATAGTAAGATCCACTTTACCTTTATCAATTTCAGACATCAAGCCCTCTGTCCTCTTCTTCTTGTAGTTTTTCTCCATATTAACATAAGCTACATCCTCTAATGACTTCATCTACTCTTTGACATCAGAAACAAGTTATCCAAGATTATCAATAGGCATGGTTAGATTTCATGTATCAGTCTCTGATAGGAGATTGGACCAAATATCTACTGCACTCCTTATGGTCTCCTCCTCCTTTTGTTGTTCTTTCATCCTCTTCTTTTTAGCTCAGGATTGTATGGCAGTTGCAATCTCCATTAACTCAGTAGAACTCAATTTATCCATGTCAAGAGATCTTTGGATTCCTAATACATCATCATCATCCTCTTCATCAACAACTTTCTTTTTAGAATCAAGTGACAAAGGTGTCACTATGGGTTCATTCCTTTCTGACTTATTCTCCTCCATCCTCTCTTTGTTGTCAGTTTTCTCTTCTTCCTTTTCCTTTTAGGTTTCTTCATTCTTCTCTTTTTGCTTACCTTCATTAATGTCCATTACCGGTGGTAGTTGAGTATCTACAGGCTAATTATCTACTGGTGGTTCCTCATCCTTCTTTTATTATTCTTCATCTTTCTATCCTTCCTATTCCTGATTCTACTCATTTTATTTAGACATCTAAACATCTACATCATACACATCTATATTATCAAAAATATTATAAATATTATCACCAATATCATCATTAGGAATAAACATCAGTTACATTTGTGTGTTCATTGGTTGGTCATCTAACACAATTTCATCAGGCTTAAAATCAGTAGGTTTAATACCTTCTAGAAAATCTTCACCCTTAAGCTTTACAGATTCAAAATCCTTATCATATTCCTCTCTGGTAGGAATTAGACCCAAAGTCTTCTTCAACAAAATTTCAGTCTCTTGCTAGACTGATCGAGTCTCACCAACTAACATCCTTGTTAGTCTTTTCTTAGATCTGAAGGAAGATTTTGCATTCAATAAAATATCATCTAATTCTTCCTTTGTGGCTTCTAGTTGAAGACTTTTGTGTGTATAATCAACAAATTCTTTCTCCTACTGCATTGTAGCCTACCACCTTGCATCCATTTTGGTGTATAATGAATTTGAAAATTTCCCTTGCAGCTCAATAAGGGATTTACTATATTTATTCATCATATACACTACTGCATCTTCTATTAACCTTTGTTCATTCTCACCAAGATTATCATACAATTTATTCAAACCTTTAAGAACACCATATTCTTAATACTTTTTAACAGTTTATCAAGAGAAGTAGGTTTATTTATTGGTTTCTCCATAGATTTGACAGTGGAGGTTCCAACAACCTTAGATTTCTTGCGGCTAGTCCTTAAGACTTTCTTCTCTTTCTCAAATTCAGTGTCTTCATCATCTGCATTTGTCGGTATTGGTTTCTAAGCTTGTTGATTCTTTCTTTTACTAGTTTTAACCGGTTCAGTTGGAGTATCAACAACCTTTCCTCTTCTCTGGAGCTGAATCTTTGAAGATTTTTTTGTTGGTTTCTCTTTCTTTATGCTACTAGTTTCTCTTTTTCAACAACTTTCCCTTTTCCAACTCTAGTTTGCATACCGATGGAGGTGCTAGTTGGAGTACTAGATGTTCCAGCCTGTTGAGTAGCATATTTTTCTCTAGCTTCACAATGGCTTCCTTTGTGAATACTGCATGCTCAGCAAAGGCTTCAACTTCCTTTCTAATTTTCTTAACTATCACTGATTGGTTAAGTTTTGAGTGTACTTGAAGGGATTTCTCCTTGTAAGTGCCAAAATGTTATGTTGTGGTATCAACTAGTTGACCAAGTAGATGGTTAGTATATGCAATCAATAGATATTTATCAACTTCATACCCCATGGGCATAACCCAAGTAGTCTAGGGTTCTACAACTTCCATCATATAAGTATCTATGTCAACCATAAAACAAATCATTTTCTCATACTGATTAACTACCTCTGTCATTATCCTTTCTCTTGCATGCATTTCCTTCTAAAAATATTTGAAGTATCCCCATACAATCTTATCAAAATCATTACCAAGCATCCTAATGTCGTTCTTCATTTGCATCAAACTAGGTGTGCCTCCAATCCATTGAATATCACCAATACCAGGAAAATAATTTTGAAAACAAAAGAATAGACCAAGAAAGAGCTGACCAAATTTGAACCTCAATTTTTTGTCCTTCTTAATAGCCTCCAGGTTCAACATCAATTGACTTCTCAATGCTTCATATAGATCATAATCAAAATCTTCTATGGTCATTTGGTAAGTAGTATGAATAACAACTACTAGTACATTGTTCATTTTGCTTGAGTAGTATACCCTATAACCAATCACCATTGAAGCATATTTCACTTCCAGATCACTGATATTTTTCATTGTCATAGCTCTGCCATTCCATTTGGATCCTCGTATATTTAATACATCATTCTTTGGAACTGATCTCAATAAAGGTACCTCAATGGTTGTACAAAGTCTAGTGATTGCATGAATGGATTCCTTAGAGATTTTATGTGGTCAATCAAGCCACATAAACTGATCATGTATCCTACTAAGCACATATCTAACATGCTCATCAACAAAATCATCAATGAAGTTGAGTGCATGATGAAACCGTTTGTCGGTAACCTTCTTGTATTGATCCTTCAAGATACTATTTTCATCACACATTGCTCTATATTGATAAAAAATAGCAACCATACCCAAATCTTCCACTTTGCAATGGTAAAATGGTCTTGCATCTTCAACATGTAATACACTGTAGGGTACTCTAGATAGGGCTCTAACAAGATTAGTTTCTTTGGATTTAAATGGATGTCTTTTGAATTCAGGTCATGCCCTATCTATAACATCAACTAGATGTGGTGTATCCATTTTCAACAAATCAATCTTCAAAAATAGATAACGAGATTCTGAAAAATACCTTTTCCTACCTTTGCACTAGAGTTTCAGACACCAACGAAGTTCTCTAAACTGATTGTTGATCACAAATCACACCAAAACACTTCAATCTCTGTCAAAAAGGTTAGATGATGAAAAACAAAAATTATTTTGTTCTTTATTTGCTCTCCAAGTGCTCATACAAATGCAATGTGACAAATAAAATTCAAAAAGTTCCTTTTATTTGCCCAACATCTACTGTATTAAATGCCATTACCGATAAAACCCTAAAATGTCTTAAAACACAATATTGGTCCACATAACACATCAAACATATCAGTTTGATCATAGAATCACTTCTTAACATCATAAAACATCAAAGTACAAAGATTTCACATACCGCATGGTCCTTTAGGGGCTTCAGAAATGGGTCTAACATTAAGTTCCCCCTAAGAAGTATAAACAACTTAGTTTGCTGGTGAAGGGTTCTCCACACTAGTTGAAGAAATAGGATCCTTAGATGATTTTACTTCAATTACCTCATCATCCTTTTTTTTCAAGATTCTATTCATTTTTGCTCTAGTCTCCTCCACATCAACTTTCATCTTCCCTTTTCGGTCACCTAGTTGATTCACTGGTTTGTTCACTTTAGCTCTGCAGAACTTTGCCATATGTCCCAGTTTATGACAATGATAGCAAGCCATAACAGAAGCTAGGTCTAGCATTTCCTCTACCAACCCTTCTTCTGTACTTCATAGCCACATGACCAAAGTTGTTACAGATTGTGCATACCACATTCATTCTCTTCTCCATCTCATAGGGACTAGACCAGTTAGCATAGGGTCTTTGCCAATTTGGACTTCTCTGAACATTGAAATTCCTTCTCCAATCACCAACAAACCTCTAATTCATGTGAGGTGTTGGATTATATGCTCCATATCTATATTCAATAGATCTATGCCTATACATGTTGCATGTGTAACAATAACCTTCAAATCTTCTAGGAATATATCTTTGATTAGTATTAGGTCTATAACCAGTATTAACATCAAATTTGCTTCTACAAACATTAGCAGTATGTCCTAGCTTATGGCAATTGAAACAAATAGGTTTATAAGATTTCTTACTAGTGGTTTTCTGAACAGGTTTACCTTCATACATGTTGACCTTAGTACCAGAAGGTTCTCCTTTCTCAAATATATTGTATCCTAACCCAGATTTATCACCATTCATCCTTTGAGATTGGATCTGTTCATCCAACATGGTAGAACTCTTGTTAAATTTTACAAGCTTCTCATTAGTTTTTGCAATCTCTTTAGTAAGATCTCCATTCTACTTTATAAGAGTCTCTCTAAGAGACATTGCCATATCAAGATATGCTTTGATTTCTTCTATTTCTTTGTTCTCCTCATGCTAGTGTGCATATAGAGTGCCATTTTCCTAATTTATCTTAAATATCTCATGATCTTTCTCTTTGATTTTGTCTTCAGTTGCCCTCCTTGCTTCAATTTCTTGACTCATCTGGATTGTAAGGGCTTAAAGCTCTCTCCTCAAGTTATTTTTATCACCATTTAGTTCCTCCACTTCCTCACCCAATGCATTTATGTTTGCTTCATTAGAAGAGTTGTTGTCAGAGACTTCCAACAGTTGTTCAGTAAGCTCTTTCCTTTTAGAAAGTGAAGTTTTATACTTTCCTCTCAAAGTTTCTAGGGCATCCTCGGTTTCAACAAATTTAAGATCCATCTCTCTATTAGCCATGTTCCCCACATCTGCCTTCGGAATCCTTCTCAAGAGGTTAGGCCTCAAAGAAGGTTGTCTTTGATACCAATTAATGAACTTATAAGGCACTGAGAGGGGGGGGGGTGAATCTGTGCAAGCAAAAACAATATAAATCTGATCACCAACTTTAACAACTTAAAACTTATCAAGCATATGAGAAATATCACCACATAAGAAAATGCCCAATAAAAAAAATTCCACATAACAAAAGAAATTGTATGTGGAAAAACCAAAAGGGAAAAACCACAGTGGGAGTTAGTGCTTACAAGATTTACTATTTGCAGAATAAAATTCTTGACCGGTTAAGGTCTTACAACTATGCCCTGTTAGGAGAAGAACCTATTAAGAGTCACCCGGTTAAGGGATTTGAATGATAAGCCCTATTAGGAGCAATGACCTGTTAGGATCAACCTTGCAAGAGGATTATAGACTTTGATTTAGAGATACCCTGTTAGGGGATTTATAGATTAAGGCTTGTTAGGACCTACTCAGTTAGGGGATTTTGCTACTACAAACTGTTAGGAAAACAACGTGATAAGATCTTCAAGAAACACCTTATGTGTCTAATAAGATCCACTTTTGATCTTTAAAACATCAACAATACTTCATTATAGAACTTCCCTAATCACTACCCAATCACATTCACAATATTCTCTCATGAATTCTCTCTTCACATACATATACCGACTTTATACCTCATCACATTTTTTATAAACATTTTACACTAAGTTAGCTACAACCTTGGAACAATTTCTTAGGTTCAATGAATCTTGACAAACTTACATCACACACTTTACTTTTTTTGGCTATCGACATAACAAATTAAAACTTGTGCCATGTTATCGATTTAAGTGACTATATTACTATGAATTAAGTGTTCTACTACTTTGTCTGTTCTATAAATCAAATCTCGCTCATCCAGTTGAATCAGCCAATGTGGTTGTGAACATAGCTATAAATACCTATCACCAACATCATCCAACTCTTTGTGAATCACCTATACCAATTGTTGAAATGCAACTATGTCTTAGTTTACCAGTTGAGATCCTAATTGTCGGTTCTCTGTAAAACTATCTTTTGTACTGGTTATACCTTACCAATTGGCTTCTAAGACTTAGATGACTACAAAAACATTGTTGTCATCAATGAAAAAACAAAATTTAGTCATCAAACATGAATCTCAATCTCTTCATCACAATCACTAACTAATCATATACCAGTTGCATAACAACAACAATCTTTACTAGTTTAGTCAAATGCCAACATACAGTGTGTGCTCCAATCACATGACTGGTGATAAGAAGAAATTTATCAAATTGGAAGACTAGAATGGTGGTTCAGTAAGGTTTGGAGACAACTCATCAATCAAAATCAAGGGTAAAGGTACACTAAACATTGATGGTAAACTAAAAGCTCATGATGTTTATTATTTGGAAGGTCTGAAACATAATTTGCTAAGTGTAAGTCAAATGTGTGACAAAGGATATAAGTTTACATTTGATTCCAAAGGATGTGAAATTAGAAAAGAGAGAAGTGGTAAGCTCGTTGCACAAGGTAAAAGGACAAATGAAAATGTATACAACTTGAAAGAGTGTTTTGAGTCTCATTATATGATGGGACAAGTTGATGAGAGTTGGTTATGGCATAGAAGCCTAGGCCACATCAATTTTGATAACCTTGTCAGGATAAGCAAGAAAGGGCATGTAAGACACATACCTCAAATAATTAAGTCAACAAACACCTTTTGTGATGAGTATCAAAGAGGAAAAAAAACCAAGGTCAGCTTCAAAAAATAATAATATTCTACTACAAGACCTTTAGAACTGGTGCATACTGATTTATGTGGACCTACAACAACAAAAGCTCTAAATGGAGAAAGATACTTCTTGTTGCCCATAGATTATTTCTCAAGGATGACATGGGTCACCTTCCTACAAGACAAATCACAAGCCTTTGAAAGATTCAAAATCTTCAGGAAGATGGTTGAGAAATAATGTGGATACAAGCTGAAGTGTTTAAGATCAGACCGTGGAGGTGAATTTGAAGACTACTGTGAAAGGCATGGAATCAGAAGAAAATATTCAGCTTCTAGGAAACCACAATAAAATGGTGTTGTGGAGAGGAAAAATAGAATAGTCAAAGAGATGCCAAGGACAATGCTGAATGAAGCCAATCTACCTAACGTTTATTGCAAAGAGGCAGTTCACACTACTATATATACACTAAATAGAGTGCAATTAAGGGTGAAAAACAATATGACACCTTATGAATTGTGGTATGACAGGAGACCTTCTATCTAGTATTTCAAGGTGTTTGGTATAAAATGCTTCATCAAAAGAGATAAAGATGAATTAGGAAGCTTCAGTTCAAGAAGTGATGAAGGTATCTTCTTGGGGTACTCAACTCAAAACAAGGCCTATAAATGTTTCAACAAGAGCCTAAAGAAAGTGATTGAGAGTGTACATGTAAGAGTGGATGAAGATCTACGTAAAAGGAAATAGAGTATAATAAATCAGATTGAAGAATCACATAGTGGGGCTGAAGAGCAATCTAAAAGTGAACAAGAAGAAGTACCCATCAAGACTCCACATAGATATGTGAAAAAGAATCACCTTGAAGAGCAGATCATAGGAAATAAAAATGAGGGTGTACAAACTAGAAGAAGACTGGCAAGGAAAATGAACAAGTAAAATTTTTCCTTATGACTGAGATGGATCCCAAAACATATGATGAGACCAAAAAAAGTGAGAATGGATGAAGGCTATGGAAGAAGAGTTGCTGCAAATTGAAAAGAACAAAACATGGTATTTGCTTCCTAGGCCAGCATATAAGAATGTCATTGGGACTAAAAGGATCTACAAGAAAAAGATGAATGAAGAATGGAAAGTGATAAGGAACAAATAAGAATTGTAAGGGATATTCTTACATAGAGGGCATAGATTTTGAAGAAACATTTACACTAGTTGCTAGACTTGAAGCAATCAAAATGTTCTTGGCATTCTCAGCCCATAAAGGATACAAAGTATATCAGATGGATGTCAAGTCTGCATTCTTGAATGACAATCTTGAAGAAGATGTCTATATTAAGCAACCTAAAGGATTTTAGCTACATGAATATGAGAACTTTGTGTACAGATTGAGAAAGTAGTTATATGGTCTAAAGTAGGCACCTAGAGAATGGTGTTCTAGGTTGGATAAGTACCTCCATCAACAAGGTTTCAAAAAGGAAAATGTAGATAGCAACCTATACATTAAAGTAGATGGAGACCACATCATCATAGTTGTGGTGTATGTAGATGACATCATTTTTGGAGGTAACGAGGACATTTCATGCAAAGAGTTTGCTGACCAAATGCTGTCCGAGTTTGAGATATCAATGCTTGTAGAGTTGTCATATTTTCTTGGTTTACAGATTTATCAGTTCGATAAAGGAATATTTATAACACAAACCAAGTATGCTAAGGACATGTTGAACAAGTTTGAAATGGAGGACAACAAACTGGTCAGTACTCCCATGGTGACAAGATGCAAGTTGAGCAAGGATGATGAGTTGCCTAGTGTAGATCAGACCTTGTATAGATCCATGATTGGTAGTCTAAAGTATCTCATAACATCAAGGCCTGATATTATGCAAGTAGTGTATTTGGTAGCCAGATTCCTAGCTACTCCAAAGAAATCACATGTAAATGTTGTTAGAAGAATATTTAAATATCTACAAGGAATACTTACTTATGGCTTGTGGTATCCAAAGAAATGAGACTTCACTTTATAATCTTTTACTGATGTTGATTAGGTAGGTTGCATAGATGACAAAAAAATCACTAGTGGTGGAGCTTTCTACCTTGGTGACAGATTGGTCTCATGGCACAACAAGAATCAAGACTGTATCTCCCTATCCATAGATGAAGAAGAGTATATAGAAGCTGCCACATGTTGTTCATAGGTTTTGTGGATGAAGCAGACCTTAAAGGACATTCAAGTAGAGTTTTTGGATCCTATTCCCATCATGTGTGACAATTCAAGTGCAACCAACATATCCAAGTACCCTGTTATGCATTCAATGACAAAACACATATCAATTAAGTATCATTTTCTTAGGGAGAAGGTTGCAAAGAAGGAGGTAAAGGTTGAATATGTTCACACAAGTGAGCAGGTTGTAAACATTTTCATAAAGCCTCTTCCAAAGGATACATTTGAGTATCTAAGATACAAGTTGGGTGTTGTTACACCTTCCTTCAGCACTTAAATGCATTATTGAGGTCTATGGTTAAGGGGGAGCATACTATTTTACAAATTTTTCTTCCTTGAACCTCATGTACTGTCTCAGGAAGAATTCTGAAATTTTTATTTGTATTAATGCTACTTTTTATATTGTAATAATGGTTCATCTAGTGTAATCTACAAAAAATATTAATTGACAAGCATTGTCCAAGCCGAACGTCTACAGGGGAGAATAAGTATACAGGTTTTATGGAAAGTGGTATGCAAGTCCCTTTGCCATTGTTGTCAAAGGGGGAGAATGGATTGCCAGTGTGTGTTGACATCAATGCCAAAGGGGAAGATTGTTGGCATTAATGCCATTGATGTCAACAAGTGATGCAGAGAAACAATAGGTGTTGTAGGTTGCAGAGTCATCATGTAGAAAATCATGTGTGTGTGCAGGGCTTTGGCTGATGAAGATGCAGTGGGAGTTCAGATTGACAAGTTGGCATCTTTAGCAGATGTGTCATGACCAAAAATTGGAAGTTCAATTCATTTCTATGTAACATTAATTTGGGTCTTTGTCCTTGCCCTCAAGCTTAGGGTTTAGGGTTTAAGCCTCTTTGATCAAGTCCTTTTGGTAAAACCCTTAAACCTGTTATATTTATACGTTACCTTTTTTTACTTAGGTTGAGGGTCATCTAGTCGTCAGAAGGGGCCATGTCTTTTTTCCTAGGCATTAATCCATGGTTGGCCCCTTTGTTATTTTATTTTCCTAAGTTCTAGTGCACTTTATTTTTATTTCCCTGTGTGTGGGCCCCTTTGTCTTTCACCGCAATGTCGTGATGACCCTGTGTTAACCATCCTACTCATCACAAGATCATGAAGAACTACCATCTATCTCAGAGTGGCCAAGTGTCACAGTGTTGTTGGCCAAAGCGGGCGTCAAAAGGATTTTTTAATCACAGATAAATGGGAGTATGTTAATGCTTGGGACACTAATGGTGCATCCTTTCTAAACATGCATTAAATGGATGAAGGTTTTTTAACCATGATCAAAAGGTTCTTGATGGTTAACCGACTAAAGTTGGCGGTCATCGTGGGTGGGAGATTAATGTATGGTTTGATTTGATGGTGACCGCTACCTCGTGGTTGAAGATTTGAAGATGTTAACGATTATGTCATCATGAGATGATGCCACGTGTCCATGCTGAGTGTTCAAAGTTGAAGAAGTAGCCGTAGGGATGAGCTGTAAGGCAATTTTGATGCAGAGTTTTCCTGTTGGCTGAGAGGTGTCCTTTGCCAATGTAGAGGTCAATATCAGATTGACCATGTGATCTTGACAACACGTTAGCAAGAAGATAGATTCTGTGATATTTTTCCAAGATCAAGGGAACAATGAAAAGCACAAAAGAGAGACAATAGTATGACAAGAACAAATTGTATTCTCATCAATATACAAATGATCAACTGGATTAACCAATACAATGAATATAGGCTTACATATATAGGCAAGGCTAAATGGATATGTGAGAGCACAATCATGACATGTGGCTCAATGAAAAACAAGGGTAGCTAAGAAAAAGTAGGGGTAGGTGGGAGAAATAATATAATATTCCACAAGAGGTGGATGACCCACCGAATGTGGAATGTAACAACAAGATAAGATCATAAAAGGTGGAATTTCTCCAACAAGCTACATCCCTATGTGCACACTTCCCTAAGTGTCTCATATCCAAACTAGGATGAGATGCATTATCCTAAGTTACCTTAAGTAAAGTGTAATTATATCCTATAAGAATAAATAATCACACCAATAGATTCAATGGTCCACATGGACTAAGAATTGGACGTTGAATAGGAACATGGTTGCATACCTTCAGGAAACTCGATAGTCCACATAAGCCTTGAACAAGTATAACTCGACGACATGGCATGTAAGGAGCGAATCAGAGGTCATCTGTTGAAAAGATGAATGGTTAGTTTGCTGACAAAATTGAAGTTTGTAACTGACTTTGTTGTCATGATCGTGAGTCGGTATACTCAAAGGACCATGAGGATGCTAATTAGGATTGAAAAAGTGTCTTGGACGATGAATACATTGACATGTGTACCCCAAGTGATCAAGAAGATTTGCTAGGATGTTCGATGAGGTAGTTGGTCAATCCAATCAATGCAAAGGTTGATATAGGACAAAGAATGGAGTAATGGCAGACCTGTTATAGGTAATTGAAGGGCTCAAAGAGATCGATTGTGGCTGAAGCAAATCTATGAGACAAATTGAGTTTTCTAAATACAACAAACTAAGTATAGAGAATTGTTGGAGAACAGACATGTGTCATTCAATGCAGATTGGTTGATCCAAGGAAGAAAATCTAATATGTTGCCAATCGAAACCCAGAGAGTCAAATGAATTAATTTTCATGTTGTAAAATTGGAGGGAAAAACATTCCCTGGTGAAGAACTGATAGAAAAGAGCATTAAATGCAATTTAACAAAGGTAGTTGTTGATAAAGAGACATAGATAGTTGTGAAGTACTATTGGGAGTGATTGCAAATGAGAAGTTGTTGCTGATTAGATAGTGGAGGTATCACTAAGAAGAGTGAAAAAGAGAGAAGCGTGAAGTGTGGATGTCTGTGATATAGAGAACTCTAAGAGAGTGTTGTAGTGAGCTATTGTCGGACCAGAGGCAAAGAGCAACAAAGTCCTGTGATCAGAGTGTAGAAAGAAGAGATAGATAGAAGCAACAAGGAGTTGAGCAGACATAGAGAGAACAACAAAAGGAAAGAAGAGAAGAACAAGGTGTAGAGAGAAGAGAAAGGAAAGACATGAAAGTAAATCAGTAAGGTGCTACAAAATTTCATTTGTAGCAAGGTATCTAATTTATATTAAAATCTATTTTTTCTTTGTAATCTCTAAATGGGTGCTTAGAGGAGGGGTAGGTGCTCATAAAAATAGGGGTTTGTGCTCCTTAAGTAGGTGCTTAGAATATCAGGGGTTTGTTCTCCTTGGGTTGGTGCTCTAAAACATATTGTAAATTGTTATTTATTGTGAGGCTGGATTGGAGCAGTAGACTCCAACAACTATTCTCACTGAGGTTTTTCCCACATTGGGTTTTCCTCGTATATCTAGTGTTATGTTATGCTCTCTCTCTTGTGTGTGTGTGTGTGTGTGCTTACATTACAATTCTAAGATATTCACATTGAACTTAAAGTTTTAAAATACACTAATTCACCCCCCCTCTCAATGTCCATTTGTGTTCAACATCACATTGATGAACCTTTTGCAGAACTTCCTTGAAGGGTTTTATTATCAAAGTTACCTAAACCCCTTTAGTTGATACACATATGGGCTTATGTGATGCACACATTAGTAATTATACCTTAGTTCCTTCAACAAGGAAGGAAAAAATTAAAGGTACACACGATCCAGTCAAATATCAAGTTTCTCATCAAGACAGAGAGAAAAAGGGCAAGTTTGAACCTAATTGGCTAGATCCATACATCATTACTACTACATATGGATCAAAAGAGTATCAGCTAGCTACTCCAAAGGTTGAAACACTTGAAGATCCAATTAATAGAATTGACCTTTGTAGGTTTTGCACTTGAGAATTTTAGAGAATTTCTTTAAAGGTCCTGAAAAAATACAAAAAAAATAGAAAAAGGTCTTGGAAAAAAATACAAAAAAAAAGAAAAAATCTTGGAAAAATACAAAAACAAATTAAAAAAGGTCTTAAACAAATACAAAAAAAAAAAGAAAAAGTCCCGAAAAAAGAGAAGAAAAAAAAAGAAAAAGGAAAAAAGAAAAAGAAAAATGTGAAAAATTAGAAAAAAAAAGTAAAGAGAAATAAATTCATGCATATGTGAAAACCACTTCAGTGGTGCCTTGGGTAAGTACCATGGTGAAAATCAAGAAACCAACACCATGTGTAGGGACTTTGCTCCTCTTTCCTTCAATTTTCTACTTGATCATTCCTATCCATATCCTTCCTATCACACCATAATAACCTTTCCACCTCCATCATATCTTGTGGATTGTTTCGCATAACCCACGTGTTGTTGCTCCTGCATAATAAGTTAATCCTGTAGTGTCCTAAAATTGTGACACTTGCAATTTCGACTGCATTTCGGTCTTCACGATGGCGACACAACACACAACCTGATTATGACACTGAAAACTGCATTTTCTTGCACCCTGGCCTGAACCTCCTTTGCACCCTGCTGTCCCGGGAGGTGGGACCAGAGCGCCCAGCGCCCTGGTCCCCCAGGACCATAGCACCTAGCGCCCTGGTCCCTGGGCCTATTTTGGGCCCGGTCTCCTATGGGGTCTCAGGTCTTTTTGTTTGCAATTTAGAAATTAACTTTCCTGGTCGGCCTAAGGTCGGGAAAATCAGTCTATTAACCCTAATTGGCAAGTATATAAATGGCATTTTCCTCTCCCATTTGGGTAAGAGGGACATAGGTGTACAAGCGTGGAAACTATACTCAAGCATTCAAGCATTCAAGCATTCAAGCATTCATTCCAAGTCTCCATTCAAGGCTAAGTGTTGCATTCAAGACAAGGATTCAACCATTGAAGAGGAGATCACTTATTATATGCTACAACATACAACAAACAACAACATCTATACCTTCGCACATAAGTATACAAACATCCTTACAACAAGGTATTAGTACTTGTTTTACATTACATACATTTACATTTACAGCATTTCTCATTTCTTGGTTAATTCCAAAACCGGGGTTTGACCTAAAGGCAAACCCCTAATCCCTAACCCCCCAATCATCTTCGCTTTTCTGTGTGTAGGTTGCAGGTACGCGGCTGAAATTGAAGATCTGGAATCCTTGTGCAGAGACGAACAGATCCCCCTTCGTTTCGCGGATTTTTCGGAGGACCGTGGCATCGGGCGCCATCGTCCCGACAACTTTTGCTCAAATTTGCAGGACAGCGTTGTATCGACATTTTACTGCTAATTCTAGGTCCGCAGCTTCATCCTATATCCCTATCTCAGTTTATAAGTGAATCTTTGTCACTTTCTATGCATTCCTAGCTTAATTCTTCTATCAACATTCTTTACAAAAGAGGGTAGCCTTGCTTTCTTAACCCTTGAAACTCATTTAGCATCCAATCTTGCATTGTGTGGGATTGGATCTTATGGGTTTCAACCCCTCTTTTGAATGTAAAGTCTCTCCCCTAAGTGAAAACCATCAACCCTAGCAACCTCCCTTCTCTCTCCTTAGAGTTGGAAGAGGGGAGAGCAACTAGGGTTCGATCCTGATTTTTTGCTTTACATTTTGGTGAACCCGATGTGAACATCCTTTCTGATTATTCATGATTAGATCTGAAAATTGATTCCTTGATTACATTTCCATGTTTGATCTTTTGCAAAATTTTAGAGGTTGACTGCATAAAAACCCTAAATTTTCTTTTTAGTAATTGAACTTGTGAAATATTTAATTGTTAATGCTTGTTTCAGATCTGCCCTTCTATTACAAATTATCAATTCATATTTGTGCTTTAATTTTGAAAATTAAGTGGTTAAGTGTCAAAACCCTAATTTTTGAAACCCTCTTGATTCAACCTTTGTCCGACAATTTCACTGATCAAAACATCTCCAAATCGGCTGTAACTTTGGATTCTGGCATAAAATCACAATATCTTTCATCCCTGAAAATTTGGAAAAAAGTTGCGAGGACCGTGTGCACTCCGAGCGCCATCGTCCCCGACATTTTTTTTGAAATTTCGGGAGCTAGATTTTATTGTATTTTCCTGCTAAGATCCAAAATTTTGGCTGATTTTATCAATTATAATACTTTCAAAATTACAGTCAAAGTTGGTCTTGTGATTGCTTGGTTTAAGGCTTCTAATCATTCAAAAATCATCGAAATTGAAATTTTGTGTCAAAATTGTGTTCTTACTGTCCTAAATCTGAAAAGTGTGTTTGCATTCATTCAAAATTCCAGTGCTTTATTCAAATTCTTGCAATTTGTGACTTTTGAAATTAAATGCTTAATTACAACAACTTTGATTTCCACTTTCAAAATTGAATTTTGCGTGAAATTGAGTCAATTTTTAAAGTTCAAAACTTGCATTGCTTTTGGTATTCCCTCTAAAATCATAAAATTCAAAATTTCAGTTTCCCTCTCTTTTTCAAAATTCAAATTTTGCATTTTTCGACAATCTTGGTAGGGTTCAATTTCGAGATTGCAACTTTAATTTGGCCTATCTACAGATCATAAAATCACTCAATTTTTTCAGATTAGCTTTAAAATCATCATACCTTTCATCCCTGCAAATTTCGAAAAAAGTTGCAAGGACCGTGTGCACTCCGAGTGCCACGGTCCCGAACATTTTTTCTGAAATTTTGGGAGACTGTCGTGATTGCATTTAATAGCTTAAATCTAGAAGATTGGCTGATTTTACTGAAAATTGCTACCTCTAAATTCAAAATCTTCTCTCTCTTTATAGTGCATGAGTTTTACAACAATAAGCCCTACTTACACTATTCCCGTTAGACGAAGCCGTAGAATTAAGTCTTTCCGAGGTTTAACTACTGAGGAGATGGAACCTAATTTGAATAGCCTTTTTAACGAGGACATGGGAAATTCCTCTAATCCTCCTAATGATGAAGAAGCTCTCCATGAGGTTTCTGTAGAACAACTTTCAAAATTGGATAATCAATTTGATGATTTTCACCAATGGATGTCTCATTAATATCCTGATAGTCAAGCTCTTCCTTTAACTGAGGGTCTAAAACGCATGCTTCAAAGTGATAAGAATGGAATTGATATCTTGCGTGGTATTGCACACATTGTGGATTCGAATGTGATGCCTATGAAGAGTTGTGCCAAATCTTTAGGTTATACACAACCTCCTACTCAAGTCAATCATTCTATTCCCTTGACAACTTCTATTGCTAGCATACCTACCTTTACATCAAACATAATGACTACTTCTATACAAGACATTCCACCTATGATCACCAGTCATGGGGGCAATCCCCCTTCTTCAATTAATCCTCTTCCTTCATTTAATCCGACTTCTTCATTCATTCCTTCAATGAGTGTCCCTATTACATCTACACAAATGAACATGACGCAAGGGGGCAATTCATTTAACCATTCCATTCCTCCTTGTAGTGTTCCTCCTATCCAATCATCTCCTATGATTAACTATCATAGAGTCCCACCACCTTAATCTTTACCTTCTTTCAATAACATAACACCTCCATCTCGATCTAACACATCTAATATGAATTCTTCGACTGAAGCGACCATTAACAATCTTGCACAAACTGTCTCATCTTTACAGCAACAAATTGCCTCTATGAATCAAAGTTTAGTGTGCCCACATTTGATGTTGCGAGCCCACTTTCTCTTGATATTGTTCGAGCTATCCCTCCTAAACATGTTGAAATCCTGCATTTGGAACTTTATAATGGTAAAGGAGATCCTCTAACACATGTTAAGACTTTTCAAACAATTTGTACCGATTTTGCTTACGACCAAAGGTTGCTTGCAAAACTGTTTACTAGAACATTAAGAGACAAAGCCCTACAATGGTATTGCTCGTTGCCTTCTTATTCTATTACTTCTTTCGAACAACTTGCAAATGCTTTCATTCAACAATTTCAAAACAATATAAGTCCTAAAGTTACTTTGATTGATTTAATGCATTGTAAACAAGGTGTTAAAGAAAAAGTGACTGATTTCATTGGTAGATATAAACATTTGTATGCTCAAATTTATTTTCCAGTGCCTGACAATGATATTCAAAGAATCTTTATTTCTAATTTACAAAAAGATATTCGAGACAAACTTCTGTTTTCTGAGTTTACTTCTTTCCAACAGTTGTGTGCAACTCTTCACAATTATCAACTGACTGTGAGTCAAATGGAAGAATCACATCCTATGGCTCCGAGTGATAAGGGTGATAGCAGTCAACAACCATTTGGGAAGTTTAAACCGAATAGAGATTCCATCAAATTCAATGAAAACATCATCAACAACAATGTGAATGCCGCATCAGGTGTACCTCCTATTTCTAAATTTTTCAAGAAAGAAAGAAAGTATACTCCTTTGAATGAATCATTGCATAGTATTATGAATAAGTTATTGGAACAAAATGTGCTTACTCTTCCTCCTGTATGACAAATTGATCCTGCAAAGATTACTTCACCTTATTTTGATAACAAAGCTTTTTGTCACTTTCATCGTCAGCCTGGGCATGATACTGAAAAATGTTTTTCTTTAAAGGGTAAAATTCAAGATTTGATTGATAATAATACTATCTCTGTTTCTGGAGTGACTGATAAAGGCAACACATCTGTAGCTCCTCCTAACCAAAATCTTTAGATTTTTACTGATCCATTACCTTCTCATACCTCTAATGCGATTGAGACTAATGATTCCTCTCTCTCATCTGATGGTCTTGTGTCTATGACTCCGAATGTGATTAACTTTGTAGAGCAGCAAGAAAACCCTAAAGAACCTTCCATCACATTTGATTCTAGTGAAACCATTACAGCACCTGATGGTCCTTTATACATAGCTGCACAAGTCAAGAATACACTTTGCCGTGGAGTGCTTATTGATCCTTCGTGCATGGTTAATGTTATTACTGAAGAATTTCTTTTTACTTTGCAATTGAATCAAGTGATCTATGACAAAACAGATGTGATTGTGAAATTATTTGATGCATTTTCTTCTCCTGCAATTGGTTCTATTACATTACCTATTGAAGTTCATAACAAATCCCTTGATGTGAACTTTGCTATTATTCCTTCATTCAAACAATTTCGTGTGAAGCTTGGCTATCCTTGGATATCTTCCATGAAAGCTATTGCTTCTCCTATTCATAAGTGTTTGAAATTTCCCCATAATGGTGAAGTTGTTACTGTCAATCATAGTCTCTTTAAACCAGCTGAAAGAACTTCTAGTGTTCCTATTGATTATTTTTGGCCTAAACAATTCCAATCTCTTCCTCCGCGAAGTGATCATCTTTTCAAATCTTATCAAAAGTGGAAAACAGATATGATCCTATCTTTAAGTGAACCTAGAACACCCAAACTTGATATTCCTATCATTCTTGAGAAGGAAGTTCTTCCTTTGAAAGATAAAACTAATGTCTTTCCTCAAGAAGATTCCCAACCCATCCCTATGGATGTGACTATGTCTATGCCTAATAAATCTTCTAAAAGTAGACCTATACCTCCTCGTCATGATGGATTTGGTCTTCTTCCTAAACCAAAAATTCCTCCTTTATATGGAGCAGTTCCTCCTCCTTCTTTTTATAGAGAGAAGAGACCTTCTTCTTCTCCTATTATCCAGCCTAAGAGACCACAACCTAAACACCCAAGTGATAGGGATAAGAACATTCCTCCTCCTCAATCTTCTACACTTCCTACTAAGACTAGACGAAATCGTTCTGCACGTGAACGCCGATGAAAGCATCGTGTTAGAGCTCAAGTAGCTGCTTCTCAAACTTTGCAATCTCCAAAGACACCTTCAACAAGCATTATTCCATTTTCTCCTCAGCTGAGAATTGAGCCAAAATCTCCTAAACATAAGATGCATGATGGTCTTGATCCTGTGTGAGTTAAAGATCCTATTTTTATAAACCTTGATGATGCTATAGATGAAAATGTTATTCATGATGAACATGTTACTTCTCTTGCTTCTGACAGTGAATATGAACTTGTGGATGTTGATAACCATTTATCTAACGAATTTTCTAAAGCACTTATCCTAGCTCCTAGACAAGAACAACGTGGCTCGGGACATGAACATAGCCCTTATTTGGATCTTGTGATAGATCCATTTGCTATATTGGATGTTCTTCCTCTAGCGTGTTCCCTGCCTTCCCGAAACATTGATCAGCAAGATTGGGGGGTAGATGACGTGCTAGACTAGTTCATTAGCATAGCAGATTCTCTCCTCCTCTCTTTTGTTACTTCTTCTATATGTTATTCTCATTCTTCTATTTGTTGTCCTTAGTGTTGTCTACTTGAGGATGATGCAAAGCATTGAGATCTCTTTTGGTCTCTCTCATGTTGACTCAAAAGACACATGTGTTCCCTTCTTCTAGGTGACCTTCCTTGATTGGGGAATGAAGAACAATTATGCATACATACATATGATATATATACATGAATTATCATACAGCATACTGACCCCGAGGAAAGCAAAGTCACCTTGTGCTTTGTGTTTTGTGTCTATTATCCTTGGGTTTATCTCACACTTGGGGGCTAAATCTTTGTGATAACATGCTGCCTTCCCTTCTCATTTCTTATGTGTATCACTACGTTAAAACAATCACCCCCGTTGAGGCATGTGCGATCGCTTTAACATAGGGGGGCATACACCCTGTCTATCTCTTAAGGATACTTGAAAATTTCTTGGCGAACTTAGCTTTGCCTTGAAAATTTTTGGTATTTTTCTTGCATGACTCATAGTGAGGGAACCTTACTACTGACAGTCATGGTTCTCCCTCGTGATCTTCCCTTTTACTTTGTCAATCGAAGTCGTAAGATCCTAGTCCACTGGGGGCTTGGTGTGTCTTGCCTCCTTGACGTGGTGAAAGTCTTTCAATGTTGTTTCCTTGTACTTTACCGGAAGTATGAGCATACATACTCCCGCTAAAGTGGGGGCTAAATGTAGCGTCCTAAAATTGTGACACTTGCAATTTCGACTGCATTTCGGTCTTCACGATGGCGACGCAACACGCAACCTGAATGGAGACCCCGAAACCTGATTATGACACTGAAAACTGCATTTTCTTGCACCCTGGCCTGAACCTCCTTTGCACACTGCTGTCCTGGGAGGTGGGACCAGAGCGCCCAGCGCCCTGGTCCTTCAGGACCAGGGCGCCTAGTGCCCTGGTCCCCCAGGACCATAGCGCCCAGCGCCCTGGTCCCTGGGCCTATTTTGGGCCCGGTCTCCTATGGGGTCTCGGGTCTTTTTGTTTGCAATTTGGAAATTAACTTTCCTGGTCGGCCTAAGGTCGGGAAAATCAGTCTATTAACCCTAATTGGCAAGTATATAAATGGCATTTTCCTCTCCCATTTGGGTAAGAGGGACATAGGTGTACAAGCATGGAAACTATACTCAAGCATTCAAGCATTCAAGCATTCAAGCATTCATTCCAAGTCTCCATTCAAGGCTAAGTGTTGCATTCAAGACAAGGATTCAACCATTGAAGAGGAGATCACTTATTATATGCTACAACATACAACAAACAACAACATCTATACCTTCGCACATAATGATACAAACATCCTTACAACAAGGTATTAGTACTTGTTTTACATTACATACATTTACATTTACAGCATTTCTCATTTCTTGGTTAATTCCAAAACTGGGGTTTGACCTAAAGGCAAACCCCTAATCCCTAACCCCCCAATCGTCTTCGCTTTTCTGTGTGTAGGTTGCAGGTACGTGACTGAAATTGAAGATCTGGAATCCTTGTGCAGAGACGAACAGATCCCCCTTCATTTCGCGGATTTTTCGGAGGACCGTGGCACCGGGCGCCATCGTCCGGACAACTTTTGCTCAAATTTGCAGGACAGCGCCGTATCGACATTTTACTCCTAATTCTAGGTCTGCAGCTTCATCCTATATCCCTATCTCAGTTTATAAGCGAATCTTTGTCACTTTCTATGCATTCCTAGCTTAATTCTTCTATCAACATTCTTTACAAAAGAGGGTAGCCTTGCTTTCTTAACCCTTGAAACTCATTTAGCATCCAATCTTGCATTGTGTGGGATTGGATCTTATGGGTTTCAACCCCTCTTTTGAATGTAAAGTCTCTCCCCTAAGTGAAAACCATCAACCCTAGCAACCTCCCTTCTCTCTCCTTGGAGTTGGAAGAGGGGAGAGCAACTAGGGTTCGATCGCGATTTTCCGCTTTACAAATCCTATCCCTGATTAGGGAATCTCCTCAATCTTAGTAGTGGGTTGGGATATTTGGCATCTCACAGTTGGAGGAACTACAATCTCTGTCTATCTTTTCTCTTACAAATTGCAATAAAGTTTCACTTGCAACATAAATCTGTATCACTTCACCTTTTCTTTGCAATAAAGAAATTTAGTTTGTGGATGGATTACACTTTAGACAAGCATGAAACTTTGGAATTCAACAAGATCATGATGTGATGAGACTAAGATTGAGCAAACATAAGAACATCCTATCAACCTATCGAATCAAACACACCAACTTGTGACAAGGATCATTTTGGCATAAAACATAATGTCTATTTGTTTTCTTATGCCTTTTGATTGTTTCAGATTTTATCTTTGGCGACATGTCTTTTAGTTTTTCTAGGATGTCCTTGACTATATATTTTATCTCTAGGATGTCTTTCTGTAGAAAGGTGAAGATGGGGCATGTTCACTTGTTTGTTGCTTATGGGTTGTTCCTTAGTAACATGATGACTTGTCTTTAGGCATGATTGTCTAAGATCATCGAGGACATATGGGTCTTATATGAATAGGGGCATTCCTTTACTATTTGATGTGTTTTCCTACACACAATTTGTATGTTTATTCATTTGGGTCTAATTCATATCCAAATGAATTCATCCTTTTGTCATAACAATCTAAATGATGATATATGGCCTTAAAAAGAACAAGAATCTCATTACCTTCATATCCCTTTCACATCATCTCGCTTTCATCACTTTCATATCCTCTTCTACATCGATAATTTCTTTCATCATCTTCTTCATTCTTCTTATCTTAGAGAGATAAACTAATCGCTTTATCCAACTGATACATGTCTCTTACATCTTTATCAATCGCTTTATCAAATCAATCAAACTTCTTCTTGAGATTTCGTTGGTCCCTGATCAATCAATCATTGCAAAAACTTCTCTTGCACTATAAAAAGTCTCAATCAACTTAACTAGCTTATCAACTTGGCTATGCTAATTATTTCCATCAATTATTTAGTTATGCCTATCAGTTGTGCATTTTCATCAAATGTGCATCTTAGCTTAATCAATCACACAATATCAATCATCCAATCTTTCCCCTGTGATATATTGAGAGATCAATCTTCTCACAATCTGTTTGATCAATCTCTTGAGGGGGAATATCATATCAATCACCATTCTTACCAGGATATCCCTAGGGCATATATTAGTTGATCGATTTTTATTTAAAACAACATGACAGACTGCATTGTCTCAAAGAGGGGCAAAATGTAGACACATAAAAATGTCCTCTTAATAACCTTGATTTATTTATCAATTAATTCATGTGGATCCATTACTTTATTATTTCATTTCATAATAATATATTTTTTACATCATTTCATATCATTAGTCCATTAAATCCATTTGATAACGTATATTTTATTATTATTTCATTATATCCATTTTAAATAAAGTTATTTCATAACTGTTTCATATAACAACTTCATCCTTTATTTATCCTATTCTACCTTCACAATTTGTGCCCATCTAAAGAATGTGGGACATACATTTGCATGATTCTTTTATCCCATAGTCGTCTTGCAATTTGTATCCACCTTGAGGAAACCTATAAATTCCTTGCTCCCTCTCATTTCTAAGCTTGGCATATTTATCTCTCACATATTTGATCCTTGTTATTATTGCATCTTTTTCTTTTAAATTTTATTGTTGCACCCAAATCGAATCCATTTTTGCATAGTTTCAATTTTACATTGATCTTTTAAATCTATGTTCTTCGTAACTTCTTGTGCATAGTGATTTGAGAGTGAATATTTTTGAACACATGATCTTGGTTGATAGGAGGGAAATGGAGTTATAAATCTATTGAATGCATGTGTGTGTTAGATAGTTATTGTTGGAATCAATGAACACTAAGAGGGGGGTGACTCAATGTTCTATGATTTACTAGTTTATTAAATTGATTCTTAAACCATTGAATGTTAAAGATAAAAAGTATAATGCAGAAACTCAAAGAAAATAACTAGACAACCATAACACCAAAATATTTATGTGGAAATTGGGAAAAGGAAAAAGCATGGTGAGATTTGAACCCACAATATTATTATACTATGGTCAGTTGTAGAACAATATTACAAAAGGGGAATACACTTGCATTCAGGCATAGTGCCTAGAATTCACTACTCAAATACAAAAATAGGGTTGCAACCCTAGAGGAATCATTGTCCTAAAAATGAGATATAAAAGAAAATACAAAATATGAACTGGAATATAACATCTACAAATGCCAACAATCAGTTCTGGTTAAACTCAAAATGATTCACTACCACTGATTTGAAAAACTGCTCTGTTCTACTTTGCTTCCAAATATTGGATCACCAAAAATCAAGATGTGCATGTGAAACTATGCTCAATCTCTCCCGAAATAATTTTGCACACACATCATCACCAAAATGATCATCCAAGTTGATCTTATACGTTCGCACTGCCAAGATAGATCTCCAACAAGTTAGCTTCACAAAAATGCAAAATATGAAATATGTAGTCTCATGTCGGCTCAATCCATCACAAATCCATAAACCAGACCTAAAACATATGATCACAAGCTTCACACACAATGAGACAAACTCCTTGAACACAACACCAATCACCAGAATCATTTTTACAATTCCGCAACACACGTTACCCAATTCAATAGCTCTGCTCTTCTAGAATCATTGGATACCAGAACAAGAATATTGCACTGGAATCAACACAAAAGGATGAGAATTTGAAGTAAGCTTCCTCAAACATCCAATCAACTTCTCCAATCATATCAACCAAAACTGCATCACCGAAAATGAGTTGTGCTCACTAAATTTGTACATTGTGCTCACACTCTGTCAGACTTATGCCTAAAGTCAATATGGATTGTGGTAGATCAAATATATAGGTACCAGATAGAATTACTAGATTGATTTTCCATCAATGAAAACCCCTAAGTAATCTCCATGCATCTAGCATCACCAGAACAGTGTCTCTTGTTAACAATTATTTCATTTTGTATGTGTATTTCTATGGTAGGTACTTCATTGTTGTGATGTTAGAATAATTTGAGTCTATGATTTAGATCTTCATTTCTATCATCATACTGAAAGATTATTGTTAAATGAGAGATTGTGAGTGTGTGAAAAGTGAAATGGTGATGCAAAATATTGGAGGAGTGAGGAGAAAAATCCCTACTCATGGCATGAGTTATCCATTTTTCACTATGCTACTTGCCCAGTGTGTTGCCAAAGTGGTTTTCACTATTGGACAAATTTATTTCTCTTTCTTTTTTTGTATTTTTTGTATTTTTTAATTTTTTAGGGACTCTCTAAAGGACTAACTATAGAACCTAGGAAGGTGCATGTTGTTGATAGGATCTTCAAGTAGTTGACCTTTAGGAGTAGATAGTTGATATGCTCCAAAACCATAAACTGCTATGACAATGTAAGGGCCAAGACAATTCGCTTCAAATTTCCCTATTTCCCTCAATCTTGTTGATTCTTGGGATTTTCTTTGACAACTAACTCACCTAACTCAAATATGCAAGGTTTCACCTTATGATTGTAGCTTTGACTTATATGCTATTGATATTCTCTAAAATGATTGGAAGCCTTTTATCTATGCTCATCCAATAATTGAAGATTATGAAGTCAGGAGACTCTATAATCTTCATCACTAATAAGATCGTACAAGGAGACCCACAAGGATGGTAAATCAACCTTAATGGGTAAGATAACTTCAACACTATAGACAAGTGAATATGGTGTGGTTCCAGTAGGGATACAATCACTTGTACAATAGGTCCACAAGACAGGATTATGTTGTATGTTTCAATCACAACAAATGTCATTGATTGTCTTCTTGAGTATTTTTAGGATAGTTTTGTTAGATTCCTCAACTTGATCGTTTCGTTCGAGATACTATGGAGTGGATTAATGGTGCGAAATATGAATTTTTTCATAAAGTTCACGAAAATATTGATTCTTGAAAGGATGTCTGTTATTCATGGTGATGGAAATGGCATCACCATACTGACATATAATGTAATTTAGGAGGAGTGTGGTGATTTGTTTATTGATAGCTTGTGTGAGGGGAACAATTCAATCCACTCCATGAAATACTCTATGGTGGTTATTATAAACATGGCCTTGGAGGATGGAGGGTGAATATTACCCATAAGATCAAGTCCCCATTGATATAAGGGCCAAGGTGATGTGATCAATTGTCATTATTGTGATGGTACATGTATTAATTCTCCATAAATTTGACAATAATTTCATTTTCTGACAAAATGATAGGCACATTTCTCCATAGTGGGCCAATAGTAACCAAATGTCCTCATTAATTTCTTAGCTAAGGTTGGACTACTAGAATGAGTCCCACATATATGGACTTCCTCACACTTTAGGCATCTAAGGAGAGTTTCATTGAGACCTTTATGATAAAGGGTATCAATAATGATTACGTAGAAGGAGGTTTGATGGATAAAGGTACAACATTGATTGTTGAAAAGGTTTGTTGGGAGGGTATTGTTGCAAAGGTAAGTGAATATGTCATTGTACCAAGAGGAATCATGACCAATAATACATATAAGCTTAGATGGAGGGATCTCATATGCAAGGACCAAGAGATTATCTTCCAAGAACTCTTAGTGGGTTGTGTTCAGTGACATGTTGAGCAATGAAGAAATAGTAGTCATTTGCATCAACAACTTTGTTGTTGTCTCTAGGAATCTGCTCAAAAGTTATCTCTGTGAAGTATCTCTTGAATTCATCCATCATTTGTTTTTAATGCCTTAATTTTTCATCCCTTTTCTAATAGAGATTTTTTTTGTCTAATAATCACCAAAAACATGAAGTTCCTAGATTCTCCATTGAATTCCAATCCATAGACCTATAGTGGGTGCCTCATTTTGTTATGTTATTTGTACTAGGTAATGATAATCTATATGATTTTGGAATGAAATCTCCCTATGATGTGACAAAAATGATTCCTACACTTGCTCCATATTGTGTAAATGATCTGACAAAGTAGAGTTGCAATAACTTTGAAGTTGTGTCCGCTAGGATGGATTCATCGAGAATCTAAAATTAATAGATAATCATATATCATGGGTGCATATACTAATTGATCTATAATTATTTTTCCTTTAATATATTTTTCCTTGATATATTCAATATCAAATTTACTAAGGATCCTAACCCACATTTCCAATCTGCCTATAAGGGCTGCTTTGCTGAGAAAGTACTTGAGGAGATCAATCTTAGCTACAAGATTTGTTTTATGAGTAAGAATATGGTGTAGGAGCACCCAAATACACAAATGAAGCCTAAAGAGTCTAATATTTCCCATGAGGTGAAAATTATCATATGTAGTAGGTTGATAGGTTTGTGAGTCAATAAGACCCAATTGATGTAAGGCATTGTCATGGTTGCATTTTATAAGCCACCATGGACAAATGACCATGTGGGTCAGTAGGAGTGTAGGAATGAGTAAGGAAATAAATATTGGTCTTAGAAACATCATAATAATCCTTGGAATAGCCTGAATAAACCTTGGAGTCACCAAATTTGAAAAGTGCAAGTTGACAACTTTTGTTGTCATTGCAAAATGTTGTAAAAAGGGGTAACTAATCCTCCAATGGTTCCAAAGTTTTAAAAGTGGTTGGAAACTATTAGGGAGGCTATATTAGGCCCACTTGGATTGATTCCAAGGTGGTTGTTGTTGAAGTTATTGAAATTGGTGATGTTTTGGAGTTTTGGAGCAATACAATATACTTGGGGTTTCCTGAAATTCTATGCATATGATTTTCATTTATGACCTATACAGATTGGTGGATACCTAAAACCATTTGGATGAGTTAGGAAAGTCTCTTACCTTTCATTTTAATCAATTTTTATGTCTTTAAATAATTGGGTTGTAGAGATCCATCAAAACCTATCCAAACTGGTCACAAACCCTGTCAGCAATTAGGGTTTCACTAAACAGATGCCCTTAACCTGAGATTTTCACCAGAGGACCAAACAACCTATGGGAAAATGTTAGAGGGGACATTTTAACATAATATTTTGGTGTTTTTTTTCAGGGAGGCACCAAGCCCGAAGAGATTGAATTGACCCTAGGCGGACATCTCTATATGACCGCCTAAATAGTAGAAGTGAAAATCACTTACAGTAGAGAAAGGAAATGGGATCAAGTCCTAAAACCTTAGATTTGGTGGTTTGACACCTTAACCCACCTTTAAAAAGTGTTGGTTTAGTCAAGGGACTAATACAAGGGGTACTTTCTTTATAAATTAAGCGTAATTGGCTTAATTGGGTCTGGAAGGACAGTAAGGGTATAAACCTCTAAAATTGGGGTTAGAGTCTAAAACTTTGGGGAATTGTGTAACTTTATAAAGGGTATCTAAATATACACTTAGTTTTTCTTTTCCTTTTGAATTTTGTTAATTTGTGTGGGGAAAACTCAACCGATAGGACTATTAGACAAATATAATAGTTGTGAGACAAGTACCCCCTAACTCATTTGACAGTCAAATCTTATGGATGTTTTGTGTTGGTTGGACCACTAATAGACAAAATACAATAGGTGTCCATCCCACCCATACTGAAACATTATCTACCATTCACACAAGGGTGAGTGTTTCCATCCCACTGGTACTACAAGATACCAATCCTTTATGGATCCGGTCACACACATTATTGTGTGAGTTAAGATACTGGTAGGCATGTTGTTTGAAATATTGAACAAACAAAACAACTTGTTTTGGACATAGTAGTTTTGGTTGAGAAAACATTATCACCTAGTTTATTGCCTGGCTCTGCATCATATTGGTATGAAAGTGAGCGGGATCACTTGGGGAAAGTTATTTTTGGTGTATGTCCATGGAAGGAAGTGAGGGAAAGGATAGCAACATGTCTCCTAAAAGTATGTCTCAAGATTCCATCAAGAAGTTGTTTGAGGAGATGTTTGAAAACAAAGTGAGGGAGTTAGAGAAGGTCAAGGGCAAAGGAAAGGAGGGTGAATGTGACTTTGATGGAGAAGAAGAATAGGGTGAGAAGAAGAAACCCCAAGGAAGGAAGTTGAGTTACCTACAGATCAGAGAGAATTTGTTGAGGTCCTAAAGTCCATTGGTGGAGAATCCTTATCAATTAAAGATGGCATCCCTATGTTTAGTGGCAAAATGAATGTAGAAGAAGTGATAGATTGTATTGAGGCATTGAACAACCATTTTGAATGCAAGGAGACCCATGAGAATAAGAAGGTTATCTTTACTGTCCAAAATGAAAGGAGCAACACTCACTTTGTGGAATTATCTCCAAGGTGAGAGGGTGAAGGAAGGTAGAGGTATGATAACCTCATGGGATAAAATCTTGGTAAAAGTGAAGACCCATTTCATCCCAATAGACTATGAAGTCCAAGTTTACAAGAAGTTACAAGGTTTGAGACAAAAAGACCTTGATGTGAGTGCATATACCAAGGAGTTCCATAGGTTGAGTCTAAGGGCCAAAAACCATGAGGAGGAACCAGAGAAAGTGGCAAGATATCTTAGTGGATTGAAATATAGTATCCAAGATGAGATCAACACACTAACACTAGAGACAATAAACACGTTCTTTCAAGTAGCACTAAGGGCAAAGGAGAAGTTAAAGAGAAATAATGATTGGAATAATAGAGGTGGAGGGGGAAGAAACTTCAGAGGCAGAGGCCATATAAATGGTAGAGGGCAGAGTCCTAGGACACAAGAAGAGGCTATCAAGAAAGTTAGCATGGAGATGGTAACACAAGAAGGGGTTTCAAAGGAAGAAGACCAAATCATAGAGGTAGATTTGGTGGAAGAATATCAGAGCCTTTCAGATGCTATAATTGTAATTAAGTAGGTCATACCCCAATCAAGTGCCTTGAAAAGACCGGATCAGGCCCCCAAGGAGAGAGGAGAACGCATTTGGTTCAAGACACGGATTGTTAGAGTGCCAATTCACTTGATTCCTATGGACTTCCAAAGAGAAGAGAAGCCTTGATGATGAGGATAACCTTGTTGAAAGTACCAAGCAATACTAAACCTCCACAAAGGAAGACACTCTTCCAAACCACATGCAAAGCATGAGGAAAGGTATGTAAGGTTATAATAGATTCAGGTTCAATTGAAAATTTAGTATCCTTGGAAATGGTAGAGAAACTAAAATTAAGAAGAAATCCTCATCCATTTCCATATAAAGTTCCTTGGATTACTAAAGGAAAAAAAACCTTGGTAGAGGAGGAATCATGGGTTGAATTTCATATAGGAGCATACAAAGACAAAATTATGTTTGATATTGTTGAGATGGATGCCTACCATCTTATTTTTGGGAGGCCATGGCAATATGACCTCAAGGCCCATCATGATGGACACAAGAACACCTACTCCATCACCAAAGATGAAAGTTTGATTGAATTGGTACCCCTTCCTAATAACAGTGAGGATTAGAAGGAGAAGGAGGCCAAGATTATGATCATGGAAGGAAAAGAGTTCCTCAAGGCAATCGAGGAAGAAGGATCACCTTGTTTTGCAATGATGTCAGTACCAAGGCAAGAAGAAGAGCCCATTACAGATGGAAAGGTAAAAAAGAAAAGGGTGACAGTCCCTAAGGAGGTGAAGGAAATGTTGAGAAAATACAAGGATGTAGTTGCAGAAGAGTTATCAAGGACCCTACCACTAATAAGGGAGATAAGACATTGCATCTACTTCATTCTTGGTGCTACCTTACCAAACAAGCCAGCCTGCAAAATGACTCCCCAACAAAATGAGGAAGTTGCAAGGTAGATCCAAGAGCTTCTTGATAAAGGTTTGATAGGGAAGAGCTTGAGCCCTTGTGCAGTCCTAACTATCTTCGCACCAAAAAAGGAGGGAACATGGAGATTATGAACCGATTCTCAGGACATTAACAAGATAACCATCAGGTATAGATTCCCTATGCCTAGAATAAAATATTTGATTGATTGTTTAGGAGGTGCAAGATATTATTCCAATATTGATTTAAAAAGTAGTTATCACCAAATAAGGGTTAGAGCAGGTGATGAGTGAAAAACTTCTTTTAAAACAAACGAAGGATTGTATGAATGGAGGGTGATGCCATTTGGGTTGTCAAATGCTACTAGCACTTTCATGAGACACATGAATGAGGTGTTGAAGGAGTTCATTGGTAAGTTTGTCATACTATATCTAGATGACATCCTGGTGTTTAGTAAGATAGAGGAGGAGCACCTAAAACATTTGGATATGGTCTTGAGAAGGTTGAATGAAGAGAAACTAATGATAAACATGGAAAAGTGTTTTTTTTTGTAGGAAGAGTTGACTTACCTTGGGTTTGTGATTTCTAGAGGAAATCTAAAAAATGGATGTTGATAAAGTGAATGCCATTATCACATGGACAACTCCTAGAACAATTGGTGATGCAAGGAATTTTCATGGCCTTGCTACCTTTTATAGGAAGTTTATTAGGAATTTTAGCTAGATTTGTGCTCCCATGTTAGAGACCATCAGGGATTGACAAAAGTGCAAATTTTCATGGACCAAGGAGGCAGATAAAGAATTTGAAATGTTGAAGAAAAAGGTATCCCAACAACCCGTTCTTACCTTACCTGATTTTGACAAAATCTTTTAGATTGAATGTGATGCAATTCATTTGGTAGTAGGTGCAGTACTTAGCCAAGAAGGTAGACCAATTGCATTTTTTAATGAAAATTTGAATGATACTAAGAAGAAATATTCTTCCTATGATTTAGAGATGTATGCATTAGTTTAGGCACTAAAGAAGTGGAGGCACTATTTGTGTCCCAAAGAGTTTATTGTGTATACATATAATTAGGCACTAAGCTTCCTAAATAGTCAGAAGAAATTGAACCATAAACATATGAAGTGGGTTGAGTCCATTCAGGCCTACACCTTTACAATCAAACACAAGAAAGGTTTCTCAAACAAAGTTGAATATGCTCTTAGAAGGAGGGCACTAACAATTTTAGAAATCCAGTTGGAGAGTGTGGGATTTGTTTCCCTCGAGGGTATATATGTTGCAGATGAAGATTTCAGAGACATCTACAAGGTATGCACTGAGTTTGGTATCATATATCATTTAGACTATTCTAATTATTCAATTAAAGATGGTCTTATTTTCTAATGATGCTAGTTATGCATCCCTAAATGTTCAATGAGGGATAACATAATTAAGGATAAGCATAGTGGTTGCATGGGAGGACACTTTGGACTAGACAAAAATTTTGAGTTGCTGAGAAGATTTTATCATTGGCCTAAATTGCAGACAGATGTCAAAAAAATTGTGGATTCATGTGTGGTGTGTCAAAAGGCCAAGGGGACAACAAAAAATGTAGGACTATACCAGCCATTTCCCATTCCTTCAAGACCTTGTGAAAGTGTGAGCATGGACTTTGTGATGGGTTTGCTAAGAATTCAAAAAGGTTTTGACAATGTTTTTTTGGTTGTTAACAGATTTATCAATATGGCATATTTCTTTCCATGCAAGGGCACAAATGATGCTACATATGTTCCAAACCTTTTCTTTAATGAGGTTGTGAGAATAAATGGTCTACCCTTGAACATTATGTTAGACATATATGTGAAATTTGTATGGCATTTTTGGAGGACTTTATGGAGGAAGTTAGGCACAAACTTGTCTTTTAGTTTAGCTTATCATCCCTAAACAGATGGCCAAACATAAGTGGTCAATAGGTCACTTGGAAACTTGTTAAGGTGCCTCACCAAGAAGCATGGTGAAAAGTGGGATTCCATCATCTCCCAAGCAGAATATACCCATAACGACTCCATTAATAGGAGTACAGGAAGAAGCCCTTTCCAAATTGTCTATGGGTTGAATCCAAGAGGTGTTCTAGAATTGAGAAAGCTATGCTCAACTGAACATATTAGTGCTTGTGGAGAATAATTTTCTAAAGGGATAAAGGAGATTCATGACCAAGTTAGGATGCAATTGTAGAAAAGTATAGAGAAGTACAAGGAGCAAGCTGATAGGAGAAGGAGTGATGTGTAGTTCCAAGTTGGAGACATGGTATGGAAAAATTTGAAAAAAGAGAGATTTCCAAAAGGGAAACACACAAAGATCACAATGAGGAAAGTTGGACCTTGTCAAATAATCAAGAAGTTTGGGAACAATGCATATGAGATCCAATTACCTTCAGATATATGAATATCCCCAATCTTTAATGTTGCAGATCTGACACCATTCAAAGGTACAAGACATGAAGATGGTACACTCCTGGTGGAAGATGATGCAAACATCCTCAAATAATTTCCAAGTAAAGGGCCACCCAAACTTGAAAGGATCTTGGACACCAAGATTGTGAAGAAAAATAGGAACAAGGTCTACAAAAAATACCTTATCAAGTGGAAAGGACTCCTTCAGGTAGATGTAGTATAGATGGATGAAGACCAAATGAAGAAACATGAGATTACATTGTAGGAACTCATCTCAAGTGGTCTTGAGATTCAATCGACTAGGGAGTATGGTGCATGAGAAATTGAAGACACAAATGAATCCTAAAGAGTCTAATATCTCTCATGAGGTGAAAATGATCATATGTAGTAGGTTGATAGGTTTATGAGTCAATAAGACCCAATTGATGTAAGGCATTGTCATGGTTGCATTTTATAAGCCACCATGGAAAAATAACCATATGGGTAAGTAAGAGTCTAGGCATGAGTAAGGAAATAAATATTGGTCTTAGAAACATCAGACCAATCTTTGGAATAAGCCGAATACACCTTGGAGTCGCTAAATTTAAAAAGTGCAAGTTGACAAATTTTGTTATCATTGCAAAATATTGTAAAAAGGGGTAACTAATCCTCCAACGGTTCCAAAGTTTGAAAAGTGGTTGGAAACCATTAGGGAGGATATATTAGGCCCACTTGGATTGATTATAGGGTGGTTGTTGTTGAAGTTGTTGAAACTGGTGATGTTTTGGAGAAATACAATATACTTGGAGTTTCCTGAAATTATGTGTGTTTGATGTTCATTATTGACTTGTATAGATTGGTGGATACCTAAAACCATTTGTATGAGTTATGGAAGTATCTTACCTTTCATTTGAATCAATTTTGAGGTCTTAAAATAATCAGGTTGTAGAGATCCATCAAAACCTATCTGGACTGGTCACAAACCTTGTCAGCACCTAGGGTTTCACTGAAAATATACCCTCTGACATTTTCACAAGAGGACCAAACAACCAATGGTAAAATGTTAGAGGGGAAATTATATCATAATGTTTTGGTGTCAATTTTCAAAGGAGGATCCAAGACCGAAGAGATTGAATTGACCCTAGGCGGGCATCTCTATGTGACCGCATTAATTGTAGAAATGAAAATCACTTGCAATAGACAAAGGAGATGGGATCAAGTACTGAAACCTTGTATTTTGTGGTTTGACACCTTAACCTACCTTGAAGAATTGTTTTCTTAGTCAAGGGAATAATACAAGGGGTACTTGCTTTGTAAATTAGGCCTAATTGGCTTAATTAGGTCTGGAAGGATAGTAAGGGTATAAACCTCTAAAATTGGGGTTAGAGTCTAAACCTTTGGGGAATTGTGTAACTTGATAAAGGGTATCTAAATATTCCCTTAGTTTTTTTTTTCCTTTTGAAGTTTGTTAAGTTATGTGGGGAAAACTCAACCGTTAGGGCTACTAGTCAACTGGTAGGGCTACTAGACAAATAGGACCATTGTGAGACAAGTACCCCATAACAAAATTGACAGTTAGATCTTGTGGAATTTTTGTGTTTTTTGGACCACCAATAGACAAAATCCAATAGTTTTCCATCCCATCGGTACCAAAAGATTGTCTACCATTCACACAAGGGTTGAGTGTTTCCATCCCCCCGGTACTGAAAGATATTAATCCTTTATGGATCTAGTCACACAAATTGTTGTGGGAGTTAAGAAATAGGTAGGAGTGTTGTTTGATACCTTGAAAAAACAAAATAAATTGGTTTGGACATAGTAGTTGTGGGTGAGAAAAGGTTATCACCTAGTTTGTTGCCTAGCTCTGCATCAACATATAGTGTCACAATTTCTATGAGGCAAAAACTATGGCAAGACATGCATGCTCAACATGAGTGTAATGTAGCACATATCCCACTAATGTATGAATGATGTAGTAGCTGACTCTTTCTTTTCCTTCATAGTCCCATTGTGCTAAGAGTGCCCCTAGTGTTGTTTTTATTGATATGCAAAGAAGAAAATATTTTCCTTCAATCAATGGCATAAGAACAAGAAGATTCATGAAAAAGTCTTTGATCAACTGTAAAGCTTATTTACATTGATCATCCCATCTGAATTTGATGCTCTTGTATAGAAAATGTGTGAATGGATGACACTTGTTGGAAAGTTGAGTAATGAATCTTTTGATTGATTGTAGCTTCCCTTGTAATGATCTTAGATGTCTAATACTCTTTAGTGGAGGTATTTCTAAAATATCTTTGACTTTCATTAGATAAACTTCAATACCTCATTGTGACAAATGTGATTGATATAAGATATTAGCTCTCAATCATTGAAAACACATGACACTCTAACAAAAATTTCCCCAAGGACATATGATAGTAGTCTTATGTTGGTCCTCAGGTGCAATCATAATATAATTATAATCAAATAATACACCCATGAGTGATATTATTATGTGTCCAATTGTAAGATAGTAAATTAAGTCTATGTTTACTAGTGGAAAGTCATCCTAAGGATAAGCTTTATTGCTATATCTGAAGTTTGTGCATACTTGGATTTGGCCATCTAGTTTTCTAGCAAGTACAAGATTAGAAGTCCATTCTAGATAATCAATAGGTCTGATGAAACTGACATATAGTAATTTCTCAAGCTCAACTTTGACTAACAGTACCACTTGCAGATGCAATTTTCACAACTTTTTTTTTTATTGGTTTCGTGCCTAACAATATTAGGATCTAAACTAGGCGTATCAGCATATGGCCATGCAAAGTTGATTTGTCTTTCTTTAAAGAATTTGATAAACTTGGGATGCTCTTGTTCTATTAGTGAAATTTTAAGATATATGATATCCATTTCCTCTTTAGTCCCAATATTAGTTTGTATTGTCTCTTCTCAAGATCGGGATCTAAACTAGGCATATCAACATATGACCATGTAAAGTTGATTTGTCTTTCTTTAAAGAATTTGATAAACTTGGGATTCTCTTGTTCTATTAGTTAAATTTTAAGATATATGATATCGAGTTCCTCTTTAGTCCCAATATTATTTTGTATTGTCTCTTCTACCAACATAGGTGTTCTCTCATGATATGATGTCAATGGGATAGTGTCAAGCCTTCTATCCCGTATCACCTCAAAGAGGTTTTCACCATCAAATATGTCCTTTGTTTTTACTTTTTCATGGTTTAAAATCACTATAGTGTAGTTTTCACAAGAAGACCTTTTATTATAATTTTTTTTAATGTTTTTATGACTAAAAGGCTTGACACTCTATCTAAAGTGAGTCTCATTCTCAAGTTCAATAGTGAATCCTACTCTAAGGTCTTTGATAGGAAAATAATCTCGTAGTCAAAACTAGTCAATGATAATCTCATTGTTTTGCAATGTATCAAGTTGTGGAGGTCCTTGTTGGTCCCAGTTCATGAGTAGGGGGTGGACAATTTGAAGACCATCAGTTTGATCAAGGTTGAAATTCATAAAGGTAAAGACACATGAGTCTTCATGAATATCAATAATATTATTAGGATCTTTGTCGGTACTCTCCTCATCAGTCTTTATTGTGAAATAGGTTTGACCAACACTACCAGAAGGACACTTAGTAATAGGATTTCTCACTTTTCATGGTTTAGAACAAGTGCTTTGACACCTAGAAGGTTCAGGATCTCAAAAGGTTTTTATGGATGATTTTCCATTATCATTCTTATCTTTAGATATTTGATTTTCTAATGCTTGACCAACCCTGAACTTTTCTTCAAAAGTAGGCTAACCAGGATCTCTAGAAGTTTACTTGCAATCATAGTGACTAGATGAATTGTTTGTGGTCCATTCCCATTTATTAGAATCTATAGATAAATAATGTTCCTCTGGTGGTGTAATATCATTAATGGAACTTGAAGGACTGATTTGTAGTGCTTTAGATCTAGAACCATACAACCCCAAAGGTGTATATCCTAGTCCTTTAGTATGTTGTTTCTTAGGTACTCATTCTCGTTGGATAGGTTAAACAATTCCTTTTTTTTCAATCCAAGAGGACCTTCACCATCATATCCCATTTTCAATAGAAATTTCAATTCTTTCCCGTAGTTCTCAATAAGAATCCTGATATCATCAATGTTTGAGTGTTCTTCTAATTCCTTGAATAACATCTTAAAAAGGTCCTCATCTTCCATTTCACCATATTTACTAAATGTTGTGGGATCCCATTTGATAGTAACTACTATCACAGGTTGTGAAGATGGTGATTTTCTATAAATTCTAGGGGATTCCATAAGTTGTTTAAGATACATGGATTGTTGAAAACTATATTCTCCCATTCCATTATTCTTAACCTTAACCTTGATCTTGGGTTATTTACAAGTAGAAGATTTCAATGACTTTGGATTAATGTATGATGAAGATGAACTAGCTTCTTGATTGATAGGTATTATAGCTTCTAGCTTAGGACTTATGTTATTGGAATACATATATGGATTTGGATTCATGGGAATGTTAACTTCAATTCTATTGTTTGGGAGCTTGATTCCTTGGTGGTATGTAGATAGAATTGCTCGCATGGTGTGGATACAAGGACATCCCAAGAGGATATTATATGTGAGATCAAGGTCCACAAATTGGTAGATAATGTGTAATACCTACCAAAATACCCTAGAGAAAATAACTTAAATAACCAACAAATAGAGATTTCTTTTTAGAAATTAACTAATCCAAAATAATAACTATCATTACTCCAAATAATAGATTAACATTACATGAATGTATATAACATCATGAACATAACCATACCCATAACAACACATAATGAAAGAAAAAATAACATCATAACAATTATCATCTCAATACTTATATATAATCTTTCATTCACCCATTCAATTTCTCCCTAGGGTATCTTAACATCACAACTTACTAGTAACATCACAATAAAACACCCATATCATGAAATAATTTGCTTTTTATTTCATTCAACTTCTACTCAATTACTTTCTTCCTATCTTAAGATTATGAGCTATATATCAATACAATGAGGATCCAATTAATACTGAGAGGGAGGGTGAATTAGTATTAACAAAAACTAAAACTTTCAACACCAAAATAAAATTATTACAGATCTGAAAACATTCAACACTTAAACCAATTCTTCATAACATATTTTCTTATCAAATCTAGATAATCATTTCCACTTATGAAAACTTATTAATCAGATCAACAAACACTATTACCAACTTATTAAATGATAAGAATGCTTCATAAACCATTTAACCATCAATACCGGTAACCACTTTAAGATCTCTGATAAACAAACATAAATTGTCTAAATCGGTAATAAAAAATAAAACATGAACATAACAAAAAAGCATTCAACACATGAACACAATAATTTTGATGTGGAAACCCAAATAGGGAAAACCACGGTGGGAGTTGGTACCCACTAAAATTTTTACTCTTTTGAAGTACACCCTGTTAGGAGCTTACAATACGCTCGGTTAAGAGTAGACCCTATTAGGAGTCACCTAGTTAAGGGATTTACCTATCACTCCAGCTAGGAGGTTAATGATTTTTTTGGGATCACCCTCATGAGAGGATTTACCACCCTTTTTGAGAGCTTCCTAGTTAGGGGACTTGAATGATAAAGCCATGTTAGGGCCTACCCAGTTAAGGGATTTAAGCTGTTGTAACTGTTAGGGAATAATAATGAAAAGTGATCTGTTACTTTGCACTTTCAGCTTGCTAAATCACATCTAGTTATGCTTCACATTTTGTAGCACTCAGATAGATCTCTATCTTCTCTGAGATGGCTTAACACATTCTCCTAATACAACACATAAAACATCAAATATGTCATCCTAAATAAACATCTCAATTAGGTCGGCCAATAAACACTAATTACATATTGAAATTACAATACAAACAATATTAGATCTTCATATAGATTATTACAAAAATTTATAATGCTATATCAACCATTGGTTGATCGTAACTCATCACAAGAATATCTGATATGTACCAAAGTCAAAACCTCAAAACACTCCACTAAGTGTTTTGTTGTTTCCCAATAAATTCTTCCTTGAATCATGCCAAAATAATATTTAAATAATCTTTGTGGGTTGTGTCATATTATCTCCTCGATGTAGACCCATCATCAATCACCATCATATCAAGAATCATTATCAATTGAGTGATTTCATCACCGGTCCTTAAATCCTACTAAAATTGTAGCAAAACATCATCAAAAATTCAAAACATGCCTTTCAGTAACCATCATAGGATGCGGTTTTGGTTACATACTTAAATCCATAAAAAAAACTTATGTTTCAAACCACAAGACACCAAACATCTCCAATCACCCGATTCCATCAAAACTTATCTGATTTACCGGTTAAGGTCCTAATTCCCAGTCTTGTCGGTAAACCTTGTCAAACTATCAAACTCTACCTCTGATAGACCAAATCACTTAGCCAAAAATTCAATCATAAAAAACCATCTGTAAACATCATCAAACATTAGTTGACCTTGGTTTCCATCAATGACAACACAAATAACTGATCATGTCATATTTCCTCTACCGATATAGTCATCCATCATCATCTCATCTTCATCAGTTATGCCAATCATGCCAACATTCTTACCCTTTGTCATTGATGGAAACACCAACACCAATAAGGTATTTAATTAGAGTGATTGTCATCTACAATTGTCTTATTGGTAACACATTATCTTCCTGTGAGGCCCTACCCCGACCTATCCTATCTCTTTAGTTATTTTCATATTGGAACTATTTTGGATGCTAGTTTTGACACACTATGGATATAGAACTTTATATGATTCCATGATTTTGGTAATATTGATATATATTGATGCTTCATTTCTATGCCTTGAGATTATAGAATATTATATGATTCTAGAATAGGGTAACATTGTGATGATGTATGTTATTATCTGAACTTCAGGATTTGTTATAATGCTAGAAATATGTTTGCATATCTTGTAAATGGATCAAATTTTGAGGATTATGATGTATTGCTTTGATTTGTGACAAATCGTATTTTATAATGACAAGTCTTTGCAAATGAATGTATTGTATTCTAATCGTGTGTTTTATATTATATGAGGCTATTGGGAAGTACTAATGTTTAAATTGAGATGTGTAGGAAATTATCCATGTGACCATGGAAATATTATGGAGAATCAAGCCTAGGCCTATGTGCGTTAGTAAAACCAGGGGTTGTCTATTTGGAGAGACAACACCTCGTATGTATTGTATTTTATTCGTAAATGTAAAATGTTGCATGAGTGTAAATTGTATTTATTGAATTGTTTAAATTGTTTAAGGGACAATTGCCACGTGTGTATTGTGATGTGGAATTATTTTGTAGTGTCACTTGACACCTATGTAGTATGTTGTGTTGGCAATTTGTCATGTCACCTTTTTGGAGAGTTTTATTTTTTTTTAATTGTTATATCTCCTAATTATCCTTGAAGGAACCAAGAAATCTAGGTTAGTGAGCCACAAGGAGGGTCAACTCAGAGTTGACCCGTAGGTTAACTTTAGGTGGACTTTCTGAGGGTCAAATCAACTCCTAGAGTCAATTTTAGAGCATTTCTATTAGGCCTCATGGGGTACCTATGGGTGAAGGCCAAAATTGGCCATGTGTCTCTCCCTTAGGACTTGTTTAACCACCCAAAAAAGTGGTTTTCCCAAGATGGACGAATTCCATCTATAGGAGTGCCATCCTTGGTAGGATAACCTTCTTGAAGGGAGTAATCCCTCTTCCCCATTCCATTTCCCTTCTCTAGGTACCTAGGTTAGGGAGTGTGTAAGACCTAGGGAAGACCAACCCAATGGGGGATCCCTCACTCTATCCAAGAGGTTGGAAGGAGTGAGAGAGGCATTCTTAGGCTAAGAATGGAAGCTTAGTGAGCTAATCACTCACTCTCCATCCTTGGAGATTTTTGGAGAAATTTTGGAGGAAAACCAGTTTTTAGGATAGCAAAATTGGGGGCTAAAGAATTGCAGAAAAAGATTGAGGATTGGGCAGCTCTTCATCAAGCTTTCCCCTAGATTTCCCTTGGTAGGTCAAGGTTGGTGTTACTTTTCCCTCTTATGTAAATGTAAAAATGTCTAGAATGCTTGAATGGAAATTGTTGTAATTCTTTATCTGTGTTGTATTTGTAAAAGTCTATGTGATTTCTTGCTTATTTATGCTTTATGTATTGTTGTGTTTGGGAAGTTTTCAAGACCATCCTTTCCTTGGGAGGAAAGATTGGTCTTGGGGGTGGAAGGAGCTTGACAGCCCTTAGGGTGAGAGGCTCTCATTATGAGAGTGATCTCAAGGGTCTGTCCATGAGACCCTTGCTACTTTCTTTTGTGTTATTTCACTTGGGGGTCATAAGGGGGAGCAAATATGGCATGTTTGCCTTTTTGGGGGTCATAAGGGTGTAGGGATTAAGGATGATTTTTGGTTATGCTTTCATGGGTGCCATGAGTTGGCTGTAAGTTCTATCTAGTAGATTTCTCCCCTAGGGTACTTGGTCTACTTCCACCCTAGTAAGGCATCACATTTTGTGATGGAGTTTTAGCTTGGGAAGGGATGTGAATGTTGTGTTGATTTTTCCCCTTTGCTTGTTGTGTTGCTTGGTTGTAACCCCGTCTAGGTCTTGATTCTCCAAGCTCAGGGGTGACTTCTAGTAAGCCTAGGCTGGGAGGTGAGCACCCCATGGTCACAACCCTAAAATTTTATATGCAAGTTGCTGGGAAAAGAATCTAGGAGTTGCAGATTTTTACTCACATACAGATTTTCTATTTAGATGCAGAAAAGCAAAAATGTAATTTTTATGAATTGTTGCAAAAAAAAAAAAGTAAATAAAGAGCTTTAAGTTGTTTTCTTTCATTTTCTGTATAAAGAAATGTACTACTGTACTTGAGTCCTCATTATTGGAATGAGGGAATCAGTTGAGTTATTCCCTCCCATTGTAATAGATGAATTTGTATTTGAAATTACTATGTGAAGAGTGCATTTTATAATTTTCTGAAATCTACAATGCTGTTGTAAATAAATTTAATTCTATTTCATAATGAGTTCTATATTCTGTTTATTTCTGCAATTTTAAGTAAAGAAATATGTATATAAAAAAAGAGAAGATGGAAGAAATGAAATGTGTGAATAAGTAAATTTCTATAGTATTTGAATACTATTATTTTGTTACTTTTAACTCTGTTTAGGCATAGCTGAAAAGGAACTAGTATTTATACATTGCTGTAGAAAACATGTTGCATAGCTATTTTGAAAAAAAAAGAGATATATTAATAACTTCTGAATGTTGTATATTAGGATAAATTACACCTAGGAAATGAGATCTAAAACCAGTGAATGTGCTAGTATTTAACCCACTCCTGCAAGTTGTAAAACAAAAAAACAATATATATCATGAACCTGTATATTGTTGTTACAAAAAAATATAAGGGTTGCATGCTAATGTGTTAAAATTATTCAAAATAAACCTCCTCACCCTATTATGTTTATATATATATATATATATATATATATATATATATATATATATATCTCCCTGCATCTAAAAACATACTCCATGGATACCTAAAAAAAAAAAAGAAAAAGAGATATATGTATAGATTTTGGACATGATAGTGGATATATGTATGTAAATATAAATATATACATATAAATATGTATTTATATATATATATATATATAAATAAATATATATATATAAATATATATATATATACATATCCATATATATATATATATATATATATTTATACTTATATATTTAAAAAAAAAATATCATACAAAAAAAAACTACAAAAAAAAGAGGGGAAATCGGAGTACTGGTCGAGCCACTGTGTGTAAACATAGTGGACGGCCCTCAGGCCGTGCCACTGTGGGTAAACACAGTGGTGCAGCCTGAGAGCCGTCCACTATGCTTACCCATAATGGATGGCACAGGAAATGCCACCACTGTGTGTAAGCACAGTGGACGGCTCTCAGGCCGTGCCACTGTGTTTACCCACAGTGGACGACATGGGAGGTGCCACCACTGTGTGTAAGCACAGTGGATGGTCCGCAATCGCCACAATGCATATACATAGTGGATGGCTCCGCCATCACTGTGTATAAACACAGTGGCATCCGGGAGACCCCCACACCACTTCCTCCGCTCTTCCCCCTCTTCAAAACCCTTCGCCATGTCCATCTCCGACGTGCCCTAATCTGTCCCTGTACCTGCAATCACACACACACACACACACACACACTAAACAAAAAAAAATGTGGTATAATAAACCCTAACCCATTTTGGGTTAGGGTATAAATTAATAAGAAATAAAATAAAAGTGGGAAATAAATAGAAATGCAACCCTAACCCAATTTCGGGTTAGGGTTAGCATTTTATGAATAAGGGATTTCTTTATTTAAAGGAAAATTAGATATGGGAATTTGAATTTGAGTTTTAATATTTTAATTAATAATTTGGGTTAATTAAATAATTGAATTATTATATGCTTATATTCTTTAGAGAATTAAAATTTTAATATAGTTAATTCAAAGGGGTTTAAAAATTGAAGAGTTAATATAGTTGGAAACACTATACCTTAAATCAAAATAATTTATTTATTTAGTCGATAGATTATCCTCAATTTAAATGTGGACGTTAGGTTATATTGTAAATGGGGAAAATTTAAAAAGGAGAAATTGTAAATTAATTTTATGAACCATAAGCCTTTGAGACCGGTTTTGGCCAGATTAATTAAATCGTCAAAATTAAGGGTTTAGGGAAAATTAGAATTGGCTTTAGCCTAATATCAGATTTAGTGGGCAAATGGCATTATAGGAATTCAAACCCTTATCAGTTGGATTCAAACAATAAATTTGCGTGTGCATCAATTATTTTATAACATTATCATTTTATGGTCGGAAATGATTTAATACATTAAGATAACCAATTTACCCTCATTTTTAATTAGCGACAACTTAATTAAGGTAATTGATCTAGCTAACTAATCTGTGATACTAATTAATCTCCACCAAATAGAGTCGCTCGTTCGAGTTGGTTAATTAACCCAACCTTAGTAAACAATTTTATTTACATCCTAGATAAGACAAAACTCTATTGATCTCTTTTGATGTAGACTATGTTATGAGTTAGGTTGTTTAAAAAAAAAAAATTGTTGTTCCATTTTTGTGCCCAAAAAGTTGAGCATGACACTTCCATTTCCCATCCTTTTGTCTTTTCCATATCTGATCTGTTCTTCTCCCCCTTTCTAATAAATTCCTTTTCTTCTTCCTTCTTTTTCTTCTCCCCTTTTGAAAATAATGCCAAAGGTTGAAATGCATCACTTGTCTTCAATTTTGCTTCTACGTCTTCCATTATCTCCACCGATCAAATTATTTCATCAGAGTACTAAATCAAGAATGTATTAGCATATCAAATTAGAGCTATAAACCAAAGCATCTTATGAAACTTGAATCAAAGTTTCTCCCCCTACAGAGTATCCCACATCTTCATCAATCCTTAGTGAAGGATAAACATCAAATCCATAGGATTGATGCATGTCCAATATCTTATTTCTTTCGGCGTAGGGTTCTAACCCCTAATTTACCTCTAAGAAACTCAAAGGTTGTCTTCGGTAAGGGTTTAGTAAAGATATCAACTAAATGATCTTTACTCTTCACATATTCCATCTTCACCCACTTCTCCTGAACTCTTTCTCTTAAGAAATGATACTTTAACTCTATGTGCTTGGTTCTAGTATGAAGTACAAGATTCTTAGAAATGTTTATTGCACTTGTGTTATCACAATAGATAGTCAATGGTCTAGACATATCTATTTTAAATCCTTCTAGCACATGTCTCATCCATATGGCCTGTGTGCAATTCATGGGTGTAGTAACATACTCAACTTTAGCTATAGATTGAGAAAAACATGATTGTTTCTTTCTTGTCCATGCAACTAGTCTTCCTCCAAGTAGAAAAGCTTTGTCGGTTGTGATTTTCCCATCATCCACATTACCTACCCAATTCGTATCACTAAAGAAATCCAAAGTGAAATCTCCTTCATAGGGATACCATAATCCATAGTCTAATGTGCCTTTGAGATACCAAAAAATCCTTTTCACAGCCATTATGTGACTTTCCTTTGCTTCCTTTTGAAATCTAGCTACTAGGCCAACAACATGGGCAATATCTAGTATGCTATGAACAACATATTGTAGCATGCCAATCATGGATTTGTACTCCATTTCACTAATAGCAAGGGAATCATCTTGTTTTGATAACTTACAACTAGTCACCATCGATGTTCCTACCAGTTTGCAATCTTCCATACCAAAATTCTTACAATACTTATTTGATATACTTGCTTTGACAAATAAAGATACCACCATCTAGTTGTTAGACCTGTAAACCAATAAAGAACTTTATTTCACCAATTAGAGACATTTTCATAATATCAACAAAGTTCATACACATATCATCATTTCCCTCAAAAATAATGTCATCAATAAATACTTAAGCTATTAGCATCTTGTCTCCATTAGTCTTCAAATAAATATTATTGTCTTCACTGGTACACTGAAATCCAATCTTGATCAAATGTGCATGTAATCTCTCATAACATGCTCTCATTGCAGGCTTAAGACCATATAGTGCTTTATGCAATTTACACACCATGTCCTTGTAATCAGTCAAGGAAAATCCATCAGGTTGTTCAATGTATACTTCCTCTTCTAGGATTCCATTCAAAAATGCTGACTTGACATCCATTTGGTAGACTTTGAAACCTTTATATGCAGCAAATGCCAGCAACATCCTTACATCTTCTAATCTTGCAACCAGTATAAATGTTTCACCATAGTCCTCACCTTCTTCCTATGCATACCCTTTGCATGTTGGAAAATGCACACTCCAATGAGAAATTATAGGTGATTGAAGGTATTGTCATTGATGGCAACCTTACAATCATATGATACTAGCAAGCACTGGCACCAGTAGACTCTACATCGGCATATAGTTCACCGACATTGAAAAGATTGATTACCAACACCATGGCCGACAAGAATTTTGTTTCATTATATTTTGTATTTAATTGTAAAATCTTTTTGTAAGCCAACATGACAGATTCTAATAAGACTCATATAAGTATGAGATCTTGTAGATCATTTAGGGAGAGCATATGGTTAGATTATTACAGACCTAATGTGCGAATTGTAAGGTCAATTTTGGATAAGGTTTAATGATTATTACAGAGCTTAAACTGGTACTAAACCTAACATAGAAGATGCTAATCTAAAGCAGTACATGACATTGGATTTGTATAATCCATTTTGTAAGTCAGTGAGACTTCTTTTGTAATTGAGCAGTGAGCTCTAGGCACTTGGCCTTTTTGCATGTGCAAGCCCCTATTGTAACAGTAATATTCTCTTATTAGCCACCAAGCGAATATTATGGGTCACAAATCCCATCGAGGTTTTTCCCACATTGGGTTTCCTTGTTAAAATATTGTTTTATGGTGTGTCTTTCATGTTGTGCTTATTGTTCTTATTTGCTGCATTAATTTTGGTTTACCAGTACACAGTTTTGGAATGCTTCTTTATTTTCAAAAGCCTAACAACTTAAGGAAGAATCTGACATCGGTAGAGATGAAAAACTTATGAAAGCAATTAGAAACAACTCTTTTACACTATGATGTAGAAAAAGTAAAGAATATCAAACTTGAAGATAATCTGAAGGCTGCACAAGATATCATTCAAGGACTTCAAGAGAATCTCACTATTGCAAGAAACAAAAGAAGAGAACTTTGTGAAAAGATGTAGAATGGTGATGATGAAAAGGAAACTCTTAATGATCTAGTAAACAATCTAAGACAAGAAAATAGTACAATGAAGAATGAGATGTAGGATATGACTATGAGATTTTGTAAAGAGACTGAAAATCAGAAGAAGAATGAAGATGACTTGGTTAGAAGACTAGATGATGCTAGAAATGAAAACACAAGACTTGATCATGAAAATAATATGTTGAAGATAGATTTGATGTATGGACAAAATGATAGAACTCAACTCATGAGACAGAAAGATTTCTTGGAAAATGAATTGGCTACTGCAAATCAACACAAGGAGAAATTCAAGAAAAGTTTAGAAGAACTTGATGACATGTTGAAGAATCAGAAACCTAATGGTGATACAAATGGCCTTGGCTTTGAAGTTGGTGAAAGCTTTGGTACTTGTTGACTCTAAAATTTACCTTGGAAATGAATAACCTTATGGGAAATACAGTGGTAGGGGACCTGTTATGCAGGTTCCACTAAATAACCTCCAGGATTTAGAAGTTGACTCTTCCTTATGATTTTGGGGGGAAAAGGGGGAAGAAAGAAACATTAAGCACAATAAATATAGGTTATTGAGGTGATACGCCAGAGCTTTTAAAAGACATGAGCATACAAAATCCAAAAACATTTGACTTTCATAAGCCCATTCATCAAACTACAGGTCCGGATCAGGAACATAACCAAGATACAATTAAATTTCTTTGCGACATAAGGAAATACTCATCATGCATTTACCAAATAACAAGTGCGAAACATAGTTTAATCAGTAAAATCGTAGATAGATGTATTCCCAAAGTTATTGGAATTCTAACAGAACAGCACAAAAAATACCAGCAAATCATACTGAAAGAAGTATCATAAAGGCCATAGGCATAATTTGAATAGCCTTCTTCTAAACCCCTAGAAATAGGGAAAAAAACCAGCATAAATAGAGCACTCAGCTCTAGAAAACACCTCCCAAAACATGCCAAAAAGGCATAACCTCCCTGAAGATCATGCCCAACAAAATGGCCCTTGGAACTCCACTTCTCACTTGCAACAGTCTTCAAACTACAACAAACCAAAAAAAATTCACTAACCACAGATAGGCTACTGGAAAAACTACAGAAATGTGGGTAACCGCTTGCTTACTGCGCTAAAAGGTGGTCCCTGAAAAAGGAAACTAGTCAACACACCTTTCCATTTATCACTATCATACTACTCCAAAAACTAGATGCCAAATATGGACCGAGGGAGTAACGTCATGCCGACAATTTTCCTACGCGCTCTGCACTACTGGAAAACTAAAAAGGAAAACCAAACAAGGGAACCCAATGGCAAACCTTAGACCGGGGGGATTTAATGTGAACATTTCTTGGTGACTAATAGGGGAAATTCTACCTGTGGAACAGGAGAACATAAAATTACTAGCTTGCAGACCAGATTTCATGACAAAATGGGACGAAGCAGGTCGAAGGCCTATTGCAAAGGCAACCATTCATCCTCAAAGAGCATAGCTTGTGCCTCCAAATCTTGGAAATATTGATCCAGGCAAATTACTTCATCAAAAGGTAAGGGTACAGGCTCATCTTGGACTTTTTTCAGGAGAGCAAAGAATTGGGCCAGAGGGTGTAAAAGACACTCCACCTCGATCACTGAAATAGGATTTCCCGAGCACTGTAGGAAAGCTCTATCTTGTTGCAAAAAGTTATCCTAGCTTAATATTTGCTCAACCCCTAGCATAGTATCATCCGTAGGAAAAGGAGAGGGCAAGCCCAATGAAACGAACCTCTCTAAACATCGCTTGATGTCTGGAACTAAAAATTGGAAAGGCACTAAGGCCGCTGAAGCCTGCATGATTATCCTATGCGGTTTATGAAAACATTTATCTTTTTAATTAATTACCGATGGTCACCAATCTCTTTCTACCTTAGTCCCTCATCCTAAGTGGAATACAACAACTGAATAAGACTTTGGGTTACTAGGAACTTAGGACCGATGACAAGCATGGAACTACTAATGAGGGCATTGGCCTTAGCACAAAGGGACTGTGCATCACTAAGGAATCTTAACACAGGCTGCAGGGAGGGGCAGTACTACTTTATGTTTTCCCAATGAGAAACATACAACTCTTTTAACATGGTGGAAAAATCTAGAGAAATCTATTGCAGAGGTGGAATGTTTATTAATCATGAAATTTCATTATCCTTCACAACCATTTCGTGCTGAAGTCAATTGCACTTGCTTTGTTTAAAGGCCACTTGATTCTCCAAAGTAAGGATATTTGCCTCCCCACTCTGAACATCTTGTTGAAGCTATGATGTATGATCCTACTCATGCCGCAAAAGAGTCTCTAACTCTGAAATGCACTCACCAGATTGTCCAAGACTAGCTTCTCTCGCTTTCAGCTCTACTTCAAAATTTGTCTTTTCCTTGAATACTGATACCTAAGCCTCACTCAGTTGATGAGCATAATCCTCTTTGAGAAGGATTTATTCGCTTAGCTACATCTAGACCTGAGTAACATCCCTAGAGGCAGCCTTTAATTGTTGTATTTTTGCATCTCTCTCTTGCAATTCCTTTAGGGTGATGTTCCTTGTCGCTTCTTAGCCTTTTAGCTGAGAGATGACATTGTTAAAGGCCAACTGCAACTTCCCTTTCTTTGAATTATCCTGAGCTAGCAGACTTTGCATATGATTGATTTCTGAGCCCCGGGCTTTGTCTTCCTTCCTTTGCTGAGGAAGGGGATCTTGGAGACTAACATTCTCTACTTGAAGCTTTTCCAGACAATGACTTTTCTTGATAAAATCCATGCATACTTCTTTTGAAGTCTCCTCCATCATTCCAACTTTGTCAGATGTCATGGTGCTTTGAAGAGTAACGTCGACGACTTGTAGCACGTAATCATCTGGTCTCATCTGAGATTCTGGTTTGTCAACCTTGGGAACAATATTTACAAAGTAGAGGCAATCCCTTTGCTCACTGAAATATGTTTGTAAACAAGGGTAGGCTGGATGAGCACCTTTCTTTTCCTTCTTCTTTCTCATCTTACCTATGCTAGCAGTTCTATCATAAGAGACCTATTGCTGTAAATCATCTAGATTATCTATAGCTTGACCTGCAAAAGCTGCACCAGGAGGGACTGTAAAGGGAAAATACAAAATGGGCCCAGTGAAAGCAATTTGGATGGGGTGGGCCAGAGCTAATGGGGAAAATAATGGGACAAAAGGGGAAGCCCCTAATAGGAAAGGGCTTGAGGACATTGCACCCATAACCTAAGGAGAGGACTCTCCAAAACCTAGCCTACATGACACAGGGGCTGCTTCTGATGTTGGCGATGGAAATGCTACAAATATGAAAGCCATGGCCGAGAAAGGGATAGAAGCCTATGGGAGCACATCTTTAGGATCAACCAACATACCCGTCAAGGATAGAGTTAGAGAAGTAGGGACTAAGGTCTGCATCATGGCCATGGGGATAGTCAAAAGAATATCTTGAGCCAGAGATGAGGGAAAAAAGGATGTGCATGAACAATGGAAAGATGTGGTTGCTGAAGATTTCAAGGTGTTGCTAAAAAATCAGAGGGTGGGTTTCCTCCTGACATGCTATGATATTTTTTCTTCTTTGGAGGGCTCTTGAAGGACTGCTTCTTACTAGCCTATGAATGAGGCCTGTGAGCTACGCTATCCAAAGGAAGGAGAATTTGTGGTTCCGGATTTTTCCCTTTGATATTTATAACCTCAACCTCTTACTGTGTGGCAACCTCCAGAGATGAGTCCCCACATGAGGAACTCTCACCTATCTCATCATCATATTTATTTACCGTACACCATTCCTACTCAAAATGCTCATCTAGGGGTGCATTCTCAATGCTGGCTCTAGGCTGATTTACCTCCTGCCGATAAACCCAAAAGTCTTCCCTTTTCTTTCTGGACCAAACTAAAGTCTTCATGTTTTCCAACAAAGCCCAAGGAATAGGTTTCGTGAGGTTGAACCTTTGCAAGGGAGAATAGAACTTTAACTATGGGGGGCGTTTTAAAATAGGAAAATCATTAGGGCCCACATACAGGTTCGGGTCATCAACCCGGGGGTTTGTGTGCTCTACCCATAAATTATGAGGCTCATGCTTGATAGCATTCTTTCTTTTGCTTAAGCAACCATCAAGATCATAGCTCCAAGAGTCATCAATCACTACAAAACCAAGTTGCATCATCTTGGACGTCAGGATTTCTTCTGCTATTTTTCTTCTTACTAGGGTGATTAGGCCAATTGCCTTGTTATCCTTGGTGATAGAGGTATCATGCTTTCCAGCTCCGATGGCTCCTTCGATTCTCACCACCTGCCTTGCCATTTCAAGGACCAAGGTTTAGTCAGTTACATAAGTGGGTAGCCAGAAAGGTTCTTCAGAGAACCCATGCACACGGATGAAAGAAAAATCAAAGCCCACGAACCAATCACAAGGAGGGTGCTCATTTTGCATCTAGTTCATCTGAATATGAGAGAAACGGTCTAATGGCCCATTGGGGATCACTCCAAAGTCCTTGAGTATAGGAGCTATGAACAAATCTAAAAACTAATAGGAACCATAGGAGGCCAGCAATAGGGGTGTCCAGCAAGACATCGACATTACCTTTCCAGACTCGTCATAAGTGGCCAAGCACATGAATTGTGCGAAGAAAGCTTCATTTTGGTGCAAAAGTAGGTGTACCAATACCAAAGAGAATCTGAAGTGCCGCAACTACTAGAACTTAGATAATTGCTTAATGATGGCTCTAGCAATAGTTACAGAGAAGTCAAAGTGAAAAGTTTCTCTTTGCTTCCTACATTTGAAGAGAAAGCCCATCATGGAAGCTATGATATCTCGGTCATTGTCATGACCACATAGCCATGTTAGGGTAGAAGAGATATCTTTGAGTTCATCTTTCTTTAGGTCACTATAGGACAATGGGAACTTCAGAAGTCCAGCCGACAGACTTTGATTGAGGGTATTTTGATAGAAAGTTAAAGTGTCTCTCCTGGTGCTCCAGAACTCCTCCATTTATTTTTCTGAAAAAACCTTTGTTGTTTCAAAAATTGGGAAGCATAACATCTCCCTAATGGCTTCTGGAGATATGACCAATCTCAAGAGGGAGCCACTAATAGAGCACAAGGTGGGATCAAAAACCTCCGCACACACTACTACGAGCTTAGGCAGTACGAGACTGCGGGAACCAAAGATTGAGGAGCACCACTATTCTATAAATGCACCACCATGGATTGAGGGTTAGTTTTGTGATGCAACATCCTCAAGCTAGCAGCCTCTCTGAATTTCTTGGGCTGCTTATAGATCTCGGGTTCAAAAATATTTTCCAAAGAATCTAGAATGACAGATGCATTCTGGGTTGTCATTTTAGCCTTGACCTTCCTTTTTGGATACTCCTTCTTTGGAGGGATAGCATGCATAGAATAAGATAGTTCTTCAAAAACATTAACCTAAAAACCTCTAGGAACAACACTTGCAGATGCGGCCTCAAAATCCATTATGGGCAGAAAGCTTCCCTTCTTTCTTTGGAAAACTAAAGATGGGAGATAAAACCTTGCTCGCCCTCCTTTTCTCTCACTTTTCAAAAACAAAATAGACCGATATGAGGGAAAAGCTTCAAGCCTTAAATGCATAATGTGCTTGGATTTTCACAAAAGCCAAGTGCTTAATAGCAAGGACCTGCTTACATGCGTGCTAGCTCAAAATGTTGCTACAATAAACCCCCACAAATGAAGGGCACCATCATTCCCACTTCCCTAGAATACCTTGGGCTAATTTAACATTACTTGGGGGAAATTCCTAAGGCAAATATTTTCTTTGATCGAGGGGATCAGTCAGAAATAATGATAGTGCGGGCTAAAATAGTTTGGCGGAACCTAATATGTAAAGCGTGACATACCTAAATGTACGCCAGACTCTTTGCTCATACCCACTTCTCTCTTTGAGGTAACTGACAAGACCCTAGTATCCTAAAGACAATCCCATTCGCATGACGCAAATTAATGGAGACATGACCAAAACATTGAAATTTGGGAAGGCATGAGCTCTGAGCATTAGACCTCCTTCTACCAAAATTCTGCTATAAATATGTCTTTTTAGACATTCTTTTACCATATTGCAAGCTTTAATGGTGGAGCTTCTATAGAAATAGATACCCCTGTTAGGCTCGTCAGTAAGAAAGCATAGGTCAATTTCTTAGGAAACATTTCTGACCTGAGGTTGCAAGGGATGATGCACAGGAAGAACCCTTTAATAACAGTCACCATTAAATGGATACTTGGAGAGAATTTTGTTAGTAACCCAGACCGATATTGAGTGAATATGGACATCTACTCATGATTCATAGCCTCTTTGCTGAATTGTGGTCAGTCTGGGGTGCTAGCGATGTAGCTGACTTAGGCTCTCTTTTCTGAGAATTACTTGGGGTGGACTGGAGAGTGTAGTTGCATACTATGTACCCTTCCAAGGGCTCCCACTGGCATCTGACTTGGAGCGGTTCCTCACACTCAATGAGGAGGTGGCTTGGCATCCACTCATTGGTGGGCTGAAAACCATGATGCTATCCTCTCATCGGTATCACACTAAGCTTACCACAAAATTTCTTTTGTGCGTCCATTTGATAGTCCTGGTTTCGGAATGCACGGATTGGTATACTAGATTCGAAGACTATATCTTCTTGAGAATTTTAATGCAAGATCAGCAACCAAACCTGGTTGTCATTTTGATGCCCGAGGAGCTCAAGAGTTCCTCTGACTTAGAATGGCTAGGGGAAGAAGAAAACTCTGACACTGACGAGAGAGAGACTGAAGAGAGACGCTGAAGAGGTGACGAGCCATCAACTTGGATTTGAACCAAAAAGATTATAGAAAAAGGAGAGGCCAAGAGCCTACTCATTTTGTAACAAAAATATAAGAAGCTCTTAATATAATCAAATTTTGTTTTTCTCCTTTATCTGTCTTCTCCTTTTCCTCCATCTGCTTGCCTGATTCTGAATAAAAATTAAATAAGATAAATAGGCACTATATACATTATGAACAAGATATACATTATATACCTTAAAAAGGGAAGGGAACTCTTAATGAAAAGGCTTGAGGTGGAAATCATTAACCGAGATGGGGAGGGGGTCCCCATTCATGCCTTCTAACTCAAAAGCATTGAAACCTTTGCAACCTATAATGCGGAAAGGTCCCTCCCATAGGTAGTCGAACTTGGCATGTTGACTAGGTTTTGCCATCCTCTCGTTATATTTCAATACAAGGTCTCTGAGGGTGAAAATCAGATTAGAACTCTTTTTACTATCAAACCATCTTTTAACGACTTCCTATCTATCTTGGAGAGCCATAAAAGTTGCCTCCCTCGCTTCCTCTAGCTCCATAATCTCTGCCAACCTTACGACCATGGGGTAATTTTTGGCAACTTTCATTGATTTTAGCAATTGCAATGTTGGGATCTCTAATGACATGGGGAAAAGTGCATCTTTTCCATATACCAGCTTGTACAGGGAGTTTTTTAGAATCTTTTTGGGCGTTATGTGGTCTACCCATAGTGCACTTTTGAGGTGGCAGTGCCACTCCTTCTTGTATTCAGAACCTATCCTTTTGATGAGTCTAATCAGGTTTTTGTTAGTGGATTCAACAAGTCCATTCCCTTGAGGATAGTAGTTAGAAGAGGTTTTGAGATAAATACCTTTGCTGAGGGCGAATTGGGTTATGCGTGAGCCTATGAATGCGTGTGCATTATCTGATATAATGTTTTTTTGGGGACCATATCGACACTTCAGATCCTCTAGGAAAGCTAGCACCTTGCTTTTTGATGAATTCCGTAAAGGAATAGCTTCGAACCATCTGGTGAAATAATCAGTAGCAGTCAGGATCCATTTATGTCCCGGCTGAACTTGGGAGGTTAATCATTCTGATAAAATCAAGGTCCCATTGAGCGAAAGGATCTTCCATTGACATGGGCCTGAGTGGCATTGCAACTTTCTTACTTCTTCCTCTGTAATATTGGCACTCTTTGCATCCCCTTACTAAATTGTGTATCTTTGAACATGGATGGCCAAAAATATCCAGCTTGGGTAATCTTGATAGCGGTTGTGGGTGCAGAGAAGTGGCCTCCTGAGGAGCCATAGTGAAACTTATGTAGGATTTTATCAGCTTGGCTCTAGTCCACATAGTGGAGCAGAAATCCATCAAAATTCCTTTTGAAAAGAGTTCCATCTATTAAGCAAAAATTGCTATTCTGGAGTCTGTAGAATCTCTTCTTAGCTGGGGGAAGATTTTTGGGAAAAATCCCAGTCTTCATAAAATGCTTCCTTTTGTCAATCCAACTGTCACTGGGAACATCTGGCACAAACATAACCGTTTCCTCTATGGCTGCTTCATCATCCTAGGGTTCATAGTCCTGCACTATATATTCACATAGGCCTCTCCCACGAACAAGCTTTGTTGGCTTGATACTGACATCATATTCTAGAATCTTAGTGATCCAATTTGCCCTCTTTTTAGTGATGTCACCCTCCATGATATTCCCTTACTATGGGATGGGTTCATACACCGTGATTTTATTACAGGCAATGAAATTCTTGAATTTCTTTAGTCCAGTTATGGCAGCTAAGGCCTGCTTTTTGACAAAGTTGTATCAGACCTCATAATCCTTAAGAGTTTTTGAATGGAAATCTATGGGACACTCTCCTCCTTTTTGGGCATCTTTTTGGGATAGGACCATGGTGATGCTATGCTGACCAGAATAAACGTACATTATGAAATCCTTAGACATGTCTGGGTTAGACAATACAGGAGTGGAATAGATTGCATTTTTTATTTCATCAAAATCTTTTTTGGCTTTAGTAGTCCATTTGAAATGTATATCTTTTCTTAACATGAGAGTGATGGGTCTTATTATTACGGTAAAGTTAGAGATGAAACAACTAACAAAGTTGACCTTTCCTAGAAAAGATTGGACTCTCTTTTTGTTGACCAAAAGGGGAAGGTCTTTAATAGCTTTGACCCAGTCTGGATCAATGGAGACACCCTCTTTTGAAACTATATGCCCAAGCAATTTTCCTTGAGGAACCCCAAAGATACATTTTTTTGGGTTTAAGGAGATCCCAAATTTAAGACATTTTTGGAGGATTAACTCAAGATGATCAAAATGATCCTCCCAGTGTTTGAAAAACACAATCAGGTCATCTAAGTATATTAAAATGATCTTATTAATTATCTCTTTGAAGGCTAAATCCATGGCCCTTTGAAAGGTTTCTCCAATATTTGACAATCCGAAAGGAATCTTTTGGTATGCAAATGTTCCCCACTTAGTAGTGAATGTTGTCTTGTGCTGGTCCTCTGCTTTCAAACTTACTTGATTATATCCTAAGAAACCATCGAGCATTGAGAACATTTCTGATCAGGCCACTATGCTCAGTAATTGTTCTATGGATGGCAGGGGATAATGGTCTTTGAGCGACGCTTGATTCAGATCTTGGAAGTCCACATAGAGTCGAATATCTCCATTTTTCTTCCTAAGAGGGACCAAATTTGACACCCAGGTACTGTGCTTTATGGGGTAAATAATCCTTGATTCGATCATCTTTTTCAACTCTTGAGCCATGAGGGATTCAATTTTTGGGTTAATTGGCCTTTGCTTCTGCCGGACCGCCTTGGCCTCATTTGTGAGCTCGATGGTATGTTAGATGATGTTAGGGTCATAACCCCTTAAATCCTCATAAGACCAAGCCATGATACCTTCATATTCATCACAGTATCGGGCCAACTTCTTTCTATCTTTGAGGGAAACACCTTTTCCTACCTTTAGAATTCTTCCACTGCCAACTGACATCTCAGCATAATCTTCTTTATTTGTTGTGAGCTTTCGCTTATCCTTTTTAGCATCTTCATGGTCAAATAGGTTCTCTAAGGTGATCAAACCATTAGGGAGATTATGGGACTTTAATTGAATGGCCTGATTCTCATAAGCTTATTTTATCTTAGGTTGCAGCTGGTCAGCAAATTATCCTGAGCTTTGGATGAACAAAGAAATCTGTTCATCACTTTTGAACACTTGCCAATATGTTTCATTATCAGGAATAGCTGGGCAGACCACCATGTTGACTGCTTGGGAGCTGGTTAGGAAGTCCATAGCAGGATGAAAATGTGCTACTATGGTGACCATTTGATTTGCTATGGTATATAGTTTTCAGGGAATGCTTATGATATTGAAGGCATCGAAACTTTCTATTAGATCCCACACTCTAGCATGGTAAGACCTCATGCGGACATGCTTAGCACTGGATATCCCTTGAACTTGATGAACCACTAGCTTAGAATCGCTAAGGACTTTCAATTTTTTAATGCCCATCTTTTTTGCCATGTTCAAACCTTGAATCAGTCCTTCATACTCTACTTCATTATTTGAGCATGCAAACTGCAACTGGAAAGGCTTTAGGATTTGGTTGCCCAAAGGCAGAGTGAGACAAACTCCCACTCCGAAGCCCAATTTACATTTAGTGCTATCAAAGTGTAGGATCCATATTGTCAAAGACAACTGTTCTTTAGAGAATGGATCCTTGGTGAGCCTTGGGATGATCTAATTTTCTTCAAAAATGCAATAGGTACCTAGGTTGGTGGTGTGGTAATTAGAGAAGGGGTCTGCATCTATGAACTCATTCGAGAAAGCTTCTTGCTCAGGTAAAATCTCTCTCATTACTTCTTCATCTTCTAAATGCTCTACCATCATTCGCTCATCATTAGATATAGAGGTGTGGGTAGGCTCAAAATTAATCAAGGCCTGGTCAGCTATGTGCTCAGCGTGAAGGGGTTCTAAAAGGATTTTCATCTTAGCAACAAGTCGGGTATGGAGGATAAGATGGAACCAATCTAGGGACATATAGCCTCCAATTTTAGCAGTAAAATCTTGAGAAAGATAGAGTCCAAAGACAAGGGGGATATTAATGACTACTACTTCTTGGGACACTGTCACACTTGGACATGCAAATAATGTTAGGGGGAGGCTTTTGATGAGACCTACCATCTGAACCCTGTTCCCATCGAGCTGCATGACTCATTTATTCAAAGGATCATACTTGATGTTTAATACCTTGACAATTTGCTAATGCATGACAGTAGTGCTAGCCCCAGAATCTATCATGGAGTTATGCAAAAAAATTTCTCCAACTATAAGGGTAAGGTAGAAAGGATTTGGCTTAGGCTTACCTTCTCCTTGGGAAATAGGGGGAAAACTTTCATTTGTCAATATGGCTAGAGAGTGTGCTTTACCCACTACTAGTCGGGGACCCTTTCCATTAGTCTGAAGGGATTGTGGAGCTACTACACTTGTGTCCTTTTGGTCACAAGACAATGCCTCTCTCAGTCTGCTTTTTTTCTCTGGGATACTTAGGAGATCCCATAGAGAGACATGAGTCGAGGCTTTCTTCAACTTTTCAACTACATCTAGCACCTGCAGTGTGAGAACCTTTGGCTCTTTCGGCTTATAAGGGATGAACTCTTTTCTTGGATAGGCAGAATTGATGACCGGTGATTTCAGAGGCCTATCCATGGGCACTAATCTCATATTGTCAGAATTTTCCCCAGTCAAATGCCTTTTAGAGTGAAGATTGTAATTTGAGTGCACAAGAGGGGCTCCGTCCTTTGGGGTGATTATTCCATTGGTCAGTACTGCGTCCTCGCCCTCCATCCATGAAAAAAGTGCATGGTCATGGGCAATCTCCCCTTCTTGTTGTAATGACATCCCTTGCATTTAAGCGACAAAAGCCGCATTGTCCATACCCAGAGATATATATGTAGATTCATCTAGCGTCATGCCTGAGTTCCTTTGTTCTGCAACCTTCTACTGCAAATTCACTCTTGGGAAATTCCTCAAAGTATGAGAATTGTTGCACAGGAAACACCAAGAGTTGGTGTCATCTGCCAAGTTATTTTGACCTACTGTCAGTTCTCTACTAGTAGTTGGGTAGACAACTTGCAACGGATTAGGGACAGGGACTATTTGGCCATTCGGTAGAAGAGGTTTCTCAACATGATGATTTGTATGTTGGTATGGAGGTTGGTTCCCTTGGAAATTTTACTGAAAAGGGGGCTTGGCAGGCAAGATCTGGGCTCTTTTTAGGTTGACAATTTTATTGGAGAAGGATCTCAGGAGATTTTTCATATCACTAACTTCAATAGCCAAAGAAGTGGTTTGGGGAGTAGGGAATGAGTACATAGACTACAGAGAGGATGTACTAGGAGCAACCTCTTCCATAACTTGGGTAGATATTTCAGGGAATACTGGCATTATAGTGCAAGGGGCTAGCTTCCTAGCATTGATCGGGTTATTTTTAGCTTGGACTGCTATATCAAATGCTTGCGGAAGAGTATTACCTCCTAAAGATTGAATCATTATTGATATGTCATAATTGAAAGCTTTTAGATAGAATACAAAATCCATATCCATCGGAGGATGAGCAGACAATGGTATCCTCTACTAGGTTCATTGAAACCTCAGATTAAAATTGGTTAATGCTTCGATCGGAGCTCTCTTGATTGTAATGAGTTGGTGCATTAAGGATGATCTGTTAGCTTTATCTGAGAATCTCTAAAAGAAACAATCTCCCAGTTGATCCTAATCTCCTATAGTGTTGGGGCCTAAATATTTGAACCAGTCCAAAGATTTTCCTTTGAAAGATGCTACGGGAAATCTCAGAGCTACATTCTGCTCGGTGATATCATGGATGGTACAGATAGTAGCTACATCTTGCAAATGCTCCCCAGGGGTTTTATGGCATTCTCCTATGAATTTGGGAATGACCTTAAGCACAGCTACATGGATGGCTCCCCAAACCATGGGTGGAACTAGGGGAATGAGGGGGCTACCATTATCCCAAGTCACAAAATTTCTGGGGGGAACTTGTGCCATCGTAGCATGTATGATTATGGGAAAACCCTAAGAGGATGAAACTATGGCTGAATGGACGGTCACCAATGGAGTAAAAAGAAGGTGAGGGTTTAAAGTTGTCTGAATCCTGGTGACAGGCTTATGACTCATAAACTAGCTCAGAAATATATTTTAAAGTAATTGGTCCCATCAGGTGTGCCAGAAAAAGAACCGTTGACTCTAAAATTTACCTTGGAAATGAACAACCTTATGGGAAATTCAGTGGCGGGGGACCTATTACGCGGGTTCCACTGAATAACCTCCAGGATTGAGAATCTGACTCTTCCTTATTATTTTGGGGGGAAAAGAGGTAAGACAAAAACATTAAGAATAATAAATCTAGGTTATTGAGGTGATATGCCAGATATTTTAAAAGACATGAGCATACAAAATCCAAAAACATCTGACTTTCATAATCCCATTCAACAATCTACAAGTCTGGATCAGGAACATAACCAAGATACAATTAAATTTATTTGCGACATAAGGAAATACTCATCATGCATTTACCAAATAACAAGTGCAAAACATAGTTTAATCGACAAAATCTTAGATATATGTATTCCCAAAGTTAATGGAATTCTACTAGAACAGCACAGAAAAGACCATCAAAACATACTAAAAGAAGTATCATAAAGGCCACAGGCACAATTTGAATAACCTTCTTCAGACAAACAATAATAACTTTTAAAGGCTAAAATCTCTACTTAGTAAACTGAATTGTTCTTCAAAAAGTTCTGAACCCCTAGCAATAGGGAAAAAACTAGCATAAATAGAGCACCTGACTCTAGAAAATAGCTCCCAAAATACGCCAAAAAGGCATAGCCTCCTTGAACAGAAAAAACATGTCGTGTCGCCTTGAAGATCACACCCAACAAAACAACCCCTGGAACTCCACTTCTTGCCTACAACGGTCTTCAAACTGCTATGAATCGAAAAGATTTCACTAACCACGGACAGGCTACTAGAAAAACTATAGAAATGCGGGTAACTGCTTGCTTACTGTGCTAAAAGGTGGGCCCTGAAAAGGAAACTAGTCAGCACGCCTTTCCATTTGTCACTATCGCACTACTCCAAAAACTGAATGCCAAATATGGACTGAGGGAGTAACGTCATGCCGACAATTGCCCTACATGCCCTGCATTGCTAGAAAACTAAAAAGGTAAACCAAATAGAGGAACCCAATGGAAAACCTTAGACCAAGGGGATTTAATGTGAACAATACTACAAACAATCATGATCACAACAAACCACTAAGACAACCTAATGCTTACAAATTTAATGGGAAATTCTTTATCTGTAACAAGTATGGTCATAAAGCAAATCAGTGTAGATCTAAAAATTATCAGAACACTAATATACCCACCAGTCAATGTCTTAAATGCAACAAAGTTGGTCATAATTCAAAAAATATCAGAATGAATGTAAGATGTTATGTTTGTGGAAGATTTGGAAACTTATCTAATCAATGTAGAACACATACTGGCATAAGATATGGGAAAGCTATTCAAAAAAACAATGTGACTTGCTATGATTGCAACAAGATTGGACATATTACAAAATTTTGTAGAAGTAAGACATCACTAGCAAACAACAAAGGACCCATCTTGAAGGGTAAAGAAAAAGTTGAAGAGGTAAAGCAAGAATTCTTAAAGAAATGGATTATAAAGTCAGATCAGAATGTTGATGGGAATACTCCTCCACCGGCAAGAGGTTATTCATTTAACTAAAGAAAATTCATTGGGGTTATGGCAGCAAATTGAAAACATGCTAATTTACCCTCGGTTGATGGTGAGAAGTTAAATTACTTCCTTACTGGTAGATGAGTTAAGTTTTTGACTTAACTGATAGGCATTAAATGTGGTAGTTGAAAGAAATGACATTATAAAGCAAGTGTTTTGGCTCCTTTTTCATTTGCCAAGCATTCAAATCTCCAGAGAGCACGAAAATCCCAAGCGAAGGCATCCTTAGCAAAAAGCGAAGCAGTTCATTCAAGCACTCATCCTAAAGTAAGATTAAGGTATTATAACTATGGCTTCTTCATCTACACTTGAATTTATTACAAACCCTACTATTACTGAAGTTATCAAGCACCCTAGACACATATTCAAACTTATTCCCAAAATTATGAAGAAAGATGATACCCTACAAGCATTTTTGCAAATACCTAAGGGAGTAGTTTATGCAGAGGATCCTAGAATGTATATACATTGTCATATTGAGGAACTAGGAGATGATGAAATTAAGAACATGCATAGGACTATAATTTGTGATGCAAATGGTAATATTAAACCAGAACACAGGGTAGTGGAAACCCAAGGTTTTGTGGACATTCTTAATATCCCCAATTTTCCAAAAGATGTGATAAGGATAGTCCTGAGTAGAGTCCATGGTGAATTCTTTTGGTTGGATTCCATCCATAAGATCACTAAAGAGGCAGTTAGGGCAGTAACGGGCTTACCTTCCACTAGTAGTAGGTCTGATAGAACTAAGAAAGTTTCAAATGACACTGTGATGACCTTAACTGGCACAACATTTGACAAAAGATCCCTAAGAGTCAATGATGTGAAGGACATCAATGTTAGATTTTTCAGTATGATTCTTGGTTGTAAGGCTACACATGCAAACAGACTAAACTCTATATCTAGCTTATGTATTAAAAGTGCATATGACATGGTGAATGACAATGCAAGAATTGATGTATGTGAATGGCTTAAAGGTGAACTGATAGACATCTTGAAGAAAATAAAAGGTAATAAGAAGGGAACTTTAAGATTTGGTAACTTGCTTGTGTGCTTGATGCTATACATTACCAAGGAAGTACCCAGTATTGGTAGGAAAGACTTTGGTTTTGATATTCCGGTAGGAAAGCAACAGTTAGACACACTAAACAACATGGGAGATGATAGAGAGAAAAACATAAATGAATATATTCAAACTATGAAAGCAAGAATGAAGACAAGAATAAGGTTATCTCAAGAAATTGTTGATAAGTATAAAAAAGAGATATGCTTTGTGATCAAGAAAGATGAAATCTGGATGGAGGTTTCTGTCCCTAAAACTATTTAGGTTACCGAGATGGGATATGAGAGAGATGACAATATAATTGAAACTTATGCAAAAGCCCTCTTAGAAGCCCTAAGGAACCGATAGAAAAAGTTTTTGGCAATGCTAAAATAATTGAAAGTGGCATTCAATCTCAGAAAAGAGTTAAGAAAATTGAACAAATAGTGAGGAAGGGAATGAGACAGGCAAAAACAATAAAAGAAGATGTATTAAAGAAAATTGGTATTAAGGAAAGTGAACTGGAAGGACTTCAACCGAAAGCACATCTTTCATCGGTTGCAACTTCTTCTAATAGTGAGATACCAGTTGTATTCAAAAGGGTAGAAAGAAAAATAAAACCCTCACTGACACCCTCACCTACACCCAAAAAGACAAGACAAAAACAATAGGTAGTGAGGCCCCCAGCTAAAAAGATGACACCTAGAAAGAAAAAGAAAAAACAGGTTATTCCTCCACTTGACAACCTATTGAATGAAATAACAGATGATGGAAACTTATAAAATGTAAGTAAATTGTATGATACTTTTAAAAATGAGGAGAAAGAAAGCATAGAAAATAGTATCATCTTACACCTACATATTTATAAGAAATTTTGATAGAGGTTGTAGATGATTTGCCTAGTGATCTATATAGGCAGCTTAATGCTAAAAGGTTAGCCATTATGGAGCTAAACAAGAAAATAAAGATTGAGAAATTGTTAGCTATTCATCTAGTGAAATCAATTGAGGAAATTGATGAACTGATCAGTGAAGAAAATAGGACAGTCTTTTCTAGTGGTCACCGGCATGTAAGTCTAATGGCCGATAGAATGAATGAAATCTCTGAAGAAACAACTGATAAATGGGACATCTTCTTGTGGAGAAAGAAAAACAAGATGAACTAAAAAGACCAAAACCATTTAAGGTATTCCAAAAGGATAAGGACAAAGGAAAAGGAAAAGTAGGTGGACCACCAAACATAAAAGTGACAGATAATTTACCACCACCTTCAATTACTCCACCGATACTAACTGATAGTTCACCAGCTACTAAGAATGTGGAGACTCCACATGAGGATATGAATCCTAATTCTGAGGTGTTATACACAATGAACATTGACACTCAGGAATTCAAAATTGTGGTGGATAAGGAATCAACTGAGAAGACAGATGTGGCAACAGAGCCACCGGTAGGAAATATTAGAATTGAAAACATTGGAATTGGGGAACAACAACAAATAGAAGGATCAAATGATCCCCTAAACACTGGAAAGGTAGAGACCATAGATGTGTATATTGATGCATCTATTGAGCCATCGGCAACTACTGAAACTGAAAAACCAACCGAGTCACCAATAGTAGACAACATAGAGGTAAACAAAGAAAAACTGGCAATAGACACTACAGTGAAATCATCTGAAGCACAAATAGAGAAACCATCAGAGCAACAGGCTCTTGCTGAGGAAAACACAGAGAAATAGTTAGAGAAATAGGCTCCTTCTCAGGTACCTACATAGACTATACCATCGGCTTCATTTGAAAATCCCAAGCCTTTGGTAGTGGAAATGCAAACTCAAACAGATCCTCTAGAGAAAGAGGGAAGTAAAGCTATCACTACAACCAATGGACTATAGATTGTGAGAATAGTTGGATAGTCATTTGACACATCAATGACTGAATTTAGGTTGACAAATGTAATAGAGGTACTCTTGGATTCAATAAATAAAATAACAGTGTAATGCACAAGCTTATAAGGCAATAGATGACACTTTACCAATTTTGAAGATGATAGCTCCAAAGTGCAACATAGATAATAAAGATTTTTTGAGCCAATTAGACACATTGTCTAAGTATATAGCTAACAACCTAATAACACTGGACTAGATAAATGAAGATACATTCAAAGAGAAAATGAATAAGGAGAAAGAAAAATTCTTTGAGGAAATAGTGAAGAAGAATAAGGAACAAATGGAAACCTTATTACTGGCATTAGGAAAAACAATTTTGGATTTCAAGAAACTATATAGAGATACCTGCAAAATTGATATTTTGACAGAGGACATAGATTCAGAGATCAGCAAAGCACAAAAAGAAATCAACAATATTGCTGACAACTTAATAGGAACATCAGATTCATTTTTGGAAGTTGAAAAGAATATTGCAGTTCTTGAGGAGAAAATTGAAAAGTTAGAAAAAGATAAAGAAAAGATAAAGTTTAAGACAAATGATTTAAAATGCAAACTAGGCCCTAAACTGGATTACCTCATTTCTTTGAGAAAATAAAATTCTGAGGCTCTGGTTCCAGGACTTAAGACACCAAAAGAGGAAATGCACATACTCACCAGTACAATTTAGAGAACAAAAGCGGAATTAAAGGACAGTGAGAAGTTTAGCGATAGTCAAAATTTTAAATTGGCAGACATCTATTGGATTGTAACCCACTGGTTACAAGGATCTAGGCAGGAGCCACACTCCATTGACAGTGAATGATAGCCTTTGTCATTGATGAAAAAGGGGGAGTAGTGGAGATGAGAAAAATGATCAGAAGAAAGACATCATCAGCTCAGGGGGAGCACACATTTTGGTAACATAGTTTTGACAAGTTTTGGCAGATCTTTTTTTTGGACACTTTTTGGATTTTTCTCATGAGTGTTGCCATCAATGCCAAAGGGGGAGATTGTTGGTAAATGCACACTCCAATGAGAAATTATAGGTGATTGAAGGTATTGTCATTGATGGCAACCTTATAATCATATGATACCAGTAGGCACCAACACCAGTAGACTCTACATCGGCATATAGTTCATCGGCACCGAAAAGATTGATTACCAAGACCATGGCCGACGGGAATTTTGTTTCATTATATTTTGTATTTAATTGTAAAATATTTTTGTAAGATGACATGGTGGATTGTAATAAGATGCATATAAGTATGAGATATTGTAGATCATTTAGGGAGAGCATATGGTTAGATTATTACAGACCTAATGTGCGAATTGTAAGGCAGATTTTGGATAAGGGTTAATTATTATTACAGAGCTTAAATTGATACTAAACCTGGCATAGAAGATGCTAATTTGAAGCAGTACATGAAATTGTATTTGTATAATCCATTTTCTAAGTTAGTGAGACTTCTTTTGTAACTAAGCAGTGAGCTCTACGCACTTGGCCTTCCTGCATGTGCAGGCCCCTATTGTAACAGTAATATTCTCGTATTGGTTAGTAAGAGAATATTGTGGGTCACAAATCCCACAGAGGTTTTTCCCACACCGGGTTTCCTCATTAAAATATTGTGTTATGGTGTGTCTTTCATGTTGTGCTTATTGTTCTTATTTATTGCATTAATTTTGGTTTACCGGTACACAGTTTTGGAATGCTTTTCATATAATAAGTTCAGAAAATTCATTAACCAGTCAGATACTGATTCACCCCCCCCCCCCCCTCTCAGTATCTTTGGGAATCCTAACATTACAAACTAACCTCACCTTGTTTCTTACAATCCTTCCTTCTTCATCCAATTTATTTCCAAAGACCCATTTTTTTCTAATTACATTCTTATCCTCTGGTCTAAGAACAAGTGACCAAGTCTAATTTTTCTCAATTTGATCTAATTCTTCTTGCATTGCATTCACCCAATCATCATTTTTTAGTGCTTCCTTTATTGGCTTGGGTTCCATTGTAGAGATCAAACAAGAATTTTCTCTAATCTTTCTCCTTGTCTGCACACCTGCATTCTTATCACCAATTATCTCATCTTGTGAGTGATCTAATCTGACATGTCTAGGTATAGCATGTGTCAGTTCTACATCTTCCTCTTCTGATTCTGCATTCTCTTTCTCACTGTCATCACTTACCAGTTGAGAACCTAATTTTTCATTTGATGGTTCTTCATTTTTCTATGCTTCCAGTTCAATGATCACAAGTCTTTCCTCATTATCATCTTTTTCAAGTTTTGATTTTCTTGTACCTTGATATTTTCCAGATAGATCATCTACCTTCACATTAACACTTTCAAAAAATTTCTTAGTTCTCTTATTGTAACATTTATATTCCTTACTCTTAGAGGAGTAACCAAGAAAAATTCCGTAATTAGATTTTGCATCAAATTTCTCGATGTTGTTATCCTTCTTAATGAAGCATTGACTTCCAATTTTTTTGAAATAACTTATGCAAGGTGTTTTACAAAACCATAGCTCATAGGGTGTTTGTATATACTACAATACTGACTGCTTCTCTCCAAAACATCTTAGGTACATTAACATGTAACAATATGGTTCTTGTCAATTCAACTATTGTTATGTTCATCCTTTCTTTTATGCCATTTTGATGTGGTGTCCTCAGAGTAGACATATGCCTCTTGACACCCTGTTCATCATAATACTTAACAAATTTATTAGATGTGAATTCTCCTCCTCGGTATGACCTTAAACATTTCAAGTTCTTACCAGTTTCATTCTCAACTAGAGATTTAAATTATTTGAAGTTACTCAAAGCTTCAGATTTCTCCTTTAAGAATGTAACCCACATCATCTTAGAATAATCATCAGAAAGAGCATGAAATATCTATCACCAAAATAACTTTTTGTTCTCATAGGGCCACAAAGATCAGTATGTACTAAATCCGAAATATTCTCAGATGTACACTTCTTTCTCTTAAAAGAAATAGAGGCCATCTTATCAATTTGACAATCTTAATAAAACACATTATTCAATTTAACAATTTTAGGAAATCCTCTTACAACACTTGAACTTTCTTACCTTCACCAAGTTATCCAAATTCATATAACATTATCTCTTGTGCCACAACTAACTATCTTCTATTCTTGCAACTAGACAATTATTGACATTAGCATTCAAATGAAATAAGTTATCTCTAGTTTACTTCCCTGTAGCAATTAGTTCACCATTACCTCCAAGAATTTTGCAAACTCCACTTTTAAACTCAAGCAAATATCCTTTATCATTGAGCTGACCACCACTTAAAATATTATGCTTTAGACCATCAACCCAAAATACATCATCAACATTACTCTTCCAATTTAGAGAAATAGAACCGTTACCTTTCACCATGCAGGGAGAGTTATTTCCAAATCTGACAATACCTCCATCAAATTCATTAAGAGTTATAAACTTACTTTTGTCTTTGGTCATGTGGTGTGAGAATCCACTGTCTATAATTCACTCATTACTATTCTCCATATGAGATACTTGCTAGCGTTGTGTTGTCATTGATGTCAACTAGTGAACATGAGGTTGTTAACATTAGAGTTTGATGCAAACTGGTATAGAAGATGGACCCATAAGGGAGAAGAGTTGATGTTTTGTCATTGATGACACCAGGTGACCATCTTCATGTAGAAGGAAGAACCGACATGTACTGGTATGTAATGTCCACCATTAATATGGACAAGGCACAAATGCAGAAGATTCCCACTTTGTGGAATGTGCATATCTTAGGTTAGTCGTGTCTGAAGACCAGTTTAGGTATTCCACCAATAGTTTAGCAAGGAGTAGACATGAGGAGGTAATCGATAGAATGTGTGATCCCAACAGGATTAGTAAACTAATAGGAAAGAGAAACCAATAGAGTGGTTAGTCAGTGATCCTATTTGGACCAACATGAAGGAGCCAAGCTGGTAGATGCTTGACATATAGGCCATATGGAGTCAATGTGGTGACCCTGCATTGGATAAAGATGTAATGTACATCGATGGGGTAGGTATAGATTTGGTCGAATTTAAAGGAGATTGGGAAACTTGAGGTGTAGGAGCCAAAGTGTGCAGCTTGAGATTGAATTGACAAGTGAGGATCAAGGGTAGACTGATCGAGAAGATCGAAGTAACCCATCATGCCATTAATGGTGATTAACAATGAAGTGTGTTGACTGAGTCATTGCAAGTTGTCGACATAGGAAGGTGTGTTCTGGAAGGCAAAAAAATGGTGGATATGTATAGATAGACATCTCTATGTTGTGATCCAATTAGATTTGAGTGGATTCAATGTGCCTTGTGATCAGTGAAGAAAACCCTAAGACACCAAGTTTGAAATTGGATTTTGGCAGGAAGTCTGGTTTATAAATATACAAGTCTAAGAAATTGGGAAGTGTTGTTGTAGAGAAGAACATTGTGCTACTACAAAGTGTGATACTTCTTCAAGTAAGAGAAAATCAGCCAAGTGCTCAATGAGCATCTAAGAAGTGAGTGAAAGTGAGAGAGAACCTAGTTGAAGAGTTCAACTGGTAGGAGAGAAGAACTGATAGTGTTCATACTGACCGAGTAGGAGTGAAGGAGGCTGCATAGAAGGTAGACAGAGAACCAGAAAAGTGTTATACTGGTAAAGAGCGTAGAGTAAGGTTGAGATCCAGTAGAGAAGAAGAAGAGGAGAAGTATACTGGTAGAGTTGACCAACAGTTAAACAACAAAAGAGAGAAGCAAAAGAAAGAAGCAAGAGAAGTGAGTCGGTGTAGTAGAAAAGGTATCTCACCGATAGAGTAAGACATATGATATGGTTGTAAGATTCACTTGTAACAAGATAAATACTTGTGTTTTTGATGTTTACATTATGAACACTGATTTGTAGCTCAGTGCAAGGGTTGTAGCTCATTGGGTTGGTGCCCTAAAAGTCAAGGGTTGGTACTCCTTTGGGTTGTAGCCCAAAAATTAGGTAGGGGTTGTAGCTTGTTGGGTTGGTGCCCTAAAGTCAGGGGTTGGTGCTCCTTGGGTTGGTGCCCTAAACTTTGTAATTGTGTTTTCATTTTGAGGCTGGATTGGAGCAGTAGACTCTACCAGCATTGCTCACCGAGGTTTTTCCCATCTTGGGTTTTCCTCATACATCCTGGTGTTATGAGATGTCTCTTTGTTTGTGATTCTTTTGAGTTGGTCTCCACACCAACTGATATGTCTCCATTGTGTTAGATCCCATAACCGGTATACACACATAAGTTAGTTGAAGGGAAAAAGATTAGGAACCACTGATTCACCCCCCTCTCAGTGGTACATTGTGTCTAACAATACTAGTGCCTTTTCATCTGACAATTCCTCCTAAATGGCTACAAACATAATTTATTTATTGTCATCTTCTTCTTCAGATTCCTCATCGGTCACACCTTCATCTACTACAACATAACAATATTTATTTCCCTTTCCTTTGAATCTTTTAAACTTTTCTTTCTTATTGGTGTTAGGGTAGTTAGCAGCAATATGACCAATTTTACTACAAGAGAATCACTTCAAAGGTAGGTTTCCTTTATACTTACCAGTGCCTCTTAGAAATCTCTTTGCTAACAATTCTTCAAGTTCGATTACTTGATCTTCATTGTCTTCATTTCCCCGATTACTTCCATGACTTATCCTGCACTCATGATTATGACATATGTCTTTTCCTTTTCTAGTAGATGAACTGGTAACAGAAGCTTTAAAGGCAGATTCAGTAGTTTTGCCACACCATTGTCAAAACTATTCAACTCAAAAGTTGTAAGTTTACCAATCAATGAATCAATAGTTACCTTATCCTTTGAAATAGATCTAAGTTCTTGGATTGCGAAAACTCTTATAGTATACTGAGGTTGATTCTGTGACCATATTGTGCAATATTTTCTCCTTTAAGGATTTTCATGTCATCAAACTTTCCTCTCAAGCTTTCTTCTTTGGCTCTTTTTACATTCTCATCTCCTCTATAGATTGTATCTATATTTTCCCATACCTCTTGTGCAGTTTCCATTCCTTGAACATCAATATATTTAGAATCAGATAAAGTACGTATAATAGCTTCTTAGGCTTGCATGTTCTCTTGCTACTCTTTGAATTCATCCAGTGTCAAGGGAGCAATAGTAGGAGAAACATATCTTGTTTCAACTTGCAATATTGTGCACCAAGAATATTACTCACTATAGAATCATCTTCTATCTTACCTCCAATACTCTTTATGCCACCAACAACTTCTTGATGCAGAGAGATCAACTCTGGAACTCTCCCTAAGGATTAAATCAACTCAAGGAGACACATCAAAGGATTCTCTACATGCTAGGTGATTCAAAACCAAACTCAACTCAACACACCCAACCAAGGATAACATCAAAATGGTTTGTTCCAACACCTCTATTGGTCTTAACACATCCCAAACACCATAAGAAAATGTTCTACACACCCCCAAACTCAGACTCAAACTCATAAACCAAACTTGCTCTTCTAGGCTCTATTCCTTGTAGCCTCCAAATCGGGTATTTTCAACTTTTCTCCAAATCATCCCAAAACACTTGACAAAAAAAATTACATATTTAGACACCCATTTGGATGTTACACAACATATCAGAAAACCAATATAGGTTGTTTTGGACGGACCCTTTGCTGTCCTCAAATGTGCCCCTTTTTAGCCTTAAAAACCACCCACTTTACAAAGGAAGTACCAACAAAACTTAACACCAGATTAAACCCTTTTTTACAGTCTCTTATTATGTTCCCAAACCAAGGATTTTTCATGTCTTAGGTCTTGGTTGCACTCATAGATACCCAAACACCAAAAACCTCACTAAATCACCCTTTTCCCTAGGGCTTTCTAGAAATATCACTTCCAATCACTTCCAAGGCTCAACCAAAGTTCAAAAACCTTTAAAATGGTGTGTCTAGACACTTCAATGCATAAAATACCCCCCTTGTTCAATTAGATTCTCTGCTGCTACACTCTAGCCTTCATTTTCACTCATTTCCAGTCACTTTTCTTCAACTTTCATGCAACTTTCATGGTGTACACCTGCACTCTTCACTCCTTCCTGTCAATCATGGGTTATTAAACTATTGTACATGTTATTTGGCATCCATCCTATGAGAATCAGACCTGTACATTCATAGGATGGATCCTTACATGCTTGGAAATTCACAAATTAGTGAAAAAATCACTGTCTTTTCTGGGACAGTCAGCAATAAATAAGAATATGATACTTTCAAGACTTCAAAAATGCACTCAATACATCAAAGGAATAACCAATAAACCCCCAATGTACAGCAATGATGATCCCTTAGCCTTTCAATGCAAAGAAAGCATGAAAAAACAAGGATTTGACAGCAAATAAAGAGTTTTTTAATTAATTTTCTGAGACAGTCCGTACAAGTCCGTACCAGCATCATCCAACCACACAAAAATTACTTTAGAGACTTTATAAGACCTTCCCCAACCAACTCCAACCAATCTCCAACTAATCCAAGTGATTAAAATGTCAAAACAACTCTAAAACTTATTTCCCACCAAAACTGGAACTAGTTGTTGAAATTCAAAATTTGAATTTTCAACTTTATTTCTAATACTTTTAATCAACTAAAACCTATCCCATTCAACTTATTTTGACATAATAAGATCATTAAATCACAATAAACTCCTATCCAACCTATCTAGACTCCATCATCCTATTACATTGCATTTTGGTCCTTAGGCCTTTATCAGGACCTTTAGGACTTTTACATAATTTATTGAATTCAACATTACAATAGGCCATTATAGGCTTCAAAACATTCCAATTGACCTCTAGTGATGTCATATCACTCTCCTTAGTCCTTGGTGTCCTCCTTTGTTCATTTGCCCTCCTGGATGCTCCTGCATCATACTCCCCACCAATAAGAAAATTCTTGTCCCAAGAATTGCTCCAATGATCAGTCTGATTTCTTTTTGCTATCCTCCTTTGAGTAGGGATCAGATAGTCCCCAAATGTGACCTGCTTCCTTCCTTTCCAACCTGTACTCACATCACAAAATGGATTAGAAACAAAACATGCTTTGGTGTGTCCTTGTCTAGGACATGGCTGCTCATAACTAGTCTGTACATCTGCTTTTCTCTGATCCACTTGCTGTACCTGCAACTTCTCTTTCACACCCACATATCCCTGCTCAACAATAGGACATTTTACTAAACCAATTTGCACAAAAGACAAATCCCATAAATCATCATGAAGAGGACTATTCTTCCTCATAGTCTACTGCAAATTAACATCTTCCTTCCAACCAGTATCTTCTTGTTTTTCAACCTGCCTTATCATTAGTAAATGCTCACCAAAACATATTATAGGATGCTCTTTCAAGACCCCCAAAGGTAAAGGATTCAATTTATACTTCTGACCATCTTTATGAACCATATATGTGTTATCAAAACCATCATGGAGTGTCCTTCTACTATGCTGCCAAGGTCTTCCTAAGATCAAATGTGCACAAGTCATAGGGACCACATCACATAACACCTTATCTTGATATGGACCAATAGAAAAATTCACATAAGCCTTCAAACTAACCTCTACATGCTGTTGTTGGGTGACCCAAGTGGCCTTGTAGGGATTAGGATGGTCAAATGGTACAATTCCTAACTTGGTTATCATATCAAGAGACACAAGATTACTATGTGATCCTGAATCAATGATTACCTTACATATCTTTCCTTTGCATAAACAAGTAGTTCTAAAGATTGTTACCTTTGGTTCTTGCTGAAGTTTCTCACCTTGCCTTACCATCAAGAAGTCACCTTCAAGAACTGGGTCTACTCTCTTTGATTCTTCTTTCTTCTCATCTTCTTGTACCATATACACTCTTCTATCTCTGCCTTGTTCTGATTCATTCCACTTAGGGCATCTGAATGATTGGTGCCCAATCTCATTGCAATGAAAACACTTACCTGTAAAGATTCCACTTCCTCTTCCTCCTCCAAATCTACCACCTCTAGGGTTGTATCCTCCTCTTGGTTCTGAAAAACTTTCTTTGCCTTTCTCATTGTTGCCTTGCCCTTGATCTCTATTACCTCTTCCTCTATTAGAAATGCCTCCTCTTCCACCATTACTTGATCTTTCTTGTTTTCTCTTCAACTTCTCCTCAGCCCTAATGGCCAACTGATAGCATTCACCCAAGGTTCTAGGTACTTGTAGACCAATCTCATCTTGTAAGTTGTATCTCAAGCCATTTATATACCTGGCTATTTTCTCCTCTTCTTCCTCATATCCTCCTCTAATACTAAGCTTGTGAAATTGCTCAGTATAAGCCATTACATCCATTTCTTTTTGCTTCAGATTTTGCCTCATCCTCTTCACATGAATGGTATAATCAGAAGGTAGGAACTGCTCCTTCATCAAACTTCTCATCCTTGACCATGTAGACACTTTTGTTAATCCTCTTACCATCCTATCATTTTGAAAACTAGTCCACCATGTCAATGTTGTACCTCTCAACTTTGTCTTTGCAAATTTCACTTTCTTCTCCTCTTCCATTTCTTCAAACTCAAAATAGTTATCCAAGGCATCAAGCCATCCCAACACCTCTTCACTATCCATCTTCCCCTGATAGATAGGCAAATCAATATGACTCTTACCTCCACTACCTTGTACTGCCTTCAACAATCTAACCAACCTTCTTTCTTCAGGGTCATCTATGTCATTTGTTGGCTGCTCTTGGTCTGCTACCTCATTCACTTCTTCTTCATCATTGTTCCCTATGTTGTCTTGCTCCATTCTTCTTCTTCTATCCCTCTCAAGGTTTTCTATCCTTGCTTGCATATTCTCTCTTTCTCTTCTCCATTGTCTTTCTTCTCTTGCTTTAGCCTGCTCTCTTGCTGCATCTTGTTCCCTTCTTTCCCTTCTTTCCCTTTCTAGGATTTCCTTCAATTCTTCTAGTTCTCTTGCCAATTGATTCTTAGGTGCCATAACTACCCTTACCAAACCTTCACCAGATCTTTTACTGATGCTCTGATACCACTTTATGCAGAGAGATCAACTCTGGAACTCTCCCTAAGGATTAAATCAACTCAAGGAGACACATCAAAGGATTCTCTACATGCTAGGTGATTCAAAACCAAACTCAACTCAACACACCCAACCAAGGATAACATCAAAATGGTTTGTTCTAAAACCTCTATTGGTCTTAACACATCACAAACACCATAAGACAAGGTTCTACACACCCCCAAACTCAGACTCAAACTCATAAACCAAACTTGCTCTTCTAGGCTCTATTCCTTGTAGCCTCCAAATCGGGTATTTTCAACTTTTCTCCAAATCATCCCAAAACACTTGACAAAAAAAATTACATATTTAGACACCCATTTGGATGTTACACAACATATCAGAAAACCAATATAGGTTGTTTTGGACGGACCCTTTGCTGTCCTCAAATGTGCCCCTTTTTAGCCTTAAAAACCACCCACTTTACAAAGGAAGTACCAACAAAACTTAACACCAGATTAAACCATTTTTTACAGTCTCTTATTATTTTCCCAAACCAAGGATTTTTCAGGTCTTAGGTCTTGGTTGCACTCATAGATACCCAAACACCAAAAACCTCACTAAATCACCCTTTTCCCTAGGGCTTTCTAGAAATATCACTTCCAATCACTTCCAAGGCTCAACCAAAGTTCAAACACCTTTAAAATGGTGTGTCTAGACACTTAAATGCATAAAATACCCCCCTTGTTCAATTAGATTCTCTGCTGCTACACTCTAGCCTTCATTTTCACTCATTTCCAGTCACTTTTCTTCAACTTTCATGCAACTTTCATGGTGTACACCTGCACTCTTCACTCCTTCCTATAAATCATGGGTTAGTAAACTATTTTACATGTTATTTGGCATCCATCCTATGAGAATCAGACCTGTACATTCATAGGATGGATCCTTACATGCTTGGAAATTCACAAATTAGTGAAAAAATCACTGTCTTTTCTGGGACAGTCAGCAATAAATAAGAATATGATACTTTCAAGACTTCAAAAATGCACTCAATACATCAAAGGAATAACCAATAAACCCCCAATTTACAGCAATGATGATCCCTTAGCCTTTCAATGCAAAGAAAGCATGAAAAAACAAGGATTTGACAGCAAATAAAGAGTTTTTTAATTAATTTTCTGAGACAGTCCGTACAAGTCCGTACCAGCATCATCCAACCACACAAAAATTACTTTAGAGACTTTATAAGACCTTACCCAACCAACTCCAACCAATCTCCAACTAATCCAAGTGATTAAAATGTCAAAACAACTCTAAAACTTATTTCCCACCAAAACTGGAACTAGTTGTTGAAATTCAAAATTTGAATTTTCAACTTTATTTCTAATACTTTTAATCAACTAAAACCTATCCCATTCAACTTATTTTGACATAATAAGATCATTAAATCACAATAAACTCCTATCCAACCTATCTAGACTCCATCATCCTATTACATTGCATTTTGGTCCTTAGGCCTTTATCAGGACCTTTAGGACTTTTACATAATTTATTGAATTCAACATTACAATAGGCCATTATAGGCTTCAAAACATTCCAATTGACCTCTAGTGATTTCATATCACTCTCCTTAGTCCTTGGTGTCCTCCTTTGTTCATTTGCCCTCCTGGATGCTCCTGCATCAGTATAATAGCTTCTTAGGCTTGCATGTTCTCTTGCTACTCTTTGAATTCATCTAGTGTCAAGGGAGCAATAGTAGGAGAAACATATCTTGTTTCAACTTGCAATATTGTGCACCAAGAATATTACTCACTATAGAATAATCTTCTATCTTACCTCCAATACTCTTTATGCCACCAACAACTTCTTTGATTCTGTGACCATATTGTGCAATATTTTCTCCTTTAAGCATTTTCATGTCATCAAACTTTCCTCTCAAGCTTTCTTCTTTGGCTCTTTTTACATTCTCATCTCCTCCATAGATTGTATCTATATTTTCCCATACCTCTTGTGCAGTTTCCATTCCTTGAACATCAATATATTTAGAATCAGATAAAGTACGTATAATAGCTTCTTAGGCTTGCATGTTCTCTTGCTACTCTTTGAATTCATCCACTGTCAAGGGAGCAATAGTAGGAGAAACATATCTTGTTTCAACTTGCAATATTGTGCACCAAGACCTTTAATGTAGATCTTCATTCTATCTTTCCAGATCTTGTACTTCTCCTTGTGAAACTTAGGACCCTCTTTCTTCATCATCTTGACTTCCTCAGAGTATTTTCCTTGAGTGGTTAGGCATTCTACACAAAGAGGACAATATATCTGATACCAATTGTTAATACAATGAGGATCCATTTAATACTGAGAGGGGGGGTGAATTAGTATTAAGAAAAACCAAAAATTTCAACACCAAAACAACCTTATCTCAGATCTGAAAACATTCAACACTTAAACCAATTCTTCATAACAAATTTCCTTATCAGATCTAGATAACCATTTCCACTTATGCAAACTTATTAATCAGATTAACCATCAACTCAATATCAGATCAACAAACACTATTACCAACTTATTAATAGATCAAAATGTTTCATCAACCCTTTAACCATGAATACCGGTAACCACATTAAGATCTCTGATAAACAAACATAAATTGTCTAAACTAGTAATTAGAAATAATACATGAACATCGCAAGAAAAGCAATCCACACATGAACACCATAATTTTGATGTGAAGACCAAAATAGGGAAAAACCACGGTGGGAGTTAGTACCCACTAAAATTTGTACTCTTTTGAAGTATGCCCTATTAGGAGCTTACAATACACCCGGTTAAGAGCAGACCCTGTTAGGAGTCACCCGGTTAAGGAATTTACCTATCATTCCAGCAAGGAGCTTAATGATCTATTAGGATCAACCTTGTGAGAGGATTTACCACCCTTTTTGAGAGCTTCCCTATTAGGGGACTTAAATGATAAATTCATGTTAGGAACTAGCCGGTTAAGGGATTTAAGTTGTTGTAATTGTTAGGGAACAACATTGAAACGTGATCTATTACTTTGCACTTTCAACTTGCTAAATTAGATCTAGTTATGCTTCATAGTCTACAACACTCAGACAGATCTCTATCTTCTCTGGGACAAATTAACACATTCTCCTAATACCACCGACACATAAAACATCAACTGTGTCGTCCTAAATAGACATCTCAATTAGGTAGGCCAATAAACCCTAACTGCATCTTGAAATTACAATACAGATCATATTAGATCTTCATCTAGATCATTAAAAAAATTTAAATTCTATATCAACCGTTGGTTGATCGTAACTCATCACAAAAATATCCGCTTTGTACCAAAGTCAAAACCTCAAAACACTCCACTAAATGTTTCGTTGTTTCCCAAGAAATTCTTCATTGAATCGCGCCAAAATAAATTTTAAATCATCTTCACGGGTTGTGTCGTGTTATCTCCTCCATGTAGACCCATTGTCAATCACTGTTATATCAAGAATCATTACCGGTTGAGTGATTTCATCACCGGTCCTTAAACCCTACTAAAACCCTAGCAAAACTTCATCAAAATTTCAAAACATACCTTCCAGAAACCATGATAGGATGTGGTTTTGGTTACATACTCAAATCCATCATAAAAGCTTATGTTTCAAACCACAAGTCACCAAACATCACCGATCACCCAATTCCATCAAAACTTATTTGCTTTACCAGTTAAGGTCCTAATTCCCAGTCTTGTTGGTAAACCTTGTTAAACTGTCAAACTCTAACTCTGGTAGACCAAATCACTTAGCCAACAAGTCAATCATCAAAAACCATCTATAAACATCATCAAACACTAGTTAACCCTGGTTACCATCAATGACAACACAAATAACTGATCATGCCAACATTCTCCCCCTTTGGCATTGATGTCAACACCAACACCAATCAGGTATATAGTCAAAGTGATGGTCATCTACAATTGTTTTGTCAGTAACACATCATCTTTTGGTTCTCATTATTTTGTCTTTTCCATATCTAATCTATTATTCTACCCCTTTTTGATAAATTCCTTTTCTTCTTCCTTCTTTTTCTTCTCCCCCTTTGACAACAATGCCAAAGATTGAAATGCATCACTTGTCTTCAATTCTTCTACTTCGTCTTCCATTATCTATGCTAATCAAATTATTGCACTAGAGTACTAAATCAAGACTATATCAACATATATGTTTAGAGCTATAAATCAAACCATCTTATCAAATTTGCAACAAAGCTACTCCCCCTATGGAGTATCTCGCATCTTCATCAATTCTTAGTGAAAGATAAACATTAAAACTGTAGGATTGATGCATCTCTAACATCTCAGTTCTTTCGGTGTAAGGGTCTAAACCCTAATTTACCTCTAAGAAACTCAAAGGTTGTCTTCAGTAAGGGTTTAGTAAAGATATTAGCTAACTTATCTTTACTCTTCACATATTGCATCTTCACCTGGTTCTCCTAAAATATTTCTCTTAAGAAATGATACTTTAACTCTGTGTGCTTGGTTCTAGCATGAAGTACAAGATTCTTATAAATTTTTATTGCACTTGTGTTATCACAATAGATAGTCAATGGTTTAGACATATCTATCTTGAATCCTTCTAGCACATGTCTCATCCATATGGCCTACGTGTAATTCATGGATGCAACAACATACTCAACTTTAGCTGTAGATTGAGAAACACATGTTTGTTTCTTGCCTACCCATGCAACTAGTCTTTCTCCAAATAGAAAAGCTCCACCGGTTGTTCTTTTCCTATCATCCAAATTACTTGCCCAATCTATATTAGTAAAGACATTCAAACTGAAATCTCCTTTTAGGGATACCATAATCCATAGTCTAATGTGCCTTTGAGATATGGAAAAATCCTTTTCATAGCCATCATGTGACTTTCCTTTGGTTTCTTTTGAAATCTAGATACTAGGCCAACAACATGAGCAATATTTGGTCTGCTATAAACAACATAATGTAGCTTGCTAATCATGGATATGTACTCCTTTTCACTAACAATAAGGGAATCATCTTTCTTTTACAACTTGCAACTAGTCACCATCGGTGTTCCTATCGGTTTGCAATCTTCCATACCGAAAGTCTTCAATACTTCTTTGTTATACTTGCTTTGACAAATAAAGATACCACCATCTAGTTCTTGGACCTGTAAACCAATAAAGAACTTTATTTCACCAATTAGAGACATTTCAAATTCCTTTTTCATAATATCAGCAAAGTTCATACACATCATCATTTCCTGCAATGATGTCATCAACAAATACTTTAGCTATCAGTATCTTGTCTCCATCAGTCTTGAAATAAATATTACTATCTTCACTAGTACATTGAAATCCAATCTTGATCAAATGTGCATGTAATCTCTCATACCATGCTCTTGGTGCCTGCTTAAGACTATATAGTGTTTTTTGCAATTTACACACCATGTCCTTGTCATTAGTAAAAAAAATCCATCAGGTTGTTCAATGTATACTTCCTCTTCTAGGATTCCATTCAAAAGGTTGACTTGACATCCATTTGGTAGACTTTGAAACCTTTATATGCAGCAAATGCCAACAACGTCCTTACACCTAATCTTGTAAGCAGTGCAAATGTTTCACCATAGTCCTCACCTTCTTCCAATGCATACCCTTTGCAGACTAACCTCGCCTTGTTTCTTACAATCCTTCATTCTTCATTCAATTTATTTCTAAAGACCCATTTTTTCCAATCACATTCTTATCCTCTGGTCTAGGAACAAGTGACCAAGTCTAGTTTTTCTTAATTTGATCTAATTCTTCATTCATTGCATTCACCTAATCATCATATTTTAAAGCTTTGTTTACTGGCTTGGGTTCTATTGTAGAGATCAAACAAGAATTTTCTCTAATCTTTCTCCTAGTCTACACACCTGCATTCTTATCACCAATTATCTGATCTTCTAAGTGATTTAACTTGACATAGCTAGGTATAGCCTGTGTTGGTTCTTCATCTTTCTCTTCTGATTCTGCATTCTCTTCCTTGCTGTCATCACTTACTTGTGATAGTTCTGATACTTAATGTTAAGTACAGATGCCAAGCCAACAAGATGAGAGGGGGGGATGAATCATACAAACTTAATCTTCCATAAAAACAATAGATTCAACCTCGGTAACATATACTTCAGCAATATAACCAAAACTGCTAAACATGCAAACTCATAAGCATATAAACATCATAACACTCATAACACCAAATTTACAAATATACCCACTAAGAAATATACTCTTCTAGAGTATGCTCGGTAAAAATCAAATCCTGTTAAAGATTACAAACACATTGCTAGATGTGACCCGGTTAAGGGATTTCCCTCAGATCTGTTAGGATCTTCACCTTGTTAGAAGTGACCTTGTTAAAGGATTTCAAACACTCAATCAGAATGTCACCTTGCTAGAGGGTTTTACAAATAAGACTTTTAAGTCCACTCAGTTAAGAGATTTTCTGTCACTTTACAAAATAACAGTAATAAAAATCTATCTACAACTTCACATCTAAAATGCTAAAGCAGATTCTTATTTGCTCAATACAATCTAGTCATAGGACTTATCTTGTCCATCTGTTGGGCTCTATACTCTATTATTCAAAACAGGTCTTCAAGCTTTTGTGCTTGATAATCACTATGTAGCATCCCTATGCATACACTTGCCTACATACATTGTTTATCAACAGTTCCTTATTTATAAACAATTTTCCAACCTCTTAATCTCCTTGATCACATTTCCCATGATCAATCATAGCCATTAGATCTTCAAACTTGACTAGGTTCAATGTATCCTTCGATCTGAAAATGTTTTACCCCGCCTTGGAACTTGCATACATTTCTTGGAACTTGTGCTAGGGTATTGCAGTTCAATCTTAGCTATAGATCTTCATGTCGATCTTCCTTTTCCATAGATCCTTAACAACCTTTATACACGTTGTAACAATCATTTAATCATAACCAGCTCATTAGCTTCCTTCATTAAATAATGCTTTTATTCATTCAATGCATTCTATTATTACTTGGTTGCAACTCGGTAAATACTAAACTTCACTCAATAGACATTCGCCTTCATTAACCGATAGCAATAACCTTAGGGTTTACCGACTAGGTTCTTTGCTCGGTAACATAGTATAGTATTAACCTTATAATCAACAACATATGTAGGATATCAAAATAATATAGACATCATGATCTCATCATTTTTTAACTTGGTAATAGTTGCCCATTGAATAACTTATTCCTTCCCTTATTCATCACATTCTTTCTATGTCTTTTACCGACATCTTTATACTCACCAAATCATACTTTTTAAGATATGGCAACATCATACTGAATTAGAAAATCAATTTCTTGACATCAATGACAAAATAATAATATTAAGATAGTAAACATCCTTAATCAGTTATATCCATAATCATCAACAACCTTCTCAATATCCTTATTGAAATGCCAACAATCTCCCCCTTTGGCATTGATGGCAAAACCAATTGATATGACCTAATTGATTCAGATTGCTGTGAGATTCTAACATGCTGAAATGCTCTCCCCCTATCGTTAGTCTTCTCCCCCATACAATAGTCTTCTCCCCCTTTGACAACAATGCAAAAAAGTAAAGAACTAAAACATAATTTCTTCTTGTATGTAGTGATTTCCTGCTGTTATGTGTCAACTTAGTCTCGGTCAGAGCATTTTGACTTCAATTCCTATTCCCAGTTATTGTTTCCTGCACACCTTTAGAAAATATCCTAAAGTGTGTAAATCAGCATGAACTCCTAAAAGATATTCTGTTAGAGTCAACAAATTGATGCTTTCACCAAACTTGGTTAGTGAATGGAAGATAGGGGTAGGACCCCTAAATTACTTCTGAGATACTCAAAAGTGTCCCTTGGTAGTGGCTTGATGAAGATATCTACTATTTGTTCCTTTGTGCTAACATACTCCAACACCACTTTCTTCTCTTGAACTTCTTCTCTAAGATAATGATATTTGATAGAGATGTGCTTTGTCTTAGAGTGCATAACATGATTCTTTGAAATGTTAATGGCACTAGTATTGTCACAGAATATAGTTACTAGCTTGGTAACTTTCTCATTTATACCATCCAACAGTTGTTTGATCCATGCTATATTGGTACAAGTCAATGCTGCAACAACATATTCAGCTTCTGTTGTTGACTATGAAACACATCCTTGTTTCTTGCTAAGCCAACTCACTAGTCTTTCTCCTAAAAAGAAATCTCCTCCACTTGTGCTTTTTCTATCATCAATGTTGCCTGCCCAATCAGCATTAGTATAAAATTTTAAATCAAAAACATTTCCTTTCTGATATACTAAGCCATAATCCTCAGTGCCTTTCAAGTATCTGAAAATTCTCTTGATTGTTGTCATGTGTGTTTCCTTGGGATCTGTAGAGAATCTTGCAACTATACCTATTGCATGTGCTATATCTGGCCTACTGTGAACAACATATTGTAGCTTTCCAATCATGGATTGGTAAAGTCTCTCATCAACAGATGTAGATTCATCATTCTTTGATAGTTTACAGTTGGTAGTCATAGGAGTACTTACTGGTTTTGAATCCTCCATTCCAAATTTCTTCAAGATTTCCTTTATGTACTTGGATTGAGTAATGAAAATCTCATCTTTCATTTGCAGTATTTGTAAACCTATAAAATACTTTATCTCACTGATTAATGACATCTCAAATTCTTTGCTCATTTCATTTCCAAAGTTCTTGCATAGAGAGTCATTTCCACAAAAGATAATATCATCAAAAAATATGGTTGAGATCAGTATTACATTTTCATCATTCTTCATGTACATGTTACTGTTTTCACTTGTTCTTATAAAAACAATCTTGATTAAATAAGAGTGCAATCTTTCATACCATGCTCTAGGTGCTTGTTTTAGACCATATAAAGATTTGTTCAATTTACATACCTGATCTTTATTCTTGTCTTCAACAAATCCTTCAGGTTGTTCAATAAAAACTTCTTCTAATATACCATTCAGAAATGCAGATTTGACATCCATTTGATATACCTTGAAATTCTTGTAAGCAGCATATGCCAACAATGTTCTTACTCCTTCAAGTCTTGCCACAGGTGCAAAAGTCTCACCATAATCAATTCCTTCTTCTTGGGCATAACCTTTGCAAACTAATCTTGCTTTATTTCGAATGACCTCACCTTTTTCATTCAGCTTGTTTCTGAATATCTACTTTGTACCGATTACATTTCTGTCCTTCGGTCTTGGGACCAATGTCCATGTGTCATTCTTCTTGATTTGATCAATCTCTTCTGTCATAGCATTTATCCAATCTTCACTGTTAAATGCCTCTTTCACTATTCTCGGTTCAATTTCAAATATCAGACATGTGTTCTGTCTTAGTTTGTTCCTTGTCATCACTAGATCATTCTTATCTCCTATAATCTAACTTGATGCATGATGTCTTCTAACATACTTGGCTAATATAGGCTCGGTAGGCTCTATATGATCTTCTTCATCACTTGATAACTAGATATTCTCTTCATTCTCTTCAATAGTTCTCTCGGTAAGACTTGTCGATTGAACATAGACAAATCCTTCATAATCTTCTGGTTCCTTGGAGTTTCCTTCATCATTTCTTTATGCAAATTCATCAATTTTCACATTTGCACTTTCTACTATTTTGTTAGATGATTTGATCAGACATTTAAATGCTTTACTTCTAAAAGAATAACCAAGAAATGTTCCTTCTTCACTTTTCTGATCAACCTTGCCATTTCTATCATCTTTGTAAACATAGTATCTACTTCCAAAGATTTTAAAATAACTTACATTAGGTTTCTTGTCATACCAGATCTCATATGGTGTCTTCAAAGTTCCTTTCTTTAGTTGTACTCAGTTCAGGGTGTAAACTAATGTGCTTATTGCTTCTCTCCAAAATGTTTGCGGCACTTTATTTTCAATCATTAGGGTTCTGACATAATCCACAATAGATCTATTTCTTCTCTCAGCAATTCCATTTTGTTGTGGAGTTCTCAATGCAGAGACTTGTCTTTTTATACCATGATCATTGCAGAATAAGTTGAACTCATAAGATGTGAACTCTCCTCCTCTGTTTGATCTAAGACATTTTAGTTGTCTTCTTGTTTCATTTTCAACTCTTGCCTTGTACCATTTAAACATTTGAAAAGCTTCTGATTTTTCTTTTAAAAACATTACTGACATCATCCTTGAGTAATCATCCACAAATAATATGAAATATTTATCACCATAATAACTTTGAACTTTCATAGGACCACAAAGATCAGTGTGTACAAGATCTAAAATTCCCTTAGAAGTGTAGGACTTACTTGTAAAGCTTGATCTTGTCATTTTACCCATTTGGCATCCTCGACACATAGCATTCTCAAATTTTTCAAGACTCGGTAGACCTCGTACTCGGTGCTTCTTGCTTATTTTGATCAGATTATCAAAATTTACATGACAAAACCTTTTATGCCATAACCAGGTTTCATCTATCTTAGCATACAGACACATGTTCCAAGCTGAGTCAAAGTGAAATGTGTTACCTTTTGTTTGTGTCTCGGTAGCAGCTAACTTTCCATGCTTGTCATGAACTTTGACAATTCCTTTCTGAAATTCTGTTCAGTAACTTGTGCTGTTTAGCTGTGCTACACTCAACAAATTGTATTTCAAACCTTCAACCCAATAAACATCATTGCATTTTATATTGTCAAGAAGTGTTATAGATCCTTTACCTTTTACCAAATATGGTGCATCATTACCAAATCTTACATAGCCTCCATCATAATCTTCTAATATAACAAACTTGTGTTTATCACCTGTCATGTGATGTGAGCATCTACTATCTATGATCCAAGAATCATTAGTATTTATGTGAGATATTAGGGCTTTTTCTTCATACCTTTCTTCATCTGATCCATCTTTGATAGCCACATAAACTACTTCCTCTATATCAGTTTCATCTAATTTATTATCATTGGATTCCTCATCGGCTATTAAGAATGACTTTCTATCTTTTCTTCTGAAGTCTCAGTGTCCTCTGTAATGATTATCTTTATGTCTATCATCTCAATAATCTCTCTTTTTAGTAGAATCTTTGTTAGGATAGTTAGAAGCCATATGTCCTATCTTATCACAATTGAAACATTTCAAAGGTAGTTTTCCTTTATACTTACCTTTGCCTCTCGGTAACCTTCTAGCTAATAGTGCTTCAAACTCTTATTGCTTTTTGATTTCCTCATACAGTTTGTGTACTTTTTCCATGTTCTTGCAAAATCTCTCACTTGCTCCACTGTGATCCCCTTCATTGTACTTACTCACTGTATCATTATAATCATTAGATTCACCAATATGAAAAGAACTAAATGTAGATTCGACTTTATTTACCAATGACCCACTGTTATCAAAATTACTTAACTCAAATGCGTGTAGCTTACAAATAGTAGCATCTAAAGAAACTGGGTATATTGGGTATAGACCTCAATTCATTGACTGGAGAGACTCGGATTGCATAAGCTAGTAGAAGGGTTCTTAACAACTTACTTGTTATATCCTTTTCTTCAATAGTTCCACCTGCTCCTTTGATTTGATTGACAATCTCCTTTAGTCTTTTACTATACTAGGTTATGTTCTCACCTTCATTCATCCTCATAGATTCAAGTTGTCCTCTTAGACTATCCACTTTTTCTCTTTGAACATGTTCATCTCCACCATACATAGATATGAGCTTGTCACACATTGCCTTTGCATCATTGCAGCCTTCTAGATCATTAAACTCTGAGTCGGTCAATGCAGATGTTATTTCAATCATTGCTTAGATAGGTTCTTTCTTTGCCTTTATCTCTTCCATTGTCAATGGATAGGTGCTCAGTGTAATGAAATCATTCTCCAGATAATATACAACATAATCTCCAACTCTTGACAGGTGCAGCTTCATCCTTTTCTACAATGTAGAGAAGCTTGACTTGTTCAGCTTCGGTGCATCCCTCTTGTACATCTTTGGATCTTTGCCTCAAGTACCTTTAAACTTTTTCTTCTGGAGTCTAAAGCTCTGATACCAATTGATAGTTCTGATACTTAATGTTAAGTACAAAGGCCAAGCTAACAAGATGAGAGGGGGGGTGAATCATACAAACTTAATCTTTCATAAAAACAATAGATTCAACCTCGGTAACATATACTTCAGCAATATAACCAAAATTGCTAAACATGCAAACTCATAAGCATATAAACATCATAACACTCATAACACCAGATTTAACGTGGAAACCCAAATAGGGAAAAACAACTATGGGTTTTCAGACCCACTAAGAAATATACTCTTCTAGAGTATGCTCAGTAAAAATCAAATCCTATTAAAGATTACAAACACATTGCTAGATGTGATTCAGTTAAGGGATTTCCCTCAGATCTATTAGGATATTCACCTTGTTAGAAGTGACCTTATTAAAGGATTTCAAGCACTCAATCAGAATGTCACCTTCCTAGAGGGTTTTACAAATAAGACTATTAAGTCCACTCGGTTAAGAGATTTTCTGTCACTTTACAAAATAACAGTAATAAAAATCTATCTACAACTTCACATCTAAAATGCTAAAGTAGATTCTTATTTGCTCAATACAATCTAGTCATAGGACTTATCTTGTCCATCTATTGGGCTCTATACTCTATTATTCAAAACAGGTCTTCAAGCTTCTGTGCTCGATAATCACTATGTAGCATCCCTATGCATACACTTGCCTGCATACATTGTTTATCAATAGTTCCTTATTTATAAACAATTTACCAACTGCTTAATCTCCTTGATCAGATTTCCCATGATCAATCATAGCCATCAGATCTTCAAACTTGACCAAGTTCAATGTATCCTTCGAACTGAAAACGTTTTACCCCGCCTTGGAACTTGCATATATTTCTTGGAACTTGTGCTAGGGTATTGTGGTTCAATCTAAGCCATAGATCTTCATGTCAATCTTCCTTTGCCATAGATCCCTAACAACCTTTATATACATTGTAACAATCATTTAATAATAACCAGCTCATCAACTTCCTTCATTAAATAATGCTTTTATTCATTCAATGCATTTTGTTATTACTCGGTTGCAACTTGGTAAATACTAAACTTCACTCAGTAGACATTTTGCCTTCATTAACCGATAGTGATAACCTTAGGGTTTACCGACTAGGTTCTTTGCTCGGTAAAATAGTATAGTATTAACCTTATAATCAACATCATATGTAGGATATCAAAATAATCTAAACATCATGATCTCATCATTGTCTAACTTGGTAATAGTTGCCCATTGAATAACTTATTCCGCCCCTTATTCATCACATTCTTTCTGTGTCTTTTACCGACATCTTTATACTCACCAAATCATACTTCTTAAGATATGGCAACATCACACTGAATTAGAAAATCAATTTCTTAACATCAATGACAAAATAATAATATTAAGATAGTAAACATCCTTAATCAGTTATATCCATAATCATCAACAACCTTCTCAATATCCTTATTGAAATGCCAACAATCTCCCTTTGTCTGTTATAATGCCAACAACTGGTTGAACACCTAATTTTGCATTTAGTGGTTACTCATTGCTATGTGTTTCTGGTTCAATGATCACAAGTCTTTCCTCATTATCATCTTTTTCAAGTTCAGATCTATTTGTACCTTCAGATTTTCTAGATAGATCATCTACCTTGCAATTAACACTTTAAATAATTTTCTTAATTCTCTGATTTTAACATTTATATGCCTTACTCTTAGAGGAGTAAACAAAAAAAATTCCTTCATAAGATTTTGCATCGAATTTCTTAGTGTAGTTATCCTTCTTAATGAAGCATTTACTTCCAAAAATTTCAAAATAATTTACACAAGGTGTTTTACCATACCATAGCTCATAGGGTGTGTTATTGTTACCTTTCTTCATAAGTACTTGGTTTAATGTATATACTACAGTACTGATCGCTTGTCTCCAAAACATCTTAGGTACATTACCCTATAACAACATGGTTCTTGCACCTTCAACTATTGTTCTGTTCATCCTTTCTGCTATGCCATTTTACTGTGGTGTCCTTAGAGCAGACATCTATCCCTTGATACCCTGTTCATCACAATAGTTAACAAATTCATTAGATGTGAATTCTCCTCCTCGGTCTCACCTTAAACATTTGAAGTTCTTACCAATTTCATTCTCAACTAGAGCTTTAAATGATTTGAACTTACTAAAAGCTTCAAATTTCTCCTTTAATAATGTAACCCACATCATCTTAGAATAGTCATTGATAAAGAGCATGAAATATCTATCACCAAAATAACTTTTGGTTCTCATAGGGCTACAAAGATCGATATGTACCAAATCCAAAATACTCTCAGATGTACCCTTCTTTCTCTTAAAAGAAATAGAGGTCATCTTACCAATTTGACAATCTTTACAAATCACATTATCCAATTTAACAATTTGAGGCAATCCTCTTACAACACTTGATTTGTTTACCTTCACCAAGTTATCAAAATTCATATGACAACATCTCTTGTGCCACAACCAGCTATCTTCTATTCTTGCAAGCAGACAATTATTGACATTAGCATTCAAATGAAATAAGTGACCTCTAGTTTGCTTCCCAATAGCAATCAGTTCACTATTACCTACAAGAATTTTGCAGACTCCACTTTTAAACTCAAGAAAATATCTTTTATCATTGAGCTAACTAACACTTAAAAGATTATGTTTTATACCATCAACCCAAAATACATTATCAATGTTACTCTTCCCATTTAGAGAGATAGAACCTTTACCTTTCACCATGCAAGGAGAGTTATTTCCAAATCTGACAACACCTCCATCAAATTCATTAAGGGTTATAAACTTACTTTTTTCTCCAGTCATGTGGTGTGAGAAGCCACTATCTATAATCCACTCATCATTATTCTGCATATGAGATACTAGTGCCTTTTCATCTAACAGTTCCTCCTTTACGACTACAAACACAATTTCTTCATTGTCATCTTCTTCTACAAACTTCTCATCAGTCACACCTTCATCTACTTCAAAATAACAATGTTTCTTGCCCTTTCCTTTGAATGTTTTAAACTTTTCTTTCTTATTGGTGTTAGGGAAGTTAGCAGCAATACGACCAATTTTACTACAAGAGAAACACTTCAAAGGTAGATTTCCTTTATACTTACCAGTGCAACTTGGAAATCTCTTTGCTAACAATGCTTCAAGTTCCATCACTTGATTTTCATTATCTTCATTTCCCTAGTTACTTCCATGACTTGTTCTGCACTCATGATCATGACATATATCTTTTCCTTTTCTAGCAGATGAACTAGTAAAAAAATCTTTAAAGGAAGATTGAGTAGATTTTGCCTCACTATTGTCAAAACTATTTAACTCGGAAGTTGTAAGTTTACCAATCAATGAGTCAATAGTTACCTTATCCTTTGAAATAGATCTAAGTTCTTGGATTGTCGAAACTCTTATAGCATATTGAGGTTGAATAATTCTAAGCATCTTAATCACTATAGCATCATATTCTATCTTACCTCCAACACTCTTTATGCCACCAACAACTTCTTTGATTCTCTGTCCATATTGTGCAATATTTTCTCCTTCAAGCATTTTCATGTCATCAAACTTTCCTCTCAAGCTTTCTTATTTGGCTCTTTGTACATGCTCATCTCCTTCATTGATTGTATCTATTGGTATTTTGGATATGTTGATATGGTTTTGTCATTGATGTCAACACCTGTCAACACTTGCCAACACTTATTAGCACATGGAGATTTTGGTTATGTTCACTGGCAAGACAAAGACTTATGCAAGAAACTAGTATTTGGTTCACAAACAAATTATATTGTTCACTAGCACTTGGAATGACTTGGAAACTACTTTGTTATGTTGAATACATTATTCGATTGCTTGGTTTTGGTGATTTGGTTAACTATTTATTCGAGTTTGCATATTTGTTGTTACTGATGAATAGGTCCAAGATAAGCACCAGTAGTCATATCTATTCTAGATCAACACAACATGTTATGGAGATGATTTATTATTATTGTAAATGCATTGAGCCAACATCATACATTGGATATTGATTTGTTTGTAATTGATTTTATTGTAATATCTTTTAGTGAGCCGACCTATTCAATTGGTCTTAGGTTATGGTATATATGTAAGATCTTATTTGTAAGATCGATATGTGATTGGGAAAAAGAATTGTAATAAGGTATATGCAAAAATAAGTAGAGCTATACATGTAGACATCATTTGAAGGTTGAAGGAGGGTTTTGTGAAGGAAATTAGAACTACACCAGTACTGAATCCAACATATGAAGATGTTATTTTGTGTAGTACATTATCATTAGATTTAACCATCCAATTGTAAGTGTGACTCTCATTTTGTGATTAAGCAGTGAGCTCCAGGCAGCTGGCATTTTTACATGTGCAGAATCCTCATTGTAAACACATACTATCTGTAGTAGTATCATTTGATTGTGGGTAAGGCTTCCCACCTTCGTTTTTCCCCTTACACAGTTTCCACGTACAAATATTGGTGTAATGTATTGTGGATGTTATTGTCTTTCTGTTTCATGCATTAATCTTTACTGGTATTGCAATTAACTGTTAAAACTATCTACCGACATAAAAGTTTGGTTTACTGGTATCAAGCATTAAGTTTTGGATAAGTTAATTTTGGTTGAATTTATTGGACAACTGATTCATCCCCCCCCTCTTAGTTGTTTCTGGGACCTAATAGTATCTACCTTTTCCCATACCTTCTGTGTGGTTTCCATTCCTTGAACATCAATATATTCAGAATCAGATAAAGTACTTACAATAGCTTCTAAGGCTTGCATGTTCCCTTGCTTCTCTTTGAGCAACCTACTTCCAATATTGGGCACCAAGACCTTAAATGTAGATCTTCATTCTATCTTTCAAGATCTTGTACTTCTCCTTGTTAAACTTAGGACCCTCTTTCTTCATCATCTTGACTTCCTCAGAATATTTTCCTCAAGAAGTTAGGATTTTTGCACACAAAGGACAAAATCTCTAATACCAATTATTGATACAATGAGGATTTGATTAATGCTGAGTGGGTGGTGAATCAATATTAACAAAAATTGAAACTTTCAACACCAAAACAGACTTATCTCAGATTTGAAAGCATTCAACAATTGAACCAATTCTTCATAACAAATTTCCCTATCATATCTAGATAATCATTTTCACTTATGCAAACTTATTAATCATATTATCCAATAACTCAATATTAGATCAAAAAACACTATTACCAAGTTATTAACTGATCAAAATGTTTCATCAACAATTTAACCATCAATACTGATAACCACTTTAAGATCTTTGATAAACAAATATAAACTATCTTAACTGGTAATAAGAAAATAAAACATGAACATCACAAGAAAATAATTCCACACATGAACACCATAATTTTGACTTGGCAACCCAAATAGGGAAAAAAATGGTGGGAGTTGGTACCCGCTAAAATTTTTACTATTTTGAAGTACGCCCTGTTAGGAGCTTATAATATGTCTAGTTAAGAGAAAACCATGTTAGCAGTCACTCGATTAAGGGATTTACCTATCACTCCAACTAGGAGCTTAATGATCTGTTAGGATCAACCTTGTGAGAGAATTTACCACCCTTTTTGAAAGCTACTCTATTAGGGGACTTAAATGATAAAGGCATGTTAGGACCTACCTAGTTAAAGGATTTAAGCTACTATAGCTGTTAAGGAGCAACAGTGAAAATTGATATGTTACTTTGCACTTTCAGCTTGCTAAATCAGATCCACTTATGCTTCACAGTCTAGAACAGTCAGACAAATATTTGTCTTCTCTGGGATGGCTTAATGCATTCTCCTAATACTATCGACACATAAAACATCAACTATGTCATCCTAAATAGATATCTCAATTAGGTCAATGAATAAACCCTAGTTACATCTTGAAATTACAATATAGATCATATCAGATCTTCATCTAGATCATTACAACAATTTCAAATGCTATATCAACCGTTGGTTGATCATAACTTGTCACAAAAATATCTGATTTGTACCAAAGTCAAAACCTCAAAACACTCCACTAAGTGTTTCACTGATTTGCAAGAAATTCTTCCTTAAATCATGCCAAAACAACATTTGAATCATCTTTGTAGGTTGTGTCATGTTATATCCTCCATGTAGACCCACTGTTAATCACCATCATATCAAGAATCATTATTGGTTGAGTGATTTCATCACCGTTCCTTAAACCCTACAAAAACCCTAGCAAAACTTCATCTGAAATTCCAAACATGCCTTTCGGTAACCATCATAGGATGTGGTTCCAATTACATACTCACATCCATCATAAAATATTATGTTTCAAACCACAAGATACCAAACATCACCAATCACCCGATTCCATCAAAACTTATCTGCTTTACCTGTCAAGGTCCTAATTCCTAGTCTTGCCAGTAAACCCTATCAAACTGTCAATCTCTAACTTTGGTAGACCAAATCACTTAGAAAATAATTCAATCATCGAAAACCATTTGTAAACATCATCAAACATCATTTGACCCTGGTTTCCATCAATGACAACACAAATAACTGATCATGTCATCTTTCTTCTACCAGTAAAGTCATCTATCGTCATCTCATCTTCATGAGTTATGCCAATCATGCCAACACTATCAAATGCACATCTTCATAACCCCATTGACTTTATATGTTCATTTTAAATTGCCAAATCAAATGTTCCTAATTCCCATATCTTCTATTATTCATCTTTCACCTCATGAATCTATATATATATTTTCCCTTACAAATGGAAATAGATTATTTCCAGAAGATTATCCATTGCACAATTCATCAAGTTTACTATCCATATACATATGAAAGATCATAACAACAAGTATTAATCTTCTTTTCAATTAGGATCTTATGCTACTAGACTAGCTCAAGAACCATATGATACAACAAGAATGCACATAATCTAATCATTGAATTTCCTAATCCAACCTAGGACCTCAATCGTAACATAATGAACATTCTTACAACATGAACCATACAATGAATACATCATATTATTCTATTACAAGATCATAGTCTCTACATCATCATGTCCTATTACATAAGAAAACATGGCATAAGAGTACATAATCTCTCTTACATTTACAATGTCATCATGATACAATATACTATCTCAACACCTAGGAATCATCTCTGCATAATGAAGAATCATAGATTCCATACAAATCTACAACTAATCATTCATTTCTATATTTCAAAGATAACTAACAATAATAATTAACATGATTGTTAGCATAACCACTACCATCCACAAGATATACACAAGATAATTCCATTTGTATCTCAATCATTTAATTTTCTTCTAATCTAGAATTGCAGACACAATGAATATCCATTTACAACAATCTCATCTAATACATCTCATTCTGAAATCAACCTACTAGAAGTCCTAATACATATGTTCACAAGATACTAATTACATAGTCTTCTTTATTAAATATTTCTCAATATACAAAAAATCCTCATAATGAGATAAGATAAATCCATGTCCACACATGCAAACATCCAATGGAAGAAGGTATCAAACCACCCAACCATGTGGAACCAAATAGGAACCACCCCCCGTGCTAGGAGATGACATGGGGTTTCAAATCACACTCAAGACCTAGGCTGACACATAACAACCAAGGGACTCAACATGACATCCACAAGATAACATCCAAGAAAAATAAATCAAATCACATCACAAGGCTAACCATAAATCAATAAAATCCCAGAGGCATAATCAATAATCAATGCATAAGGGTAATGGACACATGTAAGAAAGAGTGTCATCACATTCTAGTCTCGTGTGGAATCTGCCTCAACCTTGGAGCCAAACAAGGGAGATTGATTTACAGCTACAACGGTCTTCCCAACCATAGATCCCAAAACCATCTCTTTGGGACCCATGATTGGGGCATACAACTCAAATTAATTATCTTGATTAAGTGAATCTTAACTACCCAACCCATTAATCGATTTACTAATTTTATCACTTGCAATTACAAAAAAAACTCTTCATGTGGTTCCATCAGGTCTAGACCCCCTCCTAGAGATCCCTTTCTCATGACCCTAGTCCTAGACATGCAAGAGCCCACTCTCCCAACCATGGACCATAACCTTAGGGTGAAACATAAACCATAATAAAATCATATCAACAATTTGAAGGCTCTCAATAATCATAATTATAGTCACAACATCAGTGACACAATCTGAAACATAATATGAATCATATGTCCAAATGCAAGAAAGTTCCTTCACCAAAACAACATAACAATTAACCAAAGAATATACATGAGTTCAAAGGCTAATCCAAAAAAAATTCCAATCCTTAATAGTGAGGCAATAACATTTCACTAGAGCTCTCATAAACATTCCTCAACAATGAGGCATTCTTCCTCTTGCTGGAGTAACTCAACATATGAACAATACCCTCAATGGTAAGGCATAAATCCTCTTACTAGAGCACAAAAACATGTAATGATAAATATGAAATCATAAACACATCCGAGGAACTCAATGCAATCAAAAAATTCCTCTGGTAAAATCCCAAAATTAGACAAATCAATCACAATGACCAAAACTGACAAAACTTGTACTCTAGAGTAGTTCAGCACATTCAGAACCTAAAATGACACACTTGGGAGACAATTTAGCTCTCCCATGACATATTTTGGCTTTTTGGGGCCATACTTAAGTATTTTGGTGTCAAACATTAGCGTTTTGGGTTCAAAAGGCAAAAATCAAGGGAAATGGACAATACAAGTGATGAAACTTGCCTAGTTCACACATAGGCCTACATAATTGATAAATAACTCTCCTATAAAATGTAGGAGGACAAAATAGGACCTAAAAAACATTAATTTGGATTCACAAGATCATACAAATGAGTTTCAACATCAAAAACTTTGCACCTCTTGCACATTAACTTACACTTAACACACCTAGATTACACAAAATTGTATCAAACTCACATAACAACATTTGGTAATGCAATAGAGTACAAAGAGATAAAAAATATAAATAAAAAGGAACATGAAATCCAAATAGAACTACAAGGAAGGGAATTGATAGTCCAAAAAGGAAAATGCAAAATAAATATTCCTGACTGCACCCAAAATTCCTAGTTTTCCAACTACACATATACACATGTATAAATAAATCTTTTCGCCAGTACAAAATTAAATAACATAATATCAAATAGCTATCCCCATTAATCCATGAAGATAATCTTTGAGAAAACATAGAGAGGACAACTTATTTCTGGAAATCAAAATGCAGAATAAGGATCGAGCTTCAACTTGGAAAGAATTGAAGTGATGGCTCAAAAAATTGAAGTAGAGAAACAATCCAATCCAAAACTCTATAAATTGCAATCCAACCTCATAAAATAAAAAAATTAAAATCCTCAAGTAACTTTCACAGAGATGCCACCATGACAATGCACAGAAAAATCCATTAAATAGAAAAATTAAACAAAAACTATAGAAAATCATCAACCAATCAAAATATTCTATAAAACTATATATTATGCCTACCATGCTTGATTTAAAGGTAAATAACATAAAATAGTCTTATTTACTTACCCCCTCAAGATCAACCAATTAGATAAAAAGGTGGGTAACAATTATATTTTCTCAATTAACCATATAGTAACAAAATAATAGATTAATAGTAAATCAACCCAATAGGATACTAGAGTAGGTAACAAATGTAACATCCAGGGGATGAATAATAAATCAAGTAAAACTACATAAACAAAATCCACAATAATTAAATAACAATAATTAAATAGAATGAAATAAATAATAAATCATAATTAAACAATAAATAGATAATAAAGAATCAATTAAACAATAAATCATCAAAACCATTTAAATTAAATAAATAGAATATAATAAAACAAAATAAAATAAACATTAGAACCCAATAAATATATAATACCAATTAATAAATAATAATATATAATAAATCAAAAAATAATATTAATACCTTAATCTAACCACCAAATAAACTATACAATAAAATCAATTATTAATTTAATTAAACAATCATACACACAATATCACATGACAAGGGTCCCAACTGTTGGAAACCAATAACACTAAGAGGGGGGTGAATTAGTATTATATCGGAATAAAAGATTTTAGCCTTAACAAAACATACATATATCAACCGGTATACTGGTATAAACAAAATTGAAAGATGTAATGCAACCAATAATACAAACACATAAATGAGAACCATAACACACATATTTATATGTGGAAAACCTCAATGAGGAAAAACCATGGTGGGATTTGTGACCCACAATATCAATTCACTAGCCATATGAAGAGATATTACAATATATGATGGGCCTACACTTGCAGGAAGGCTTACAACCTAAAGCATACTTCTCATCACAATAGGAGTCTCACTGACTACATAATAATCCAGACAACAATTGGGAGAAGTGTGAACTGCTCAATATAGAATCACCTATGTCAGAATATAGTTTCGATTAAAACCCTAAACCTCAGTACCGGAATAACCCTTACAATGAATTCCTCACATACATAGTCTCTTTGATATATTCTGCATTACATTACATCCATATATCCATTCCACATGTCTATCCCTATTCCCTTATACATCTTCCTATTACAAAATGTTTTAATCAATCTCCCCTATATACCCTATACAAATTCATACCTTATGTCAGCTTACAAGGATATCTACAATATCATATTACATGTCGGCCATATAACATAAATGAATAAGCATTAAAACAAGTTACCGATGCCAGATCCAATATGTGTTAGTCTCCAATACCGATGACCTTTACCATACCATGTCACCCTGAATTGTCGGTGACCAAAGAATTCTTCTATCCTATCGGTGCCAGTGTAGAGTCTGTGAAGTGCCTGCCGGTGCACCATATGAAGTCGGAACCCAAAATCATGTTGCCATCAATGACAACATAATGAAACCTAACCAGTAGAGTGTCAATTTCAAACAACCTCCCCCTTTGGCATTGATGGCAACACACATGTGAAAAATGGTCATGGTTTCAACTGTTGGTTTCATCCTGCCCTGCTCCCACTAAGTTGAATATGCAAAATGGTCCAATACTCCAAAATTCCAAAAAATCTATAACTCCCCTTAATGTATGCAACCCTTTATTATTTTCACATGTATACTACTCCCCCTTTGACATAAATGCCCAAAAATTGTAAAAAGAATGTCAAAGAATAATAATTGTACACTGAATATCTCCAAAAATGTCTTACCGAATCTTGACCAATTCCAAGATTTCTGGGTAAGCTTTCTCTAATAACTCCACATAAGTCTCCCATCCGGTTGTTATCAGTGTTTAAGAAATGGGTTTTCATTTCCCATGATTGGCTAGGTTTTTTGAAATTTTGAGTCAGATATGCTATTAACTACTTCAAATCTATTTTTGGTCTTTAAGGGTTAAGGGTTTTAGTTTTAAATCGCTCAAATGTTTGATCAAAACCCTCTGGCTTCTATTCCTGTGTTACTTTATTCACTTAAGTAATGCATCATGGGGTCATGTGAAGTGTCCCCCCTTGTTATCTACCTAGGCTGTCACTAAATAATTGTAAAAAATATATACCTTATATCTTTTCCTTCTAATGTTGTTGGGTCCAGTAAGTGTTGCTCAACTTCCAGATGAATCTACGACTTTTGCTATTTTGTTAGGCAAAGTTGCGGGTGTGTTAGGCCCACGAAATAGTGAAAGAGAAAGAGAGGTTCTTCCCAGTATGATGCGAAGTGATAGATGTTAATCCTTGTAAGGCTTGATGGTGATGTGTCAATTGACATGTAGTTTCAAAAGGTGATTAAGGGCCTGCCAAGGTGTAACCGACGGTTATGCAGGAAGTAAGATGTGGTTGACTCTGAACTAAACCCGAAGAGTTTCCCAGAGATAATGGTCGAGTGCCATGTGGCATTTGTTAACTGGTGAATAAGTGGGGTAAGTAATGAAGGTCTCGCTTAAAAGATGTTCATCTCAAGATTGATCCAACGCTTCTTGTTGTTTCATGGCCTGAAGGTGTAAGCGGATTAACCTTTGTGAAATAGCAAAAAACTGTTAGCCGTCAAGATGAGGCATGGTTAGTGAAAAAGTTGATGGTCCCGGTAGGGGTTAAAGGTCGGGCGGTTAGAGTTCCATCTAACGCTTGGTGTAGCTTCGCGAAAGGAAAATGCTCGGGGGATAAAGCTTGCAAAATGGCGAAAAGGAGGTAGGGCCCAGATGCAAAGGCAAAGAGGTTAAAATAGTGTAAAGACCGATCAAGTCTCATTTGATCGGGTGGCTGGCATGATTTCATTTAGCAAAATCCCTAGAATGTTATGCTCTGTGAAATGGCAAAAGAGTGAAAAGGAAAATACAAAGGCATGTTATGACCCGTTGGAGTGAAATTTTTGAATTCTTCTATGAATTCAATTCTGAAGAGATGGCCGAAGCATGCAGTATCAATGTTGTAGTTAAGAGCTCGACTACCATATATGATTTCGCATCAATTGAATGAAGGCATCATTTTGAAGAGTAGTTGCAAAGAAGCGCTTGCAGAGCAAATTTCTTCAGTTGTAGAGCAAATTTCTTCAAGCAAAAAATAGGTTCTCTTATACTCTTGTTTGGCAATTACTTAACAGAGTGTTTTAATTGGGGTCTTGATTTGTCACAAAATAGTTGGGGTTAGTAATTACATTGCTTGCATATTTTTTAAGATGGCACCTAAAAGAGAATTCTCAGGAAAGGTTAATTACCAGGAGAGGGCTATCTGTGATGATTTCCTTGAACAGTTGACATTGTCAACTAATGTGGCAACAAAGGTAAAAGAACTAGTGCCAAGAGCTCCTCGCCTAAAAATAGGAGAGGGATTATATGATAAGGGTAACTGGCTAAGAGACCCTCAAATTGGGTTGTCTAGGTTGGGATTATTTAAGGTTGGATTTGGCATGAGAAACTCCCCAACCCCAATGAACAGTATCTGGGAGTTGGATGTAGGCAAATTGGTGGTCCCTGGAGTATCCATGGATGTGGATCTCCTAACTCAGATTGCACACAACTATGACCCAATCACAAGAAGTGTTAAGGATATAAGTGGGAAAACCCTCATTGAAATAAATAATGAGGAGTTCAGAAATGCTTTTGGGCTTAGTGAATTTACCAATTTTTTAGAACCTATTAATTTCAAATCACTAGCTCAGGTTTACAGTGTGCAGAGGAACCACCTTAGAAATGGGCCTCTTAAATAATTCTTTGTGAAGATAGGCAGGTTAACAATTGTAGGACCTAATATTGAAGAGCCTTTTTCTTTAAATCTGTTTACCCTCAAGGCCAAAGGATTATATTGGTCACTCTGCCAAATTCTATGAGAAGATGCTGAGGCAAATATGCCAACTCATTACATGCTAATGGTTGCTCAAATTTTGAACCCCTCTTTGGCAATGACCTTTGATTATGCTTCCTATATCACTGATGCCATCCATGAAGGACTGATAGGAATAAAGAATGGGAAAGTGGATAGGCCTTTTAGATGGTACTCCCTCCTTATGCATTTATTTTTGTTCAAAGGTGGTGACTATTTTGCAAGTGGAATGGATATTGTGAAAGAGAAAAATGGAGAGAAGATTCCAGTGTAGTTATGGAGTATGGTGCTATCATGGGACAAAGAAGATGCAAGCTTCTTGAAGTTTGATAAATGTTTTGCATCTAAGATTAGGACTCTTATCTGTCCAGAGAATCCAAGATTCCCTAAGGTTCTTTTGGAATTCATTAGGCCAAAAGAGTTTGCCGAGAATATCAAAATTGTCCACAATTGGGGTGATATCTATTTATACCCTGTCTCCACAGTTTTCAGAGTATATGGCTTCAAAGGCACTCCATTTTTGTTGCCCTATCAGGTCCCTCTTAAGGTGGGAATTGTAGAGATCCTCAGGCAAATTGGTGGTGTGCAAGAGGCAGAGTTAATAGGCAGAGGTAAAGGGACCATTTTCCCTACAGTTACCATAGCACATCAATTTGTAATAATTAAAGGAGGTTGGAAGTGCTTTGAAGATTTCCTTCAACTGTACCATTTGTCAACTGTAGTATCTTAGTGTGCTGACCCTAAGGACTTCTTCAACGACATGTTCAAAAAGAGGGCAATATGCAAAGGTAGACCCCACCAATTCCAGTTTCCTAAAGACCTCATTAGGAATGAGTTTGATTTGGATGAGCAAGAGTTGAGGAAGGAAAAGTGGGTGGCTTGGAAAATGGCTTTAGACTTTGTGCACCAATTTGACACTAGCTATAACCCTTTGTCTAGCTTTCACCCCTTTGAAGAGAAGATAAAGTTCTTAATTCTTTGTTTTGAGGATGTGATGCAAACATTGAAAGAAAAGAGGGAGGTTGTAATTAAGAACAACCTTGGAAAGGCAAGACTAGTTCTAAATAGGTCTGCATCTACCAAAGCAATCCCTCCTGGTGATTACATGTTGCATAAGAAGTCCAACTACAGTGTGTTGATGCCAACAATAGGGGAGCCCTCTACCCCAAAAGGGAAGAGGAAGATACAAGATGTCATTGACATTCAAGATAGCCCAAAGAAACAAAGAGTGGGAAAAGAAGTACAATCTGATGAACCTTTGTACTCTCCATCTCAATCCCCTATTCATATAGGAGATGAATAGGCAATAGCTAAGCAACTGTTACAGTGAGGTATCCTTGGAGAGATAGCATACACATATGATGAAGTGGAGGAGGGAATGCCAGAAGAGCCCCTTACTGCTGAAATGAACATTACTACTAATGAGATCAAAGGCCAGGAGTGGGATCCTGAGATCAAGCAAGCCAGTGAGGATTTCTTGGCTAACAATAACTTTGTCACATCAGGAGCTTTCATACAATTCATGTGGAAGCAGAATATTGAAAAATTTCATGCTAGGTGTGAAAAGAGGAAAGGTGAGCAACCTCATAGAGATCCAACTATGGTGGAGGAAGAGATAAAGCAAGAAATGGTTGATGAGTTTAAGACCATCACTCCTAAGTAGGGAAGAGACATGGTAGCACAGGCTGGGGTAATCATTCTCCCTGAATGGGACATAGCAGATGCCTTGGTTCAAGAGGCAGTAAGAAAGGAGACCAAACCTATGGAGGGAGTCACTTTCAGCAAAGATAATGCTGCACTAGTCATGTGGTCTCTTAAAAGAGATGAAAATAAAAGGAATAAGGACACCCTAGGGTCAAGTTACCTTGGAGGAATGATAGTGAGAAGAGTGCAAAGCACTGGGGTAGTGGAAGCTACTAGCACTATGCTAGAGACTGCAAAGTTTAGTGTTGTAGTAGTAGAAAGAGAGGCTAAGGAAAAGGCAGATCTCCAAGTTAAGTTGGAGACAATTTTGAAAGCTTACAACAGTGCCAAGGAAGACGTAACGGGTAAAGATAGCATCATCGCCAAGCTACAAAGCCAATTGGTAGGACAATACCATCAAGGTGAGTCCTCAATGTTGATGATCTCCTCTTCTCTTGTAAGACCTCCACCTACCAGCCCCATTATTCAGTTCCCACCATCTCCAACACCTTCTAGTTCTCAGTTGATTGAGATCACTCCCCATGAGTTGGAGAATTTAAAATAGGCTCAAGCCTTATATGCAAAGAAATATGAAGAGAGAGTAAAGGCTACAATTTTAAGTTTTGCTAACACTATAGGGTCTTCACTAATGTATAACAACATGAGTAAAATTTTGGAAATGTGGAATGAGTTAAATGGGGATAAGGTTGTTTTAATGCCTATTTTTGATAAATGGAGACCCCATAGAGCAGGATATAGAACTGATTTGTGTATCCTATGATGAGGTAGGGGCTGACCCTATTATTAAATCTACAAATGATATGACAAAGGATTTAGTAAAGTTGGTAGAAGGAGTAGATAATGCAGACAAAAAGATCAACTTGTACAAGAAAGAGTACACTGATCAGGTTTTTGAATTACTCCCAGGAGGTTTTGCTAGCCCAACCCAATTAAAGGACAAACAAATATGGCTTAAGGAATTGGAAGCCAAATTGTCACTGAGAATAAAAGGAATTGTTAAGTTAGAGGATGCCTCCATATTTGTCAAAAAAATTGAAGAGATTGAGAAAATCAAATCTCATTATGGTTTCCTAAATTTAGAGGTCAATAAAATGAGGAATTCTTGGAAAATATTAACCAAGACAAAAACAAGAGTGATCAACTTCTCATGGCCTGCTGATGAGGTGTATCAGGAATGGACAAGAAAGTATGCAGTGCTTGATGTCGAGCAGTTAGAAAATGTTGCAATAGAACAACAAGAGGAAGAGGCCCAGATGTTGAAAGAGACTTGTAACTGCTTTTGCAAAATGTTTTGTAACTTCTTCTTAAGAAGTAATGATTGTAACAAACTCTCCTAGGAAAGTTTGAAGCTATGTGTGCATCCATATTGTTATAAATGGATACCAGGACTAAAAAAAAGAAGATCGCAAGGGATTGTAAGAAAACGTTGCAGAAATTTATCTGAGCTTTTCCAAGTTTTAATGGAGAATATTCAAAGTTTTTTGTAATACTTTTTTGAAGAAAATATCAATATACAGACCATTGGTTTTGAGTTTAAACTTTGTGTTGTCTTCAAGTATGTTTGAAAGTGTTTACTCTTTCATTCTGAGTAATCTAGGGTAATTTCATTTGAATATGGGTTGTAAGGCAACTTTCAGTAGACATGATTCTTAGCTTTTCTCTTCAGGAGGGGAATTAAATATGCAGGAATCATTTCTACCAATAAATTCTTTGTGGGACACTTTGAATTTTGATGAACACAGTTTAGTTTGATATGAATAAATTCTTATGTGTGTCAGGCATGTATAGGGATTTGCAGAAGCCAAACTGATGGAATATGTAGAGACATTTGATTGTGGAAGTGTTGTTTAAACTTAGATGACTCTGTGACCTTGGATAAGGCACTAGTGTAGATCAAGGTTGTCTATTACACATCTTGTAGATCAATACTGAACATGAGTACAGTTTTCATTCCTTTGTTTCAGTTAGTTTTAAGGTGATTAGATCCACTATTTTTTTTGGACTGGTTTGTTGTGGATTTATCTTTTAAAAGTGTGAATTTAGTTCACAAAGGTATACCCGCCTGAGCTTTGGATAAGTTTGAAGTGTAGAAGGTTAATCAAACCTTGTCATATGTTGTCCTAAAAGTTTCCTTCTCTTTAATCTCTCTTATACATACAGAGTTATCATATCATTATAAGGATTTTAAAGTGAATCAGATTTTGAGAACAACAATAGTTTTGAATATGCTGGAGATAGATACAAGTCCACTCAATAAATATGGAACTGATTCTTTCTCATTACATTTTCCCAGTGTGGGCTTACCAAGAATATCCATGCATTCTCTCTTATGAACACCAAGTGAATCCAATCTTGCACTCACCAAACCTCTGAGACCCCTGGCTCTCCAAATGATCTTATCTCTTTCCATTTCAAGAGAATAAATTTGGTTCTCCAAGGTCAAAATTTTTCCATCAATAGATGTTATTAATGAAATTAGTCCATCAAAAGAGTTAGAAATATTAGCAATTTTATCATGTACCTCTTTTAAGCTTGCCAGAAGGGCTTGCTTCATTCTCAATCTTACATTCTGTGACCAATCTATGCAAAATAGTTATGGATTGATCTATAATCCCCTTGTTTGTGGTTCCTTCCTTCATCTGTTTCTGAGCAACCATCATCAGGGACTCATCTCTCTGATGTTTTTATTTTCCACTAGAGAAGTGTCAATTGTCAATAATGATGTGCCAACAACTGGCTCCCTACTGGATTCCCCTATTTTCTTTGGTGATTTAACTTTTGTTACCTCCTCACTTGTACCAGCAGCTTCGCCACTTGGTGCAATCTGTGCAATTGTCAGTTCCTATATAGGAATAGTATTCTCAACCTATGCATTATTATCTAGAGGACAAGTGTCCTAAATGTTAGTATCCTGTACAATGTTCTCTATGATAATCGGTGTCTCTATATATGTTTGTACATTTATGTAAATTGGTTGTTCAATTTCCACTATCTTGATATTCTTCAAAAATATGAGTGGAGTACCCATAATTCCTTTACCTTTCCCTTCAACCAGTGTTTTTGCAATATCAATCTTTGTCTCCGATGAAGTGAAGAATCCTCTATGCTCCCCCAAAAAATTTATCCAACCCTTTTGTGTTTCCTTTATTATCTCATCCATCCTTCCTAACATTGGGCTAGTTATTCTATGTTTGATGTTGAAAACCTTCCTATCTAGAGCCTCAATTATCTTCTCCATCTCATCTAGAGTTATAGCAACACATATAGCTAAAAGTTCTTTCATCTTAATGTGTTTATCTTCCTGCATTGTAGATAACCTTCTAGCAAATAACATGTTGTATAGCTCTGTTTGTATTTGATTTTCTATTTTAATTAATGCTTTATTATAGATATTTAAATATAGAAGAATTGCTTTCTCTACCTCTCTCTATTCATCAAATTTAAATGTATCATAATAAGACTTGACATTATTCAGCATCTCATCCTTAGTAATTTCATCAATAATTTCAGCACAAGTCTTAGGTAGAATAATTGTTACATTACTAGTCTCTAGTGCCAAATCAATGTCACTCTTCTTCCTCCTTCTAGTAGTACCACATGTAGCTAATGGTGTAACCTTGGGTGCCTACTTCTGTGTTGGAAATTTGATGGTGACCTTCCTAACTAGTTATTTCTTTTCTTCCACTTTAGGTTCTTCCAGTTTCTTCCTCACAACCCTTTTGAAAGCTAATGGTGTGTCATCTTCAGACTCAAAATTTGTAGTCGCAGGTTCAATTTGAACTACCAGATCCTTCTTCTTTCTCCCATTCTTTAGGACAACATCAATGAGTGCCTTAATTTCCTTAGAAACCTCTTGTACAAACTTGCTTACCTTACCTTCTTTTTTTTCCCTCTTCTTCCGATTGAACTCAGTTTCAACCTTAAAAGTCTTTTGTTGTGTTGCTCCACAAGGTTTTTCTACTTCATCTATCTCTGCATCCATAAGAATTTTAGCATATGCATCAAGAATTAATGCATCTACCTCATATCCTATTTCCTCTATCCGAATCTTCTAGGGCTTGATTGCCTCCATGAGAGTCACATCCTTCTTAACCATGAAATAAATGTCAGTAGAGTATTTCTCTACTATTTTCTTAGGTATCCTTATTCTAGATCTCATATATTTCTAAAAATCCTTGAAATAACCCCATACCTTATCATCTCTAAGGCTTCCCAAAGAAGCAAATGATTGCTTAAGATGTCTTCCTATCGGGATGTCAAAATCCCATTGCTTCCTTCTAGAACTGGGGGTATCATTCAAAAAGTATAACATTAAGCATACCAACAAATTTTGATATCGGAAGGTACCCTTCTTCTCACCTTTAATCTTCCCTAAATTGATCAATAACTCCTCAAGCATCCAGTTACAAAGATCTAACTTGATATTTTCTCTCATCATTATGTATGCTGCCAAAATACATGAACTAGAAACAGAATTCAGTTGGTTAGACTGAGTTACCTTGTAGCCTATGATCATGCTTCCAAATTTGATGTCAGTGTCAGTGATGGTGCTCACCTTCATTGATCTCTTCTCTGATGTGGTGTCAATGATCTTCCTTATGAAGTCATTTGATCCTTTCTTATCCAGATGTTTCCCTATTGATAGAAAACTAGTAATTGCCTAAATGGCTTCCTTAGTGATTTTGTAGGGTCTCTCCAGGCATATGATTTCCCCATGTACTCTTCTCAGTACATATCTGACAATCTCATCCTCAAACTCCAGAATATCCAGAATATCAATGAACCCTAGATCCTCGATGTGTTTATAAGCCAATTTTATTTTACTAGATTCTCCCATGAGTTCATTCATATACATCTCCTTGATCTCCAAAGTGCCTAAGTCCTCTATATGACAATAAATATAGGCCCTAACATCTTCCACATATATCACTCCCTCCAGGACATGAGAAAACACCCCAACTGAATCTTCCTTGGTAGCCACATATGGATACCATTTGAAAATTGGCCTGGGGTAGTCCTTAACTTCTACTACAGTTGGATTTGCAACTAAAATAGGAGAAGAAGATGATCCCAATTCCATGATTTAAAAAAAATACCTTTAGAATGATGCCTGATGGAACCTTAAATTTTTAAAAAATTTAGAGTTCCAAATCTCATGCAGGACAGTGAGCTCACTGGAGAAATCATGTGAGACACCTATGTTCAGGTATACTTTTCCATTTCAATCTCCTACAAGCCTATTCCGATGCATACGTCAAGTGGTTGATTTTTAGGTATGTGTTTAGTTGTAAATATGGAATCATTCCAGGAGATATTGAGGAGATGATGAATATTTGCCAAGAAATGTTATCAAAGCAGAGGATAAATGATATATTATTAAAGCATTATTTAGTATGGTGTTTTAGGATTTTCATTTTAAATTATATCTATAAACCAAAGGGTGTGTCCTCTAGAAAACAACTGTTTGTAACTCTCTCCTGTGTATTGCAGCTTATGTATGCAATTATTTCCTAAAGATTAATATACAAGGTTTGTTGTTTCTTTTTCCAAATATTGTGTACACTTTTGTGTTGATGATTATCTTTGTCCTTTTGATAAATCTATTTATAGATTTGCTATGATGTGAATCACATGCCATTGCATTAACTAAAAGATTGAGTTCTTATTATTTGTGTAATGCATACCGAACCTTCATAGTTGATGAGAATTTGTCTCTTGAGTTGATAAGATATTTTGTCCACAAATTGTCATATATATCCCTGGATAGAGGCACTAGTCTATTATTGATCTTTTAAGGTTTTGATCTGTATGCATTCAAGGTCCTTGATAAAGAAACATTCTTCCCAAATCCTATATGAACTAATCTACACAGATTTCATTTAAGTCTTGGAAGCAATCTCATTTTCAATATACATTCACAATCATTTCTTTTCAAAGCATTCAGTTAAAGCACATAATAAAGCATAGTTATAGAACAATAATTTGCTATTTGTGTAAACTTGCTAAAAGGTTTAAATCCACTATAAATAACCTCTTTTGTGCTTGAGAGGAAGAGGCACACCCACCTAGGTTCAGTGGAGCCTAAAGTGCAAAGGGATCTAGTCCTTGACTATCCCTATTCATTGGCCAAGGCTGATTGGACTACTTGAGGATTTGGCAAGTCTTTTGGTTTTCCAATCTATGGTTTTGGGCACCAACAATGTCAGTGAAAACCTCTTAACAAATCCTTCTAGATGTTGGTGTGATCATTCAAGATGAAATCTGATTGCCTTTGAATAGCTTTTTATTTCACTAAGTCACTCTGAATCACTATAAAATTGCTTTGAATGTTGGGTGAATAATAATGAAGTGTAATCAACCTTTTATCCATCGAGAAAACCCTAATTTTCTATTGAAATAAATGACTGTCGATGAATGATACCGGATCTGGCTCTAAATATATCAATGCCGAATAATCTTCTCCAATATCTGGAACATATTCCAAAATCTCTTCCAGGGGCATATGCATCATTTTCCATGAAATTTTCCTACCCCTAAGGTATCTTCCTTAGTTACCAGATGAGCTCACTGTCGGTGTAAGAGCAACCTCTTCTATTGGATAGGTAACCAGGACACTCCCATCTGATGATTGTTTTTCAATCTTTCTAACCCATCTCTGAGTATGATATTTCTAGATTTCACTAACATTCTCTTTGTCTTTATCATTTGATCCTCCATTGCCAACCGGTGGATTTCTGCTTCTACAAAACTTAGCAATATGTCAAACTTCATTGCATGCATAACATGTAACATTATTCTTTTGAATTTCCTTGCTAAAACCTGTGAAATTGCTTGACTTGCACTAATTAGCCATATGTCCAAATTCTCCACAAGAATAGCATTTTACATTCATTCCATAGTCTTTTGTCTTATGACCAATTTTATTACATTTAGAACATTTACCCGGAGCAGAATCAAAGTTCTGATTTGCTCTATTTCTACATTGCCTAGCCCTGTGACCAAATCTATTGCAAACAAAACATCTACCATTGAATTTATAAGCATTGAATTGCCTTACCGATTCCTTATGGTTTTGATCTTCATTAGCAGTATCAGAACTTTGTCCTTGCTCAAATCAAGGTCCATTGGAATCTCCAATCTTCCTTTGTCTCTTCAGTAACTCATCAAGCTATGTCGAGCTGATCTTGAATTTTTCTTTGTACTCACTTGCAGTAGTTAAGTCATCTCTTAGTATTGTCATTTGTCTCTCAATCTCTTGCTCATTATTCAAATTTGTTCTTCAGGGATACAAGATTTTCTTCCTTTTTCTTTACGTCCTCAATATCCTTGTATAATCTCATAGTCATAGTTTGCATTTCATTCTTCATAACCTTGTTCTCCTGACTCAATTTTTGACATTGTTCCTTAAGTGCATCTTCATTATCCTGATTTTGCAAAATTTCCTTCCTCCTAGCTTGAACAGATGATAGTCTCTCTTGTAGGACAAGAATAAATTCTTTAGCATAAGTCAACTCACCTTATAGCTTTAAGTTCTGTTATCACTATTTAAAAAATGGGTTTTCCTTTCCTATAATCAGCGAAGTTTTTGAAATTTTGAATTGGACGCGCTATCAATTGCTTCAGCTCTGTGTTAGGTCCTAGGGGTTTAGGGTTTTAATTTTAAATCATTCAATATTTTATCAAACAAACCCTCTGGTTTCTATTTCTTCATTACTTTATTCACTTAAGTAATGGGTCTTGGGGTCGTGGGAGGTGTCCCCCCCTTCTCATTTGCCTAGGCGGTTATTTGAATTAATCGCAAAATTTTACGCCTTATGTATTCTCTTCCTAATGTTGTCGAGCCCAGTAAGTTGTGCATAGTTCTTAGGCAGATCTATGGTTTTCGCTATTTTGTTAGGCGAAGTTGTGCATGGTTTAAGACTCGCAAAATGGTGAAAGGGACAAGCATTCTAAATGGCGCTTTTGGTCCGGTTTAATGAGGTTTCATCTTGTCCAAGATCTAACGGCTAGCATTATTTCACAGCCTGAACTTGCAAGTGAAATACCTTTCTCGAAATGGTGAAAGCGTCTAGTGGGACCCTGCATGCGAAATTTTTTTAAGTGACTAATGCAGACACCCAAAATTGTCATGTCTAATTAAATAAATATTTTATTTATTTAATTATCTAAGCCTAATTCTTCTATTAATTAAATAAATCTTTATTTATTTAATTAATTCATTAGCCTTTTCTACACATGACACATGTCATTCATCTCTTAATTCCTACACTACCTACCCCTTTCATTATTTTATTATTTCTTTTACCTACCCTCTAATCCTAGCTGACCTCCTTTTTACACCTCTCAATCTTATCCCTCCATTTCATATAGTGTCTTCTATTTAAGGAGATGCTTCCTTCATTATCAAACCCTAATGAACTATTTTGATCACTTGACTACACTACGATCCTACTTGCAACCACATTCTGTTCTTTGTTGAGCTCTTGTGCACATAAAATCTGAGAGCACATATATCAAGCAAGATCAATGGAGATAGGAAAAATGGAGATCAAAACCTTATTGGACATGTAATGGTATAATCTTTGTGATTTCGTTTGATTTGCATTGTCTTAGGTAATCTTCATATGTTATGGTGGATCTTTGTTGTTGTTAGGCTAGGGTTTGGTGGTTGAATTCATTTAGCCTTTCAATTTTGTTATTATTGTTATCCATTTTCACCACATACATTTTGGCACGTCCGGTGGGACTCTTGTCCCTTTTTCATTTAACATCCTTGTTACAGATATTGTATTTTGAAGTTACAGATCTAACATTTTCGATGACATTTTGGTATTTTCGCGTCTGTGTATTTTTAGATTGCATTTTTGGTTTTCTGTTGCATCTGTGACATCTGGAATCACATCTGCATCTTCGACATTATTTCACTTTTTTTTGCAGATTGCAGGATCACGTTTGTGTTTCCGAATCGCGTCTGTGAACCTCTGAGCTGCATCTGTGTTTCTGACAGTATTTTCATTTTCTAGATTGTAGGTTTTCATTATAGGCACGTTTGTGGGCAATTTAATTGCGTCTATGAGATCTAGTCACATCTGTGATCAATTTAATCATGTTTGTGAGATCTAGTCACGTCTATGAGGTGTTAAAATGCATCTGTGTTGTGGAATTGCGTCTATGTAAGGTAAAATCGCATTTGTGCTTTGCAGGATTTTTTGTTTTGCATTTTTTTTGCAGAAACGTGTCTATGAGGTGTTGAAATGCGTCTGTGTTGTGGAATCACGTCTGTGTAGGGTGGAATCACATCTATGTAAGGTAAAATTGCATCTGTGTTAAAAAAAATTTAAAAAAAAAATAAAAAATTTAGGTTTTCATTTTTCGCCATTTGGTCTTGCATTTAAGGTTTTAGATCTGGTTTATTTTGCGCTAACATTTTCAGATCTAGCTAATGAAATTGGTGCAGCTTGTCTTGAAAGCAAAATTGTTTTGTTGAAGGCCCCTATTTTCACAAAGTCTTTTGGGTTTAAAATTTACCTAACTTGTGTGCTTGTAGGAAGGGGTGATTATTTGAAACAATCCAAACTACTAACAACTCTTTGTTGCAGGTCCTTGGCAAGGGTTTTTGGATTTTTATTGTGTGCCTTATTGTCATAGACTAGCAAACACTTTAATTGGTGCACTAAAATTGAATCATTGTCTTTTGTGTCTTGAGCAATAGGCTCTTTTTGTTTAATCTTTAGAGGGTCTGTCTTCCCGTGTGGTCATTAGGACTACTAGTGAGAAGAGAACGACCCAAGTGGTAGCGAGGAAAACCCACCTCTTCCGAAACACTATAAACATATGTATTCATGGCGAAAACTATGGATAACATGTGCTGATTAGTTCATACCGACACTATGTCTCCCCATAAACCCATTTGATCAAATTTATTTGATCAGTTGTAGGGCGTAACCCCTACCGGCTGGGAACCTTCTGTATTTATAGAGTTGAAACTGCCACATGTATGGCCACATGAGTGGATGCCCTTACTAGCACCTTTTTTTTTTAGAAACCCAAATCCTTCTAGTTGTTGGGGCAGGAGGTCGAACCTCTGGTAGTGGCCCACACACATACGGTTCTTAGTAGAGATACAAAGTTCACCACGGGGAGTTTTCATGGGGACTAATGCTTGGATAACCCTAGAAGTGAGTGCCGAGGGTGGAGCCAGTGAGGTCAAGCATCTAAGTATCCACTCTGAATAGTGTAGCCTCAGGAGTAAAACCCTATGTGGGATTAACAACTATTGTCTTGGCTAGCCATAAGAATTGTGCTTGACTTATTTTAAACATTCAAACATTCAAGACCAAACAACAAAACATTGTGTCTTTTGTGTCTTCAAGTGTATGCAAAATAATTTTACATCAAACAACACACTTTTATTGGAGTCATTTTTGAGTCTAGACACTTACAAACATTGGGTCTTCATCAACACTATGTCCTCTTGTCACGAAAAATAGTCAAACAGTCAGATTCGGTCACAACAAAATGACTTCACAGATTGGAAAAAATTGCACAAATTTTATAGAAACGCATCTGTGTCTGTCATAATCACGTCTGTGCTATCTAATCACGTTTGTGAAGGGAAGAACCGTGTCTGTGTCCCAGAATCAATAGTGCATTTTGCAAAAAACTCAGAATTGCCTCTGTGTTGAACAGAGACACGTCTGTGTTGAACAAAGACACGTCTGTGTCAGAAAACTGCATCTGTGAAGTATACAGATGCGTCTGTGTTTAGAATTGCAAAAATTTTACAATCCAACCAATAAACACAGTTAGTTTTAGAATTCTTGAGCTTCCTAGGTTGTTTCTTTAGGTTTCATTTAGCATTCAATCTATCTTTGGGTCTCACATAGTCCATCATTGCTTCACATCTCATTTTACATTCACACTTGTCTAAACTTGAGTCAAAAGGTCACTTGCTTGTCCTCATCATACTTTGTCAACACACTACATACAACAACACTTTGCTAAGTGGTCCCTCACCATGGTCTATCACCTTTGGGTCTCATTTGGTCTTACTTAGAGTCAAGGTCAACTTACCTCATCAAGAGAAACTATCCTCTCTTTGGAAGTCACACCTACTCTACTACATACATACTTGGTCTTACACTTTGGACATTGCAAGTACACCTCAAATTCATTTACACTCCATCCAACTCTTGGTCTTCCATACTTTTTCCATTTTCATCTAGTCTCACACATCTTGGTCAATACCTAGTTCATGGTTGAAACTCGTCTTCAAAAATCTAGGAGAGAAACTAAAGAGGCTCAAGAGTCCGCAAACATGAGTGTTTATGAATATGACAATGATGTCTTTTTCAATACTAATCATAACACATTACCTGACATGGATGTCTATAGAAACATTCCAAATGTTGAGAACATGGGCACTACAAACAACAATGATACCCACAATGACAATATGGACAACTTTTCAGTACATTCAGTAGATGTGGAAGAATCCATTATGAATCCTCATTTCAATCGATTGGTTGAGGAAATAATGAGGAGGGATAGACAATACTTCTTACAAATGATGGAACAAAGTGCAGCCAAGATACCTCATGATTTTTACATGTCTCAAATAATTGAAAATTGGCCTTTGCAACAAACTCACTCCAACATGGATCAAAGGAGGCCTAATAGTGGAGGCAATAAAGGACCACATATGGTTCCTAAATCACCATCGTCTTTATTTCAAAAACCAGAGGTCCCACATACACATGGTCAAGCATATGATAGTTACCCTTGCAGACCATTATGGAAGTCTTATGCAGAAAGATATGCTCAATCACATACAAGTGCTAAGGATCAACCACCAAAGCAATTGGATATTCAAAGGCATGCTCAAATTTGGACAAAAGGAAACCCCATGTCAAATTTGGGGGCAACACAGTAGAATATGACATGCCTGTAGAGTATGGTATACATGCACAAAATAGATATGGTGTTCCTCAACATGAATTTATACCAAGTGGTCCATATATGCAGCATCACTATAGACCTCCTCCATATGAACATGTGTATGATCAATATCATCCATATATGCAACATGCTTCTCCTCCAATTGGTGCCTTGAGCATGGGGTATGGTCCAAGAAGTCAATCTCCACCTAAGAGCAATTTGGAGCAACAAATCAGGGACTTACAAAAGAAAATGGAGGACATAAATACACTGAAGCCAACATACACAATGAGAGACATATGTCCTTATCCATTCGACAAGAGCATTCCAATGCCTCCATTTCCTACACAACTTTGTGATGCCTAAATTTTATAAGTATAGAGGAAAAGGGGATCCTAAGGCACACATAAGACAGTTTTTCACAACTTGCATTGAAGTAGCTTCAGAAGAGACATATTTGATGAGATTATTCCCACAAAGCTTAGGTGATCAAGCTATGGAATGGTTCTCCCAACTCCCACCTGGTATTAAGTCATGGGGTGACTTAGCAAAGGCATTTATTCAACATTTCTCCTACAATATAGAGACAGACATATCAGTCACTACTTTATGCAACACCAAGCAAAAAGAGGGAGAGTCTTTTGCATCATTTTTGCAAAGATGGAGGAAATTAGCTAGCAGATGCTCTTGTGAAATTCCACAAAAACAAATGGTAGAGATGTTCACACAAAGTGTTAACAAAGACATTGGCTATGATCTAAGGAAATCTTGTTTGTCCACCTTCAGGGACATTATTGAAAAAGGCTTAGCAACAGAAAAGGTCCTAATTGAGCAAGGAGTCATTAAGATATTTAAGGAGAACAAAGATGACTTTAAAGGAAAAGACAAGCCAAGATTTTGGAATAAAAACAAGAACACAGTCAATGATGGTGTTGTTTATGCCAATACAGTGCGACCCAAATTCATCTTTTCGAGATCAAGTTCTACAAACAATCAAGTGAATACTCAAACAACTCCTAGATCACGAAGGAAGTACACTCCATTGGGAGAACCACTTGAGTCAGTCTTCAAAAAGTTAGTGGAAAACAAGGTAATCACAGTTCCATATTTTCCTCCATATGAACCAAAGGTTAAACCAAATTGGTGGAATAATGATGAGTATTGTGAATTTCATAAGAGAAAGGGTCATAAGATAGGAAATTGTCATCGACTGAAGAACATCGTGCAATATCTCATTGATAGAGGTGACATTGAGATTGAGGGACACTCATCCAATCAAGAACATGAGATGTTTAAGGAGCCATTCCCAAAGCATGACAAGGGAAAAGCTAAAGACACAGATGATCAAACCAACTATACTAGAGAACCTTACAACTATGATTCAACCATCAATCACATCTTAATGGACAATTATGTCTCTACTATTATCATCAAGGACAAAAACCCTAAGAATCCTACTCAGAGACCCAAGATTATCCTAAAAGGTGTGGGATCTTCTTCCGAACCTACTTCTGAATGTCATGTTACAACCCATCGAGGTAAAATTACTTTGCCAGGTGCCTCAACTAAAAACATTGCTCCTTCATCAACCAAACCCGAGTATGACCTTGCAGAATAGTTAGGGAAGACACCCACGCTCATCTCCATCCTTGAGCTCTTACGTATATCCCCTGCTCATAAAGCTATTCTTGACAAAATCTTGAGAGACACTACCATTCCTACTGATTTGAACGTGGACCAGTTTCAAGCCATGGTGGGATACCTTTCCATTCCACATTCCCTTACATTCACAGAAGCTGATGACGCCTCCATAAGTCAGCCACATAATGCACCTTTACACATTGAAGCCTTCATACACAAACATAAAATCAAACAAGTCCTGATAGATGGAGGAGTAGGTCTAAACATTTGTACATTGAGCACAATTAAACAATTGGGATATTCAGATAAAGCTGTGAATTCTACAAACAAACTTACCATCAAGGCATATGATGATGAAGAACGTTCATCCAAGGGCACAGTCATTTTACCTCTCAGATTTGGGCCAATTACAAAGGATGTGGTTTGTCAAGTCCTTGATCTAGATCTCACATATAACATACTCTTGGAACGTCCATGGATTCATGAGATGGGAGCAGTCCCTTCTACATATCATCGATGTATCAAGTTTCCATACAATGGAGTTGAAGTGACTATCAAAGCTGACCCAAATCCATTCATATATTGCAACAATCTATGACCTAGATTAGAAATAACAATCCCAGTCAATCGAGAAGCTATTCCTTCTTTAGCATATGTGGATCTAGAATCCTTAAAAGCTTCTACATCAAAATAGGCAGAGATCAAAGAAAAGTTCAAGATTAAAGACCTGGGATGTGGTGAGTATATCTTTCATGTTGAGCAACTCCCACTATCTCCTAAGGTATTAAGTCAACAAGAACAACCTACAAAAAAATTGCAATGCCAAGGAATTGGGTGTGAACCACCTAGTGTTGTGGCTACTAAGTCTGAATGCAAATCTCCTCTAGTGGTGCAAGCATCTCTTGATATCAATAGTCCTAAGAGTGGTTCCAGCGAAGAATCTATTGAGCGTATTGCCATCCCTCTTGAGAACTCACATATCTTTACCATTTCATCCACTCATTCCATTTCCACTCCATTCCTATACTTGGATCAACAAGAATTACAAAACCCCTTACTAATTGGGGATCACAAATCAAGATATGAACAGAAAAATCTAAAAGTCAATAATAAAGAAAAATCCTTTAGTCCAAATCAAAATCAAAAGCTACTAGACTCTGCAAAAATCAAAGTCAAGGATAAAAATCCTATGAAGCAAAAAGAGAAAGAGTTGATCTCCCCTAATATCAAAATAACTGGGGGCAAAAGTTCTAAAATTTCAAGTCAAAATGCATACTTGTTGATCCTAAGTCTCCATCATGCTATCCTACTTTCACTTCTTTTCACAATCATAAGCCTTCATCAATCATCCACTTGTTCCACACATCCTTTCCCTTATAGTGATACATCATGGACCTTTAATAGAGCTTCCTCAAGGGACTTTGTTATCAGTGATTCCCAAACTTCTTTAGGTGACACACATATGGGCAAACGTAGTCCACACACTAGTAATTCTATCTCAGTTCCTTCATCAAGGAAGACAATCACTCAAGCTACACAACATTCACTCAAGGAACAATGCAGTTACAATCACAAAGTCAAGCCTCACACATTTGAGGTGGGTGCCTTGGTTCTCAAAGAGAACCCCAAGAATCAGCAAGACAGAGAGAAGAAGGGCAAGTTCAAACCAAATTGGCTTGGTCCTTACATCATTACAACAACATATGGATCTAGGGCATATCAGCTCTCAACTACAGAAGGTGAACCTTTGGAGGATCCTATCAACAACATGCACCTTCATAGGTTCTACACATAGCTCTTTGGAATATCCTAATTCAAAAATACAAAAAAAAAAAAAAATTTCAAAAATACAAAAAAAAAAAATCCAAAAAAAGTAAAGAGAAATAATTTCATCCAACGGTGAAAACCACTTCGGTGGCGCCCTGGGCAAGTACCATGGTGAAAACTGGGTCACTAGCACCATGTGTAGAGACATTGCTCCTCCCTCCTTTAGGATTCTCTTTCATCACTTCACTTTGCACACACTCACAACCTATTCATCCACAATAAACTTACACATTCCCATCATGGCTTGTTATTGATCTACCCAAGATTGGTTAGCCATTCATAATAAACCTCCCTTTTCACCTCCCTTTCCATCCATAATAAAATAGATCCTATCTGTGGCTAAGGCAAATCCCATGTCTAGTGATGGGTGTGGAACTGAGAACATCACATGTTTCGAGGAGTACAGTTTCTTCTAGCTTCCTTCAGTCTATCAACACACAATCCACAATAAAGCAACATTTACATCATAGATCCGCAATAAGGTCTCATCTTCTTCACAATAAAATATCAGTTTCATGGATTCCATCAGTTTCAGATGAGACACAGCAGCAACAATGAGCTTCAACAAAATCAAATCTTTCAACGGACTCAGACAACATATGGTTCAGTGCTATCTATCCTTTTTGTGAAAGTAAACATTGTGACCACAATCAAATAAGACTTATACAAGTGACAAGAGACACTAAACTTGAGGACTATAGTGGATGTTGGTGTCGAGTCTTGGTTTTCTTTTGATTTCATCTTTTTTGGTGACATGTCTTTTAGCTTTTTCAGGATGTCTCTAACTAGAGATTCTATCTCTAGGATGTCTTTGACGAGAAAGGCGAGGATGGGGTATCATCACCTATTTGTATTTGCTGTCTGTGGATTGTCTTTTAGTAATGCTATGACTTGTCCAAGGATATGAGGACACTGTGAGTCTAGTGTGAACTAGGGCATTCCTTGTTTGTGACTGTCTTATCTCCATGCAAATAGGTACAATGACTTTCTGGGATGAACATATGCCTCGATTGTCATAACCTACTTGCCATAATAAAGCTCAATGATGATAATGCACAAGAAGCTCTTTCACGTTCATATCTTCTATCTTCCATCACCTTTCTTGATTGACTTCCATCATCCTTCTTGAGTCCGCGTAGCCTGCTATCACATGACTGAGTATAATGACACACCAAAAACATTTGCATTTCATGTAGTTTGCACCTGCATTACCACATATAAGCATTTCATACATACATATACATATCACAACTGCATCACATCCTGCACACAACACCTGTTAGCAGAATTTACATTTGCATTATCATATTCATCTGCATTACATACATTCACATTTGTATCATGCATACACATATAAAACATAAAAGAACAAAAAAATATTGCATTGCATCATATAAATATTTGCATCCATATCATAAGCATCACATAGAAACATACATCACATAGGTATGCATGCATATAGCTTCCGCAAAGATGAATCATCTCATATATATATATATATATATAGAGTGTCATGATACAATGATGTCAAAATCATATGGCTACAATCACCCGCAGGTGTCTACATCATCATACAAAATGGTACAATACTGATACATAGGGAGCCCTCTACGGCTATGATGAATTCTCTTTCTCAGAGCTAGCTAGCCTTGACAGAGTCTGAGCCCTAGAAGGACCCACCCCAAGATCATCTCTCCTAGCCCCTGTGTCCCTTGCAGCCAACCCTTGTGTTGCTCTATCAAGACACAGGAACCCACTGATCACTCCTTCTATCACTACTAGCAACGCCAATCCTGTACAGTCATAGTGTCCCAAGCCACGTGCCCAGCCCTCATCTCCAATCCAGGGTCTTGAAAAACTCATCTCAGGGCCTCCCCATCTCCATCTCGATCATACGGAATCAGATCCCCATCGATCGGTATTCTCAGTATCCTATATACATCCTCCAAGGTGACTATCATCTCCCCCATCAGCAAATGAAAAGTACATGTCTCAGAATGCCACCTCTCAGCCAGTGCAGTCAGCAGTCCCATGTTCGCCTAAAACTCAGGCACATATAGAACATGTCTCAATCCAATAGCCTCAATTGCTACTCGGTCCCCAAGTGTCAACTTAGGTCGCAATCTCTGTGTCGATGGGAATCTCTCCTGTCACTCTAGCATCGGCAAATACTCCTGCAGTCAAGCAAATCAATCATGTTAGTCATAGTGGCATTCACTATTTATCACAAAATGCTACTTTTTATCTAAATGCATATGGCATTCTATCCTAGTGACACTCCCTGTTCATCACAAAGTGTTGCTTCTATCCTAGTGGTACTCCTTGTTCATCACAAAGTACTACGTGTTTTGCACTCCCTGTTCATCACAAAGTGCTGCTCACATTTGCACTCCCTGTTCATCACAAAGTGTTGCTCACATTCTAGTACTCCCTGTTCATCACAAAGTACTCTATCTTGGTACTCACTGTTCATCACAAAGTGCCTTGATCTATCCTAGTCTTCTCTAGAGGACCTCCTTGAGTGTATCCTCTCAGGAGCTTATCCAATCGACAGTGTATGTTCATCACAGAACTGCCGATTTGACCTAGAATAGTTAAATTTATATTTTTTGGACATAAATGCACTTTCCTGACATAAACGTGCTTAAAGACTGCACAGACGTGCCTAAAAAATATAGACATGCCTAAAAGACACAGACGTGCCTATGCTCTGCACAGACGCGCCTGGGTGACACAGACGTGCCTTCTTGGCACAGACACCCCTACACTGCACAAACGCGATTGCATTCGACGCAGACGTGGTTCCAAACACAGACGCGCCTGGCACAAACCCAGATGTGCCTGGCAGACATAGATGCACTTGGCACCAACGCAGATGCACTTAGACATTTTTTGACATTTTTGGACCCTAACCTAAAGTGCATTTATTGCCCTATTTATCATACATTAATTACAAACAATAAATGCATCAAAGCACAAGGAGGTTTGGTGGTACTTATCGGCTCTCCTGCCTCTGCTGGCCTCTGGAATTGGCGAATGTGGTCAAATCTATGAACGAAAGCCATCGCTGCTGACTGTTACTGCTCTTTTTTTCACTCTGCACTATGCTCTCATGAATGTGTGGATGAAAATGAGGATATATTTCCCCCATGGTCTATCTTATAGCCTACCCTCGCCTTAGCCCTCATTTCCCGAGTCAGTCTTCTTTATCCCGTGACTTTGTCACTTTATCCGATCAATTCATTCTAGCCTTTCTTTCTTATCGAGAGATTGTCTGCGATCTTTTCAGACATTTTCATCCAATCTCTCGAGGGGGCATATCATTCCCATCTTGGGGCAACTTTGTAATAGTTCATCTTATCTTCTTTGAAACAACGCGACAAGCCGCATTGTCTCAAAGAGGGGCAAAATGTAGACACCCAAAATTGTCATGTCTAATTAAATAAATATTTTATTTATTTAATTATCTAAGCCTAATTCTTCTATTAATTAAATAAATCTTTATTTATTTAATTAATTCATTTATCCTCTTCTAGCCTTATTCTCATTTAAATAAATACATTTATTTATTTAAATTATCCTTTTCCTAAATTAAATAAATATTTATTTATTTAATTGATCTCATTTCTTCTATTAATTAAATAAATCTTTATTTATTTAATTAATTCATTAGCCTTTTCTACACATGACACATGTCATTCATCTCTTAATTCCTACACTACCTACCCCTTTCATTATTTTATTATTTCTTTTACCTACCCTCTAATCCTAGCCAACCTCCTTTTTACACCTCTCAATCTTATCCCTCCATTTCATATAGTGTCTTCTATTTAAAGAGATGCTTCCTTCATTATCAAACCCTAATGAACTATTTTGATCACTTGACTACACTACAATCCTACTTGCAACCACATTCCGTTCTTTGTTGAGCTCTTGTGCACATAAAATCTAAGAGCAAATATATCAAGCAAGATCAATGGAGATAGGAAAAATGGAGATCAAAACCCTATTGGACATGTAATGGTATAATCTTTGTGATTTCATTTGATTTGCATTGTCTTAGGTAATCTTCATATGTTATGGTGGATCTTTGTTGTTGTTAGGCTAGGGTTTGGTGGTTGAATTCATTTAACCTTTCAATTTTGTGATTATTGTTATCCATTTTCACCATATACAACTAAAAGGTGATCAAGTTTGATCCGATGGTTTGCGTTGTTTTGTAGGATGAAGATGCTCGACAGTTAGCTTTCGCGAAATAGCGAAATGACATGGCACTCCAAGCAGATGGTCTAGCTCGTCTAGAGAGTGAGCAAGATGATGGCATGTGGTAGAGGCCACAATAGTCAACAAGGTAGGTCTAAGGGTTAAAAGGTGGGTCCCAGAGGTGAGTCATGCCACAAGATAAGAAGTGACTTGGTAGATATAGGTGGTGAGGATGAGGTGGAATCTAGTGTTTTCTCTCAGCAAATGAAAGTTGACATGTCAGCTTTGAAAGTGACTAGATGCTAGGTGTTTGAAGTTGAGTCAGAGGGCCCACATCTACCAAATTTAGTTCAAATTGTTAAGCATTGAGCAAGTCAAGAATAATCTAACGGCCCGTGTGAATTCGCAAAGGTAAAGTCCTCTTGTTTTATGCCTTGCGAAATGGCAAAAAGGTTTTTCATCCCCAAAGATAGATAAAGCATGAGGTTAAAGGAGGATCAACTCCATTTTGATCCAACAGCTAGCATTATTTCATGGTCACGAACCAACTGAAGGATATGCTTCACAAAATGGTGAAAAGAAGAGAGGGTATCCAGGTGTCATGCTAGATGGTGATGTGTCCATGGACGCATGGTTGCAAAAGAAGTTGAGGGCCCACCAAGGTGTAACCGGTGGTGTAAGGGAGAGACACGTAGCTGACGTTGAACTACGCTTGAATGGTTTTCTAAAGCTAATGGTTGAGTGCCACATGGTAGTCAGTAACCAATGAAAAAGTGGCGTAAGTAAAGCAAGCATAAAAGTTTCCCTTAAAGGATGGTGAACTCTGATCTGATCCAACACTTTGTGTTGTTTCATGGCCAGAATTTGAAACCTATTTAAGCCTTGCGAAATAGCAAAAGATTGCTAGCAATCAAGGTAAAGGCGCGGTTAATGAAGGTGTCGACGGTTTTGGTAAGAGTTAAACACAAAGCAGTTAGAGTTCCATCTAACATCTGGCATGGCTTCATGAAGGAGAAGCGCTTGAAGGATAAAGCTAGCGAAATGGTGAAAAGGAGGTGGGGCCTAGTGCAAAGGCGAGGTTGTTAAGTCCATGTAAAGCCTGATCAAGTTTCTTTTGATCAGACAGTTGGCGTGATTTCATTTAACAAAATTGCCCAAAGGTTATGCTTCATGAAACAATGAAAGAGTGAAAGGGAAAGAATATGTAGGAATGTTGTGACCCGTTAGAGAAAAAAATTCAAATTCTCTCAAGAATTCAATTCTAAAGGGATGGCCGAAGCATGCTATATCAATGTCGCTGTAAAGAGCCTGGGTACCATATATGATCTCCTATCGATTGAGTAAAGGTATCATTCAAAAGAATTGTTGCAGAGGAGAAGATATAGAGCTATTTTCTTCAAAGATAGAGCAAGTCAATTTAGTTGTAGAGTAGATTCCTTCGAGCTAAAACCAGGTTTTCTTGTACTCTTGTGTGGCAGTTTCTTTGTGGTGTTTTAATTAAGGTCTTGATTTGTCATAGAACCAGTCAGGGGTAGTATTCTAATTGCTTAAATATCTTAAAAATGGCACCTAAGAGAGAATTTTCTGGGAAAGTTAATTATTAGGAGAGGGCCATTTGTGATGATTTTCTTGAGCAGTTGACATTGTCAACTAATCAGGCATCAAAAGTAAAAGAATTGGTGCCTAGAGCTCCTCATTTGAAAATAGGAGAAGGGTTGTATGATAAGGGTAACTGGTTGAGAGATCCATAGGTTGGGTTTTCTAGGTTGGGCTTATTCAAAGTTGGATTCGGAATGAGAAATTCTCTAGCCCCACAGAATAGCATCTGGGAGTTAGATGTAGGGAAGCTTGTAGTTCTGGGAGTATTCATGGATATGGATCTATTGACTCAAATTGCACATAACTATGATCCAGTCACAAGGAGCATTAGGGACATAAATGGGAAAGCCCTTATTGAAATCAATAATAAAGAATTCAGAAGTGCTTTTGGGCTTAATGAGTTTACCAATTTTCTAGAACCCATTAATTTCAAATCATTAGCTTAAATATACAGTGCACAAAGGAACCACCTTAGAAATGGGCCTCTTAAAGAATTTTTTGTGAAGATAGGTGGGTTGACAATTGTAGGACCCAACACTAAAGAGCCCTTTTTGTTGAGTCTGTTCACCCTTAGGGCTAAGGGAATGTATTGGTCACTTTGTTAGATTTTGGGAGAAGATGCTAAGGCAAATATGCCCAATCACTACTTGCTAATGATTGCTCAGATTTTGAATCCTTCTCTTGCTGTAAAATTTTACTATGCTTCTTTCATTACTGATGCTATCCATGGAGGGTTGGTAGGAATAAAAAATGGGAAGGTGGATAGGCCTTTCGGATGGTATTCACTCCTCATGCATCTATTTTTATTCAAGGGTGGTGATTAATTTACAAGTGGACTTGACCTCATAAAAGAGAAGGAGGGAGAAAAGATGCTAGTGCAACTATGGAGTACTATCCTATCATGAGATAGAGATGATACCAGTTTCTTAAAATTTGATAAATATTTTGCATCAAAGATTAGGACTCTCCTCTGCTCTAAAAACCCAAGAACCCCCAAGGTTCTTTTGGAATTTGTTAGACCAAAAGAATTTGTAGAAAGCATAAAGATTGTTCATAATTGGGGTGATATTTACTTATACCTTGTCTCCATAGTTTTCAAAGTTTTTAATTTCAGAGGCACTCCATTCTTGTTGCCTTATCAAGTCCCTCTCAAAGTGGGAATTGCAGAAGTCCTCAGATAGATTGGTAGTGTATAAGAGGCAGAGCTGATAGGCAGGCGTAAAGGGACTATTTTACCTACAGTTACCATAGCCCATCAATTTATAATAACCAAGGGAGGTTGGAATTGTTTTTAAGACTTTCTCAAATCTTATCATTTGTCAACTGCAATATCCAAGTGTGCTGATTCAAAAGACTTCTTCAATGACATGTTTAGAAAGAGAGCAGTGTGTAGAGGTAGACCCCATCAATTTCAGTTTCCTGAAGACCACATTAGAAATGAGTTTAATCTAGATGAGTAGGAGCTGAGGAAGGAAAAATGGGTGGCTTATAAGAAAGCCTTAGATTTTGTACATCAGTTTGCTTCCAGCTATGACCCATTGTCTAGCTTTTTCCCTTTTGAGGAGAAAATAAAGTTCTTAATTGTTTTCTTTGAGGATGTAATGCAGACTCTAAAAGAAAAGAGGGAGGTTGTGATTAAAAGCAACTCTGAAAAGGAAAGAGCGGTTCTAAGTACGTCTGCCTCCACTAGAGCAATCCCTCCTGGTGATTATACTTTGCACAAGAAATCTAATTATAGTGTGATGATGCCTACAATAGGGGAGCCCTCTACCTCCAAAGGAAAGAGGAAGATACAAGATGTCATTGACATCCAAGAGAGCCCAAATAAGCAGAGAGTAGGAAAATAAGTACAATCTGATACACACATGTACTCTCCATTCCAATCCCCTATTCACATAGGATATGAATAGGCAGTAGCTAAGCAACTGATACAATTAGGCAGTCTAGGAGAAATAGCCTACAAATATGAAGTAGAAGAGGGAATGCCAGAGGAGCCCCTTGCTGCTGAAATAAACATCACTACCAATGAATTTAAGGGCCAAGAGTGGGATCCTAAGATCAAATAGGCTAGTGATGACTTCTTGGTAGACAACAATTTTGTTACATCAGGAGCATTTATGCAGTTTGTATGGAAGCAAAATATAGACATATACAATGCAAGATGTGAGAAGAGAAAAGGTGAGCAGCCTCACAAAGATCCAGCTCTAGTGGAGGATGAAATAAAGCAAAAAATGATGGATGAATTTAAGACCATCACTCCTGAGAAAGGAAGAGATATGGTGGCACAAGTTGGAGTGCTCATTCTCCCTGAGTGGGACATAGTAGATGCCCTGGTACTAGAGGTAGTGAGAAAAGAAACCAAGCCCATGGAGGGAATCACTTTCAGCAAAGATAATGTTGCACTTGTCATGTGGTCTCTCAAGAGAGATGAGAATAAGAGAAGTAAAGATACCCTAGGGTCAAGCTACCTTGGTGCAATGATAGTGAAGACAGTGCATAACACAGGGGTGGTAGAAGCTGCTAGCACTGTGCTAGAGACTACAAAATTTAGTGTTGCAGTACTAGAAAGGGAAGCTAAAGAAAAAGTAGACCTTCAAGTCAAGTTAGAGACAATTTTGAAGGCTTATAATAGTGCTAAGGAGGAAGTAAGAGGTAAGGATAGCATCATTGCTAAGTTGCAGAGCCAGTTGACGGGACAGTACCATCAAGGTGAGTCTTCAACATTGATGATCTCCTCTTCTCCTGCAAGCCCTCCACCTACCAACCCCATCATTGAGTTCCCACCATCTCCAGCACCTTCTAGCTCTCAAATGGTTGAGATTACTCCTCAAGAGTTAGAGAATTTAAAATAGGCTCATGCCTTGTATGCAAAGAAGTATGAGGAAAGAGTAAGGGCTACTATCTCAAATTTTGTAGATACCATGAGTGCTTCACTGTTACATAACAATATAAGCAAGATTTTGGATATGTGGAATGAGCTCAATGGAGATAAGGCTATTTTGACACCTATTTTTGACAAGTGGAATCCTAGAGAGTAAGACTTGGAGCTTATTTGTGTATCTTATGATGAAGCAAGGGTTGATCCTATTATGAAATCCACTTGTGACACTACCAAGGACTTAGTAAAATTAGCATAAGGGGTGGATAATGCTGACAGAAAAATCAATTTGTACAAAAAGGAGTATGCTAAGTAGGTTTTTGAATTGCTCCCAAGAGTTTTTGTCAGCCCAGATTAGCTAAAGGACAAACAAGTATGGCTTAAGGAATTAGAGGCCAAACTATTAAGCAGAATAAAAGGAATTGTTGATTTAGATGATGCTTCCTTTTTTGTTGTAACAGTTCAGGAGATAGAGAAAATAAAATCTCATTATGGTTTTCTCAATTCAAAAGTCAACAAGATGAGAAATTCCTAGAAGAGGTTAACTAAGGCAAAGGCAAAAGTGCTTAATTTTGCATGGCCAACTGATGATGTGTAGAATGAGTGGACTAGAAAATATGCCATCCAGGATGTAGAGCAGTTAGAGGGCATTCCTGAATAGTTAGAAGAGGTTGCAACCGGACAGCAACTAGAAGAAGCTGCATAAGTTGAAAAGGACTTGTAACTATTTTTTTTAAAAGGCTTTGTAACTTCTTCTAGAAAAGAAATGATTGTAACAAATTCTCCTAGGAAAGTCCGAAGCTATGTGCATCCATATTGTTATAAATGGATACCAGGACTAATAGAAAAGAGGATCGCAAAATAATTGTAAGAAAATGCTATCAAAATTTATCTGAGCTTTTCTAAGTTTAATGGAGAATATTCAAAAGTTTTTGTAATACTTTCTTGAAGATAATATCAATATACAGACCATCAGCTTTGAGTGAAAACTTTGTGTCATCTTCAAATGTGTTTGTAATTGTTTACTGTTTCATTCTGAATAATCCAGGGTTATTTTGTTTGAATAGAGTTGTAAGGTAACTTTTAGTAGATATTCTTCTTGGCTTTTCTCTTCAGGAGGGGAATTAAATATGCAAGGATTATTTCTACCAGTAAATTCTCTATAGGATACTTTGAATCTTGATGAGAATAGTTTAATTTGGTATGCATAAATTCTTGTGTGTGTCAGGCATATATAGGGATCAACAGAAGCCGAGCCAATGGGATGTTTAAAGATATCTTGTTTGGGGAGTATTGTTTGAATTTAGATGACTTTGTGACCTTGGATAAGGCACTGGTATAGATTGAGGTTGTCTATTACATGTTTTGTAGGTCAAAATACTAAATATGAGTATAATTTTCATTCCTTTGTTTCAGTTAGTTTCAAGGTGATTAGATGAACTGGTTTTCTGGACTGGTTTGCTGCGGATTTAGCTTTTGAAAGTGTGAATTTGGTTCACAAAGGTATACCTGCCTGGACTTTGAGTATGTCTGAAGTGTAGAAGGTTAAATCAAACCTTGTCATATGTTGTCGTAAGAGTTTCCTTCCCTTTAATATCTCTTCTGCATAGGGTTTAATCATTTTATTATAAGGATGTTGAAGTGAATTAGATTTTGAAGACAACAAAAGTGGTGACTCTGCTAGGGAGAGTCACATTAAGGATCCAAACATAGATTTGTGCTTAAGTTGTAAAGAGAATCATTGTGTTTGTAGAATTCCTACTTATTATTCTAAAGCTTGTTTTCATAATTACCATATTCTTGTGGGTGGCGACTCTGTTATTTTGGAACCAGTCCTTAAGAATTATAAATCATTCTAAAAGGAGAACAAGCATAATGCAAGGAGGGAAAAACACTAGATCATTCATGAAGAAGCATCCTCATGAAACTTTGTAGGAAGGTTTGCCAGAGTAGTCACGAAGAGGCTAGAAGAGATCAATGTTACACAAGCCATCAAATGCTACTTGGGTACAAAAGAATAATAATACTGGTAAGATGCTTGATCGACCTGTTTATGCAAAGTCTAATTCTTCTTCCAAAGGTTCTGAACAAGATATATTAGGTTTCCATTTTGGATTGTTTGGAAATATTGATAATGCACATGTTTTAAATCAAGATCTATCCCATGTTAGTGTCTCTGCAAAAGATAGGACTAGTTCAAATGTAATTAGACACTTCGTGCCTAGAACAATAGAGGGAAACATTAGTTTGATTGACATAGATCAAGTCAATTTATCTGACTCTGAGGAGGTTTTCCCCGATGAAGATAAAGTGTCCCAAGAGATTGAAGATTTGAATAGGAGAGTTCACCATTTAATTTCCCTAAGAACCCAAAAGGAATTAAATAAGGAGAAGGAAGTCAAAGCTAAATTAATGGAGAGAGATAGGCTTCTTAGACAAATAGCTAACCTCGAAGTGCTAGCTAAGGAAAAAGAAAAGAGCAATGAGGAAGGCCATGTGATCAGAGAAATTTTGATCCCCAGAGCTAAGCAAGCATATAGGTCAGTAGTCCAACTAGATAGGGAAGTTCATAGTGATTCTCAGCTTCCTAGGACTAATGTGGATAAAGGAAAACAAAAATGGTGGATGATGGAATTGAATCTAAAACTATAGAGGAGATTTCTTATAGGTTGTTAGCATATGAGAGAGAAATGGAAAGAATGAGGAAAGAAAAAGAGGATCTTCAAATGGAACTAGAGAAAGCTGAATTGGAAGTGGTAAATCAGGAAGTAAAAAGAAAAATTAGTTACTTAAAGGATCCCCCTATCGTGTTTCCATTAGAAGACCTTAGTAAGCCTGATCCTCAACAAATTTCCCTTCCCCAAGTTAAAATTCAACCCATAGTGCCTGCTAATATAGCCTCAGTGAGTCAAATCCCTGTGAATAGTCAATACACCCAAGTATCTCACTTTCCAATTCCAAAAGTTAAAATGACCATGGGAAACAATAATGCTATTACCCCTTTTCAAAGGAGACCAATCAATTTAGAACAATATAGACAATTGTTCTTTGATGGGATCCCAGGATACCCTAATCATGTTCCTACTGAGTTAAAAGACAGACTCCATAAATTTGCTAGGAACAATGCAATTAGTGTTGAGGAACATTTAAAATATTTTGGGGACCTAATAAACGATTATAAGATAGTGGATGAAGATGTTATCATGAAACTGTTTGTCCAATCCATGCTTGATGATGCAAGAGATTGGTACAAAGGTCTTCCAGTTAATAGCATAGGGTCATGGGAGGAATTTAAAAATTGTTTTCAAGAGCAGTATGGTGATAAGACTAATGTGAGCTTCATCCTCAATGAATTCAATAACATCAGAAAGTTTGATAATGAAATGGTCACTGACTTCAATGCTAGATTCTAAAAGGCCATGCATAAATTGTATCAGGTGATGAGATTAGATGATAACATGTGTTTAAATACTTACTACAATGCATTTGATTCTAAGATGGCCTATATCCTGAGAGATAAGAATCTAGATAACTTGAGAGATGCTTTTAGAATTGCCATAAATGTAGAAAGTAATAGAAAAGCATTCGGGAAGTTAGGAAGAAGAACAGATTGTAGATTATGGCAAGAAACAAAATAGCAACCTAATAAAGTTGCTAAGGAGGAAGATAAGATAGAGAAGTTGGTTATTGCAATGAAGGATTTGACTACCAAGGTAAACAAAAATGACAAACCTCATTATAACTGGCAAGATAGACCCCCTAGATTGCATGACATGCCATATAATACCAATTGGAAAGATGGCTAACCCCAAAATGAGAAGCCTAAAATTGCCCAAAATTAGGACACTCCAGATCCTTTGAAAGGGAAAATTGTCCATAATATAGAAAATACTCCTTGGTGTATTGCTTGTGATGGACCACATTCTCCTCATCAGTGTGCAGTGGCTCAGGCTCTTAAAGAATCTATGAGACAAGAAGCTGAACTTGACATCAATATGTTTGAAACCATCATAGAAAGTGATGAGGAGTCTATACAAAGTGAATATAGTGATGTGCTAGATAATGAAAGGTTTGTTCAAGGACAACTAACCTTAGATTGGCATCCTACATTGAATGTGGTAACGATTGAGGATGAAGAAGTTCATCTTAGAAGGCCTAGTGAGGAAGAAGTTAAAAATCTCACTAAAGCTGCCATTGCCAAAGCAAAACAAAACTATAACTTGAGGAGCACTAACAAGGACACTGATCAGGGTGAACCTGGTTCCATGTTCATAAAAGAGGTCACTCAAAAGGGGGCAGCAAGTAGTGCCACTACTATTCCTAAGATTGGTCAAGAAAAAGGGGAACAAGTTAAAGATTTACCCAAGAGTACAAATGATAAAAACATTGGTGATATACAAGGAGCTGCCGCAGTGAAAAAGGCAAGTCAGCTCAAGACAGAAAGAGTTAGAGCTAGTACTGAAATAAGCAATAGTTCTACATTTGACATGGCTCAAGATCTTACTCAAATGAAGGTCATTGTCCCATTAGTAGAATTATTGAAGATTAAAGAACATAGGGATGAAACTTTGTCTTTATTTTCTAATATATTTGATAGTGACACAGTCTTATCCACTGGTTCAGCTAGAATTGGAAAGGATCAAGAGTTCCAAACCCTAGAGGTTTATGTTGGAACCTCTATCACTCAAGAGCCTTCACAGGTAGATCCTTTCTATGTTACTTTGTTAGTAACCAACCAGTTGATAAAAAACTGCATGATAGATTCAAGAGCTACTGCTAATGTAATGCCTTATGGTGTTATGAAAGAATTGGGACTGTTAGTAATCACTGTATATGGAAAATGCTATGCCATGGATAGCAGGGAAGTACCTATGATAGGTACAATGAAAGATGTTGAGGTAAAAATAGCAGCATTCCCTAAGGTAGCTTATAAAATGGATGTTATTGTTACTGATACCAAGCCTCATTATGGTATGTTACTATCTAGGCAATGGGCAGCAGTAGTAGGAGGAAATGTTCAACTGGACTTATCCTATGCCACCATTCCAATCAATAGAAATCAAGTCAAATTGTACAGAGAGCCACGTGCTCCTAGGGTAATTGAAAATGTAGACCCTAATATGCTCAATTGTATGATTGATGTAGATCTTGATAACTTTAGACTTCAACCAATCTTACCCCAATTGAAGAATAATGACCCCATTATGGTCGAATTAGAAGCACAACAGTATGGATTATGGTAGATGTATTTTGATGGAGCTTGCTCCAAAGAAGGATATGGAGCAGGGGTTCTTTTTGTATCCCCATCAGGTATAACTTTTAAGTATTCATTCTTATTGGCCTTACAGTGCACAAATAATATTACAGAATATGAAGCTTTATTATTGGGGCTTGAAGTTGCAAAGAAGCATGGAATCCAGTTGTTGACAGTGCTAGGGGATATAGAATTGGTTGTTTCTCAGGTAAGATCCAAATATGCATCCAAGAATGATAGATTAAAGAGATATAAACATGCAATTTGGGATGTTATTGAGAATTTTAGTGCATTTTCTATTAATTGGATAGAGCAATCAAAGAATATTATGGCAGATTTCCTAGCTAATGTTGCCTTGAAAAATGATGATGCAACACTAACCGATATTTCCACTGTAGAAATAAAATCTAGGCCTGCTATTCCTGATAATGTGTACAATTGGCAAGTTTTTGCTGATGATGAAGACATTCTTAGGTTCATCCAATGTGTTGATGATTATGATGGACAGAAGATTGATTGCAATGCACTGGTGGAAGTGGTTGATAATAGGGAAACAGTGTTTGGAAATGATTTGGTCCAGTTGGAAACCAACGAAATACCTAAAGGGCTGGTAGAGCTGGAAAGCATGTTCAGTTACAATGATAGTCACTTACATCAGTAGTCTACCACCGAGTTGGAAGAATTAGAGGAGGTAAATCTGGGGACTGAATCATCCCCTAAGTTAGTATACATTGGGAAGAAATTACCCCCTCATGTCAGGACTAACCTTATTAATTTATTGAGGAAATATAAACATGTTTTTGCTTGGTCTTATGAATACCTAAAGGCGTATAGACAAGATCTTTTTTAGCATGAAGTTCCTTTCCAGATGCTAAGCCTTTTAGACAGAAACATAGACCCATTAATCCCCTATTAGAGACTAAGATGCAGCAAGAGTTGACTAAATTAAGAGAAGGGGGTATTATCAAACCTATAAGACATTCTTCATGGGTCTCCAATCTGGTCCCAGTAAGAAAGAAAAATGGGGACATTATATTGTGTGTAGATTTTAGAAATTTGAATGTGGCTTCCTTGAAAGATAACTACTCTTCCCCAAATATGGAAGCCATGCTGTAGAGAGTGACTGGTTGTGACCTTTTATCCATGATGGATGGTTTTTCAAGATACAATAAAGTGTTATTGAAGGAATCTGAATAGTTTAAAACTGCCTTCACTACTCCATGGGGAAACTACCTTCACTACTCCATGGGGAACATATGTCTATATGAGAATGCCATTTAGACTGAAAAATGCTGGAGCTACATTTCAAAGAGCCATGGATGTAACCTTCAAAGAATTCATCAATATCATCATGGTGGTTTATCAAGATGATCTAACCTATTTTTCTAAGAAGGCTGATGATCATTATGGACATTTGGAAAAGGTGTTCAATAAAGCCTTGGAATTTGGTGTGTCACTGAATCCCAAGAAATGTCATTTTGGAGTCACTGAAGGAAAGCTATTGGGACACATTGTTTCCAAGGAAGGGGTAAGGATAGACCCTGAAAGAATTGAAGCAATAAACAAGGTGTTTGAACCAAAGAATGTAAATTTTGTTAGGAGATTCATTGCAAACTTTGCAGAGATAGTGAAGCCTATTGTCAAGTTTCTCAAGAAGGATACCAAATTTTGTTGGGATCAAGAAGCCTCAAGGGCTTTTGCTGAAATTAAGAAGGTCATTCAAGAAGCACCAATGTTAAAATCTCCTGATTACAGTAAGCCCTTTTCTCTATTTTCTTTTGCCTGATATCATACAGTACCTGCAGTATTGTTACAAAAGGATAATGAGGGATATGAACATCCCATAGCTTTCTACAGCAAGTCTTTGCAAGCAGCAGAATTAAAATATGAGACCATGGAGAAACAAGCTTATGCTTTGGTTAAAGCTATCAAGGCTTTTAGGTCATATCTGGTAAATGAAAATATCATTGCCTATGTCCCACATGCTGCAGTTAAGGATATTTTGTCCTAGTCTGAGGTTACAGGGAAAAGATGCAGATGGATTAATAGAATTCAAGAATTTGACTTGGAGATAAAGATCACCAAATTAGTGAGAGGTTTAGGTTTGGCTAAGCTCATGACTGAGTCTAATCTTATGAATGTTTAAATACATAATGTTGAAGTCAGAGATACTTCAGTCACTAGGATTGAAAGGCAACCTTGGTACTCAGAGATAGTTCGATTCTTAAGAGATGCATCATTCTCGGAAGGAATGACACATAATCAAAAAAGAACTCTAAAACTTAAGTCACAAAAATATGTGCTCATTCAAGGTGATCTGTTCTAGAGAAAAAGAGATGGAGAGTTACTAATGTGTTTGGATGAATTCCAGGCTAAATGAGTATTGACTGAAATGCATGATGGAGTATGTGGGGGTCATTATTCTGCTAAGACAACTTCTGGTAAGATAATCTGGGCTAGATACTTTTGGCCCACCTTATTCAAAGATGCTCATACATATGTCCCGAAATGTGACCCATTTCAGAAGTTTTCATCCAAGTTGAAGTATGAAGGAGTCTTACCCCTGAATCTAGTCACAGTGGAAGCCCCTTGATTTTATTGGAGAGATTGTTGAGAGGTTAGGAAGAGGTCACAGATGGATCATAGTAGCCATTGACTATTTCACCAAATGGATAGAAGCTATTCCTACAAGAAGAGCTACAAGTAAGGTTGTCATTGATTTCCTGATGGATAATGTAATAACTAGGTTTGGAATACTTCCTAAATTGGTAATGGACAATGCCATGAGTTTCAGGTTAGAAGAGTTTGTAGGGTTTTGTATCAGTCATGGAATACTCATGTCTTACTCTTCACCTTATCACCCTCAGGGGAATAGACAAGCAGAATCCAGCAATAAAAGCCTTTTGAATATCATCAAGAAAATCCTGGAAGAAAATAAGAGATCTTGGGATCAAAAATTGAAGTTAGCTCTATGGGCAGATAGAATAATAGTCAAGAAGGCCATTGGAATGTCACCTTTTGAACTGGTTTATGTTACTCAAGTCAGATTGCTAATGAATAATCTTCTTCCAGTTTACAAGTTCTTGCAAGATGAGGACATGGAGCTATCTGAACCTATGGAAAACAAAATGATCCAAATTGTGGAGGTGGAAGAGCTCAGAGCTTTAGCTCATAAAAGAAATCAGAAGATCCAATTGCAGCCCAAATACCTTTTTGATAAAAGGACATCATTAAGGAAGTTTCAAATTCATGACATTGTTCTTCAGTGGAATGCAAAAGGACAGGACAAGGGAAAGCATAAAAAATTTGAATCATTATGGATTGGCCCTTTTGTGGTATGTGACTTAAATGGTAAGGATTCATATTTTGTGAAGAATATGAATGATGAAATACAAGAATTTCCAGTGCATGGACAATTCCTGAAATATTATTTCTCTTGATGTCCATGCATAGTACGTCCTTTGTTTGTATATATTTTGCTTCTTTCTTATTGTTTTCTTTGGGTCTGTGTTTTGATCTATTTCCCCAGAGTTTCTGAGTTTCATTGTGTTGACCTTGTGATCAACCATCCCCAGTCAGAGCCGATGTTATCACTTTTAAAAAAATGGGTTTTCCTTTCCCATAATCGGCTAAGTTTTTGAAATTTTGAATTGGATGCGCTATCAATTGCTTCAGCTCTGTGTTAGGTCCTAGGGGTTTAGGGTTTTAATTTTAAATCATTCAATATTTTATCAAACAAACCCTCTAGTTTCTATTTCTTCGTTACTTTATCCACTTAAGTAATAGGTCTTGGGGTCATGGGAGGTGTCCCCCCCTTGTCATTTGCCTAGGTGGTTATTTGAATTAATCATAAAATTTTATGCCTTATGTATTCTCTTCCTAATGTTGTTGAGCCCAGTAAGTTGTGTGTAGTTCTCAGGTAGATCTATGGTTTTTGCTATTTCGTTAGGCAAAGTTGCACATGGTTTAAGACTCACAAAATGGAAAAAGGGAGAAGCATTCTAAATGGCACTTTTGGTTTGGTTTAATGAGGTTTCATCTTGTCCAAGATCCAATGGCTGGCATTATTTCACAGCTTGAACTTGCAAGTGAAATACCTTTAGTGAAATGGCGAAAGAGTCTAGTGGCACCCTGCATGCAAAATTTTTTTAAGTGACTAAAAGGTGTTCAAGTCCAATCCGATCCAATGGTTCACGCTATTTTGCAAGATGAAGATGCTCAATAGTTAGCTTTCACGAAGTACCGAAATGACATGGCACTCCAAGCAGACAGTCTAGCTAGTCTAGAGAGTGAGTAAGATGATGGCACGTGGTAGAGGCCATAATAGTCAATAAGGCAGGTCTAAGGGTTAAAAGGTGGGTCCCAGAGGTGAGTCATGCCATGGGATAAGAAGTGACCTGGCAGATATAGGTGGCAAGGATGAGGTGGAATCTAGTGTTTTCTCTCAGCGAATGAAAAACTGACATGTCAGCTTTGAAAGTGACTAGATGCCAGGTGTTTGAAGTTGAGTCAGAGGGCCCACATCTATCAGATTCAGTTCAGATTGTTAAGCATCAAGCAAGTCAAGAATAATCTAACGGCCCACGTGAATTCACAAAGGTAAAATGCTCATGTTTTATGCCCCGCAAAATGGTGAAAAAGTTTTTCATCCCCAAAGACACATAAAGCATGAGGTTAAAGGAGGATCAACTCCGTTTTGATCCAATGGCTGGTGTTATTTCATGGTCGTGAACCAACCGAAGGATATGCTTCGCAAAATTGTGAAAAGAAGAGAGGGTATCCAGGTGTCATGCTAGATGGTGACATGTCCATGGACACATGGTTTCAGAAGAAGTTGAGGGCCCACCAAGGTGTAACCGGCGGTGTAAGGGAGAGACACATAGTTGACATTGAACTAGGCTTGAACGGTTTTCTAAAGCTAATTGTTGAGTGCCACATGGTAGTCAGTAACCAATGAAAAAGCAGCATAAGTAAAGCAAGCATAAAAGTTTCCCTTAAAGGATGGTCATCTCTGATCTGATCCAACGCTTTGTGTTGTTTCGTGGCCTAAAGTTGAAAGATGTTTAAGCCTCACAAAAAGGCAAAAGATCGCTAGCAGTCAAGGTAAAGGCGCGATTAATGAAGGTGTTGATGGTTTTGGTAAGAGTTAAATGCTGAGCAGTTAGAGGTCCATCTAACATCTGGTGTGGCTTCATGAAGGAGAAGTGCTCAAAGGATAAAGCCCATGAAATGGCGAAAAGGAGGTGGGGCCCAAAATGAAGGCAAGGTTGTTAAGTCCATGTAAAGCCTGATCAAGTTTCTTTTGATCAGACAGTTGGCGTGATTTCATTTAACAAAATTGCCCGAAGGTTATGCTTCATGAAACAATGAAAGAGTGAAAGGGAAAGAATGTGCAAGAATGTTGTGACTCGTTGGAGTGAAAAATTTGAATTCTCTCAGGAATTCAATTCTAAAGGGACGACCAAAGCATGTAGTATTAATGTCGCAGTTAAGAGCCTGGGTACCATATATGATCTCTTGTCGATTGTGTAAAGGTATCATTCAAAAGAAGTGTTGCAGAGGAGCAGATACAGAGCTATTTTCTTCAAAGACAGAGCAAGTCAATTCAGTTGTAGAGTGGATTCCTTTGAGCTAAAAGTAGGTTTTCTTGTACTCTTGTGTGGCAGTTTCTTTGTGGTGTTTTAATTAAGGTCTTGATTTGTCATAGAACCAGTCGGGGGTAGTATTTTAATTGCTTGCATATCTTAAAAATGGCACCTAAGAGAGAATTTTCTGGGAAAGTTAATTATCAAGAGAGGGCCATTTGTGATGATTTTCTTGAGTAGTTGACATTGTCAACTAATCAGGTGTCAAAAGTAAAAGAATTAGTGCCTAGAGCTCCTCATTTGAAAATAGGAGAAGGGTTGTATGATAAGGGTAACTGGTTGAGAGATCCATAGGTTGGGTTGTTTGGGTTGGGCTTATTCAAAGTTGGATTTGGAATGAGAAATTCTCCAGCCCCACAGAATACCATATGGGAGTTAGATGTAGGGAAGCTTGTAGTTCCGAGAGTATTCATGGATATGGATCTATTGACTCAAATTGCACATAACTATGATCCAGTCACAAGGAGCATTAGGGACATAAATGGGAAAGCCCTTATTGAAATCAATAATGAAGAATTCAGAAGTGCTTTTGGGCTTAATGAGTTTACCAATTTTTTGGAACCCATTAATTTCTAATCATTAGCTCAAATATACAGTGCACAGAGGAACCACCTTAGAAATGGGTCTCTTAAGGAATTTTTTGTGAAGATAGGTTGGTTGATAGTTGTAGGACCCAACACTGAAGAGCCCTTTTCATTGAGTCTATTCACCCTTAGGGCTAAGGGAATGTATTGGTCACTTTGTTAGATTTTGGGAGAAGATGTTGAGGCAAATATGCCCTGTAGACGTCTAAAAATGGTCAACGCTTACGGAGTCATACTTTAACATTTGTGCATTGCCTTATTTTAGGGTTTTTGTGTCGCATTAACATTTCTCCTATGATTTTCACTTGGTCTTTATCATTTGAGAGCATCGAGTCATTCTTCTGCATTCTTCATTCATCTCACCTTTGAATTAGGTCTTGTCGACAACAATCTTTAGTCATGATTTTGGTCAATCTTATCCTGTCGCATCAATGTGCATGTTCATTTGTCATCATTTTGGACATCATCAATCCTAATTAGGGTTTTGTCCCCTTTTCAATCTTGTCATCTTGCGATCGATTTGTCATCGATCATGGTCATTTTCAAATCTTATCATCATGCGATTGATTTTGTCATCGATCGTGGTCATTTTCAATCGTGTCATCTTGCAATCTATTTTGTCATCGATCCTTGTCCTCTTGTCAACTTTGTCATTTTGCGATCGATTTGTCATCGATCATCGTCATCTTCTCAATCATGTCAATTTGGATCAATTAGTCATTGTTCCTCATCAATTGGCACCTATCAATTTGGTCTCTTTATCAATCTTGGTCAGTTTGTCAACCAATCTCAATCATTTGTCAACATTGGTCTTTTATCAAGTCAAAATCATGATCAAATCAATCCTACATCAATTATCTTTAATCATGACCTAATTGTCATCCTTGCGTTGCTAATTCATCTTCTAGGGTTTCATGATTTATTCATTTAACCCTGTTTGTCATTTCTCCCTCTAGGATTAATAATATATTTATTTATCCTAAGTCTTCATGTCAAAATTAAATGTTTATTTAATTGGATAACTAATTATTCCTCTTTTTGTGAATTAATTAATAAATGACAAATTATTAATTAATTTACCTAATTTCTCCTAATTCCTAATTTCGTAATTTTCATCAATTTCTAATTCCTAATTTCCTAATTTCTATTTCATCTATTTTTTAGTTCTCTCCTATTTTCCTCCTAATTTCATGGGAATGATATTTCAAGTTGTCATAATTTGTCATAATTGACAATCAATCAATTTTGACATAGAAATTTGTCATAATTTTGTCATAATTATCAATCAATCAATCTTGCATAGAAAGTGCAAATTTGTCATAATTTGTCATGTTTGTCATTTTTGATTTGAAGTTTCCATTCGAATCAAATTCATGCTAATCTTGTCTTTTCTCCAATTTGTCTATAAATTGGATGAATTTCTTCAATCAAGGCCCCTGATCTCTGGTCGAATCAATCATGCTTCTAGTACCCTTATGCTGTCATCTCGTCTTGTCTACTTGCTTTTACATCATGCTTATGCACTAGTAGGTGAGATCCACAAACAAAGCTATTTGAAGGAGAAAGAAGGACAATGGAGCCACATGAAGGAGACATTCAAATCTGCATTTGGTTTGCTTAGTTTTCAATCTTGAATGTTTTTCTTTCATGTCTTTATTGAGTGTTTTTAGGATTGATCATTGCATTTGAGCTTTTGTGATTGAGCTAGACTAATGTTCTTATTGCTTTGATGATTTCCTGATTCCTAGCTACATTAATTAGTGAGCCCGATGTGAACTAACCCCCTAATCATGCTTTTGAGTGCTTTTGAGATGATTTGTAGGTCAAAAACCTAAGAAACAGGGTAATGTAGGGCTTTCTGAGAACTTTTGCACCTGTGTAGAAGCATTTTGCGCCTGTGTCAAGCATTCTGTGCCTATGTCAAAGACTTCTGCACCTATGTCAAAGGGATATGTGCCTATGTTGTATCATTTTGGGCCTGTATTGCATCATTTTGTGCCTGTGTCAAGCATTCTGCGCCTATGTAAGTCCAGAAATAGAGGTAAAAAGGTAGTGTTTTTACTTGCAAATTGGTTTGTTTTACATTCTATTTCTACTTTTTGGTTTTATGGTACTGATTCTTTGTGCAGCACCTTGGCGTTATGCATGACAAAGACAACAAATGAAACTACTAACACATTTTATGCAGGTTCGATAGTCAAAGACTAAACATATCAAACGTCTAACTTGGGTTTTGCAGGTTGCCTTGGACTACAACTAAACTTTGTGTTTGAAATTCATATTTAGGCACCTAGCATGATTTCTAAATAGGTTGGAATGAGAAAGAAGGACAATGGAGCCACATGAAGGAGACATTCAAATCTGCATTTGGTTTTCTTAGTTTTCAATCTTGGATGTTTTGCTTTCATGTCTTTATTGAGTGTTTTTAGGATTGATCATTGCATTTGAGCTTTTGTGATTGAGCTAGACTAATGTTCTTATTGCTTTGATGATTTCCTGATTCCTAGCTACATTAATTAGTGAAGCTGATGTGAACTAACCCCCTAATCATGCTTTTGAGTGCTTTTGAGATGATTTGTAGGTCAAAAACCCAAGAAACAGGGTAATGTAGGGCTTTCTGAGAACTTTTGCACCTGTGTAGAAGAATTTTGCACCTGTGTCAAGCATTCTGTGCCTATGTCAAAGACTTATGCACCTATGTCAAAGGGATATGTGCCTATGTTGCATCATTCTGCACCTGTGTTGCATCATTTTGCGCCTGTGTCAAGCATTCTGCGCCTATGTAAGTCCAGAAATAGAGGTAAAAAGGTAGTGTTTTTACTTGTAAATTGGTTTGTTTTACATTCTATTTCTACTTTTTGGTTTTATGGTACTGATTCTTTGTGTAGCACCTTGGCATTACGCATGACAAAGACAACAAATGAAACTACTAACACATTTTATGCAGGTTCGATAGTCAAAGACTAAACATATCAAATGTCTAACTTGGGTTTTGCAGGTTGCCTTGGACTACAACTAAACTTTGTGTTTGAAATTCATATTTAGGCACCTAGCATGATTTCTAAATAGGTTGGAATGAGAAAGAAGGACAATGGAGCCACATGAAGGAGACATTCAAATCTGCATTTGGTTTGCTTAGTTTTCAATCTTGAATGTTTTGCTTTCATGTCTTTATTGAGTGTTTTTAGGATTGATCATTGCATTTGAGATTTTGTGATTGAGCTAGACTAATGTTCTTATTGCTTTGATGATTTCCTGATTCCTAGCTACATTAATTAGTGAACCCGATGTGAACTAACCCCTTAATCATGCTTTTGAGTGCTTTTGAGATGATTTGTAGGTCAAAAACCCAAGAAACAGGGTAATGTAGGGCTTTCTGAGAACTTTTGCACCTGTGTAGAAGCATTTTGCACCTGTGTCAAGCATTCTGTGCCTATGTCAAAGACTTCTGCACCTATTTCAAAGGGATATGTGCCTATGTTGCATCATTCTGCGCCTGTGTTGCATCATTTTGTGCTTGTGTCAAGCATTCTGTGCCTATGTAAGTCCAGAAATAGAGGTAAAAAGGTAGTGTTTTTACTTGCAAATTGGTTTGTTTTACATTCTATTTCTACTTTTTGGTTTTATGGTACTGATTCTTTGTGCAACACCTTGGCATTATGCATGACAAATACAACAAATGAAACTACTAACACATTTTATGCAGGTTCGATAGTCAAAGACTAAACATATCAAACGTCTAACTTGGGTTTTGTAGGTTGCCTTGGACTACAACTAAACTTTGTGTTTGAAATTCATATTTAGGCACCTAGCATGATTTCTAAATAGGTTGGAATGAATGTATGTTTTCTTTAATTGTTGAGTTTGACATTGGAGTAGGAGAGTATGCTCTCATCCTTCTTAGGGTGATCAAAAATCTAGATCTTCGATACCATGCTCATGTTTTGATTGTGTGTCACCTTTACAGGGCCTGCCTTCCTGACCATTTTCTTTTGCAAGCAAGTGACAATCGTGAGAAGGGAATGACCCAAAGTGAGTATGGCTAGAATACCTTGGCATTCTAACTCACTATAAATAAATACCTAATGAGCGAAAGCTTTGAAGGAAGGGTTACGTGGGAATTGTAGTTACTTGGGAAGTGATGACCCTTGAACTCTTTCTCATATCAACACCTAAGTAGGACCTCATGGTCTAAATCATGCTTGCATGACTACATTTGTTTGGTATCTTGGTGGGCTTAATGTCTCAATCACACTTGTGTGACACCAAGGAGTAATGCTTAACAGAAATCCTTACTAAACACCTTGTATTTAGAGGCCAAAAATCCTTCTAGTTTCTTGAGAAGGAGGAGTTCAGATATTTGGAAGAGATAATAAGTTCGCCATGGGGAGATTTCCATGGGGACTGATGCTTCGCTGCCTTGAGAAGTGAGTGTCGTGGAGGGGAGCCCGTGGGGTCAAGCATCTATGTATTCTCCTTGAATCTCATAACGAGTCTACCTCTCAAGTACCTACTATCCTTACCTACCATAAGAAATGTGTGAATGAGCATGATTGTCTTGAGTCTAAGTTAAAATATCTTGTCTTCTTTGCTTGTCAAAAGTTGAGTTGTGTCTCATTTCAAAAACCAAGACAAATTGATTCAAAACAAGGTTAAACACAAGAGTATTTCATTCAACAAAGTTCAAAACACCATCAAACATGGTTGTCAAACATTTTTCAAAATCTTGTCTCAACATTCATGTCACTTAGATTTAAGTTCATCTTTTTGCAAATTCATTGTCAATTACCAAGGTTAAGTTTCACCTAGGTCATACTCCTTTGCATATCAATAAGGGTCATCCATTTTCATGTGTCATCTTGCATTAGAGTAATACCATTTCATAATTCAAACTTAGGTTGACATTGTCATACATTTGCATTTGCATACCCTAGGTCTCTTCATTAAGTTTAGGTTATTATCATATCATATTAGGGTCATTTCAATAGTAATTGTCCCTTTGCATATAGTGTCAAAACTAGGTATTGTTATACTTGAGTAATCCAAATCTTTGATAAACCCTAAGTCATTGTTAGGAAGCCTAGACCTTGTCAAACCTTTTCTCCTTTTGTCATTATTGTCATTTGGTCAAACCTAGCTTAGTATCCAAGCATATAGTGGAGACATTGTCATTTTGTCCTTTTTTCACTTGGTCTTTTTGTCCTTTGAGGTCTAGACATCATTTCAATTTCCTAAGGGTCTCTTTTTAGATTTGCATTTCAAAAGTTTGTCAAAATCTTGAAAAACAACAAAAACATTAAGTTGCATTGTCATCTTTTAGGTTACATTTGTCAATCCCATTAGTTGCATTGCATAGTGACATGTTTGTTGAAATGAGGTCTCAACCTTCTTACAAAGCCATGTCATCACAATTGAGCAATCAATCATGTCAATCCAATCTCTACATGTCTCATAACTTGGACCAAACTTATCACGATGATGTAAATGTCCAAATACAAAAACTAGAGGAGAAACTAGCTCAAGAAAATGAGATTTTGGAACAAAGAGTGAAAAACATTGAGAAGAATAGATCACAAATGTCCAAAATGTTTCAAAAATTTCCAAGTCAAAATCCAAAGATTGAGCCAATTGATGTAAGATCTCTTCTTGAATGATCAGACATACCAGCTCTCCTCTCACAAATAGAGATGATGAAACAATTTCAAGAAAAAGAGACAACAACAATTTCAACATTATGTGCCTCCACAACAAGAACAAGAAGGTACTTACTATCAATCAGATTTTCAACCAATGGTTCAACCAATTGTTCAACATATACAACCAATACAACCAATGGTCCAATTTCAACAATATGTCCAACCAACTATACAATGTCAACAAATGGTTCAACCAATGGTAGAATATCAATGTCAACAACCACAACCAAACATTCAAAAACAAAGGTTGCAACACACACCAACCCAAGTTTCAAACATGTTAGAACAATTGAACCAAGTCCAATATCAAAACATGACATTAGATCAGAACCAACTCCTTGCCAAACAGGTTCAAATTCTAGATACAACTATGTCAAAACCTCGAAAGAAAGGTGGCTTTATTGCAATGATCTTAAGGAAATTACCAAGTGAGTTATTTGAGGAAGATCAAAATAATACACTTATGTCTAGCAATGCCTCATCCCTTCACAAGCAAATTGACTCTCCAGTGGCATCTATCCCTACACCTTTAGAAGTTTCACAAGAACCTTCCATATGGTCCTCATCAAACAATACACCCAAGGATGAAATTACCCTAGGGCTATCCATAATTGATTGCCATGATAATCCAATTCATGATGCACATCCTTGTCATGTTTTAGAAATACAAGACCCAATGCCACCATGCACTTTATTGCCATTACCTATTTTAGAGGACCCCATTTGAAGTCCCTCTTCCTCATGTTCAAGCATTGATTTCTTGCTAGAATCCATCACAAATGTTCAGAGTGCATTTCCTTCATGCCAAACCATTGATCCCTTATCAGAATCCCCCATGCATATCCAAAGTCTAACCCCATGTCAAGAGGATAATTTAGAGAAAAAAGAAATGCGTGTTAAAATAGATCAAGATCAAGATCCTGAAACCTTATTATCCCATCCAATTGTTGACCAGGACCCCATGTTCCCAGATGCTCACAATGATTCCCCTATTCTTGTCCATCCTATCCAAAGCCCTATTGACACTCCATTCCCTAGGCAAGATCAAGATATCCTAGTTCATCCAATCCCAAACGATCCCCTTCCATTTCATGAACACAATGTCCTTTCAAATCCCATTGACATTCCACTTCCTAAGAAAGATCAAGGTATCCCTTCCCTCCCTTTTGATGATCCCATTAAAAGTCAATAGAAAAGCACCTTTAAAGAGGATTCCAATGATCTTCCTCCTTGTCAAGATCAAATTATTCCTTCAGATCCTCCACAAGATCCACTTGTTCCTCCATCTCCTTGTCCTAATGCTCCATATACACTCCAAGATCGTATTTCTTTTGATGATCCCATTATTTCTCCCATTCCATCTCTTGAAGAGCCTATCATTGAACCATGTCCACTACACAATCCTAGTCCCCCTCATGATCCTAATCCCCCTCATGATTCTAACGTGTCAATGCAAGATTTTCATGAACCCTTGACATGCATAATGGGTTCTTCCACTTTGGTGCAATCTGATCCACTTCAAGATCTTATTATTTCTCTCATATCATATCCACCTCATAATGGACTCGCGTCTTCTTCCCAAAGAAAAGAGTATCCTACAAGTCAAGATATTCATAAAGGCAAAGGAGTAGATCTCCATAAGAAATAATCCCTTTATATCAAAGAAAATGTTAAGGGTCATGTCTACACAACTCACTCACAAGATGTTGGTATCCCTCCATCAAAATCAAAACATATCCCTTCCCCATCATACCTTCCATCCATCTTAGGTCCTTATATTCCTTCGTCCTCTATGCAAGGTCAGCAAAGGCACACATCCTTGAGTAAATTTCATCAATCCAAAAGAATTCCACTTCATTCCTATCCATCCATGCATTCCTTTCCCCCTCCAAGAAATTTGGATGCCAAGTATAGAAGACATAAGTCTATAAATCCACATGTATTCAAGGATCAACATGTCCAATATAATTGACATGTCAAAACAAAGAAAAATATGATCTATAAAGAAAAAGAAATATCCAGAAGGCCACAAAGGCCCACTGAGAAAAACAAAGCAAAGTCAAAATATATATGGGTTCCTAAATCCCTTGTGCAAGCAATGCACTCCAATGAACCACAAAAGCATAAAAAATCAAAAACCATGTGGATCCCTAAGAAACTCCTTGAAGCACAAAAGCATAAAGAAACATCAAAATTGGCATCTACAATTTCTATTCCTCCATCCAAACCTTCCAAGTCTATTCCTCCATCACCTTCTTCATCCATTTTGGGCCCTTATGTCCCAAAATCCCAAGCTATTCCTCCATCCAAATCTCACAATCTGAGATCCATTTTTCCTCCATATGTCCACAAATCCCTAGCTATTCCTTCATCAAAATCTCCATATCCAAAACCCACTCTTCCTCCATCAGTCCATCACCCCTCAAGGTGTGTGCCAATGTCGATCTTGCCAACATTTCTATCCACTCAAGCATAGTTCTTCCAATACCCTATCCATTATCCAATGCATATTTTCCATCCTTTGATCCCTTTGATCCCATCCTTTGCATAAATCCTTGCCTTAGTTTCATCTCATTTTCTATGTCCTTATCCTACCAACGTCTTTGAGCATGCTTTTAAAGGTCATGGTCCATTTTTTTAAGGCTACTCTCCAAACAATAAAATGCTTGAGTCCTTCTTCCATCCCCTATCATGTGTCCATCTTCTTCTGAAAAAATCAAAAAAATTGAAAAAGAAAAAAAAAATTGAAAAAAAAGGACAAAAGAAAAAAGTAAAGCAAAAATAATTCGTCCACTGGTGAAAAGCTGGCAAACAGGCGCCTTAGGCAAGTACCATGATGAAAACCTGGCAAACAGGCATCATGCATAATTAATGAACTTCTTGCACACCACACTTGGGGGCAGGTTTCCTCCTTCAGATCCTATTGCCCTTCATTATCCTATTGAACCCTTGTCATTACCCTTCATATCCTATTGTCCCTCATGTCCACTTTCCCTTTCCACCTTTGATCTTGACAAGGCTGAGGATCATCATGAGCATCATGCATATTGTTTGCAGCTTTTAGTCTATCATAGATTTTGGTCTTTATCCATTTGCTTATTATAACCTTTCATCCATATTCCCTAGCTTATTGCAACTTTCTGCCACTATCCCTTAGCCTACCCTGACCTTCAGTCCATGTCCCTTATCCATTCTTGGTCTTTCTTATCCTATCCATACACTCTTTTTCATTCCTTGATCTTAATCTAACATAAGGATGCAAAATTTAAACATGGTTTCAAAAACCTCTTGACATGTCCCTCATGCCATGTTCCTGCTTTACATTGTCATATCCAGTCTCTTGTCCCATCACGCAATAGCCCTTGAAAGTTGCATCCGTATTGTCTCCATGATAAAAGGCCTTTGTCTTCCCTCTATCCACCAACATTTCAGAAAGCCTATTTATTCACCTGTCATATTCCTTGCCTTGCTAGACACTGGGGGCAAAATCATAAAAAAATTGAAAAATGTCCTAAAATAATTCAAAAAAAATTGAAAAATGTCCTGAAATAATCATAAAAAATTGAAAAATGTCCTGAAATAATCATAAAAAATTGAAAAATGTCCTAAAATAATTCAAAAAAAAATTGAAAAATGTCTTGAAATAATTCAAAAAAAATTGAAAAATGTCTTGAAATAATTTAAAAAACATTGAAAATGTCCTGAAATAATCCAAAAAAATTGAAAAATGTCCTGAAATAATCCAAAAACATCAAATAATGTCTTGAAAAAAAATAAAAAAATCCAAAAACATCAAATAATGTCCTGAAAAAATCCCTAAAAAGTCAAATAAAAGTCCTGAAAAAAAAAAAATGAACACAAAAAAATTATAAAAACTTGCAAAAACAAGAATTTTCCAATAAATCATCCCTTTGTGCATAGACAACTCGCTGAGAATACCTCCAATGACACACAATCACACACTGTACTTTAATGAAATCATGCATAAAACAGATGAACTTTTCAATCAAACTAAACATTCAAACTGATCAACATTGACTTATCAATCAAACATCAACATCAACCTTATCTATCCTTGTCAACACTATCATGGGTCTTATACAGGGTGTGGTATACTCGAAACTAGACTGTGTCCTATCTTAGATGGGGTGCCACATGTCCTAAAACCAGACAACATGATCGTCCTATCAGCACTTTCAACTTTTGACAATAAAGATCAAGATGTTTGTTTGACTTGTTGAAATTAGCGAGTCTTATTGATTTATCTTCAATCATGTTCCTGTGTTGCTCGATGATGTCACTGAGTGATTTAGAGTGATTGGGATGGTTCATGGTCCTTTTTTTGTTGTGATTGTTGTTTGTCTATGATGTGTTTGTCTTTTGCAAAAAGGGTTGCATTTCAGCTCTAGCCTTCAATGCCATGATGCTACGCATCCATTTTGCTACATTAAAATAAAGGTTCTCACCTACAAAGTGCATTACTGAAAGCAAGTTTTTCTTCGTTTCTAACCATCCTCTGTCTCATTTCTTTTTACTAACATTTCTTCCATCAGTTTGGATAGTCAGTTTGGTCTAGTGCTCCAATCTCCAAACACATATGTTGCATCCTGCATTCATTGGCTAGTACATTTGCATTATATCAAACATCACATCAAGCATCATATCAAGCATTTTATCCATTTCATATTATAAATGCATCAAAAATACATAAAAATATATCCATACATGTTCATAAATAGTGCATAAGTCATCCATACATAGAAAACAACTATAAGTCCTAACACATTGCATTCCATCATATCGATGCATATCACATATCACAATAATATCAGAGTACAAAATTGGATTGTTTGTCCTAAGTATGGCCACTATAAAATATCACTCTACATATGTCTCTGTCATAAAGGAGCATGTGCCTCTATCACTGGGTTCTCCCTTTGTCCTCCTCATCCCTGCCATGTCTCAAGGATGATGTCCCTCCTGGTCCTGGCTGTGGTGGTCTCATAGGTCCACTCACCCCTATGCTACTCACTGACCTCCAAGAGCGTGCCCTACTCTCTGTCCTTGATCATGCCTGATATGAGGCTTCTCTCTACTCTAGTGGAACTGCACTCTCATATAGTGTCCTCCAATGGTGTATCTCCTCTCTGGTCTCTACCAGCATCTATGCCATCACGTGCACTGGCATCCCTAATTGACCCAATGTACTCAGTGACTCTCTATTCTTCTCATTGTGCCTGGGCTACTGCTGCATCTCAAGCCGCTATAAGTTTGGCTATCTCCACTCTAAACTGATCTTGCTCTATCCTCAAGATGGTATTCTATCTCTCTAATGTCACAATTTGATCATGCTGACTTGCTATAGTAGCCCTGCACATCACCATCTCCTCTATCCTAGCTATCTCTGGCTCTATGGGTATATCCTGCAATGACTCCTGATCGCCTGAATCTAGCTCATAATCATCATCCCCCTCATCATCTCTATCCTCGTCATCCCCCTCATCCTCATCACCACCCTCATCCTCCACGCTCTCATCATCTCCCTCCTCCTCTCCAGCGAGTGGGAAGTCCTCCTGTCTCCTAGGTACTGGAATATCAAGATCTGTCAATGGCACTGGTCGTCATCGTGCAAACCATCACTCATACTCCTCTGTCATCCTAGCGTCCACCACATTTGATCTCCAATCCCATTGTCTCTATCATAGCTGTGTGAAGTTAGCATATGCTATGTGTGGTTGAATCATCCTCCCCCACTAACTCGTCTCCCTGTGAGATCAGGCAAAGTGTGCAGTCCCTCTAGGTACATCCTGCCTCTCTCCAAACTATCATTTGACTCTCTCTGGCAGGTACATCTCAATCACTCTCTGGTGATTCACTAGTCGCCCAATCAGGTATCTCTCCTATCTGCAATACGATAGCTCATCACTATCATCTGACCATCTAGGGCAATCAAGATATGGCCTCCATGTGAACTATCTCAATCTGTCTAGCTCATGTCACCAATACAATATGTATCCAAATAGACCCTGTCTCAGTGCTCCCCCATAGTAGTTCACATATGGTCAGTGTGGTAATACCTATCTCTCTGCAATCGGTTGACATATGGCTATGTGCTCAAATGCCCATACCTGTAACAATGTGACTCCACAGCTCAATGTCTGCACACCCTAATATGCTATCTAATGCAACTGAAAATATAGCATAGCCAATACACATGGTCCTCATGCGTACACCATCCCCTCTGTTGCCATCCACTCTAGCACTCTTCCCCATCCAATAGGGAATCCATGTCCTCATCTGTCCCCTACTAGTAGGCATGCTATCACCACTGCTATCACCACATATCATCGATCGTACTCTGATGCCATGGTCTCCCAGTCGATCTCCCTCTCCACGATATCCAAATCATCTATGTCACACTCAAATAATCTACACAATGCATCTCTCCCTATCACTGGGTCATACTCTATCATCTCCCCATGAATCAGAATGCAGAGGATTCACCATACATCCTTTAGTGTCACAATCGCCTCTCCAGTCACCAGATGGAATGAGGAGGTCTTCGAATGCCATCGCTCTGCCAATGCGGTAAGCAATCCTGTGTTTGCCCTAATCTTGGGCATGAATGTGATATAGTATATTTCAAGTCCTGCTAATGTATCTCTATCCATGCTTCTGAGTCTATGTCGTAACATGAAGCAGTCTAGTCGGTTCTCCCGCATGATCAATGGATACTGTCAACTCTACATCATAATTGGGGCACATTTTGTTAGTTTTAGGGTTTTCTCCTATGTGCTACATTTCCTTGTTTCATGTCCAAATCAGGGTGTTTCTACTCTATTTTAACCTATCCTACCCTTATCCCCCCTTTTCAGATAATTCGTATGCCATTTTTAACCAAATTAGGGTTGCCAAAACACAACTATGCCTATGTGACAAGTCCTACACCTGTGTAGCAACAAACTGCACCTGTGTACCCTACACAAGCATAGAAGACCCTACACAAGCATAGGATTCACCCTACACAAGCACAGAAGTCAGTTTTTGCATTTTCTATGGGCCCCGCAATGTCCCGCAAGCAAGTCAAATTCATGAAATTGGCAATATGGGTTTTTGAGATACATACCATTGCTCCCACATCGTCTGGTCATTTGTAAGTGCGTACATGTTCTGCAAGGTGATCTGCCATTGGAATGTTTGCCATCTCTCTGCAAGTGTCCTTTTCCAGAGCAACAAATCCTCTTCTTTGGCTAATGCAAATGAGCAATTTTCATTCTCTTCGTCTCATTTATAGGTCTTTGTCAGTGCATAGATGGATGTACACTCTCTCCATCTCATGTTGGTTGCAGTCTTCTATACCATCAATTGCTTATCCTTTGTGTATCCGATCTCTGCTTGTCAGTCCATTCGATCCTCTCATTTTTATCGATCAATTGGCCTCTTTTCTGCATGTTTCTGGCCAATTCCTCGAGGGGGCATGCATATGTCATTGTCAGTTGTCTACGGCATTTTCAGTATTGTTCTCTGAAACAACACTTAAACTTGCATTGTCTCAAAGAGGGGCAAAATGTAGACATCTAAAAATGGTCAACGCTTGCGGAGTCATACTTTAACATTTGCGCATTGCCTTATTTTAGGGTTTTTGCATCACATTAACATTTCTCCTATGATTCGTACTTGGTCTTTATCATTTGCGAGCATCAAGTCATTCTTCTGCATTCTTCATTCATCTTGCCTTTGAATTAGGTCTTGTCGACAACAATCTTTAGTCATGATTTTGGTCAATCTTATCCTGTTGCATCAATGTGCATGTTCATTTGTCATCATTTTGGACATCATCAATCCTAATTAGGGTTTTGTCCCCTTTTCAATCTTGTCATCTTGCGATCGATTTGTCATCGATTGTGGTCATTTTCAAATCTTATCATCATGCGATCGATTTTGTCATCGATCGTGGTCATTTTCAATCTTGTTGTCTCGCAATCTATTTTGTCATTGATCCTTGTCCTCTTGTCAACTTTGTCATTTTGCGATCGATTTGTCATCGATCATCATCATCTTCTCAATCATGTCAATTTGGATCAATTAGTCATTGTTCCTCATCAATTGGCGCCTATCAATTTTGTCTCTTTATCAATCTTGGTCAGTTTGTCAACCAATCTCAATCGTTTGTCAGCATTGGTCTTTTATCAAGTCAGAATCATGATCAAATCAATCCTACATCAATTATCTTTAATCATGACCTAATTGTCATCCTTGCGTTGCTAATTCATCTTCTAGGGTTTCATGATTTATTCATTTAACCCTGTTTGTCATTTCTCCCTCTAGGATTAATAAATTATTTATTTATCCTAAGTCTTCATGTCACAATTAAATGTTTATTTAATTGGCTAACTAATTATTCCTCTTTTTGTGAATTAATTAATAAATGACAAATTATTAATTAATTTACCTAATTTCTCCTAATTCCTAATTGCCTAATTTTCATCAATTTCTAATTCCTAATTTCCTAATTTCTATTTCATCTATTTTTCAATTCTCTCCTATTTTCCTCCTAATTTCATGGGAATGACATTTCAAGTTGTCATAATTTGTCATAATTGACAATCAATCAATTTTGACATAGAAATTTGTCATAATTTTGTCATAATTATCAATCAATCAATCTTGCATAGAAAGTGCAAATTTGTCATAATTTGTCATGTTTGTCATTTTTGATTTGAAGTTTCCATTCGAATCAAATTCATGCTAATCTTGTCTTTTCTCCAATTTGTCTATAAATTGGATGAATTTCTTCAATCAAGGCCCCTGATCTCTGGTCGAATCAATCACGCTTCTAGTACCCTTATGCTGTCATCTCATCTTGTCTACTTGCTTTTACATCATGCTTATGCACTAGTAGGTGAGATCCACAAACAATGCTATTTGAAGGAGAAAGAAGGACAATGAAGCCACATGAAGGAGACATTCAAATCTGCATTTGGTTTGCTTAGTTTTCAATCTTGAATGTTTTGTTTTCATGTCTTTATTGAGTGTTTTTAGGATTGATCATTGCATTTGAGCTTTTGTGATTGAGCTAGACTAATGTTCTTATTGCTTTGATGATTTCCAGATTCCTAGCTACATGCCCAATCACTACTTGCTAATGATTGCTCTGATTTTGATTCCTTCTCTTGCTGTAACATTTGATTATGCTTCTTTCATTACTGATGCTATCCATGGAGGGTTGGTAGGAATAAAAAATGGGAAGGTGGATAGGCCTTTCAGATGGTATTCACTCCTCATGCATCTATTTTTGTTCAAGGGTGGTGATTACTTTGCAAGTGGACTGGACCTCATAAAAGAGAAGGAGGGAGAAAAGATGCTAGTGCAACTATGGAGTACTGTGTTTTCATGGGACAGAGATGATGTTAGTTTCTTAAAATTTGATAAATATTTTGCATCAAAGATTAGGACTCTCCTCTGCTCTGAAAACCCAAGAATCCCCAATGTTCTTTTGGAATTTGTTAGACCAAAAGAATTTGCAGAAAGCATAAAGATTGTTCATAATTGGGATGATATTTACTTAAACCCTGTCTCCACAATTTTTAGAGTTTTTGGTTTCAGAGGCACTCCATTCTTGTTGCCTAATCAAGTCCCTCTCAAAGTGGGAATTGCAGAAGTCCTTAGACAGATTGGTAGTGTACAAGAGGCAGAGCTGACAAGGGGGGGTAAAGGGACTATTTTCCCTATGGTTACCATACCCCATCAATTTATAATAACCAAGGGAGGTTGGAATTATTTTGAAGACTTTCTCAAACCTTATCATTTGTCAACTACAATATCCAGGTGTGTCGATCTAGAAGACTTCTTCAATGGCATGTTTAGAAAGAGGGCAGTGTGCAAAGGTAGACCCCATCAATTTCAGTTTCTTGAAGACCTCATTAGAAATGAGTTTGATCTAGATGAGCAGGAGCTGAGGAAGGAAAAATGGGTGGCTTATAAGAAAGCCTTAGATTTTGTACATTAGTTTGATGCCAGCTATGACCCATTGTCTAGCTTTTTCCCTTTTGAGGAGAAAATAAAGTTCTTAATTGTTTGCTTTGAGGATGTAATGTAGACTCTAAAAGAAAAGGGGGAGGCTGTGATGAAAAGCAACCCTGAAAAGGAAATAATGGTTCTAAGTAGGTCTGCCTCCACCAAAGAAATCCCTCCTGGTGATTATACTTTGCATAAGAAATCTAATTATAGTGTGTTGATGCCTACAACAAGGGAGCCCTCTACCTCCAAAGGAAAGAGGAAGATACAAGATGTCATTGACATCCAAGAGAGCCCAAATAAGTAGAGAGTAGGAAAAGAAGTACAATCTAATACACCCTTGTACTCTCCATCCCAATCCCCTATTCACATAGGAGATGAATAGGCAATAGCTGAGTAACTCATATAGTTAGGTAGTCTAGGAGAAATAGCCTACACATATGATGAAGTAGGAGAGGGAATGCCAGAAGAGCCCCTTGTTGCTCAAATAAACATCACTACCAAAGAATTTAAGGGCCAGGAGTGAGATCTTGAGATCAAACAGGCCAGTGATGACTTCTTGGCAGACAACAATTTTGTTACATCAAGAGCATTTATGCAGTTTATATGGAAGCAAAATATAGATAGATACAATGCAAGATGTGAGAAGAGAAAAGGTGAGCAGCCTCACAAAGATCTAGCTCTGGTGGAGGAGGAAATAAAGCAAGAAATTATGGATGAATTTAAGACTATCATTCCTAAGCAAGGAAGAGATATGGTGGCACAAGTTGGAGTGCTCATTCTCCCTGAGTGGGACATAGCAGATGCCCTAGTACTAGAGGCAGTGAGAAAAGAAACCAAGCCCATGGAGGGAATCACTTTCAGCAAAGATAATGTTCCACTTGTCATGTGGTCTCTCAAGAGAGATGAGAATAAGAGAAGTAAAGATACCCCAAGGTCAAGCTACCTTGGTGGAACGATAGTGAAGAGAGTGCATAACACAGGGGTGGTAGAAGTGTCTAGCACTATGCTAGAGACTGTAAAATTTAGTTTTGCAGTAGCAAAAAGGGAGGCTAAAGAAAAAGCAGACCTTCAAGTCAAGTTAGAGACAATTTTGAAGGCTTACAAGAGTGCTAAGGAGGAAGTAAGAGGTAAGGATAGCATCATTGCTAAGTTGCAGAGCCAGTTGACAAGACAGTACCATCAAGGTGAGTCTTCAACACTGATGATCTCCTCTTCTCCTACAAGACCTCCACCTACTAGCCCCATCATTGAGTTCCCACCATCTCCAATACCTTCTAACCCTCAAATGGTTGAGATTACTCCTCAAGAGTTAGAGAATTTAAAATAGGCTCATGCCTTGTATGCAAAGAAGTATGAGGAAAGAGTAAGGGCTACCATCTCAAGTTTTGCAGATACCATGAGTGCTTCACTATTACATAACAACACAAGCAAGATTTTGACACCTATTTTTGACAAGTGGAAGCCTAGAGAGCAGAACTTGGAGCTTATTTGTGTATCTTATGATGAAGCAGGGGCTGATCCTATCATCAAATCCACTTGTGACACCACCAAGGAATTAGTAAAATTAGCAGAAGGGGTGTATAATGTTGACAGAAAAATCAATTTGTACAAACAAGAGTATGCTGAGCAGGTTTTTGAATTGCTCCCAAGAGTTTTTGTCAGCCAAGATCAGCTAAAGGACAAACAAGTATGGCTTAAGGAATAAGAGGCCAAACTATTAACTAGAATAAAAGGAATTTTTGATTTAGATGATGCTTCCTTTTTTGTTGTAACAATTCAGGAGATAGAGAAAATAAAATCTCATTATGGTTTTCTCAATTCAGAAGTCAACAAGATGAGAAATTCCTAGAAGAGGTTAACCAAGGCAAAGGCAAAAGTGATTAATTTTTAATGGCCAAATCATGATGTGTACAATGAGTGGACTATAAAATATGCCATCCAAGATGTAGAGCAGTTAGAGGGCATTCCTGAATAGTTAGAAGAGGTTGCAACCAGACAGCATGTAGAAGAAGCTGTAGAAGTCGAAAAGGACTTGTAACTATTTTTTGTAAAAGGCTTTGTAACTTCTTCTAGAAAAGAAATGATTGTAACAAATTCTCCTAGGAAAGTTCAAAGCTATGTGCATCCATATTGTTATAAATGTATACCAGGACTAACAGAAAAGAGGATCGCAAAAGAAGTGTAAGAAAACACTGCAGAAATTTATTTGAGCTTTTCTAAGTTTAATGGAGAATATTCAAAAGTTTTTGTAATACTTTCTTGAAGATAATATCAATATACAGACCATCCGCTTTGAGTGTAAACTTTGTGTCATCTTCAAATGTGTTTGAAATTGTTTATTGTTTCATTCTAAACAATCTAGGGTTATTTTGTTTGAATAGAGTTGTAAGGCTACATTCAGCAGATATTCTTCTTGGCTTTTCTCTTCAGGAGGGGAATTAAATATGCAAGGATTATTTCTACCATTAAATTCTCAGTCAGATACTTGTAATCTTGATGAGCATAGTTTAATTTGGTATGCATAAATTCTTGTGTGTGTTAGGCATATTTAGGGATCAAGAAAAGCCGAGCTAATGGGATGTGTAAAGATATCTTGTTTGGGGAGTATTGTTTGAATTTAGATGACTCTGTGACCTGGGATAAGGCACTGGTATAGATCAAGGTTGTGTATTACATGTTTTGTAGGTCAAAATACTGAATGTGAGTATAATTTTCATTCCTTTGTTTTAGTTAGTTTCAAGGTGATTAGAACCACTGGTTTTCTAGACTGGTTTGCTGTGGATTTACCTTTTGAAAGTGTGAATTTAGTTCACAAAGGTATACCCACCTGGACTATGAGTATGTCCAAAGTGTAGAAGGTTAAATCAAACCTTGTCATATGTTGTCTCAAGAGTTTCCTTCCCTTTAATATCTCTTCTACATAGAGTTTAATCATTTTATTATAAGGATGTTGAAGTGAATTAGATTTTGAAGACAACAAGTTCTTCAATCTTTTAGCATCAAAATCTTCAAGGGCCATCTCAAGATGCTTCTCCAAAGCCATATTCAATTATTTTGGTTTTAAAAATCTTCCTCAAGCTATTAAAATTCCTCTGAGGCACAAGGCTCTAATACTAATTGTTGGAAACCTATAACACTGAGAGGGGGTGAATCAGTGTTATACCAGAATAAAAAATTTTAGCCTTAACAAAACATACATATACCAACTGGTATACTGGTATAAATAAAATTGAAAGAAGCAATGCAACCAATAAGACAAACACATAAATGAGAACCATAAAACATAGATTTATAGATGGGAAACCTCAATGAGGAAAAACCACGGTGGGATTTATGACTCACAATATCAATTCACTAGCCATATGAAGAGATATTACAATATTTGATGGGTCTGCACTTGCAGGAAGGCTTACGACCTAGAGCACACTACTTATCATAATAGGAGTTTCACTGACTACATAACAATCCAAACAAAAATCCAGAGAAGTGTGAACTGCTCAATATAGCATCTCCTATGCCAGAATACAGTTTTGGTTTAAGCTCTGTCAGTTCCGGTTAAAACCCTAAACCTCGGTACTAGAATAACCCTTACAATGAATTCCTCACATACATAATCTCTCTGATATATTTTGCATTACATTACATCCATATATCCATTCCACATGTCTATCCCTATTCCCTTATACATCTTCCTAGGACAAAATGTTCTAATCAATCTCCCCTATATACCCTATACAAATTTATACCTTATGTCAGCTTACAAGGATATATACAATATCATATTACATGTCAGCCATATGACATAAATGAATAAGCATTAAAATAATTTTTCAATGTCGGATCCAAGATGTGTCGGACTCCAATACCAATGACCTTTACCATACCATGTCGGCATGCATTGTTGGTGACCAAAGAAATCTTCTATCTTGCCGGTGCCAGTGTAGAGTCTGTGAAGTTCGTGTCGGTGAACCATATGAAGCTGGACCCCAAAATCATGTTTCCATGAATGACATCATAATGAAACATAACCAGTAGAGTGTCAATTTCCAACACCAACAACCACAATGTGGCACAAGACAACTCTAGCATGACTCAACTGACAAGGTGACAACTTAAGCCTAGAGTGTGCAAGGGAAACACATGCCATCTCCGACAACTTTCCATTGGGATAAAGACACACTCAGACTTGTGAGACCAGGTGTAGTTTATGTCTAGTACTTTCAATCCTACATCCACCACTAAATGCAATACACCATATATATAACACATATACATCATAAATGATTAGGCAAGTGATAGAGAATCACAACATCATATCGTGCTCACAATGAGTGGTATGATATTTTTTCTAATCATGAGGACACTAGAAGATAATCACAAACATCACATCATCAACTCAATCACCATAATCATGAAATATGGTTAGTATAATCAAGATGCTATCATAACCTCATAAGCAATATAATCATTAGATGAATAATGAGTGCATCTAGATCACTACACATTAGTTTGATCAAAATATTAGTCCAAGACATAACTTTATCCATATAAATCATAATAAATCCACTAATATCAGAGAGACTATCAGATAACAAATCTAAAAGTGTATATCACATCCTCTCATAAAGGATGGGTCAGGGAGAGGCACTACATCATCTTGCACTACTAGCAAAACTCTGATTGGTAACGTGACTATTCCTTTGGATGGGTGTTCTTCATCATCATATGCTTTTATTTTTATCTTTATTTTTTAATTTATATCCCGTTGGAGAACCCAAATGCTAAAAGTAATTTCAAAGTGCAAATGATTAGACTAGCTCCTCTATCTATTAAGACTTGTCTTATTTCATGTTTATGGACAAAAGCTTCGAAATAGAGAGGTGTATTATGAGGTTGTTGGGGATATGTATCATCATGCTCAATGAATGTAAGATGATGAGGTGAGGATAAGTATCCCAACATGTCTTGAAACTAATCCACATTTAGCTTGGTAATTATGGAGGTTTTATGCAAGCTTTTATCTAGGATAGCCTTATGTGAAGGAGATATGCACAAAATCTCAAGGATGGATATATGGGCTACTGTCTTTCTAAGTTTCTTGATAAGATCATACTAGTTAGAGGATGAAGATGGTTTTAATGTATTTTCTTGTAGGGTGACCTTACTTTGATAGGTTTTTATAATACATTGAGGGGTTTTTTCCTTGATAGTTATGGTAGACACATGATGGTCCATCTCAGAAATATGGTTAACCATATACTTATAAGAAACATTGGCATAATTGGTATTGGTATCCGAATTGGTCTTAGCATTTTTTCCTTTATCATGTTTTGGAAAAGGACCTCCTTAAACATCAGACATTTTTCATTGGAAGAGTGACCCTCAACTTTAATCGCACCATTCTCAATAAGATCTTGAATAAGATTCTTAACCTTATGATATTTTCTAGTCATGTGCCCTTTATTTCTATGATATTTAAAAACTTCATTGTCATTCCACCATGTTGGCTTAACCTTTGGCTTGAAAGGTTAATTCTCTAGTAAAGTAATGAGCTTATTTGCAACCAACTTCTGCAATGTTGATTCAATTGGTTCTCCCAAAGCTATGTATTTCCTTTGTGTAATAGGCCATGTTGCCTTTTGGTTGTTCACTTGATTGTTAGGTTTTACAAATTTTGTATCTACAACCCCATCATTAACAATATTCTTGTTCTTGTTCCAAAAATGAAGTATTTCCTTTGTATTAGGATCATCTTTGTTCTCTTCAAATATTTGATAAGCCCTTGCTCAAGAAGAACCTTCTTAATGGATAGACCAAGAACAACTTCTTGAAATGTGTTTAGGCATGAATGAAGTTTGTATCCAATTTCTCTATTTATGTTTTATTTAAATATTTCAACCAATTGTTTTTGTGGCATATGACAAGAGGAGTGACTATCCAAACTTCTCCATCTTTGTAAAAATAAGGAAAATTTTTCTCCATTCTATTGTTTAGTGGTACACAAAGTTGTCACTAAAATTTCATGCTCAATGTTGTAGGAGAAGTGTTGAGTAAGATTCTCAATAGATTCACCCCAATAATGAATCCCAAGTGGTAATCGTAAAAACCATTCCATGGCTTGTCCCCCTAGACTGCAAGGGAAGATGCACATTAAGTATGAACCCTCATGGGCAACCTCTATATAAGCATTGAAGAGTTATCCAATATATTCCTTGGAATCACCCTTTCCTTTGTACTTGTCAAATTTATGTGTATCAAAATTAGGAGGAAAGAGTGGCATTGGTATAGGCCTATTGAAAGGATAAGGACAATCCTAAAGTGTGTAATTATTGACAAGTGAATTTATGCTAGCCATTTTATATTGCAATTTCCTCACTTGTTATTGCAAATCATCCTTGGGAGGTGATTTATTCCTTTGATCTATTCCTAGGCCTAAGCCATTGAGTGGAGGAGGAAGAGGAAATAAATAACTTTGAGGACCACTAAGAGGAGGAATTTAGCCAAGATATCAAGTGCTAGTTGGAGGGATGTAACCATGTGAACCATAATTGTAGTATTGAGCATGAGGCTTGGGATGAATGTGAGCATCATAACCATGAGTATGATTGGAATTATAAGCATGACCTTCGTTTTGATCTTGAAATTTAACATGGGGTTGTCTATTATAACCATGGACGCGATGGGTATCTTGACATTAGCCTTGAGTATGATCTTGGATAAACTCATCAAAGGTAGTACGAGGTTGTCTAATAGAAGCATGACCATGATTATGACCTTTATAGTTATCTTGATATTGGTCATTAGTATGATATTGGGCATTCTTATCAAAGTTATCACACAACTATCTAATAGAAGCATAGCCACAATTATGAACTTGATTGGTATCTTGATGTTGGTCATTAGTATGTGTATTAGTAGTCCTTCATCCATGAAGGTAATTGTTATAAGTTTTCTCATGGGTTTGTCTAGTGTGTGTGTTTATAAGAATATATATTTTGCAAAAGGGATGAGTGTGACTTGGTCCTTGGGATATCTCCATGTCTACCTCTGGTAGCACCAATAACCACTTGATTGTGATTTTATTTTACAAGTTGAGATACATTAAAGTGAGAAGGTAACTTGACACCCTCTTGTGCTAGCATCATGAAATAATGTTGTGGGTTCTTTCATAAAATTTTCTCATGTACCTTGTTGAACCTCTAATTGGACAAATAATCTTGAAGTTATGCTAAAGTTATTAAATCATTATCTAAATCTTCCACACTACTGTGGTTTTTAAAAGTCTCAGTACTGTAAAATTCTTCTTCATTATATGTGTAAGTATCCATGTATTGAGATCTTGGAGCATCCTTGGATTCTCTTCTAGGTATTTGGGTTCTAGTTTCAACCATATAAGGACAAAGGTTGGACTTGGTTGGATGAATAAAATCACCAAAGATGATGGAGGGAAGATGCAACAATGAACAAAGGTTGGGAGTTTGTCTTCCAAATGATGTTAATATTAGCATTATGATAGATAGACACAAATTGATATCTCAAGAAAAATATGACTTCCTAAGAAATTACAAATTGCAAGGTAAGGTATTGTAACTCAAGAGACTATAATGGCACCCTAGATGATAGATCTAAGAGGGAAACCACCAAGTGATAACCAAGTTTTGATTGCAAGATAGTGAGGAAAACAAGACAACCTTTTTGACTTTGGCAATGTTTTTTTGGATGCAAGGAGGTCTGAATAGATTGAAAATGGAAAGACAACAATGATGACCTAATGGTTGACTGAGTAGGAATCCTACAGAACCAGCTGGGCAACTCTTTCAATCTCTATGACCAAATATAGAGAAAGATACTAGATAAGTAGTAATATGCCACATTCATATTATAAAAATCTAGATATGCAACAATATTATCTAAATATGCATTGAAAATTCTCAAATACACAAATTTTACAGAACCAAAACCACAAAAATAAGTTTGAAGTATGTGCCATAAAGTCTTAGATATGCAATAGTATGTCTCAAATACATGCTAGAAAGTCTCAGACACACACAAAAAAAATCTCAAATATGTCACAATATGTCTTAGATATATGATAGAAAATACTACAGGCGTGACAATAATGACCAAATACGCGTTTTTGGTTTAAAATATGTTTTGCCTAATGTCTATCCAAATATGAATGCTTTTTTGGGTATCAATGTGACCAAATTTGATTTTTTGATGATAAACGATGCAAGAAAAAACTACAAACAAGAAGACATGATATTCGTTTGTGTGATTGTCCAAATTTTATGCAAATGTGTATGTTCAAGGCCAAATTTAACCTCAATTTTCATGGGTTTTACATAATTGAAAACACACCAAACACTTCCTATGCCTAAGGTCAATATCCAATGGAAACTATACTCAAGCCCACAAATTGGAATCTCTGTTGACTCAAGTAAAAAATCCCCTTAAGGAGGGTTTGTCACTCTTGTCTCCACATGAAAAGGGTAGGCAGGGGGGCCTTTAGTACTAGAAGGATGACCCAATCACCCTCTCCCTCGAAAATTATATATAGATTATACAAGACCAAGGATTTTTTAATCAAAGTACAAGAGCCTTATGGTGATTAGCTTTAGGGTGAGATGCTACACCCTTGCACCAAGGAAGACACCAACAACCTGATCAATAAGGTGGGCCTCTAAAATAAAGTGTCTAGTCAATGTTCAAGGGGCTTGTGTACGGTTCACTTGCCAGTAAGCTACTTAAATCTTTAGTCAACTTTGTGTGACTAACAAAAGTTAGTTCACCCCCAAATAAACATTAACAATCTGCACCCCCAAATTAGGCTCCACTTTTCATCTTTATCTTTTATATAATGGCTTGAAGAAAGAGTTGTTTTGGGCCATTCCCTTTTGGAGTGATCACTTCTTCAAAGGCAAACCCTCTACCAAAAACAAAAATAAGATGCCTAGTGATTTCTCTTACACTCAATATCCATGAAGGTGAGGGGAGAGGATACTTTCACAAACACCTTAGGGTTCTACAACACAAAATGTGCAAGTGCACAAGACACTTCAAATAAGGTTTATTTGTAATGCACCAAATCAAAATGTGTGCTATTCTATGAAATCACAAACACATACCTAACTACCCCTACAAGCACAAATAGATTAGTAGTTTCAAACAAGAACCCAATCTACAAGCAAGAAGATTAGGACAAGATATTACCAAGTAAAATAAGGGCCTTTAATAAAGAAAAATGAAAATCTCTAAAAGGTAGATGAATCTTCAAAATAATATACGTTGCAAGACAAACCAAAAACACAATAAGAGTTAGTACACATGCTTAAAAAATGAAACAAATACATGTTATAAAATATCATATACACCTTAGAACATGCGAAATATGTGTCATAAACTAAAAAATGAAAGAATTCATAAAAATCCTAGCAAACCAAAATGCATCAAACAAGAGCACAACCTCACCAAGCCCTATCATGGACATGACAGAAAGCAACAAAAAATGCGTCAAAATAGAATTACATAAAACCAAAAATGCAAAAAGATATTTCGTAAATGCAAAAATAGTGAGCACAATTGGCTCAATAAAGATTATAAACATGGTAAGAATTAGGATTAGACATAAAAATAGAAATGCAACAAAAACTACTAGAAACATGGATTTGCTAAAAAATGGATGCAAAATTCGGCTTGCAAACCTAAAAACACTAAAACCTCAAAGAAAAATGTTAGAAGATAAGGGACAAGAGTCCCACCAGGTGTGCCAAAATGTATATGCTGAATTTGAACTCCTCAATATTGTAAACACTAGTTCCAATCATAAAACCCTAGGTCTATAATGAAATTCAACAACACATCAATGAAGAACCATCAAATATGAAAAATAATAAATAAGTCAAATGATACCTTCACACATTCACATGGGTTTGATCTTCATTATTCTCCTATCTCCATTGATCTTTTTTTTTGTATGATTTTTCTCAAATTTTTATGCTAGCACAAGAGCTCAATGACAAATGAATGTGGATGTGATGATGTAGCTTTATGTAGGCTAAGTAAATATGACAAAATATAAGTATTCTATATTATGGAAAAAGAGAGGAAGAAGCCTCTTATATTGAGAATAGCTTAAAATCAGAGGGATAGGATTAAGAGGTGGGATAAAAGATGGTTGGCTAAAATTGAAGGGTAGGAAGAGGAAATAATAAAATAAAGGGAGTATTTAAGATAAATGAAGGAAAAAATACAAATGAATAAATTAAATAAATTAGGATAGAAAAAGGCTTAGAAAAGGTTTAGTGAACTAATTAAATAAATAAAAAAATATTTAATTTAGAGGAAAAGGGAATAATCAAATAAATAAAAATATTTATTTTATTAGTCTAGGACAATTTTAGGTTTCCATAAGCTTATTATGGCAAATGATTGTGAGCATCCACATATGTTTTTGACCTAGATAGTTGGCATACAATTTGCATGGAGATAAGAAACTTTCAAACAAGGAATGCCCCTATTCACAATAGACTCATTATGGACATAGAATTGAGCGAGACATGGTGTTACTAGAGAACAATCTGCAACCAACAATTAGGTGTTCATGCCCCATCCTAGCCACTCTAGTTCGTATATATCCTTGAGAAGCATAGGAAAAATGTCACCAAATGATAAAATCATTGAAAACAAAAGACCTAAAACCAATAGACAATGAAATCCTCATTCCATAGATGTTTCTTGCCACATTTGTTTATGTTGTTTGATTTGGTCGCAACGTTGATAGTATCTTGATAAAGGATAGAAGTTAATAAGGAAAATAGGATCACTAGTCCTACTAGTCGGTCTACTTAAAAGATTGATTTTGTTGAAGCCCAAATGTTGTTCATGTATCATTTGAAATCATCTCACTCCATGAAATGATTTCTTATTGTAGAGAGAATAGAAACTTTATTTCAGATCGGTGATGCACATGAAACTTTATTGTGGATTGTGAGAGAAAAAGGAAGATACAAAAGTAATGTTCCTCATAACATGTTATGCCTAGGATCTAATATCATCACTAGATTGAGGATATTGCCCCTAGTTATGGATGGGACCTGATTATTATGGATAAAGTGTTGGCATTAAAGTTGTCATTGATGCCAACATGTGTGTGTACATGACTAGGTTAATGAAATAGCAAAGAGATATACAGGACACCCACTTGATGAAGAAGCAACAGGCATGGAGAGTTGATTGATGTCATCAGTCAAAGAAGGTAAAATGGTCACAAAGATCTGATTGATGAAGATTAAAGTGATATTGTTGACTCCCATAATGCCATATGATATGTCTATGGAGTTTCTACTAGATGTCCTGAAGCTGGGGTTTGTGAATACAACAAATCTTGTATATCAAAAAAACCTCACCATGTTATACTAACCACGGTATGGTCTAATAAATAAGTATCACAAGAAAGATCAGGATGGATATATCAATCAAGTGTTGTGTAGGTGAAGTGATCTTATCAGGATAACTATATTGATATTGAGTTGTGTGGAGGAATTTTCTATCGGTATGACATACCGATGTCGGGTAATGTGGGGTTTCTATGGTGTTATGTCATATTAGGTTAGCTATGTCAATTAGGAGACCCAGGATGTGCATCAGAATAACAAGACAAAGGTGGAGTGGCATTTTTGGGTAATGTCGGTATTGTTAACTGCTTCAAAAATCATTGTGTTGGAATAGCTATGCCAACAAGGAGACCAAGGAAGTGTATCAGAGTAACTATTCAAGGCGGAATAACACATTCTTAATATGCCAATAGTGTAAACTATTCTGATAGGTATGTATTTTAGGATAACCAATGCTGATGAAGTTTGTCACTATGGATATGTGGTTCGGGATACCTTATGCTGATGAAGTTTATCACCATGAAGTTGAGCTTTCAAGATAGCTATGCTAATAAAGGTGAGTTGATAATGTGTCTCATCGGTATAACTTATTCAGTCAATCTAGCATGTTTTTCCTATGCTGATAGTTGTGGTCATCCTGATAAGTGTTGTTTTGGCATGAATTTTTTCAGCTTGAAGTAGCCTATGTCAATGAAGGTTGTCATTGCGGAGTTATGAGTTCGGAATACCAATGCTGATATTGAGAAGGTAATAATATGTCATTGGTATAACTTGTTATTTTTATTTAGCATGTTTTGCCTATGTCAATAGTTATAACTATTCCAATGATGGTTCATGATTTGTGATCGGGGTAACTTATGTTGATAAAGTGTGTCAACATAGAAAAAGTGGTTCGGTATAGCCTATAGCAATAGGTGAAATCAAAGGTGATATTTTTCATTGGAGTAACCAATGCTGATGAGAGGGTTCAAAGGAATCAAATGGTCATTGGGATAAGTTAACCTGATACGAGTAACATGGAAACAAAGTTTTAGCCCCATAGTCAAAGCTATTTCGATAGAGATTCAAGGAGATGTATTAGAATAAGTTAACCTGATACGAGTAACATGGAAACAAAGTGGATCAGCATAATAGCTTACTGTAAACCCGATAGGTGCAATGTCTATATAACACAAAGGGTATCCACAACATGTAGTTCAAATGACCTATGTAGCCCGATTGTCCACATGGGTTTTGACCAACCGTGGCCATCTGACTTAGATGATGATAATGAAGAAATGTGGTTTCTAGAGGTCACAAAATGAATTAGATTTACAAATGTCAATGATAGTGGATTTCATCATGATAGTTGTCCATCTTTTCTTCAAGTTAGGTTGATAGAGGTTAGAGGTGCATTAATGGCGAATCTATTACAAGTGATTGCAGAGCTCGAGATGATCGATTGAGATAGAACCAAATCTATGGAAAATATTGAGTTTGTTAAATATAGAAAACTAAGTATAGAGAAGTTTCATTTAATGCAGACTGGTCGATCCAAGGAAGAAAATCAAATCTGCTATGGACCACTTAGAGAGACATAATGAATCAATTTTAAATTGCAGACTTGAAGGGAAAAATTTGATATGTATAGAGCTGATTGATTCTTGCAGAAGGCATTGAGATTTCATATCGGTAAGTGAAGTAGGAAGTGCAAATACACAGATGATAGTGTAGAGAAAGGATATCTATGAGGAAAATGAGTTGGCAAAGCTGAGTGGACAAGTGGCAAAGTAGGTTGAGATGTATGATGATGTGGCATGTGGAACCACCACAACTAACGGCTAAGATCAAGGCTTCCTAGTTGAATCCATCAGATCAATGGCTCAAGTTCAAAATTGGTAAAGCATATAGATTGGTGGGTCTTGAAACTTTAATTGCCAACTAGGTGAATGAAGACTAACTGCATGGATGATCTGTATGCTGCATAAAAACTTGTGCACACCTAGTGACATGAAAATGAGGAAAAAAAGTTTGTTTGATAGGTGGTGAGGTAAGATCAGACCATGAGTGTGGTTAAACTACAGATAGAGAGTGTAGTATAAGGCAAGAATAGAGTGTGAAGATGGTGTGGTAGCAGGGTGACAACACAAAGAGGTGAGGTAGAGAAGATAGAGAGCAGAAGCAAAGTAAACAAAGAAGAGAATAGGAAGCAATAGAGGTCAGAGATATAGGAGTAGAGAACAAAGAGGAAGAACAATAGAGAGATATTGAGACCTGAGATATAAGGTACAAAACTAAGAGTAGATAGAATAGAAAGGTAGAAGGTAGAGACAATGAAGAGATTAGAGCAGAGAATAGACCAAAAGAAGACAACAGAGAACATAGCTTGAAGAGAATAAGAACTAAGATAGAAACAGACATAGACTAGAGAGAAAAGATTGAAGCCTAAGGTCAAAGAGCATAAACAAGTTAGTTCAATCTCAAGAGAAGAACATTTGTGTGTTGCAAAACCTCATTTGCAACAAGGTGTTTAAACTGTGTTCATTATGTAATGATTGTAATCTCCAAGTGGGTGATTAGAGATAGGGGTTGGTGCTCCTTAGTTTGGTGCTCCTTTGGGTTGTAGCCCATAAACTATAGGGGCCGGTGCTCCTTAGGTTGGTGCCCTAAATGTTGTAACAAGTTTTATCTATGAGGTTGGATTGGAGTAGTAGACTCCATCAACATTTTGCATTGTGGTTTTTCCCCACCATGGGTTTTCCTCATATACACTTGTGTTATGTGATGTGCTCTTATATGTGTGTGTTCTCATGTGTTAGTATATTTGCTCATGGTTTGTGATTATTGATATTAAATCTTAGATATTTTGGGAGTAAATTTTTTTTATTAATCACCACTGATTCACCCCCCTCTCAATGTTCCATTGTGTTTCAACACAAAGCAAGGGTGAGAAAAGGTTTTCACTATGGTACTTTCCCAAGGCGTCAACGAAGTGGTTTTCACCATTGGATGAATTTATTTCTCTTTACTTTATTTTTTGATTTTTGATTTTTTTGTGTCACACAAGAAACCTATTTTATAGGTTTTCATCAAGGTGAATTTTTTTTTTCTATTATCTTGCATTTTTGAAGGATTCTCTGAAGGACTAAGTGTAGAACTTGTGAAGGTACATGTTTTTGATAGGATCTTCAAGTATTTCACTTTCGAGAGTAGATAATTGATATTCTCTAGAGCCATCTAGACTGTTGTGATGATGTAGGAGCTAAGCTAGTTAGGTTCAAATTTGCCCTGTTTCTCCTGATCTTGTTGATTCTTAGTATTTTCTTCAAGTAACAAGTCACCTACCTTAAATGTGCAAGGTTTAACCTTATGATTATAACTTTTCTTCATTCACTATTGATACACTCTAATATGAATAAAAGCATTATGTCATTGCTCATCCAATAGTTCAAGATCCTAAAGTCAGGAGACTTTGTAATCCTCATCACTAATAAGATCTCACAAGAATAGCCTTAAAGATGGTAACTCAACCTTAATAGGTAAGAAAGATTTAGCATTGTAGACAAGTGAATACTATGTGACACCAATGGAGGTATAAACACTTATACTATATGACCACAAGGTACAATTAAGTTCTATGTATTGACATTGTGTTGTCATTGATGTCAACCCATATAGGATGGCAACCAGTATGGAAGATTGATGAGCAGTGTTGGCATTGATGAATAATAGAAATGGTGTGTTACCAGCAAGGAAGAGAAGATCATCTTGCATAGTGGCCATTGGAGTTACGGGTAAACAAGTTAATGTTGACTTGTGTTGAAGACATAAGGTGCAGACCGGTAAGTGACATGTTGGTAATGCATTGTTGCCAACTAACAAGGGAGAAAGATGTTGGGTTGTTGACTGTGATGAAGAGGGGAATGTTACCAAATTCAAATCAACACCGAAATTGAAGTTTATGTAGGCCACTAGTATGTTGTGTGGATGACAAATAGTAGGACTCCCACTAGATGAAGAGAAGATTGATAGTGAGAGTGCCCAAACTGGATCACATGTGCATGCTTGAAGATATGTTGCTCAAACAGGGAAGTCACATTGGTGCATTACATGATGCAAATGACAAGGATCCACTCTCATTGGTAAGTGGAGTTTGTCTCCTATTATGCAAGGGGTGTATCATAGTTCTCTGAGATAAGACAAAAAATTTAAAGGCAGGTGATTGAAGGGTCACATCAGATGTATCGGTGAATCACAAACATACCTCAAGTGCATGAAAACAAAGATATGCACTAGACCAATAGAGAAGGCATAATGAGGTACTGGGATAGTTGAAGAGTGAGGGATTTATCACTTAAACAAATGAGTTTGCCACCTTGACAAACTAGTTAAAAGGAGAACCAATCAAATGATGAAGAAGAAAAAGTTGGAACCACTGCAGACAAAGGACATTTTCAAATTGAAGATGGAGTTTGTTGAAGGTTGATGACATGGATTCATTGAGGTGGTTACCGATAAATATGTCCATCGGTAAAGCTGAAAAGGTGTAGAGGTGTTAGGCTCTCATCTATTGAATATGTGCGTATGGTAGGTTATCAAGTGTGTTGACTGGTTGAGTGCTACACTGGAAGAGAAGTAGAGTACAAGGTTGAAAGTAGACCGATTAGGGTATAACCGGTAGGGTCTGTGAACCGATAGATGAACCTAGTTGTGTGGTTGGTCGGTGATCCTATCCAAACTGACATAACCAACCTAGCAAAGCTGGATGTAGATAAAGGGGCCACGTGGAGGTGAAGTGGCATGCATGCACAAGTCAGTGAAATTGTTGTCGGTGAGGTAGATGGTGACAAGTTGACATTTATGTTGACTCCATGATTTATCAGATGTGTAGCAAAGGTTTGTAGCTCAAGGTCAAATGGACAATAGTGATCTAGAATAGACTAATTGAGTAGATCGAAGTAGGTGAAGGAAACTGCCAAACCATTCTTGGTGATCAACCAAGAGATTTGCCGATAGATTAAATGTAGATTGCTAAAAATAGATGGTGTGTTCTGGAAGGCACGACTATGGTTGTGTTGATTGATGAGTTGCAGATCATCAATCAAGGAGATTAGATCTGATGATATCTGATTGGATTTGGTTTTCCTCGAGGTCAATGAAGAAACCCTAACCACCTAAAGTTTGAATTGGTTTTTGGTGGGAAGACTTGTTTATAAATATGCAAGTCAAAATGGATGAATGGGGTTGTTGAATGATATAGTGGTGTTGTTCGTGAAGAAGTGAAATCAGTCAAGTGCTCAATGAGAAAGAGAAGAAGAGATTGAGTGTGAGAGAGAATGAGGTTGAAGAGTTCAACTGATAAAAATGTGGCAACCAGTAATCTACCATTGAGTCTGAGAGAGGAGTATACCATTGGTGACTAAACTAATAGAGAAGAGGCAAAGAGGATTGTAGAAAAGAGAAGAGCATAGTGAGAAATACAAGAGAACCAATAAGTTGGGAGCCAAAAGTAATCAAACAATGGATATTTGACTGAGTGAAGAAGACCGGTGGTGATAAGAAGCAGTGTAACAAAGAGGAAGGAGAACCAAAAGAGAGAAAAGCTGGCAAAGAAGAAGAAGAAGAGGTTGAATTGGTAAGGTTGCAGTAGTGAGAGGGTAAGCAGAGAACCGATAGTGAAATGGATAGAAGAGTCAGTGAAGAGATTTACAAAAGAGTTACAATGTTCATTTGTAACAAGGCTATTACTTTTGTAATTGATTGTGTTCATTGAAGATCACTGATTTGGTTCTCAGTGCAGGGGTTGGTGCTTCTTGGGTTGGTGCCCTAAACATTGTAATTTGATTTCTATTGTGAGGCTAGATTGGAGCAGTAGACTCCAACGGTATTTCTTCACTGAGATTTTTTCCATCTTGGGTTTTCCTTGTATATACTGGTGTCATGTGATGTGCCCTTGTGTATGCTTGTATTGCATTGTCTTGGTTAATCTTATCAGCAAGCCTACTAAGTATTAGGATGTTAAGTGGTACACATACTTAGGAGATTAAGGGTGAAGAAATTGGAAACCACTTATTCACCCCCCTCTTAGTGGTATCTTCTATCTAACAGTATATGCCAATCACAACTAACATCGCTTACTATCTTTTTGAGGAATTTTGGGATGTTTTAATTAGACACTTCAACATGAACATTTCTTTCAGGATAATATGGAGTGGAAAGGTGGTGCTAGATATGGAACTTGTCATGGAGTTTAGGAACATCCTAATTTTTGAAAGGACACCTATCATTAATGATGGTGGAAAGGGGAACACCATATCAACATATAATGTAATAGATGATGAATTTGGTTATCTATTTATTGGTAACTTGTGTGAGGGGGATGGCTTCAATCTAGTTCGTGAAGTACTTAGTGGCAGTTATTATGAACTTAAGGGCATTTGAGGATGTAGGGTGAATCTTACCCATGAGATCCAATCCCCATTGACAAAAGGAGCAAGGTGTTGTGATAAGTTGTAGTTCTTGTCCTAGCACATGTATCAAGTGTTGGCAATTTGGAGGAATTGATTATGTGTTGCATTGATGTTTGTCATTAATGTCAACACTACCTATTTTGCTATCTACTAACTTTCGGTAGAGTGGTTGGTCTTTCATGTTGATCTGGAGATTTATCTCTAGTTTGGTCAAGCTGTTGGAATTGGTTTGGATTGGTTATTCATATGTTCTTGATGCGTATCACATTTAGTTGGTTTGGGATTTGATGATTTGGATGCTATCATTTGTTCTAGTAAGCCTTTTGGTTACCGGTAAGGGTTTTACTAGCAGCACTTTGATGAAGATATTTTGATGAATCTAATAAGTTGTGTTGGTGTGGCTTCTACAAAGTTATCAGGATGCTAATGGTTATCATGTTTGTGTTCCAATTGTTTGTGGTTTTTCATTTGGCTTATGGTGACCTATTTTGGCTCTGGTGTTATTCTATTAGGTTATGGACTAGTTTATGTAACGTGTTGGTTGATGCTCCCGATGTGTTATCGGTTGGATTTATTTTTTGGTTTATGTTGTTTTGGTCTTAGGCCGACTGGGTTTAACATTGGTTTGTAGGATTATGTAATGAATTTATTTAATTATCTTTTAGGTTTCCTGTGTTGGCCATTTAGAGAAATTGATTATGTGCTACATTAATGTTTTGTCTTTGATGTCAACAGTAGTTGTTTTTATTGCTTTACCGATATCCTTCTGGTTTTAGTAGGTTGTTTGGTTTTTGGTTGGATTAGATCATGATGATCTGGTATGCTCTGGTATGCTTGGCTTATGTAATTGGCTTATTCATGCTACTCAGATTCATGCTCATTTAGTTGGTTTTGATTTGGTGATCGAATTCTATCATGTATGTTAGTAAGCTTGGTTTATTGTTCCGGCAAGGGTTTCACCAATGGAGCTTTATTGAAGATCTTTTATGTTATGCATAAGTTTTGTTGGTGCAGCTTCTAGTGGAGATTCAAGATGCTAATGGTGATCGTGTTTGAGACTTGGTTGATTGGGATCATTGCTTTAGCATGTGTGGACCTAAATTGGGTCTCGATTTATCTAGGTTGTGAACCGGCTTAATGCAACGTGTTGATTAGACTTCTTGATGTGTTTCTGGGATGTCTTATGGGTTGGATATTATTTGTTTGGTCTCATGCCAACATGTTTTTTAATTATATAATATTTTTTATTGTCTGGTGGCCAACTTTATTGTTTGTGGTCGAGGATTTGTATATATATGATGTAAGATCTCATTGTAGATCATCATGAAATGGAATAGGAACGAATAATGTAATAATCATTTAGGAAGAGGATTTCATTAATCATTGGTGATCGAGTTGGTTTTATGTAAGAGGATTTAGTCCTCTGGTATTGAGCTTAACCAGAATTGTACTCAAGCATAGGAGATTTTATCTTTGCAGTTCGTTCTCTCTTGTGGATTGTAGTCTAGATTTCTATGTAGTTAGTGAGACTCCTTTTGTGATGAGTCATGTGCTCTAGGATGTTGGCCTTCCTATAAATGCAGGCCCCTCAATTTTAATCAAATACTTACTGCAGAAGTATTATCTGACAGTGGGTAGGCTTCCCATTGTGATTTTTCCCTTTACCAAGTTTTCCATGTACAAATATTGGTGTCATATGGATAGTATTTATTCTCTAATTTTTATTTATGCTTAATTGGTATATCTACTATTTTTGTATTTGGTTTATCCTTTCTAGTATTGATCTTTTGAATTTCGATATTAAAGTTTTAATTTCTTAATTTTTTGATAATCTGGTGACAACTGATTCACCCCCCCTCCCTCTTAGTTGTCTTATGGTTATTTGAATTGTCTAATAATTGGTATCAGAGCTTTGGTCCTCTCTGCAAAAGCTTAACCACTTGAGGAAGATCCTATGGTGACTAACAGTTCAAGTTCATCTAGTTCATCTGCTGCTATCTTTCAGAGAGATATTCCTAGGCTTGATGGAATAAATTATAGAGTTTGGAAGATTTGAATGGAGACTCATCTGAGATGTCTTGGTAAAGAAATTTGGAAAATCATAGAGAATAAAGTTACCCCTTTTAATCCAACATGTGGTAATCCTCCTCCAAAAAACTTGGATAAGGAGCTTGAGAATGATTGTAGAGCAAGAGAAGCCCTCTTGTGTGCACTTTCTGATCATCAAATAATGGGATCAACTAACAAATCATCGGTAAAGGCTATATGCGATAAGTTGGAGATTCTTAATGAAGGTAAACCTACTGTCAAGATTGCTAAACTTGATGGTTATCAGGTGAGATATGAAAACTTGAAGATGGAAAAATATGAAAGGATTATTGCATTCATGGAAAGGGTAAATGAGATTGTGATAGGAATTCAATGTTGTGGTGAAACTCTAGTGAAGATCAAATAGTTCCTAAAGTTCTGAGAGCTTTACCACCGGCTTATAAGATGAAGGCTACTGCAATTAATGAATTGAGAACAATGGCTAATACCTTTGTCAATAGAGATAACTTGGTTGGGAAATTATCTTCTTTTGAGCTTGAAGAATTTGGACCTTCTGGAGCTATGAAATTCAAACCTTCTTTTCATGCATTTACATCATCAACTGGCAAGCAAGATTGGAAAGCTTTGTATGCAAAGGAATTGGATGATATGAAGAGAGAAAATAAATAATTTGAGCAACTTAAAGCCCTATTTTCTAGAAGAGCACCTAAAGGACCGGTAGGAAGTAAGTATGAAGGAAAATCACATTTTAAATGTTTTGCACGTAATAAGATAGGTCATTTTGCATCTATATGTCCTCAAAGGAATTCAATATTTGAAGAAAGAGCTAGAAGATCTCTTAAGCCTAACCCTGGATATCAAAATAAGTATAAGTATAGAAAAAATAGAGATAAATCATGCTACATTGCAGATGAGGAAGATGTGATTGATTCTAATGATGAACCAACACAAGACTCTGCTAGTGGTTTCGGCAATGGAAAGGAATGGGTGTTCCTAGCTATCAAGGAAGATGTTCCAGCACTAGAAGAGAATGTATCTGACGAGAAGGCACTTGCTGCTAAAATTGAAGATAAGGATGAGTGGGTAATTGAAAATGTATGTTCACATCATATGACTGGAGATAAAAGGAAGTTTCTATCTTTGCAAGAATTTGATGGTGGTCTAGTTAGATTCGGAGGTAACAAAGCATGTATGATCAAAGGAAAAGAAACTATATCATTGTATGGTAAGCACAATATTGATAATTTTTATTATGTTGAAGATTTAAGGAATAATGTTTTGAGTGAAGGACAATTTGTGGATAAGGGATGTGAATTAAAATTCAAGGATGGAAAATGCAAAATCATTAATAGATCTGGATTGGAGATTGCAAGTGGTACTCAGACAAAAGGTAATATATTTCATTTGAATTCTAGTGAGAAGACATATTTAATTGCATAAATTGATGAGAGTTGTCTATGGCATAAAAGGATATGTCATGTTAATTTTGATTGCATAGTAAAGATCAATTCAACTAAGGTAGTTAGAGATATACCTAAGATTGTGAAGCCCTATAATCTGGTATGTAAAGAATGTCAAATGGGAAAACAGGTTAGAACCTCTTTTAAGAGTATAAAAGACAAATCTAATGATGTTCTTGATCTTATTCCTACTAATTTGTGTGGCCCTTCTAGAGTCAAAAGCTTTCAAGGTGATAGATATTTCATGCTAATAATTGATGATTATTCTAGAATGATGTGGGTTACTTTTCTAAGGGAGAAATCTGAGGCTTTTGAAAAGTTCAAAATATTTAAAGCTAAAGTTGAGATTGAGACATGATTGAAGATTAAATGTTTAAGGTTAGATCATGGTGGAGAATTCACATACAATGAGTTTAATAACTTTTGTGAGAAGCATGGCATAAGGAGACAATTTTCTACTCCCTGGACACCTCAATAGAATGGACTTGTGGAAAGGAAGAACAAAGCTATCTTGGATGATGCTAGAACTATGATAATGGAAGCTAATCTACCTCATATCTACTAGAGAGAAGTGGTGAGCATAACTGTTTATATATTCACCATAGTACATATCAAAGGAGAAACTGGTAAGACACCTTATGAATTATAGTTTGGCAATACACCTACAATTAAGTATTGTAGAATCTTTGGTAGTAAATGTTATATCAGGAGAGATGATTCCATTGGCAAGTTTGATCCTAGATGTGATGAAGAAATATTTATTGTTTATTCTAATGAAAGGAAAGCATATAGATGTTATAACAAGATATTGCAGAGAATTGTGGAGAGCGCTAATGTCAGGGTGGATGAGGTGAATAGAAGTCAAATTAGAGTTTATGAGCAAGAACCAGCAGTGGAAATGATCATAACTAAACTGGAAGCACCTTTATCAGAATACAATATTGAATCAATTACTTCAGCAATATCAAAAAATTAAACAGTAACTGAAGAACTAGAAAGAGGAATAGAGAATCAGAAGACTCATAGATATGTAAGGCTGAATCATTCAGACGATCAGATCATTGGGGATAAGAACAATGGAGTGATGATAAGAAGGAGATTGGAAGTTAATGAGGTATGTTTAATTTCTCAAGTTGAACTGGTATGAGTCATTGAAGCATGTAAAGATGAATGTTGGATGAAAGATATGGAAGAAGAATTAGATCATATAGAGAAGAATAACACATGGACTTTAGCTCCCCGACCTAAAAATAAGCATGCTATTGGAACTAAATGGGTTTTTAGGAATAAATTAAATGAAGATGGAAAAGTTGTGAGGAATAAAGATATATTGGTTTGTAAAGGATATTCCTAGAAGGAAGGAATTGATTATGGTAAAACTTTTGCACCTGTAGCTAGGATTGAAGCTGTAAGACTATTTCTTGCCTATGCTCCACATAAAAACTACAAGGTTCATCAGATGGATGTAAAGTGTGCATTTTTGAATGGGGATCTTGATGAGGAATTTTATATTGAGTAACTTGAGGGTTTTTCACTTTCAGATGTAAAAATATGGTTTGTACATTAAGGAAAGCTTTATATAGATTAAAACAAGCACCTAGAGCTTAGTATGCAAAGTTAGATAAATATCTATTGAAGCGTGGTTTCACTAAAGGTAATGCTGATAATAATTTATATTATAAAGTCACTGATGATGATATACTGGCTATTGAAGTTTTTGTTGATGACATCATTTTTGGAGGTGAAGATAAGTTGTGCATAGAATTTTCTAAAAATATGGAGAAAGGATTTGAAATGTCTATGATTGAGGAAATGAAATTTTTCTTAGGTTTGTAGATTACTCAGACTGATCAAGGTATTTTCATCTGTCTAACTATGTATTCTAGGGAGATGTTGAAGAAATTTGGTATGGAAGTTCTAAACCAGTAAGTACTTCTATGGTTACTAGTGAGAAATTGTCAAGGAAAGATGAATTTGCATCGATAAATCCTACAAGATACAAGTCTATGATTGGAGGTCAACTATGTTTGACTCAGACTAGGCCTAACATAATGAATGTTGTTTACATTACATCAAGATTTCAAAGTGATCCTAGAGAAAATCATGAGAGTGCAGTGAAAAGGATTTTTAGATACCTGCAAGGTACATTCGAATATGGTTTATGGTACCCTAAGGATGATGAATTTACTTTATGTGCATATACATATGCAGATTGGGCAGGTGATGTTGATGATCAGAAAAGTACTTTCGATGGAGCTTTCTTTCTTGGAAAGAAACTTTTTTCATAGATCAATAAGAAACAATTGTGTACTTCTTTATCTACTATTGAAGCTTAGTATGTTTTTGTTGCTACTAACTATACACAAGTTCTATGGATGAAGCAAATGTTGAAGGACATTAAAGTGCATTGCATTGGATCGGTAGTTATTCACTGTGATAGCTCTGCTGCTATAGACATATCAAAGAATCTAGTATGTCACTCTAAGACAAAGCACATATCTATCAAGTACAACTTTTTGAAGGAGAAGGTGGAAGAAAATAAGGTTAGATTGGTTTATGTGAACACTAAAGAACAGATTGCAGATATTTTCACTAAACCTTTGCCTAAAGAATCATTTGAGTACCTCACAAATAAGTTAGGGGTTTCTACCCCTCCAAAAGAAAACTGATTGATGCTATTTTGCATCAGTCTGGTATGCTTTATCAGAGATATTATTCAATCTAGAATGAATAATATTGATGTGGGTATGCTACTGCTCAGGGGGAGTAGTTAGCCTTGTGATTCAGTGGTTTTTGTTTTTTCTTTGGTATTTATGTTAGATTTCTGGCATTGATGTCAAAGAGGGAGAGATATATGTGAAAACTAGAGCTTTATAAAGATATCATTCACAGGGGGAGTTTGGTCTTTGGTTTATAACTTCATTTCCATATCATCTTGCAGATTTTGTTGGATGTCTTCCATTTGGGGAGACTTGTTTAACATTTTCTTGGCACTTGGATGTTTTTCACATCTAGTATTGCCATCAATGCCAAAAGGGGAGATTATTGGCCATTTGGAGGAATTGATTGTGTTGCATTGATGTTTTGTCATTGATGTCAACACTAGATGTTTTGGCTTCTTTACCAGTATCCTTCTAATCCCGGTAGGTTGTTTGGTTTCTGGTTGGATTAGATCATGATGATTTGGTATGCTCTAGTATGCTTGGCTTATGGATTTGGCTTATTCATGCTACTCAGATTCATGTTCAGTTAGTTGGTTTTGATTTGGTGATCAGATTCTATCATGTATGCTAGTAAGCTTGGTTTGTTGTTCCAGTGAGGGTTTCACCGATAGAGCTTTATTGAATATATCTTATGTTATACATAAGTGGTGTTAGTGCGGCTTTTAGTGGAGATTCAGGATGCTAATGATGATCATGATTGAGACTTGGTTGATTGGGCTCATTGCTTTAGTGTGTGTGGACCTAAATTGGGTCCCGATTTATCTAGGTTGTGGACCGTCTTAATGTAACATGTTGATTGGACTTCTTGATGTGTTTCTGGGATGTCTTATGGGTTGGATATTATTTTTTTGGTCTCAGACTGACATGTTTTGTAATTATATAATATGTTTAATTATCTGGTGGCTGACCTTATTGTTTGTGGTCGAGGGTTTGTATATATATAATGTAAGATCTCATTGTAGATCATCATGGAATGGAATAGGAGTGAATAATTTAATAATCATTCAAGCAGAGGATTTGGTCGATCATTGGTTATCGAGTTGGGTTTATGTAAGAGGATTTAGTCCTCCGGTATTGAGCTTAACTAGAATTGTACTTAGGAATAGGAGATGCTATCTTTGTAGTTCATTATCTCTTCTTGATTGTAGTTTGGATTTATATATAGTCAGTGAGACTCCTTTTGTGATGAGCAATGTGCTCTAGGTTGTTGGCCTTCCTACAAGTGTAGGCCCCATGATTGTAATCACATACTTACTACAAAAGTATTATCTAACTGTGGGTAGGCTTTCCACAATGGTTTTTCCCTTTACAAGGTTTTCCAAGTACAAATCTTGGTGTCATGTCGATGGTATTTATTCTCTAATTTTTGTTTATGCTTAATTGGTATATCTGCTATTTCAGTATTTGGTTTATGCATTTTGGTATGATCTTTTGGGTTCTGGTATTAAAGTTTTACTTGCTTAATGTTTCAGTAATCTAGTGACAATTGATTCACCCCCCCTCTCGATTGTCTTCTGGTTATTTGAACTATCTAACAGGATGGTTATGGGATTATCTGTATGTGAATATTGTTGTAATCATATGCAAAGGTTTTTGTCAATCATAGGTTATCAAATTGGGTTTGTGAAAGAGTTTTGAGACCTCTAGTATTGAGCTTAACTGGAATTGTACTCAGGCATAAGAGATGCTATACTTGTTGTTCAATCTTCCTTTCAGATTGTTGTTTGATGTTTTCTATAGTCAATGAGACTCCTTTTGTGATGAGAAGTGTGCTCTAGGTTGTTGGCCTTTCTGCATGTGCAGACCCCTTATTGTAATATTTATTCATCTGATCAATGGATAGATATTGTGGGTCTCCAATCCCACCGTGGTTTTTCCTTTTTGAGGTTTTCCACGTATAAATCTATGTTGTTATGGTGTTCATCTTTGTGGTTGCATTTTTTATTATTGTTATATACTTTTATGTTTATTGGTTGTTGAGTTGTTGTGTTAATAAGGATAAATTTCTCCTTTCCGGTAGAACATTGATTCACACCCCCCCCCCCCCCTCTAAGTGTTTTTGGATCCCAACAATTGGTATCGGATATTGATGCCTCAAAGTAAGTCTAACAGCTTGAGGAAGATCCTATATTCAGAATATATGGAGATAAGTTTGACGAAGGAACTTCAAGTATCACTTGAAGACTATGATGTTGAAAGGTGGAGGAACATGAAGTTGCGAGATGAGTTGAGATCTATGAAGGTATTCATTTTTACTCTGTAGGATAGGTTGTCATCTTCCCAAGCTAAAAGGAAGGAACTTTGTGATCAATTGCAAAATCAGGAGGATGGAGAGAAGAATGCTTTAAAGAAATTATGTCAGAAGCTGAGTCAGGAGAATGGTGTCATGAAGAATGAGATGCAAGCTATAACTATGAGGATGTTTATGGAGATTGAATACCGGAAGAAGAATGAAGAAAATCTTTCTATATCTCTAAAATATAGATCTAAGGAATGCATCAGGTTGGTGCATGAGAATGATGCATTGAGAACTGAATTGTTGCAATCACATAACAATGAGCAAGATTTGGAGAGAATGATGATAATCCTAAGAAGTGATCTGGATGCTGCAAATGAATACAAAGATAAATTTAGGGTCAATTCTGCAAAGCTTGATGAGTTATTGAAGGATCAAAGAGACACTTGAGACATTAGAGGTCTTGAATCTGAGCATGGAGAAAGCTCTGGTACTACAAATCAGGATGACACATCTGGTTAGAAGGTCAACCAAAATCAAAGGTCACCGGTAAGGAACCCAATGCACATAAATTTAATGGTAGATGCATTGTTTGTAATAAGTTTGGTCATAGAGAAAGTTAATGAAGGAATAAAGAAAATCAGAATAATAATGCAATTCACAGTCAATGTTCAAATTGTAAAAAGTGGTCATAGGACAAAAGACTGTAGAATGAATGTGAGATGTCATGCATGTGGAAAGTTTGGACATATGGCTAATCAATGTGGGTTGAGGAATGGTCAAGGTTATAGTAAGGCAACTCAGAAGAATAATGTTACTTGTTATGCATGCAACAAAGTAGGACATATTGCCAAATTTTACAAAAGAAAGAACCTACTGACAAGAAGTGATAAATCTAAAGAGAAAGGAAAGCAGAAGGTTGATGATATTTGGAAGGAGTATAAGGAGAAGTGGGTTATCAAGTCTGAGGGTCAACTAGAAAAATCAAATACCCTAGATTTTCATTTGGCTGAAGCATATTCCCCGGTTACTCAAATGGCAGAGCAGAATGTTCCTGCACCAATAGGAAACACATATGCTAACTAACGCATTCACCTTAAGGGGAGGAAAATTAATGATAGATCTTGCATTTACCTTGGTAGTGGTCTGAAAGCCTATTTTAGACTTTAGAGAAGTCAGTTTGAAGGTTAACCAGGGAAGATTTGTTGGATCTTGAATCTAGTTTAGTTTACCAGTAAATCATTTTATGAATTATGGTTTGGTCATACACCTACAATTAAGTATTTCAGAATCTTTGGTAGTGAAATGGAAAGTTTGACCCTAGATGAGATGAAGGGATATTTCTTGGTTATTCTAATAAAAGCAAGAATATAGATGTTATAACAAGATATTGTAGATAATTGTGGAGAGTGCTAATATCAAGGCGGATGAGTTGTACAAAGGTCAAATCAGAACTTATGAGAGAGAACTGGAAGTGGAGATGATCATAACTAAACCGATAGCAACCGTACCAGAACAAAATGTTGAACCAATTACCCCGACAGTATCAGAAAATTCAATAGTAACTGAAAATCAGAGAAAAGAAACAGAAAGTCAAAAGGTGCCTACGCATGTAAGGCTGAATCATTCAGAAGATCAAATAATTGGACAAGAAGAAAGTTGGCAGTTGATGAGTTATGTTGAATTTCTTTAATTGTAACGATATCAATAGTTGAATATTGTAAAGATGAATGTTGGATGTAAGCTATGGAAGAGGAATTGGATCAGATAAAAAAGGACAACACATTGACTTGGATTTTATTAGAACTAGGCTTGATTGGTTTACAAAGGATATTCTCAGAAGGAAGGAATTGATTATGTTGAATCCTTGTTCTAGTAGCTAGGATTTTCAGATATTTTCAAGTTTTTTCAGTTATGGTTTTTGGTTTGTGATGACTTTACACTATGAGTGTATCTAGATGTAGATTGGGATAGAGATATAGGTAACTGGATAGGCTCATCCAGTGAAGTTTTCTTTCTTGGAAAGAAACTTGTTTCATGGATCAACAAGAATAGTCATGTACTTCTTTATCTACTACTAAAAGTTGAGTATGTTGTTGTTGCTACTAACTATACACAAGTTCTATGGATGAAACAAATGTTGAAGGATATAAGGGTAGATTATAGTGAACCGATAGTTATTCGCTATGATAACTTTGCTACTATTAACATATCAAAGAATCTAGTATTTTTCCATCAAGTATAATTTTTTAATGAAGTCAGATTGGTTTGAGGAATCATTTGAGTACTTTAGAGACAGATTGAGAGTTTATGCCCCTCCAGTAGAGACTTGAGTGATGTTGATTGGCATCAGTCCAGCATGCATTATCAGAACTATCATTCATTTTGGATTGATGTGTTGGTGCTACTACTCAAGGGGAGTAGTCAGCTGTGTGGTTCAGAGGATTTATGATTTTTCTTTGATGTTTATGTTAGAGTTTTGGCATTGATGTCAAAGGGGGAGAGATATATATGAGAAAAATAGAGCTTAACAGAGATATCAGTCTAAGGGGCAGATTGTTGGTATGAGGAGGAACTGAATTTCAGATTGTTTGTTTCCCATTGGGGGATTTTGGTTCAGGTGTATGGATGGTTAATTGGTATAGAGATATTTATTTCAAAACTTCATTGTCATATCATTTTGGGAGATTGTTGGATATCTTCCTTTGGGGGAGACATGTTTGGCATTTCTTGGCACTTGGATGTTTTTTACCTCTAGTGTTTACATCAATGACAAAGGAGGAGATTGTTGGTAATTTGGAGTAATTTTTTATGTGTTGCATTGATGTTTGTCATTGATGTCAACACTAGTTGTTTTGTTGTCTATCGGCTTCCAGTAGAGTGGTTCATCTTTGATGTTGATCTGGAGATTTGTCTCCGGTTTGGTCTAGCTATTGGAATTGGTTTAGATTGGTTATTCATGTGCTCTTGATGCATATCACATTTAGTTGGTTCAAGATTCGATGATCCAGATGCTATCATTTGTTCTAGTAAGCCTTCTAGTTATCAATGAGGGTTTTCCTGGAAGCGCTTTGATGAAGATCTTTTGATGAATCTGATAAGTGATGTTGGTGCAGCTTCTAGAAGGTTATCAAGATGCTAATGGTTATCATGTTCATGTTCCAATTGTTCGTGGTGTTTCATTTGGCTTATGATGACCTATTTTGGGTCCAATGTTATTTTGCTAGGTTATGAATCAGTTTATGTAACCTGTTGGTTGATTCTCCCAATGCATTACCAGTTGGATTTATTGTTTGGTTTATATTGTTTCAGTCTTAGGCCAACTTGGTTTATCATTGGTTTGTAGGATTATGTAACAGATTTATTGTATTATCTTTTAGGTGGCCAACCTAACTGTTTAGGTCTCAGGTTGGTTTTAATATGATGTAAGATCTCTTTGTAGATTGTGGCATAGATGGATGGTTATGGGATTATTTGTATGTGAATAATGTTGTAATCATATGCAGAGGTTTTAGTCAATCATAGGTGATCGAATTGGGTTTGTGAAAGAGGTTTGAAACCTCTGTTATTGAGCTTAACTAGAATTATACTCAGGCATAGGAGATGATATACTTGTAGTTCAATATTCATTTCGGATTGTAGTCCGATGTTTTTTGTAGTCAGTGAGACTCCTTTTGTGATGAGCAATGCACTCTAGGTTGTTGGCCTTCCTACATGTGCAGGCCCCTTATTGTAATATTTATTCATCTGATCAATGGATAGATATTGTGGGTCTCCAATCCCACCATGGTTTTTCCTCTTTGAGGTTTTCCACATATAAATTTGTGGTGTTATGGTGTTCATCTTTGCACTTTCAATGTTTCTTATTCTTATATGCTTTTATGTTTACCAGTTGTTGAGTTGTTGTGTTAATAAGGATAAATTTCTCATTTCTGGTAGAAAATTGATTCACCCCCCCTCTCAATGTTCTTGGATCCCAACATCAAGTCTCCATGAATCTAAAATTGCTTGTATTTTTTGATAAATTGATAGGCATCTTTCTCCATAGTGGGTTAAAAGTAACCAATCCTCATCAATTTCTTAGCTAAGGTTGGACCACTAGAGTGCGCCCCACATATACAATCATGTACCTGACACAATGTGGTTTGGGCTTCCTCATGCTCTAGACATCTAAGGAGAGTACCATTAAGACCTCTCCAATAAAGGTTGTTGGCAATGATTATGTAGTAGGAGTTTTTGCAGATAAAGGTACAATGTTGATTGTTGAAGAGGTTTAGTGGAAGGGTGTTATTGTGGAGGTAAGTGGATATGTCACCGTACAAAGGGGAATCAAGAGTAATAACATATATAAGCTTAGATAGATGGATCTCATATAAAGGGACCAAGAGATTATCCACCAAGAACTCATAGTGAGTTGTATTCTACGACATGTCGATTAAAGAAGCAATAGTAGCCATTGCATCAACAAATTTGTTGTTGAATTTAGGAATCTACTAAAAATTTATCTCTATGAAGTATTTCTTAAAGTCATCCACCATCTTCTTGTAAGGCATGAAATTTTTATCTTTTGCCTAATAGTCATTGTTTGCTTGTTGAATAACTAATTGGGAACCACCAGAAACTTAAAGTCCATTGATCCTCCACTGAACTACAGTTTGTAGACCTATAGTGAGTGCCTCATATTATGATATGTTATTGGTACAGGGGAATGATATTCTATATGATTTTGGAATGTAATCCCCTTGTGGTATGAGAAAAAGGATTCTTGCACCTCCTCCATGTTGTGTGAATGATCCATAAAGATAGAGGTGCCATAATTTTGAAGTTGTGACTACTAGGATGGATTCATCAAGAAACTCTAAAATCAATGGATAATCATATATCATAGGTGCATCTACTAATAGGTCTACAATGACTTCTCCTTTGATGGATTTTCTCTCAACATATTTGATATCAAATTTGTTGAGGATCATTACCCATTTTGCCAATCTACCTATAAGAGCTACTTTGCTAAGCAAGTACTCGAGCAGATCAATCTTAGCTACAAAGATTGGTTTTGTGAGTGAGAATGTAGTGTCACAATTTTTGTGAGATAAAATATGATAAGGCACACTCATTCAACAAAATTTTAATTTATCTCATATCCTACTAATGTATAATTGATATATTAGATGGCTCTTTATTTTCCTTCATAGTCTTGTTGTGCTAAAAGTTCCCCCAATGTTGTTGTTGTTTCTAATATATAAATAAGTAGGGTCTTTTGTTCAACTGGTGACATAAGAATAAGAGGTTTCATGAGATAGTCTTTAAGAATCTAAAAATTTTGTTGGCACTAATCATCTCATCTAAATTTGATGTTCTTATGTATAAAATGTGTGAATATATGAAATTTTCTTTCAAGTTGAGCAATGAATCTTAAGATTAACTATAGCTTCCCTTGTAATAACTCAAGCTGACTAATATTAATTGGTGAAGGTAGCTCTAGAATAGATTTTAATTTCATCGAATCATGTTTAATACCTCATTCTAATAGTATGTATCCTAGGAGCTTTTTGAAGATTACCCCAGAGACACATTTCTCGGGATTTGGTTGCACTTTGTATTTCTCTAGTTGAATGAAAATTTTGTCTAAAACATCCAAATGGCTTTCTCTAGTGAGTGATTTTCCTAAGAGGTCATCTACATAGTTTCCCATCGATGTATGCATCATATCAAGAAAAATTATGGTCATAGATCTTTGATAGGTAGTACTAGTGTTATTTAAGACAAAGGGCATGACATTCCAACAAAAATTTCCCCAAGGACATGTGAAAGTAGTCTTATGTTGGTCCTTAGGTGCAATATTAATATGATTAAAGCTGGAGAATCCATCCATGATTGATGATATTACGTGTCCAACTATAAGATCAACAATAAAATCTATGTTGGGTATTGGAAAATCATTTTTAGGACAAGCTTTGTTGATATCTTTGAAGTTTTTACACAATCGAATATGACCATCTAGTTTTCCAATAGGTACAAGATTGAAAATCCATTTTGGTTAATCAATAGGTCTAATGAAACCAGCATCCAATAGTTTCTAAGCTTAACTTTGACTAAAAGTGCTTCCTGTGGATGCATTTTCTCAATTTTTGTTTTATTGGCTTTGTGCTTGGTTATACCATTAAAGTATGCATAGTTAAATTAGGATCCAATCTAGGCATATCAACATATGACCATGCAAATTTGATTTTTCTTTCTTTAAAAATTTTGATAAACTTGGGACATTCTTGTTCTAACAATAATATTGCAAGATATATGATATGCGACTCCTCTTTAGTCCCAAGGTTAGTTTGTATTGTCTCTTTTACCAACATGGGTGATCTCTCATGATATGATGTCAAGGGGAGAGTGTCAACCCTTCCATCCTCTAGCTCCTTAGAGAGGTTTTCACCATTAAATATGTCCTTTCTTTTTACCTTTTTCATGGTCTAAAAGTGTCGTGGTGTGATTTCCACTAGAAGACCTTTTATTATTTAATATTTTTATATTTTTATGACTAAAAGGCTTGGCACCTTCTCCAAAGTAATCCACACTATCAATTTCAATGAATAATATTTCTCTATGGTCCCTAATAGGAAAATTGTCTTGTATTCTAAGGTAGTCAATGATAGTCTCATTGCTTTGGAATGTATCAAGTTCTGGAGGCCCTTCTTGGTCCCAATCAATGAGTTGAGGATGGACAAGTGGGAAGCCAACAGTTTGATCAAGATCAAAAGTGGTAAGGTTAAACACACATGAGTCTTCGTGTATGTCAATGATGTCATCAGGGTCATCATTAGTACTCTCTTCATCAATTTTTATTGTAAAATAGGTTTGATCAACACTACTAGAAGGGCACTTAGCAATAAGAGTTCTCACTTTTTGTTGTTTAGACCTAGAGATTTGACACATAGAGGACTCAAGAACCCAAAATATTTTTATCTATTATTTTTCACATTATTATCTTGGGGTGTTTGAATTGGTGACGTTTATCAAACTATAATTTTTTCTTCAAAGGTAGGCTCACTAGGTTCTCTAAAAATTTCCTCAAGATCATAGTCACTAGATTATGTGTATGAAATTTGGAATCTGTATCAGAAACACAAATGCTCAATAAGTCATTGCATGCATGGTTAGTTGACCAGAATCAATAAATGTAAAACCATAACAAATTGACCTATTTCCTCCTAAAAGATGTGAGTATAGATTTTCTCCCACATTTATCTAAGCAATTGTAGTGACTAGACTACACCAAGATAGAGGATTCAATCTATATGAATGCAGGATTAAGCAAATTAAGCTAGATGGATGTAAGATTAAGAAAATTAAGCTACATGGATGCAAGATTAAGAAAATTAAGCTAACATGATTAAGAAAATGTGCAATAAACTAAGATGCAATATTATCAATGTGCAATATTCTTAATGACTCTAGAGAAAAACCAGCACAATAACAATAAAGTCTCTAGAATAATTGATTGAGAGATGCAAGCCTGGATCTATAGAAAATCTACAAAGAAAATGAGGGTTGAGATTGATTGATGATGAGCGGCCAATATTCTCCCAAAAGTAGCACAATCCACATGATTTGATGTGATTGGCTGCTTTCTTCATATTTGAAGGAAATAAAGATTGAGCAAAAATTAAGATAAAATCAGAAAAACTGATTTATTCCATTTTCCTTTCTTAAAGAAAGCTTTCTTTGATTTATTCCCTTTTATTCAATTTTGCTCCTTTTTTGAAATTTCTTTTTCAAAATAATTTATTTTTGATGTTTAATTCCTTTTTGACGATTAATTCTTTTTTTTCAAATTAATTCCTTTTTGATGATTTAATGACAAATTGATTTATTAATGAAATATGCTAATATATTTAATTAAATAAATAGGATAATTGATTAAAGAGATTTTAATGATATATTTAATTGAAGTGATTAATTTGCCATGTAACATTGATGATTTAGGAATTAATTAATTAGGTGCTCAAAATTGATTTAATTGCCTTTGGTTAGGACCTTAGTGATGTGGTCGAGGTTAGGGGCCCATGGTTTAGATGACCATTTTTAGGGTATTACATTTGCCCATCTTTGAATTGATGTGCGAGCAACACATTGATTCAAGGAACAATTGATGTCAAAGAGATATTGGTTCTGAACTTGATGGATCATGAATGAATGAAGAGCGCGATATTCAACTTGATTTGAAGTGATGAAACTGAACATATTGATCAAAACGAAATTGATCCTGAACTTGATTGAACTAGGACTGATGAAGAAAAAAGATACCGATCTTGAACTTGATGGATCAAGAATCGAGTACCGATCTATAACTTGATTGAACTAGAATTGGTTGAGTGAAGAGATAATACCGATTCTGAACTTGATTGAACAAGAACCGATTAGCAAAATAGAATGTCTAGCTTGATTTGATGTGATGAAACTTGAACACCTATTTGGATTGAGCATGTGATCACTGTCAAAAATACTTTAAACCCTTGATTAAGTTTAAACGAATAACTAGTGTGATAAGGTGTGATGAAACTGATTATTGTTAAGAGATTGATTCAGATTATCAGCTTGATTTGGTGTAATGAAATAGATATACCCCTAGAGATTGATTTGATTTGAAGAACCTCAACTTTATAGGATGTGATGAATTTGATATTAATCCTTGATTGAAAAGATTTGTTGCTCAGATTTTGATGAAGATTTTACAAAAAAAATCTTGACTTTTGATGATGTAATCATTGATAATGATGTTGTAATAAGTATGCCCTGCGGGAGCGAAATCGAAAGATGGTGAGTTACCACAGTGATTTGAGACAATGGGAATGATAAAAATATTTAGTGATGATAAGTTAAGCATGAAGAATTATTTAATAATTTATTTGAGATAAATTAAAGGACTTCTGAGTTGATTGGAAAATATTTGAGCATAGAGTGATGCAAAGATTGACCTGAAGATGAATGTGCCAAGTGGTCAACATTGTGAGAATTTTGACTAGAAATATGATGTCAGATTTCAATTTCAATCCCAAAAATGGACTCAAGATGGTCAATTTAACGTGGGGTATAAATTTCATGTCAATTGGAGCAAGTTTGAAAAAATGATGATCGTTTTAGATTCAAGCTTCCTTCAAAGGAAAGAAAAAGTAAAGTTATTATGTTGAAATTTCTTGAAATGCACAAAGCTTAGTATGAATGCAACCTAAGACCTTAATCACTAGATTTGGTATGCTATTTATCATCACTGAGAATTTTAAAATGTCAGAGATAGACATAAGCACCAAGGCACAAAGATCTAGGATGATCTGAATCTCTCGTCCTTTTGATTTAGCAAGTGAACATAAGCTCCAAGGCATAAAGAGTCAGGATGACCTGAATGTTGTGTGTGTGCAAACACACTAGACAAAGTAGAGTTCTCTTTTTTTACTATCCAATAGTGATTTTCTTGTCCACAATGACCCTTTGATTGTTCATATCCTATGACAACTTAAGCATGAATTCAAATTGCATAATAAAGAAAGTTACTCAAAACACACAAGGAAACGGTTCCAACCTCCCTGTAGCATAAAAATAAATGAAGTCAAGGTATGTGTGGAAATTTCACCTTGATGTGAAGGAACTTATCATAGACACCCACTTTATGAGATGTTTCCAGATCATTGGAATCATTCCTACAAGAAGAAAACAAAGAAAATTATTATGCCCCTAGTCCTTGCTCCTCTTAGTCAAGATAGACTTCCTTGAGTTACTCAGAGGGAATAATATGAAAAAACCAATTTAAAAGATGACATAAAAATAAAATTTCAATCACAGCTCAGATAGTTTTAATGATTGTTTTCATTGTTCTTGCTTTGTGTGTTTGATGAGATGTTAGTGGCAAAACCCTGTAGTGGTTAGGAGACAGGTAACTGACTCAAATTGGATGACCCGATACTACCGACATAAAGATAACTTGGTTAAACTATTTAGGACATTTAGATTGATTGGCCGATTACCCTAAGACTACAACATTGATCGGTTTCAAGCCATGAGGGTTCCAAGAAGAACCAAGGTGTCACAAAAATGACTGAAGGATATGTACAAGCTAAAGAAAAGATGCAAAAAAGGAGGAAATAAAGCAAGAAATGTTAGATTTGCATTGATAGATGGAGCACTTTAGTACAAGAGGCACATGTTTACTAGGTTCTCACCTTCTTGGCAGATTTTCTCTTTTTTTATTTTTATTTTATTTTTCAGGACTTTTTTATGATTTTTTTATGGATATTTCAGTTGTATAGATTGTTGGAGTAGAGAATACTAAGTGTATATTCTCTTCAAGTGGATGGTGTTGATCAATTCATGGAGTTTTTCTCCTTTTGGTGTTGAGAGTTGGTAAGTGCCAAAGCCAAAGACTGTGGTAACAATGTAGGGACCCAACTAGTTGGGTTCAAATTTCCCTTTTTGTTCCCGATATTGTTGATTTTTAGGATTCTCTCTCAAAACAAGGTTACCAACCTGAAATTTTCTATGTCAAACTTTCTTGTTATAGCCTCTAGACATTATCTTCGGGTAATCTCTCAAATGATCAAACGCCACCTATTGATGTTCATCCAACAATTTGAGTTCTTGCAATCTAGATATTTTGTGATCTTCATCAGTGATAAGACCTTGCAAAGAAAATCTCAAAGAAGAAATTTCAACCTCAATAGGCAAGACTTATTTGGCCCTATACACCAAAGAAAAAGGTAATAGATGTTGATAAGTTTTAACAAATTTTACATCTTTTTCTATATCTGGCCAATAGTAGCCAACCCTTAGCAATTTTTGAGCTAGAGTTAGACTATTTGAGTGAGATCCACAAATACCTTCATGCACTTTATATAACACACATTGAGACTCTTCAAGTTGTAGACACATAAGCAAAGTACTATCTAAACCTAACCTATATAGATCATTAGCGATGATGAAATACTGTCAAGCATTACGGATTAGGTTACTTTTTTCATTGTAAGGTTATCAGGGATGATTTGGTCACATAAGTAGGAGTAGATATGGTTATAATGAGATGATTCATGCCCAATGATACAATAGACCATCTAGGAATCAAGGAAATCATAAGAATGATAGAAAAGCTCTTCCACCAAGAAATCATAGTGGAACTGTGTTTCTTGTAGTTGTGGTATAGATGTCAATGTAGCCATAGCATCTACTACTCTATTTGCTGATCTAGGAATCTGTTGAAATGAAACAAAGACAAAGTATTTCTTAAAGTCATCAACCATTTTCTTATAGGGTGTCAATTTTTCATCTTGAGTTTGATATATATTTTTGATTTGGTTGATTATTAGCCAAGAGTCACCATAGAAGAATAGATCATTGACTTTCCATTCAATAGCCAGTTTGATTCCATTCACCAAGGCTTCATATTATGCAATATTGTTGGTACAAGGAAAAAGGATCTTGTATGCCTTTGTAATTGAGTATCTTTGAGGAGTGATAAAAATGATCCCAACACTAGAACCTTGTTGAGTAAAAGATCCATCAAAGAACATTTTCCAAGATCGCTGAGTAAGATGCATTATGGATTTATTTAGGAATTCTATGTTCAGAGGTTGATTATCTTCAGGCAGAGCGCCAGCAAGTTGATCTGCAATGACTTGTCCTTTTATAGTTTTGTGTTCTACATACTCAATGTCAAATTATATGAGTATCATAACCCATTTATCCAATCTCCCTATGAGTGTTCTTGTTCTTAGAAGATATTTCAGAGGATCAATCTTAGAAACCAGTTTGATAGTTAGTGCCGGCATGTAATGTCTCAATTTCTGTGAAGCAAAGACCACTACCAAACAATATTTCTTAGTGATAGTGTAACTCATCTCATAGAACACCAACATCCTTTTGATATAGTAAATAGCTCATTCCTTATTGTTCTCATACTGTTGAGCCAAAAGTACCCCTAGTGATGTGTCAGTAGCTGATATATAGAGAATCAAAAGTTTGCCTTGAATCAGTGGCATCAAAATGGGTGGATTGGGAAGATATTCCTTGATCTATTTTAGGTGTTCTTCACATTCTTCATCCTAGTTGTATTTAACTCCTTTCCGTAATGCTTTTGTGAATGGTTGAACCTTATCTGCAAGCTAAGAAGTGAAGTGCCTTATTGACTGGAGTCACCCTTGTAGAGTTCTCATTTGTCTTACATTTCTGGAGGTGGAATTTTCATTATAGCTTTAACTTTTTCTAGATCAACTTCAATCTCTTTTGCTAAAACAATGTATCCTAGCAGTTTGCTAGATGTAACTCCAAATGCATATTTCTTAGGATTTAGTCTAAGTTTAAACTTCTCCATTCTATCTAAGATTAGACCCAATTTTGAGAGATGTGTCGATCTTTTCATAGATTTGACCAGGGTATCATCTACATAGTCTTCCATATTTTTGTGCATCATGTCATGAAAGATTGTAGTTACAGCTCTTTGATAGGTAGCACCTGCATTCTTTAAGCGAAATGGCATGACATTCCAGTAGAAAGTTCCCCAAGCACATGTGAATGTTGTTTTCTCTTGATCTTTAAGTGAGACTTTGATTTGGTTGTAGCCAAAAAAGCCATCCATTACAAGGTACATTTCATAGCTAGTAGTAATGTCTACTATCATGTCAATATTAGGTAGTGGAAAATCATCTTTTGGACATGCCTTGTTTAAGTCTCTGAAGTTTGTGCAAACATAGATTGATTTATCAAGTTTTAAAATAGGGACAATGTTGGATATCCACTTAGCATAATCAATTGCTCGGATGAATCCTACTTTGAGTAATTTCTCTAGCTCAGCTTTAACAAGCAATGCAACATGAGGATGCATTTTTTGGAGTTTTTATTTGACAGATTTGACTACAAGAGCAATAGAAAGATGATGCATTATAAGGTCAAAATCTAGACCCAACATATCATAATATGTCCATGCGAAGTTGATCTTTTTCTCTATGAAGAAATCAGTAAACTCTTTCAATTCTTTTGCTAATAGGGATTGAGCCACATGTATTATATGTTGAATTTCTTCTATTCCAATGTTCATAGGTTATGTAGGTTCAATTAGTATTGATGAGTGCTCTTGAAATTGATTAGGCAGAATATCAAGCATCTCACCTTCAAGTGCCTTAGGGAGGTTTTCACCATCATATACATCTTTTATTTTTACTTTTTTCAGTTCCAATACCACCATAGTGTGGTTTTCACCATTAGATCACTTTTTTTTCTTCTCTTGATATTTGAGACTAAGATACTTGACATATTATTCTATCATGTTCACACTCTATTTGTTGATGGAAGAGTTCATAGGTTCAACTGAATTAAGGTAATATGCTAAGGCATAGTCATTGGAAAAATTAGGGATATTCATGGGTTGGTCTTATAGAGTACGGTCAATAAGCTCAGGGTATACTAGGGATAAAGATTAGATGGGTTCAAGGAAATTCACATTTTGGTCATCACAACCATGGACCGTCAAGTTGAGTTCAACAAGACTACCTTGCGTTAGCATCTTGATATCAGGAAGAGTCACAACATGATTATCAAAGTCTACGTTATCATTTAGAGAATCTAACCCAACATACCTACCACTACACCCTTCTCCTACTTCAAACTTGACTATGTATTGTGGTTCAAAAACAATAGCTTATTCATAAAGAGTTTAAACATTCATGACAAAGTAGTCATATTTTGATGTTGAATAGGTAATATCATAGATGGAGCTCATTTCAAGTTGATCAAAGTTAGAAGATGAAGCATCTGACTCCTCTTCAAGAGACTCAGTAAAAGCATGTATGGTATCAATATGAACATCTTTTATGTTGCAAGTTCCTTCTTGTTTTGGTTCAGTGATAACCTGTAGTTGGCATACCTGTTCACATAGCCTTGACAACTTTGTGAGTTTTTGTCTTCTTTCCCATTAAGCTTCTTTTGGACTTATGACTAGTCTTGCTTGACTAGCCTTCAGCTCTTCATTTGTGTTCCCATACCTAATTTGTTTTGTCTCATCAAATGGAGATACAATAGATGAGTGATTTTCATGTACTTTCTCTTTTCTTAGTTGTTTCTCATAAGCTTCTTGCCTTTTTAGTCTAACTTCCTCTAGTTCTCATTGTAGCTTCATGTGTGCTATTTCTTGTGCTTCATCTATAATATCATTAGATTCTTCAAGATTTTCTTCGTTAGATGCATTTGATAGAGGCTTTGTACCCCATTCATACTCATTTGAGTTTGTTTTTGAATCTTCTTCTCATATTATTCTTGTATATGTGATAATGTTTAATGGTGCAAACATTTCTTTGATTCTTTCCACCTAGTCTCTCATTTCTTTTGGAATTTCCACTTCTAGTCTTTTTCTTGTTGGTACCTTTGGAACTTGGTTATAAGCTTATTCTTCTCTTTTGATTGCCAACTCTTCTTATTCTTTCTAATCTTCTTCCTAAGTTTTCTATTTGTTTACATCCTTTGGTGTTTGATGTGGTTGATAATATTGTTGCTTTTGAGTTGATGGTTTATCTTGATGGTACCCAAGTCCAGTTTTGTCCTTTGCAGACTTGGTTTGCAGCTTGATGGGTTTGGTAATTCCTTCTTGATTTTTTCCTAGAGGACTTGTACCTAAATACCCCATGTGTTGGATTATCAGATAGCCTTTACCATATTGTTCAAGAGAAATTTCACAATGTTGCACTTCTCTATCTTTATTTTCCTCTCTATAAAGCCATTCGAGAACAGCTGCCTCTTCTGTTTCATTTGAAAAGGAAGTAGAGGATTTCACAAAAGTACCATCATAGATGATGTTTGTAGGTGATTTTTTTGGTTTCATAGCTTCAGATGGTTTTCCAGACTATCTAGGTGATGGAGGAAGAGATATCAATGAAAGTACAGGTTCTATCTTGTATTTTCCCATGTCGGCTTCTGTGATTTTTAGTTTCTTTTCTAATTCCTTAATTATAGCTTCTAGACTCTTAGCTATAGAGGTTGCTCTATTGTGAGGATCAATAGTATCAGTGTATTGTTTTAATGTTTTGCAAGCGTATCTAGTATCAGTAGGAACATTGACCTCAACTCTATTATAGGGAAACTTTAAGCACTGATGATATGCAGATGGCACTTCTTGTATATCATGAATCCATGGCCTACCCAACCAAAATGTTGTAAGATAGAGGAAGTTCAAGCACCTGACAGATAACATCCCTTTCCATGGGTCCTACCTTAATTGGTAATAGCACCAGACCATTAGAGGTTCTCTCTTCTTCATCATAATCTTTTATAATTGTTTTCTTTCTTGGATATATATCATTCTCAAAAAATCCCAATTGTATGAGTAGATTGTAAGTACAAATGTTCAGCCCAATGCCTTCATCTATCACATGTTTGAATCAGTGTTTATGGATCATGGCTTCAATGTGTAATGGCTGATTATGTGGATGGTTCAAGGAATTATCATCTTCCTTAGAGAAGGACAGGTAGTGAGGTGAGGTTAGGTGACCCACCATAGACTGAAACCAATTCAGATCTGTCTTTGGGGACATTGGTAGTGAGCAAAGATTTTTCCAGGATCTTGTTGGAAATTAACACTTTACTAGTTAAGTATCATTCTGTTGTCATTGATAGCAACATGATTTTTGGGTTCCGACTTCATATGGTGTACCAAAAGGCACTTCACAGACTCTACACTGGCACTGATGGGATAGAAGATTATTTTGGTCACCGGCAATGCAGACCGACATGGTATGGTAAAGGTCATTGGTATTGGAGACCGACACATCTTTGATCTGGCATCGGCATCTTGTTTTAATTCTTATTCATTTATGTTATATGGATGACATATAATATGATATTGTATATATCCTTGTAAGCCAACATAAGGCATAAATTTGTATAGGGTATATAGGGGAGATTGATTAGAACATTTTGTAAAAGGAAGATATATAAGGGAATATGGATAGACATGTGGAATATTAAATGGATGTAATGTAATGTGAAATATATTAGAGAGATTATGTGTGTGAGGAATTCATTGTAAGGGTTATTCTGATACTGAGGTTTAGGGTTTTAACCAGAACTGACAGAGCTTAAACAAAAACTTGTTGGCATTTTTGATGTTTTATGTTGTGGTTGTCATTGATGGACACACACTTGCATTGAGATCCTCTTTATATGTATGAGTTAGAGAACAACTGGTATTTGGCTGTATTATAGTCTTTAGACTATTGATGTTTTGCAAAATGTGTTTCCCGGTCTGAAGCAACATGTTAACCTTAAGCGGTATGAGGGATTAAAGCGGCATAACACATTTCTACCAGTCTTCATTTTTGTCAAACCGGCACTTGACACTTTATATGAACCGGTATACTCTATGATTAGTTACCAACCGGCATTGTGTGATGAGTTACCATCCACCGATTGTTTGACGATGCCGACTCTGTAGCGGTGCTTTTTGTGACGTATTACCAAGTATGTCCAGGATCATTGAACCTAGGAAATTGTAATGTAATCCTATTGGACCGACATGAAATCAGTTCCCTTTATAAGGACATCATGTCTAGGGTTTTAGTTTGTTGATGTTGTGGTTGTTGCGAAAGTTGATATTGTGGCTAGGGTTTAAGGAGATTGAGGAGTTGGAAAGAATATGAATGTGTAGAAGACTGAAGTAATGCAGGAGTGCATTAAGAATGAGCTATCAAGGATCTAACTAAGTAGTCTATGCTATTAGATAGATCAAACACTTGTTGATTACTCACATCTTTGACAAGTTTGTAGCCCTTAACTAGGTAGGCCCAAAAGCCTTTTTGTAAATCCTCTAACAAGGTGGTTCACATCTGTGGATCTAAAATCCTCTAGCAAGGTAGTCTTTAATCGGACTTGTCTCCTAATAGAGATTGAGATTCCTAACAGGATCTGTTTTGGTAAAGAACATTGTAAGACCTTAACCGATCTGACCTTAACTGGTTTGGTTCCTATTTTGTAAATAGTTACTTATGAGTTCCATCTCACCATGGTTTTTCCCATTTGGGTTTCCACATCAAAATATCTTGTGTTATGGTGTTTGTTCTTTTGTGGGTGAATGCATAATTAGCTATTTGGTTTGCATGTTTATTAACTGGTTCGTCTGTTAAACTGTTTTACCAGTTTACTACTAGTCTTGCAAAGTGTTTAAGTACAGAGATTTTTGGCACACTAATTCACCCCACCCCCCCTCTTAGTGTTCATCAATTGGTATCAGAGCCAACCTTTCTATAAGTTTAACCACTTGGAAAGAGATATGGGGGAATACACATTAAGGGAACTTACTCACCAGTTCACTTAGTCTGAGCAAGCCTATGATGATCTTATGGTAAAATACAAGGCATCTCAAGCAAAAACAAGAGAACATGCAGAAAAGATGATGGAGTTATCTAAAAATAGTTCTTCAAATGAAGCAGACATGGAATCCCTAATTGCTGAAGTAAATAAGTTGAATGAATCAAACTCCAACCTGAAAAAGGAGTTGGAAGGACTGACTATCCGGATGTGTCAAGAGCTTGAGAACTGGAGAAAAGATGAAGACCTAGTGAAAGAAAGAGATCATGAGATCTCCAAGCTAAAACAAGAGATGAGTGCCCTAAATTCTCAACTCCATGCAAGCAAGGTGGAAAAGGAAGACATGCAAGGAGAATTGAACACTGCCATCTCTGAGAATGAAAACCTGTTGGTAACAAATGCTGCTATTTCCAAAGTGTAACTACTTATCAAAGTGCCATTAGTTTTTATATTCAAAGTCATACTATATACTCTAGTCGGTTAACACTACCGAATCATGTAGTCGGTATACATAGAGAAGTTGGTATGCACAGGTTACAGAGGAAAGTAGTCATAGAACGCAGTATACACCGAGCTATCTATCGAGTATCTTTTTATGTCTACCGAGCAGCAAAGATGACACCCCGAGTTGATATACATTGAGTGAAACGTGTTACCAAAAACATTGAACCTAGACATACATATGAAAATGTATTACAAGATTGAGGCACATCTAACCATTATCACATTAAAAATTGCACTAAGAGATTGTGTATGATTTTGAGATCATTCTAACCAATGAAATATTTTGTATAGTTATTCATTCGAGGAATCTTGTTTGTAAGATTGAAGCAATGAATTAGATCACCATCTTAAGAGATCTATTTATACAGCATGAGTTAAGGGTGTATGCATGAGTGTAAGAAGACTATTACAGAGACACAGAGGTCACCAAGAAGATTTTTAGAGAACAGTCAAAGAACAGAGTAAACAGAAGGGTTTACTGAGTTACTATATGGGTTACCGAGGTATGCTATAAGCAAGGTAATCTATTCTGAGCACATAGAATCTGCTATAACATTTTAGATGTAAAGTTGCAGATATTTGTAATGATTTTATTGCAATATTGTGAAGTTGTAAGAGAAACCTTTAACAGGGTAAAAGACTCTAATCAAGTCTATAAATTATAAAGCCTCTAACCAGGTGCAGCATTTAGAATAAATGTTGTAAAATCCTTTAGCAAGGTAGATCTAATAGATCTTGTTACTCCTAATGGGGTAAGCTATCAAAAATAGCTAATATGTAGCTCTAATCGAACACTCTTTATTATTGCAGTAGTGAAGTTGTGGGTGCCATCTCCACCACAGTTTTTCTCTCTAACCAAGAGTTTCTACGTAACCAAAATATATGTGTTATGGAGTGAATCATGTATGATTGTTATCTATTTGTTTTAACTTTATTTTATGTTACTGCACTATTTTATTTATGCATAATAGTAAAGTTATTATTCAAGAAGAGTTTTAGAGTACCGATTCACCCCTCCCCTCTTAGTACATTAGCTTTCCATATTGGGCCTAACAATTGGTATCAGAGCTTCAATCTTGGAAAAAGGGTTTAACTACCTAAAGAGAAAGATCTTATCAATGGAAGGCTATAAACAATCTTGAATGATTGTGTATCTACAAGAAGAGTTGGATCATGCTAATCAAGTGATTGTAGGCATGCAAAGGCAAATGCAAAAATCTTTGAAAGTAAGAAGAAGATTATCTGATGATTTGTAGGACTCTCAAGAGTTAGTGGAACAAATTGAGACATCATCTGAGAACAGTATATCTTAAGAGACTGAAGAAATGATTGGGGTATTGAAAGAAAAGAACAAAGCATTGGTTGATCAACTAAAAGTAATGAAAAGAGAACATGAACATTTCAGCACACAAATGACTGAAAATCTAGATGCATTAAGGATAGCTGAGGATAAAACAAGAAATCTAGAAAGAGAGAAACGACAAATTGAAGTCTTAGTATCTGATAAAAATGATGAAATCATAAGGTTGACTGGGATTCAACAAAATATGACAGATCAACTAGGTTATGCACATCATGAAGCAATTATGAAAAATGATGAAAATCAAGCATTGAAATTTGAAGTATCAAGGTTGACCGATGAACTTGAAACAGAGAAGAAATCCAAAGAAATGCTAAAGAATAGTTATGAAGCATCAAAGATGTTGGATGAACAACTGAATACAAGAAGACCCAACAAAGATATAGGACTCAGTTACAAAGGAAAAGACTCTACCGAGAAAAGAATTCATACTATCGAGAGAGGAGAATCATCAAAGCAAGCTGGAAAAAGGAATAACATCAAAAGAGACAAGCCTATTTGCTACTACTATGGAAATCAAGGTCATACTACCAATATGTGCCAAATCAGAAAAGGTAAGCAATTGAATATCACTAAGTCCAATGGTTATTGTTACAATTGCAATAAATATGGTCACACATTTAGCCAATGTAGGACAAAGTCTGTTAACAACTATCAGAAGGCAAAATACAAAGGGTTTTGTAGAAACTGCAATAGATATGAACATAATACTAAGAAGTGCTGGCTTAAGAAAAATAACTACATGTGATCTACACACTGAGCAAACACTAGAGGTTACTGAACTTACACAGATCCTTACCGACAATATGCAGCAGTACCATGGGATTACAATACAAGGATATGCTGTGAACGTTGTGGAAGATATGGAAATATTAGTGCCAACTATTTTATAAGGTTTGAAATGAACAACCGAAGATCATGGAGAAATCCTGGTATGGCATGTTTTCATTGTCACAAAGTTGGACATTTAGCTGGAGATTGCAGAGATCAACCTAGAGGAGACACTAAAGAAATAAAAAGAGAAATAAAATATGATTTGGAAAAAGAAGGAATTCATGTCAAATGAAGAAAGCACCTTACCTACCAAGTTAGGTGCACCTATTCCAAATTAATCAAAAAAGGTATTAAGGGACTGCATTCTCCAAAGGTTAAAATCATAACAATTCTTATTCTATTATGTACTAAATTCAAAATCTGCATAGTCAAGATGCATTGGTAAGTTTGAAATTCTATCAAAGTTTTTGAAGTACTTTACAGGAAACCTATCAAGTTGGTGAATACAAGAAGCCTGTCAAGTCGGTAAATGAAGGAAATTTGGTTAATTGGTTAAAACGAAAAAAAAGGAGAGTAAATCAGTTAAAGGTGAACTGAGTGCATTTCATGTTTTTGACCTAACCCGCACGGAGCCTGATAAGGTATTTTGTGTATTTAAAAGCATTTTCATGGTCATTTACACTTACCAAGTTTTCAAAAGAGCAGAGCAGAGCGAATCAAGGTGATCAAACCTCATTCAAAGCAAATTCAAGGTATTTACATCAAATCTTATCACACTGTTAAGCTAGATTACCGATCTTATCAAATTGTTATTATCTGCTGAGTGTGAAGCGTCTGTTGTTTGTAAACTATCAAACCCTAATGACTCTTTACTAGTTTTACCTAAAATCTTAAATGGTTCCCAAGATCCAAGATCCCATTATTGTCAAGAATGTAGAGAAGCCCTCACTGAAATACTCTTTGACTCCTAAAATTGCCTCTAAACTAGATGACAAAACTGCCTTTTCACTCATCCCAAATTGAGTCTTGTTAGTCGAAGATGTGAGATTCTTCACCAAATGTCATGTTGAAGAACTCGATCATGTGGAAATAAGAGACACCTATGATGAACTATGTACTGATGGTGTATTAAACAGCAAGTATGAACACATCAAAATCAAAGGATTGACTGAAGCACTAACCTATCCTCGTGTGTTCAAACCCTAATGGGTCAAGTTTGTTTTGAGCAGAGTTCATGATGATTTCATGTGGCTAGAAGAGCAACCATTTAAAATCACCAAGGAAATCATTCATGTGATCACCGGTTATCCTATCTATGATCATGCATGAGCTCAAAAGATGATATCACAGAAGGAATTAATCAGTTTAACCAGAGTAGAATCTGATTACAGAGGACTAAAATTGAACAATGTCACTGATGCAAAACTTAAGTTTGCCATTAGAGTAATCGATTACTATTTCTTCCAATCAGTAAGGGAAAACAGTGTACCCTATGCAGCAGTTGACATAGCTTATAAAATTGTGAAAAAGGGAATGAAAATTGACTTATGTGAAGTGTTACTGAAGAACCTATTTGAGAATTTGAACACAATAAGGAAGCTGAAGAAGAACAACTCGGCAAACACACTAAAGTTTGGTTCACTTCTTGTATGCATGTTTTTCTACTTTGAAAAATTCTTTCCATCAATCGGTAAAGTAGTTTGGGAGCTACACCGACCAATCACCCATCAGATTAATGACTTTATCAAGAAGCTAGGTGATAATTTCAATGATATAATGGATGATTATTTCAGTAAATTTTAGGAGAAAATGCACAACAGGTACCAAATTCCACCCCAGCTAGTGGAGAAATATAAAGATGACATATGCTTTGAGGTAGACACTGATTACTATTATGTGAATGCTATGGAACCAAGAACTCAATATTTGCCACCTATGGGTTACGAGATTGACTTTGATATCACACAACAACAAATTGATGCATATCTTACATTACCAAGGCATGCTACCAAGCTGAGGTATGGAACTTATGAAGAAGTGAAGGGAAAAGTAAGAATGAGCATTGTAGTACCCAAAGCTACAAGAAAAGCAACAAAGATGATAAAAGTTTTAACGGAGAAATTCGGAGAAGATTCTTCCTCCACCCCTGTCAAAGGCACTCTTGCCATCATCGAAGAGGAATCAGAAGCTCAAGAGGCAGCTATAACACTAAGCACCGAATTGCCTAAGGGTAAAGTGTTAAAAAGAAAGAAACAAGACACTTCAAAGGCCCTACCGACTCCTCCAACAAAGAGACCTAATACAAGAGCATCAACTACATCACCGAGTAAGAAACAAAAGAGTGTTACTACTCCCAAGGTAACCAAGACCTACAAGAAATCTACTCAGATACTCATTTTGGCAAAAGAGTCTAGTGATACAGAATCTGAAGATGCAAACAAATTCCAAATTGTCAAGAGCAAGAAGGTAAATATACATAGTGTTGAAAACTTCTATGCCAATCTAAAAGAATATGGCAAATTTGGTTCCTTTACATTTGTCAAGTATGAAACTAGAAATAATGATGAGAAGATACAAATTGAAGAAGTTGTCATCTACACACTTCTAAAGTTCCAGTTAGCTCCATTGGAACTAGTAAAGTCACTTCCAAATGAACTTTACTTGCATATTGATAATAGGTGGAAGTATGCAATGGACTCAAAGAAAGAAGTCTAGTCCATTTATTTCCTGATATGTCTATAGTAGAAATAAAGGAACATTTGACAACCTACAATTCAAAATTTCTTGTCAAACAGAGAGACTTAAAACTGATGAATGGGCTATATATTGATGTAGAAAATGAGACAAAAGCAAAATGGTAGGAAATCTTCAAAATAAAGGATGCCAATGAATAATCTATAGTTGAAATCATTGATGTCACCAAGCACGATCCTAATGTCACCGAGCATGGTCCTGATGTTACCAAACAAGACCCGGCTTACACTATTCAAATAGATGAAGATGTCATGAATACATAGGAACCAGAGCAGGAAATGATAGAAGGCACTACATATGAAAAACTTGTATCTAGTGAATCCATTTTAGAACAAGTTCAACCTTATCCACCGATCAATCCACCTGTCTCTACCGAAACTCCTCAGGATATAGCACAAGGCACCGAAGGTCACAAGTCTACAACAGGAGAAGATACTAATCTAGAATAGACCTCTCAAGCACCTTCGAGCACCAAAAATGTAGCAGCTGAGACACCTAGTACCGAGGCACCAAAAGAAACCACAGCAGCTATAGGAACTGACCAAAGTGTTGCCTCCACCGAGCAACCTACCGAGGGTCAGCAAGCCTCTCAAGCTATTGTCTTGGTCCAATAGACCAAAGGTAAAGAGAAGAAAGTGAAAAATCATAGTTTCAAAGTTGATTTATCTAAACCAATAGTGTTGCCCAATGTGGATATATCAAAATTGAAGGGGCAAGCACTTATTGATTTTGGTGAACTATGCAAAGCAAAGGCCAAACAAGAAAAGCAGATGGCCATACAAAAGAAGAATAAAGTACTTCAGAAGGTGAAGACACTGCTATCAGATATGCTACCTAAAGCTACAGTGTCAATCGATGTAGCCATCCACATTCAACTAGATGAACTCCTTAATCAAATCGAAACATCCGGAGTTGATGCATCTGAGTATTTGAGCAAGCTAAAAAACAAGGAGCTTACTGCAAAAATGATAGAAGAGGTACAGAAAGCTCTAGCTATTGGCAAAGTCAAACTTGTCAAATTCATTACTGAGTTGTCCCCTCAACTCAAGCATATTCTTTATTTATTTCAGAAACTCTATATATTTTCTATATTCATTAAAGATATCAAGAATAAAACTGATGCAATTGAGAAAGAGATCACCGATCTCTTAAATAAGTTGACTCTAGAGCCTAATTTAGTTCGAGATTTTTATACCAAGCTTCAACAGCTCATGGCTCAACAATTGGAACTAAGAAATGAAGAACATAAGATCAGGATGGATATAATGACACTCCAGAAATTATTCTTTCATCATCTTTCATCCGTTCAAGAACAAATTAACCGAGCCACACGCCTACCTACTACACAAGAGGGAAGCACTCTTGATGGCATAATATCACTATTGGCTGATATTCAACCACAAAATTCTTTAATGGAAAGTGTAAAAGATGCATTCTCTGTCGCTCTCACCGATGCCCAACAAAAGTACAGATCCATTTTTGACCAATTACCACCCCCGGATGGAAATTAAGTTTTTGGTGTTTGTCAAAAGGGGGGAGTAATACTATATATTTGGGGAGTAATATAGTTTTGGTGATATAGTTTTGATACAATATTCAGAGTATTGTATACAGGGATAGTATACCGAGCAGAGTATGCAGAGTAAGTAGAGAACACGAGCACAAAACCGAGCATGCAAAATCAGAGTTATGTACAGTATAATGATAAGGGGAGTATATTTGAATATACTATTTCATTGACTATTGTATATGCTGTCAAGTATAGTCATTTTGCAAAGTATATAGATTTTTGAGTTATGACTTTGAAAGTAGTTTTTGTCAAACATCTCAACTAATGTCAAAAGGGGAGATTGTTACTAGTTATCAAATTGCCATTAGTTTTTATATTCAAAGTCATACTATATACTCTAGTCGGTTAACACTACCAAATCATGCAGTCAGTATACACAGAGAAGTCGGTATGCACAGTCTAGTCGGTTACTGAGGAAAGCAGTCATAGAACGCAGTATACACCGAGCTGTCTAATGAGTATCTTTTTATGTCTACCGAGCAGCAAAGATGACACGCCGAGTTGATATACATCGAGTGAAATGTGTTACCAGATACATTGAACCTGGACATGCATATGAAAACATGTTATAAGATCGAGGCACATCTAACTGTTATCACATTGGAAATTGCACTAAGAGATTGTGTATGATTTTGAGATCAATCTAACCAATGAAATATTTTGTATAGTTATTCATTCGAGGATTCTTGTTTGTAAGATTGAAGCAATGAATTAGATCACTGTCTTAAGAGATGTATTTATATAGCATGAGTTAAGGGTGTATGCATGAGTGTAAGAAGACTGTTACAGAGACATAGAGGTCACCAGGAAGGTTTTCAGAGAATAGTCAAAGAACAAAGTAAATAGAAGGGTTTACCGAGTTACTATATGGCTTATCGAGGTATGCTATAAGCAAGGTAATCTATTCTGAGCACATAGAATCTGCTATAGCATTTCAGATGTAAAGTTGTAGATATTTGTAATAATTTTATTGTAATATTGTGAAGTTGTAAGAGAAACCTTTAACAGGGTAAAAGACTCTAATCAAGTCTATAAATTGTAAAGCCTCTAACTAGGTGCAGCATTTAGAATAAATGTTGTAAAATCCTTTAGCAAGGTAGATCTAATAGATCTTGTTACTCCTAACAGGGTAAGCTATCAGAAATAGCTAATATGTAGCTCTAACCGAGCACTCTTTATTATTGCAGTAGTGAAGTTGTGGGTGCCATCCCCACTGCAGTTTTTCTCTCTAACCAAGAGTTTCTACGTAACCAAAATATATGTGTTATGGAGTGAATCATGTATGATTGTTATCTATTTGTTTTAACTTGATTTTATGTTACTACACTATTCTATTTATGCATAATAGTAAAGTTATTATTCAAGAAGAGTTTTGGAGTACTGATTCACCCCTCCCCTCTCAGCACATTAGCTTTCCATATTGGGCCTAACACAAAGAACTCTTTGAGTCAAAGGAAATACTTGCTAAGTTCAACAAGAGTACTATCAAGCTAGAGCAAAAGCTTGAATCTGCCAAACCAGTCAAGAATACCAATGGACTTGGTTATTCTGGTCATGAGGAAGGTGAGACCTCTGGTACAAATGCTGGAACATCAAAGAAGCAACTGGCATCAAAGGATAAAGTAAGCAAAAGTTTAAACATGTTTGCTTTAACTGTCTTAAAGAAGGACATACTACAAATGTGTGTAGGAGTAAGGCTTACAACAATTTTCCTTATTTCCTAAATGATAAGCCTAGATCCTATAGATTTGATGGTAACTGTTATGCATGCAACAAGTATGGACATAGAGCATCTGAATGTAGGTCTGTTATGAATAACACTAGAAGATATTCTCAGAGGACCCAAGGAGTTGGTCCTGAACCTTTTGTGAACCGGAATCACAACCAATTTAATGCCTTCAACCATCAACAAAGAAGCGGTGGTTATCAAGCAGCAACCAAATGGAGAGAAAATTGTATGATCTGTAATGGTCATGGTCACACTACTACAACATGCAGAAGGAAGAATGGAAATATGAACAATGGACCTTGGAGAACACTTGGATTGGTCTGCTATCACTACAACAAACCAGGTCACATTGCCAGATTCTGTAGATCAAGAAAATGCATATCTAATGATATACCGGTCACTCCAGAAGCAAACATTGATGTTGACACTATTCAAGTGGACATGAACAAAATCTGCAAGGAGAAAGAAGCAGTGTTACAAGAGGAACCAGTTTCTACACCTGGTGTGGAAATCATAGAACCGACAAACTAAGCTTCAGAAAAGCTTAGGGGGAGCAAACGGCTAAATGTTTTGAACCCCCGATTTACACCGGTAAAAGACCTTAACCAGTATGTGATACTTGTCATTTGGCAAAAGATTAGAAATGGTAAAAAGGCAAATTAGGGTTTACGCCCTAATGGAGGAGCATTAATGACGATAGGTGAGGAATATGTTTATAAGCATTTTTCAAATCATTTCTCACTATCAGTTTTTGAGCAAAGAAAAGTTTTTCAAAGAGTAGAGCGACGAAAAGGCGATTTGAGTAGAGATTTTGAGAAATTGAGAAACCGCGAAGGAGATTCAAATTCAAATTGGAAATGGTCAAGTGGAGAACACAAAGTGGTGATTCAGCAACCGACGGAGTGTGAAGTGAAGGAGAATCAGCAAGCCCTAGTTTTGCGTGTTTCAAAAGGTATTTCTAGAGTTCTTAAGATTTCTATCATGGCTTCCACATCTCATACCAGTTCTAGTGCATCTATCGAGTCTGCAAGTTTTATTCAACGAAAGTCCAAGTATAATGCCCTATCACAAGTTCTAGCTAGTGTGATAGTAGAAGGGGGAATTTCTGACTACATAGATTGCAAAATAGAAGACCTAGGGTCTCTAGCTATCCACACTCAGTTAAGTTTATTTTGTGGTAAAGATAAGAAGATCAAAGAGAAGTTTAATATTCTGGAGAAGAAAAAGCTCCACAATGTTGTTTACTTCTTGGAAGATTTCACAAAGGATCATATAAGGATCATTCTGAGTAGAGTCCATGGTGATAAGATGTACCTAGAGAGAACATATGACATCATGCCACAAGCAATTCATGTAGTCGCTAGATTCTACAGCACAGGGGAAGTGCCAGCCCTAAGAATTGTGAGCAAAACTAAAATGTCCAAGCTCACCAATTCAGTGAGTGACTCACAAGGCATGATAGTAAATTATATCAGAGATGATTTGGTGAAGTATGCATGCATGGTGATTGGAAACTGGACATTCTCAGCCAGCAAAATTAACTCTGTATCTGCTGTAGTGGTAAATGCCACTTATCAGATGATAAAGGAGGATGCATCATTTGATCTATGCACTGGTATGTAGAGACAAATCTTGTTGAATCTAAAGGCAATCAAATAGGATAATGCACTTAGGTTCAAGTTTGGACAACTACTAGTTGGGTTGTTCTTCTATTTCCAAGGCTACTTTCCAGGAGTAGGAGATGTCCAATGGTCTGGTGACCAACTAGTGACCAAGTAAATCAAGGAAAGAATTGAAGCAATTGGAACCAACTACCCTAATGTTTTGAACAAGTATTTTGATGATTTTAGAAGGAAAATGAGCCAAAGAGTGAGGATATCAGGTGACATCATCAAGAAATATGAAGATGATATTTGCTTCACCATCCAAGTAGATAAATGCATAATGGAGGTTGTTGAGCCTAGACAAGAAGAAGTGGAGCCAATGGGCTATGAGCTAATGTATGATATGCTGGAAGGGTATGCCTCTACCCTTATTGCCTCATTGCTTGATCCTAAGGTGAAGAGAACCGGCACCTACCTAGAGAGGATAGCACCGATTGAGGAACCACCAGCAATGAAAGAAAATGAACCGACAGTGAAGAAGGCAAAGGCAGTGCCTGCAACATCAACACTAGTTACTACTGCAAATACAAAAGTGACCAAGTGGTCACCAGCTAAGAAGAAGCTAGAAGTTGCACTGGCTAAAGTGTTCCAGAGAAAGAGGAAGACAAGGAACACCTCTCCAGACTTAGAAGAAACTTTGTCTGAGGAAAAGCCAAAGAAAACATGTCAAACAAAGAGGAAGACAAAGAATGAATCGGCATCATCTGCACCAGTAAATATAGATATATCTTCCTATAAACCTTTGAGACATTGTCAAAGAACAATAAAGAATATTAGGATGAAAAGGAAGCAGTTGAAAAGGAAATAATTCAACATTTATGTATTAATGACCGGTCACCCTCAGAGATTAAATCTCAGACACCAGATTATCTATATATGTCATTAGATAATATATGGTGCATTGCCATAGAGAAAGAACAGGAAATTAGGGAGAAAGTTTTTGCACAGTACTTTCCTGACCTGTCAAATTCTGAATTGTTTGATGTTATTCACCAAAATAAAGGACTCTTCTTCACTAGAAAAAGAACACTGTGGCTGTTAGAAGGTAGCATTGCTGATGTCAAAAAAGACACTCATCTATATATGAGAACTGTTATCCAGACTCACAAAGCATGTCTGGCCAACCGACAAGCTGAAGAAGAACTGGTTATATCCAAACCAGATGAAGTATTTGATGATGAAGGAAATCTAGTTGTAGAACTGATCAACACCATTGATGTCGATGCTCTAGACATTGAGGATGATACTCAAGAAAAACCATCTAGGGCAACAAGACAGAAGCAATAGGCTAAATAGGCTGATAAGAAAGATGAGGATAGATAGGAAGCGACAAAGGAAGAGGTAGAGTAGAAGAAAAATGATGAAGAAGAGAAGTGGAAGAAGGATGAAGAGGAGAAGAAGACAAAAAATGAAGAGGAGAAGGAAAAGGATGAAGAAGAGAAAAAGAAGTAAGAAGATGAAAAGGAAAAGAAAGAAGAGGAAGATAAGGAATAGGATAAAAAGAAGGAAGTAGAGAGGAAGAAGAAGGAAGAGGAAGATAAGGAACAGGAGAAGAAGAAGGAAGCAGAGAGGAAGAAGAAGGAAGAAGAAGATAAGGAACAGGAGAAGAAGAAGGAAGCAGAAAAGAAAAAGGCCGAGGAGGACAAGGAAGAAGAGAAGAGGAGAGAAGCAGAGAAGAAGAAAGTGGAAGAGGACAAGGCAGGAGAAGCGGAGAAGAGCACCCAGATGGAGACTCCGAAGGAAACTGGGAGTCAAGCCAAACCAGCTGACCTCTCCAATCCTATCAATCTCCAATCTACAAGTGAAACAGAGCTAATGCAGAGCATCAAGGTAGCTCAAGAGCACCTTGAAATCATTCAATGGAAGAAGGAGCAGGATGTAATTCAAGCAGCTATGGATATGCTTACCAGTTTGATACCCGGTAAAAGTTTTCCCAACACTGATTCATCACTAGCTAAACTCAAGCTCCTATGCACAGTAGTGGATGATCAGGTGCAGAGCCTTGAAGACGAAGCAGAGGCTAATGTCAAGAAGGAGCATCAAAAAGCTCTTAATATAGCTCTGGTGAAGAAGTTGAATGAGCTCCAAACTGAACTGAAGAAAGAACAAAAGGATATACGAGATGCTCTAGATGAGGGGAATCTTCTACTCAGCAAAATCTACCAACCCCATCTATTTTATGATGATGTGCTAGCTCAAAAGCAAAAAATTGAAAAGGACTTGCAGTCCTAGTTGAGCACATTCAAGTCACCTTATGATTCCATCACAACTTATGGGCAAATCGTTCACCGGTTCAACATCCAGTCAGTGAAAATGGAGCAAGAGATCAGCACTCGGTCTAGAGATTTGTAGGAGCTACAACTGGTTCTACTCCCACAATTGCAAATTCTTCAAAAGTGCTATCTGAACCTGGAGGCCTTAACAGTTACACAAGAGATGAGAAAAATTGATGCCATGGAAGAATAGGTCTCCCAAATGCAGACAGAGCAAGAAGTAGCCACCTCCATACTTGAGTTCTGGTCTTTGTCAATGAAACAATTCTTGCACGACTTTAAATCTGTTTTTGACAAGTATCATTCCTCGTCATAAACTTTTATTATTTTTAATATCAAATGAAAATAGGGTTGTTCAGCTATACTTTGTCATTGTTGGCAAAGGGGGAGAAGAATTATATTTGGAGAAGTATCTGGTAATCAAATTTTGATTATATGCTCTGTATATCTCAAATGTTTATGCTCTATATGCAAAAATGCTATACATTGTATTGTTAAAGGGATAGTGTATATGCTTAGGGGGAGCAATTTTGCTAATGGCATGATTTTGTTGTAAAGCACTTAGATGTCAAAATTTTATTTTCCTAAGTGTTGCCATCAATGCCTAATGGGGAGATTGTTGGAATTTGTGATGTTTTATGTTGTGGTTGTCATTGATGGACACACACTTGCATTGAGATCCTCTTTATATGTATGAGTTAGAGAACAACTGATATTTGGTTGTATTATAGTCTTTAGACTATTGATGTTTTGCAGAATGTGTTTCCCAGTCTAAACTGGCATGTTAACCTTAAGCCGTATGAGGGATTAAAGTGGCATAACACATTTCTACCAGTCTTCATTTTTGTCAAACCGGCAACCGGCACTTTATATGAACCGATATACTCTGTGATGAGTTACCAACTAGCATTGTGTGATGAGTTACCATCCACTGATTGTTTGATGGTGCTGACTCTGTAGCAGTGCTTTTTGTGACGTATTACCAAGTATGTCTAGGATCATTGAACCTAGGAAATTGTAATGTAATCCTATTGGACCGACATGAAATCAGTTTCCTTTATAAGGATATCATGTCTAGGGTTTTAGGTTGTTGATGTTGTGGTTGTTGTGAAAGTTGATATTGTGGCTAGGGTTTAAGGAGATTGAAGAGTTGGAAAGAATATGAATGTGTAGAAGACTGAAGTAATGCAGGAGTGCATTAAGAATGAGCTATCAAGGATCTAACTAAGCAGTCTGTGCTATTAGATAGATCAAACACTTGTTGATTACTCACATCTTTGACAAGTTTGTAGCCCTTAACCGGGTAGGCCCAAAAGCCTTTTTGTAAATCCTCTAACAAGGTGGTTCACATCTATGGATCTAAAATCCTCTAGCAAGGTAGTCTTTAATCGGACTTGTCTCCTAACAGAGATTGAGATTCCTAACAGGATATGTTCTAGTAAAGAACATTGTAAGACCTTAACCGATCTAACCTTAACCAATCTGGTTCCTATTCTACAGATAGTTACTTGTGAGTTCCATCTCACTGTGGTTTTTCTCATTTGGGTTGCCACGTCAAAATATCTTGTGTTATGGTGTTTATGCTTCTATGGGTGAATGCATTATTATCTATTTGGTTTGCATGTTTATTAACTGGTTTGTCTATTAAACTATTTTACCAGTTTACTGCTAGTCTTGCAAAGTGTTTAAGTACAGAGATTTTTGGCACACTAATTCACCCCCCCTCTTAGTGTTCATTAGAACTATATTGAGCAATTCACACTTCTCCTGATTGTTGTCTGGATTGTTATGTAGTTAGTGAGACTCCTATTATGATGAGTAGTGTACTCTAGGTTGTAAGCCTTCTTGTAAGTGTAGGCCCACTATATATTATAATATCTCTTCATATGGCCAGTGAATTGAAATTATGGATCACAAATCCCACCATGGTATTTCCTCATTGAGGTTTTCCACGTATAAATTTGTGTGTTATGGTTCTCATTTATGTGTTTGGCTTATTGGATGCACTTAAGGAACAATGTCAAAAATTGAGTCATGAGAACATGGTTATGAAGAATGAAATGTAAATTATGACTATGAGGTTATCCAAGGATATTGAGGACAGAAAGAAAAAGGAAGAAAATCTTGTTGTATCCTTGAAGAACAAATTTGAAGAATGTGGTAGGTTGACTCATGAAAATGAGATATTAAGCTCTAATTTGGTATAATCCTGGAGCAATGTGCAAGAGCTTGAGAGACAAATGACAGTACTAAGAGATGACTTAACTATTGCAAGTGAGTAAAAATAAAAATTCAAGATCAGCTTAGCACAACTTGATGAGTTACTGAAGAGATAGAGGCAGATTGGAGATTCCAGTGGACTTGTATTTAAGAAAGGACAAAGTTCTGGTACTGATAATGAAGATCAAAACCATAAGGCGCCCGTAAGGAAATTCAATGCTTATAAATTCAATGGTAGATGTTTTATTTGTAATAGTTCTGGTCACATGGGTAGGCAATGTAGAAACAAAGCAAATCAGAACTCTAATTCTTCTCCTGGTAAATGTTCTAAATAAAAATAAAATTGGTCATAAGATAGAAGACTAAAGAATGAATGTAAAATACTATGCTTGTGGAAAATTTGGACATATGGCTAATCAATTCAGGTCAAGCAATTTCACTGGTTTTAACAAGGCGATTAAAAAGAACAATGTTACATGTTATGCATGCAATGAAGTTGGACATATTGCTAAGTTCTGCATAAGTAAAAATCCACTGGTTGGCAATGGAGGATCAAATGATAAAGGCAAAGAGAAGGTTAGTGAAATCCGAAAAGATCATACTCAGAGATGGGTTAGAAAGACTAAAGAGAAATCATTCGATGGGAGTGTCCTGGTTACATATCCAATAGAAGAGGCTACTCCTGCACCGGCAGTGATCTCATCTAGTAACTAAGGTAGATGCCTTAGGGGTAGAAAAATTTCATGGAATATGATGCATATGCCCCTAGAAGAGATTCTAGAAGATGTTATAGATATTGGAGAAGATTATCCAAAATTGATATATTCAGAGTTAGATTCAGTATCATTCACTGATAGTCATTTATGTCAACAAAAAATTAGGGTTTTCTCGATGGATAAAAGGTCAATTACACTTCATTTTTATTCACCCAGCATTCAGAGTGATTTCAGAGCATTTCAGAGTGACTAAGTGCAATCAAAAGCTATTTAGAGGTGATTAGATTTAATCTTGAATGATCTGAAAGGATTTCTTAAGAGGTTTTCACTAGCAGCATTCTAAAGGTATTTTTCTTGAATCATGGAATCAGGATCTTGTAGTAGAAGTTAAGGACTGCCCTAGGCAATTACTGGTTTTCTATGAGGCCCTACCCTGACCCATCCTATCTTTTTAGTTATTTTCATGTTGGAACTATTATGGATGCTTTATTTTGATACATTATGGATATAGAACTTTATATGGTCCCACAAATTTGGTAACATTGATATATATTGATGCTTCATTTCTATGCTTTGTGGATATAGAATTTTATATGATCCTAGAATAGGGTAACATTGTGATGATGTATGTCATTATCTGATTTGTAGGACTTTACTATGATGCTAGAAATATGTTTGCATAACTTATAAATGGATTAAATTGTGAGGATTATGATGAATTGCTTATGTGAATTGCTTTGATATGTGGAAATTGTATTGTATAATGTCAATTCGATGTAGAATGATTGTATTGTATTCTTAATTAGATGTTTTATATTATGTGAGGCTATTGGAAAGTACTAATGTTTAAATTGAGATGCACAGGAAATTATCCATGTGACCATGGAAATATTATGGAGAATCAAGCCTAGACCTATGTGTGTTCGTAAAATCAGGGGTTGTCTATTTAGAGAGACAACACCCCATATGTATTGTATTTTATTCGTAAACGTAAAATGTTGCACGAGTGTAAATTATATTTATTAAATTATTTAAATCATTCAAGGGACCATTGCCATGTGTGTATTTGTGATGTGGAATTATTTTGTAGTGTCACTTGACACATATGTTGTATGTTGTGTTGGCAATTGTCATGTCACCTTTTTGGAGAGTTTTATTTTTTTGGTTAATTGTTATATCTCCTAATTATCCTTGAAGGAACCAAGAAACCTAGGTTAGTGAGCCACAAGGAGGGTCAACTCGGAGTTGACCCGTAGGTTAACTTTAGGTGGACTTTCTAAGGGTTAAATCAACTCCTAGAGTCAATTTTAGATCATTTTTATTAGGCCTCGTGGGGTACCTATGGGCGAAGGCCAAAATTAGCCATGTGTCTTCACCTTAGGGCTTGTTTAACCAACCAAAAAAGTGGTTTTTCCAAGATGGACGAATTCCATCTATAGGAGTGCCATCCTTGGTAAGATAACCTCCTTGATTAGTGTAATCCCTCTTCCCCATTTTGTTCCCCTTCTCTAGGTGCCTTGGTTAGGCAGTGTGTAAGACCTAGGGAAGATCAACCAATGGGAGTCCCTCACTCTATCCAAGAGGTTGGAAGGAGTGAGAGAAGCCTTCTTAGGCTAGGGATTGAAGGTTAGTGAGCTAATCACCCACTCTCCATCTTTGGAGATTTTGGACAATTTTTGGAGGAAACCAGTTGTGATAGGAAATTTGGCTAGGTGTTGCAGAAAAGATTGTGGATTGGATCACTCTTCTTCAAGCTTTCCCCTAGAATACCCTTGGTAGAGTCAAGGTTGGTGTTTTCTTTTCTTACATGTGTATTTGAAAATCTATTGTAGAATGCTTGAATGGAAAGTGTTGTATTTTTATTTGTTTTGTACTTGTGAAAGCTTTATGTGATTTCTTGATTATTTTCTATTTATGCATTGTTGTGTTTTGGGAGTGTCCAAGACCATCTTTCCTTGGGAAGGCAGAATGGTCTTGGGGTTGGAAGGAGTTTGACAGCCTTAGAGTTGAGAAGCTCTCTTCATGAGAGTGATCTCAAGGGTTTGTCCATGTGACCCTTGCTGCATAAGTTCTGTTTATACATTCAAGGGTCATAAGGGGAGCAAGTTTGGCATGTTTGTCTTTTGGGGGTCATAAGGATATGGGGATTGAGATAAGTTTTGTTGTGTTTTCATGGAAGCCATGAGTTGGTTGTGAGTTACTATCTAGCAGATCTCCTCTAGGGTACTTGGTCCACTTCCACCCTAGTAAAACATCACGTTATGAGATGAATTTTTTAGCTTGGGAAGGGAATGTGTCTGTTGTGTATGTGTTCCCCTTGTCTGTATGTGTTTTCTTGAGTGTAACCTATCTAGCACTTGGTTCTCCAAGCTCAAGGGTGGCTTCTAGTAAGCCTAGGCTGGGAGGTGAGCACCCCATGGTCACAGCCCTAAATTTTAAATGCAGGTTGCTTGGAAAGGAAAGCTAGGAGTTCTAGAACTATTTAGTTGCAGGCAAATAGATTAGGAAAAGCAATATTGTATTTTGTTGTAGAAATGTAAATGAGGAGTTTCAGGTTTTTTTTTTTAATTTCTGTATAAGGAAATGCCTTAATGTATTTAAGTCCTCATCACTAGGAATGAGAGAGCAGTTGGGTTATCTCACCCATTGTAAAATCTGATTATTGTATAAAACAAAAATATATTTTTTGAGAAAAGTATTTTTGAATGAAAGGTTGTAATGTTTGTTTTCTTTTATCTGAAAACCTATCTGTTATAAGAAAATTGCATTTTATTTAAGTTTTGTAATCTATAAGGCTGCTGTAAATTTTATTTAATTCTATCTCATAATGAATTCTATTATTTTGTTTATTTCTGCAATTTTTGTAAAGATAGGCTAGGTGCAGAAAAAGAAATGCAATGTGATTTTTAGGTATTTTCCAGCAATATTTAAATGTTGTAGTTACTATCATTTTTTTTTTAAAAACAAGGGAAATGCAAGGTGTTTTAAGTATTTACTTGCAAAGTTTAGATGTTGTTAATTCTGTCATTTTCATTTTTTGTTTATACATAACAGAAAATTAATCCATACACAAAGGAAATAATATTAAAACCTAAATGTAATCTTTAGCTTGTTCTCAAAAGAAAATATATAACTGTTAAAAAAAAAGGGATGTTGCATGCTATTGTATAAGATTATTCCAAACAAATAAGGATCTCTAACCCTATGAGTTTGGTTATGCACCCACACACACACACACACACACAGATATATATATATATATATTTGATCACATTTTTAACTCTGCAAATATTCATAAAAAAAAAGAGAAACTATTTATATAGCTGTGTGTGTATTATTTTTTTTGTTATGCTATTTATTTTATTTTATATGTAGATATATATGTATATATGTATATAAATATATATATATATAGATATGTGTATATATATATATACATATACATATGTATATATATGTATATGTATATATATATATACACATATCTATATATGTATATATATATATGTATATGTATATGTATATGTATATGTATATGTATACATATGTATATGTATATGTATATACATATACATATCTATATATATACATATACATATATATGTATATGTATATACATATACATATGTGTATATATATATGTGTGTGTGTGTATATATATATATATATACATATAAAATAAAAAAATAGCATAACAAAAAAAATAATACGATATTTCTTTAGCTGAACCACTGTGTGATAACACAGTGGATGGCTCGGTCGAGCCACTGTGTTAGCACACAATGGGGTGGCGCGGGAGGTGCCGCACTGTGTGTAACACTGTGGAATGGCCCATGGTCACCACTGTGCTAACATAGTGGGCGGTAGCAGCACCACTTGCCACTACGTGTGCACATAGTGGGTGGTGTTGCCCACCACTGTGTGTATGCACAGTGGCATCCGAGGAAGCCCACGCCACCACCTCCACCCACAACCCTCTTCGCCCTCTTTCAGCCTTCGCCTCTCCATGGCCATCGTCTTGCCCTAGCTCGGCCTTGTACCTGCATCACACACAAACACACACACTCACAAAGCAAAAAGAAAATATAATATATTAAACCCTAACCCATTACGGGTTAGGGTATAAGATAATAAAAAAAGAAAAAATAGAAAAGGGTTTTAATAAAAAAAAAATAAGGGAAATGCAACCCTAACCCAACTTCGGGTTAGGGTTAAAATTTTATTAATAATAAGAGCATTTTAGTCCTTATTATAATTTTTATTTTAAATTTAGGTTTAGCATGTAAATTTGGGGGGGGACTTTGAATTAAGTTTTTAAATTATAACTAATATTTAAGGTTATTTAATATATGAATTATAATGTTTCATGGACATAGTTGGCCCTTTTTATTAAAAGAAATAAATTTTAATATTATCTATTTTTTTTATAAATTTAAAATGGAGGATTAATGTTATTTACATTAATCGCATAGTTGATTTAAATTATTTAGCTAGGGATATTATATAGTAATTTAATATATTCGATTATATATAGACATTAAGGTTAAAATTGGGAAAAATATATAATTGAAGATTATTAATTTTTTTTTTGGAATTCTTAGCCCTTGAGGCCAATGTTGGCCAGATTAAATATATCATCAAATTTAAAGGTTTAGGGGAAATTAAAAATGATTTTAGCATTATATCAGATTTAGTTGACAAATGACATCGTAGAATTCCGAACCCCTATCGGTTAGATTTAGATAATGAATTTGCATGTGTTTCAACTAATTATTTTTTTTAAATAGCATTATCATTATTTGGTCGGGAATGATTTAAATGCATTTGAGATAATGTAGGATATGTTATGAGTTTATGTTGTTCAAAAAAAAAATTGTTGTTCCATTTTTTTTTGCCCAAAAAAGTCTGGGCATGACACTTTGGTATCAAAGCAAGGTTTCCAACACTAGGAACTTTTCTCAATTAGGTTTCACTTTAATTATTTAAATTAATTAAGTTTTTCCCCAAAATTTATTTATTTATTTTATTTTATTTTCTCATTAGGATGCCTTCGACTACGCAACAAGCTCGCAAGCGCAGAAGGCGTCCTAAGCGTACACATATGGCATGGGAGGATGTTGATAGGGAGGAACCCATTCCAAAAGGGAACTCAGAAGCCCCTCCTGAACCACTAGTTGACCCAAATTGAGACATCTTATTAGCACTTCAGAACCTGATTGGGATAGTGCAGGATAGGCTTCCAGCAGCCGACCGTCATGCAGATAATCAGAACTCAGGGAGACATAGGTTAGTAGATAGGGAATGGAGTAGGAGGCCACCTCCTAATCCCATAGAGGGTCAGGCTGAGCATGAGCCTGAGTCCATTCACCTACCTGGACCACCCCCAGTAGCCTCACCTGTTTATATTGAGAGGACACACCGAGAACCAAGGGATCTGATTAGAGAGGTTTTGCACCTCCAGCCACCATCTTTTAGGGGATCTATCGATGGGGTAGAGGTTGAGGCTTGGCTTTTGAGCTATTATGTTCTTACGAAAGCAATCTGAAGGCATGAGTTGCAATCCACCTTCTGAGATCGACAGCCTCCACATGGTGGAAATAGGAGGAATTCAAGTGTGGTCTAACTGCAGACACCCTCACATGTGAAATCTTCACAAAGAGGTTCAAGGAGAGCTACTTGTTAGAGCACTTCAGGCAGTGTAGGATCGATGAGTTCTACAGTCTCCAATAGAAGGTCTCTCAGTGACCTAGTATGAGAGCAAGTTCATCGAGCTCCTACCCTATGTAGACTACCTAGAGGATGAGAAGCTTCTCATCAACTGATTTATCAGAGGACTTAATGTCAGGATAGTAGGACCGATGAGGATGGCCACCCCAGGGAGCCTTTGGGTTGCCATGGAGAAGGCCTTGATAGCTGAGGAGATCCAGGTCAGGCCATAGGACATGAGGGATCATAGTCTTTCAGGTTCAAAAATTCCATTGGAAAGACAACCACAGAAATGCATCGGGATACTATAAACCCCCTCCTCTGTAGCAATCATAACAGAGTCAGAGATAGAGGCCCCCTCAGGGACAGCAGGGCTTTAAGCCCAAGCAGTAGTAGTCACAGGGTCCTAGGTGTGACCAGAGAGCACAAGTTACATAGACACCTCTGACACAGACTCAGCAATCTTCCAGGGGTGGGTACAGTGGTTCTAGCAGGATAGGTGGGCAGCCTTTCTCTAGGCCTCAGGGCACATAGTTTTAGGCACGTAGTGCTTATTTCACATGTGGAGCCATGGGGCACATGGCGAGAGAGTGTCCATAGGGTCAGATGATAGGTAATCAGAGGATGGCAACATCAGAGCATACAGTTGGAGATATGGGAAAATCCCATAGAGTCTTCATAGCGGTTGACAACCGCCAGGCAGAGCACTAGGCCATAGTCATTGAAACTACAAGGAAGATCAAAGGTAGCGGTATTTCTCTATTATTTGACTCAGAAGTGACTGACTCCTTTATATCTCCATTGGTTGTGGAGCATTGCAGGCTAGTGGAATTTAGGCAAGGTGTCAGTTGGGAAGTGGAGTTAGCATCAGGGGCTAGAGTGTCAGTGGATTCAGAGGTTAGGGGATGTCCACTCCAGATTGGCAATACCACCATCATAATAGACCTTAGAGTTATGCCACTCAGATCTTATGGCATCGTACTTGGCATGGATTGGCTTTGCACCCACAGAGCCAAGATGGATTGTTGCCTGAAAAGATCGAGTGCAAGGATGATCATGGCGCTCCCATAGTAATCACTAGGATTCAGAGACCCATGTATCTTTGTATGATTTCTACTATGCATCTTAAGAGGAGCATGCAAAAGGGATGTCGGCTGTTTGCTATCACCATTAGTGATAGAGAGGAAGAAAATGAGAAGGAGCCTTCCATAGATGATCATCCCATCCTTGAGGCATTTACAGATGTGTTTCCAGCTGAGCTACCTGGTATGCCGCCTAGCAGGGAGATTGACTTCCACATAGATCTGGTACTAGGAGCCAAGCTAGTTTTGAGAGAACCTTATAGGATGACAATGCATGAGCTTAATGAGATCAAGATGCAACTAGAGGAACTTTTAGAGAAGGGCCACATTCATCCTAGCATCTCCCCTTGTGGTGCACTAGTCATCTTTGTGAAGAAGAAGAATGGGTCCCTTCGGTTATGCATGGATTACAGGCAACTGAATAAAGTAACCATCAAGAACCGTTATCCCTTACCCAGGATCAATGATTTGTTTGATCAGCTTCAGGGTGATAAAGTGTTTTCCAAAATAGATCTGAAGTCAAGGTACCATCAGTTGAGGATTGTGGAGAGTGATATCCACAAGACCGTGTTTTGTACTAGATAAGGCCACTATGAGTTCATTGTGGTCCCATTCGGTCTTACAAATGCTCCAGCTATATTCATGAGTCTCATGAATGGGGTGCTCCACACCTTCCTCGACCGATTTGTGATTGTGTTCCTTGATGACATATTGATATATTCTTGAAATGAGAAGGAACATGAGGAGCATTTGAGGTAGGTTTTGCAGTGTTTGAGGGACAACCAGTTGTTCGGCAATTTTTCAAAGTGTGCTTTCTTTAGATCATAGGTCAAGTACCCTGGGCATGTTATGTCCAGTGATGGGATCTTAGTTGACCCATCAAAGATCAGAGCTATCATGGATTGGCCAGTGCCAACCAGTGTGACAGAGGTCAGGAGCTTCATGGGTTTAGCAGGATACTATAGATGCTTTGTTGAGGGATTTTCCAGAGTTGCACACCCCATCACATCCCTCTAGCAAAAGGGAAAGAAATCTGAGTGGACAGAGAAGTGTGAGAGGTATTTTCAAGATTTGGAAAGGGCACTCACTAGTGCACCTATTCTTATTATTCTAGACCCCACAATCAATTTCATGGTATGCATAGATGCCTCCTTAGATGTATTAGGAGCAATCCTTATGTAGAAGGGTAGAGTTATAGCATACGAGTCTAGGAAACTTAAGACTCACGAGCTTAACTACCCTATGGATGACCTAGAGCTTGCAATAGTAGTACATGCACTTGTTAGGTGGAGACACTTCCTTTTGGGTCATCACTTTGAGCTCCATTTAGACCATCAGATTTTACAGTACATCTTCACTCAGCCTAATCTTAATGCCTGTCAGAGGAGATGGATGGAGTTCCTTTGTGAGTATGATTTTGATGTCCACTACATCAAAGGGAATGATAACATATTCGCTGATGCCTTGAGTAGGAGATGACATGAGGTATACACCATATCTATGAGCACAGATTTGAGATACTGTATATTGCAGCAGTTGCCAAAGGATGGATGGTATCTAGAGGTGTGTCAGAGGATCCGATCTTAGGAGATCTTGGAGGGGAAGTATGTGGATTACTCTTTAGAGTCTGGTGGTTTATTATGCAATAGAGGATGCATCTATGTACCTTCACCTAAAGGACTGTGAGAGTTCATTGTCATGGAGGCTCATAGAGCTCCTTATGTAGCACATCCCGGGGTTAAGAAGATGCATGCAGATTTGAGGCAGTTATATCATTGGCTAGGTATGTGGCAGCTTATCACTGAGTTAGTAGCCTGATGCCTTGAGTGTCAGAGACTCAAGGCAGAGCACTGCCATCCTGGTGGGTTACTCCAGTCTCATGCTATACCAGAGTGGAAGTGGGATACTATATCCATGGATTTCATCATTGGTCTTCCCACGTCATCTCATCACCATGATGCTATCTTGGTGATAGTTGACAAGTTGACCAAAGTGGTTCAATTCTCACCAGTCCAGACTACCTTCACAGCTCCAGCAATGGCATAGGTATTCTTGCAAGATATTGTCAAGCTTCATGGTGTTCCATGTAAGATTATTTCTGATAGGGATTCCCTCTTCACTTTTTCCTTTTAGAAGGCATTATAGGCAGCTATAGGCACCAAGCTCAATTTTAGCATAGCCTATCATCCAGAAATGGATGGACAGATAGAATGGGTTAACCAAATGTTAGAGGATATGCTCCACATATACATCATGGACCATTAGACTAGATGGGAGGAGTATGTTCATTTAGTAGAGTTTTCCTACAATAATGGGAATCACAATTCTTTGGGGATGCCACCTTTTCAGGCTTTCTATGGCAGACCTTGCAGGACACCTTTGAGTTGGGATCGTATTGAGGATAGAGTGGCCATAGGCCCTGAGATGGTTTGTGATATGGAGCAGCATGTAATTCTAATTAGACAGCACCTTAGAGAGGCACAAGATAGGTAGAATAAATATGCAGATGCAAAGAGGATAGACCAGAGTTACATGGTTGGGGATAGAGTTTTTGTGAGAGTGTCACCGCATAAGAGCCAAATCCATTATGGAAAGGGTTCTAATCTCACACCTCGCTTTGTCAGAGCTTTTGAGATCATTGAGAGGATAGGACTAGTTACTTATCACCTAGCTTTCCCACCTAGCCTATCACGCATCCACTATGTATTTCATGTATCAATTTTGAGGAAGTATATCTACGATGAGTCTCATATTTTAGATTGGGATGCCTTGCAGGTGGAGTTAGATGGACAGCTAGCTTTGGAGCCCATCCACATTTTGGCTCACTAGATGTTGGCCCTTCAAGGGTGAGAGCTCGACCAGGTTCAGGTCCAATGGGATTTCTGTGATGAAGTTACAGTTTCATGGGAGGATGTAGCACGTATGATATCACAGTACCCTCATCTTTTTGATGAATTCCAAGAGGACATTTATGCCTAGAGGGGGAGGGTGTGAGGCCCTACCCTGACCCATCCTATCTTTTTAGTTATTTTCATGTTGGAACTATTATGGATGCTTTATTTTGATACAATATGGATATAGAACTTTATATTGTCCCACGGATTTGGTAACATTGATATATATTGATGCTTCATTTCTATGCTTTGTGGATATAGAATTTTATATGATCCTAGAATAGGGTAACATTGTGACAATGTATGTCATTATCTAATTTCCAGGACTTTACTATGATGCTAGAAATATGTTTGCATAACTTATAAATGGATTAAATTGTGAGGATTATGATGAATTGCTTATGTGAATTGCTTTGATATGTGGAAATTGTATTGTATAATGTCAATTCGATGCAAAATTATTGTATTGTATTCTTAATTATGTGTTTTATATTATGTCAGGCTATTGGAAAGTACTAATGTTTAAATTGAGATGTGTAGGAAATTATCCATGTGACCATGGAAATATTATGGAGAATCAAGCCTAGGCCTATGTGTGTTCGTAAAACTAGGGGTTGTCTATTTGGAGAGACAACACCCCATATGTATTGTATTTTATTCATAAATGTAAAATGTTGTATGAGTGTAAATTGTATTTATTAAATTGTTTAAATCATTCAAGGGACCATTTCCATATGTGCATTTGTGATGTGGAATTATTTTGTAGTGTCACTTGACACATATGTTGTATGTTGTGATGGTAATTGTCATGTCACCTTTTTGGAGAGTTTTATTTTTTTGGTTAATTGTTATATCTCCTAATTATCCTTGAAAGAACCAAGAAACCTAGGTTAGTGAGCCACAAGGAGGGTCAACTCAGAGTTGACCCGTAGGTTAACTTTAGGTGGACTTTCTAAGGGTTAAATCAACTACTAGAGTCAATTTTAGAGCATTTTTATTAGGCCTCATGGGGTACCTATGGGTGAAGGCCAAAATTAGCCACGTGTCTTCCCCTTAGGGCTTGTTTAAACACCCAAAAAAGTGTTTTTCCCAAGATGGACGAATTCCATCTATAGGTGTGCCATCCTTGGTAAGATAACCTCCTTGATTAGTGTAATCCCTCTTCCCCATTTCGTTCCCCTTCTCTAGGTGCCTTGGTTATGGAGTGTGTAAGACCTAGGGAAGACCAACTAATGGGAGTCCCTCACTCTATCCAAGAGGTTGGAAGGAGTGAGAGAAGCCTTCTTAGGCTAGGGATTGAAGCTTAGTGAGCTAATCACCCACTCTCCATCTTTGGAGATTTTGGACAATTTTTGGAGGAAACCAGTTGGGATAGGAAATTTGGCTAAGTGTTGCTAAAAAGATTGTGGATTGGGTTGCTCTTCTTCAAGATTTCCCCTAGAATACCCTTGGCATAGTCAAGGTTGGTGTTTTCTTTTCTTACTTGTGTATTTAAAAATATGTTGTAGAATGCTTGAATGGAAAGTGTTGTATTTTTATTTGTGTTGTACTTATGAAAGCTTTATGTGATTTCTTGATTATTTTCTATTTATGCATTGTTGTGTTTTGGGAGTGTCCAAGACCATCTTTCCTTGGGAGGGCAGAATGGTCTTTGTTAGGTCCTAGAGACAATTGACAAGGGGGGGGGAATCAGTTGTCTAATAAATTCAAACCAAAAACTAATTAACCAACTTAATGCTTAATACTAGTAAACTAGTTATGTATGCCAATAGATAGAGTTAATAGTAAATTGCTATACCAGTAAATATTAATGCATGAAACATAAACATAAAGTCATCCACAAAACATAACACCAATATTTGTACGTGGAAACCCTGTAAGGGGAAAAACCATGGTGGGAAACCTTACCCACAATCAGATGATACTACTACAGATAGTAAGGGTACATAAATGGGGTCTGCACATGCAGAAAGGCCAACAGCCTAGAGCTCACTGCTCAATCACAAAAAGGGAGTCACACTGACTACAGTTGGATGGTTAAATCCAATAAGAATGTACTACACATAATAGCATCTTCATATGCTAGATTCAATACTGGTGTAATGCTGATATGCTTATACAAAAACCTAGCTTCACCTTCAAATGATGTCTTCATGTATAGCTCTGCTTAATCTCACATATGCCTTCACACAATTCTTTTTCACATTCCACTCTTGATCTTACAAATAAGATCTTACATTTATACCATACCCTAAGACCAATTTTAGTAGGTCGGCTCTACAAGATATTACAATAAAATCATTTTACAAACAATATAATATCTGATGCAATAATTGATTAAACATGTTGGCTTAATGCATTTACATCAATAATAAATCATCTCCATAGTGTGCCATGCTGATCTGGAAAAGATAAACCTACCGGTGTAACCCTAGATAACCTGGACCTATTTGCTAATAAAAGAAAATATGCAAATATGAATATACCTATGATTAATTCTTCAAAACAAAGTGTCCACATGATGTCTTCGACATTACCAAGTGTCTTCCATATCATTCCAAATACCGGTGAACATTATATCCTGTTGATGAACCATATACCAGTAACTGTTGCACAGTTTACTTGCTTATCGGTGAATGTTGTTGGATCTCCAAAGTAGGTGTTGACATCAATGACAAAACCATACCAAAATACCAACAATCTCCCCCTTTGGCATTGATGGCAACACAAGATGGAAAAACCATCAAAGTGCCAAAACAGAAATGCCAAATACCAAAAACCAACAATCTCCATTTCTCCCCCTGAGAGAAACATGTGTTTATCCAAAGATTTATTTCCAATACCAAACTCTCCTCAAAAGATAATGTTTTTTTCCATATATATCTCTCCCCCTTTGACATCAAATGCCAAAGCTACAAAAATACCAACTACTCTCCCTGAGAAGTAGCTTCCTCATCAAATACCGGAATACAGATTTGTCTTTTTAATTCTGTCGGTTGATGACAATCATCAACTATCTAAGTCTCTACCAATGGTGGTATGACTCCAAGCTAATCTCTGAGATATTCAAAAGTCTCCTTAGGCAAAGGTTTTGTAAAAATATCTGCAAGTTGTTCTTTAGTATTCACATAAACCAATTTTATCTCCTTTTCTTCAACTTTTTCCCTTAGAAAATTCAGTTTGATAGAAAAATGTTTTGTTTTAGAATGTAATACCAGATTCTTAGATATATCAATTGCTGCAGTGTTATCACAATATATAGTAATGGATTCTTTTCATTTTACCTTTATGTCTTTCAACATTTGCTTAAGCCATAATACCTATGTATAGTTAGTTGTTGTTGCAACATATTCTGATTCTACTATTGATAAAGATGTACAACTCTATTTCTTACTCAACCAAGAAACTAATCTCTTTCCAAGAAAGAATGCTCCTCCAATGGTGCTCTTTCTATCATCTACATCTCCTACCCAATTTGCATCTATGTATGCACATAAGTCAAAATTTTCATCTTTAGGATACCATAATCCAAGATTTGTTGTGCCTTTTAAGTACCGAAAAATCCTTTTCACTGCTGATTCATGATTTTCCCTAGGATTACTTTGAAATCTAGAAACAATACATACTGCATTCATAATATCAGGCCTGGTTTGTGTCAAATACAGTAAACCTCCTATCATAGATTTGTATCTAGTTGGATTAACAGGTGTAGATTCATCCCTTTGAGATAATTTGTCATTTGTAGTCATAGGTGTGCTTACCGGTTTAGAGTTCTCCATCCTAAATTTCTTTAGCAATTCTCTCAAGTACTTGGATTGACTCAAAAATATACCTTTATCAGTTTGTGAAATCTGTAATCCTAAAAAGAATTTTATTTCTCCAATCATAGACATTTCAAATTCTTGTTGCATTTCAATAAAAAATTCCTTACATATTCCATCTTCTCCTCCAAAGATTATATCATCAACAAATAATTCAATAATTAAGATGTCATCATTAGTTATTTTGTAATATAAATTGCTATCTGCATTTCCTTTAGTAAAACCAATCTTTAAAAGATACTTATCCAACCTTGCATACCAAGCTCTTGGGCCTTGTTTCAATCCATACAAAGCTTTTCTTAACCTGCAAACCATATTATTGTCATCTATTAAAGAAAATCCATCAGGTTGTTCAATATATACTTCCTCTTCAAGATCTCCATTCAAAAATGCACATTTAATATCCATTTGATAAACTTTGTAATCCTTGTGAGCTGCAAAAGTCAAGAATAATCTAACTGCCTCAATTCTGGCTACTGGTGCAAAGGTTTCATTATAATCAATTCCTTCTTTCTGAGAATATCCCTTACACAGTAGTCTTGCTTTATTTCTAAGAACCTTACCATCTTCATTAAGTTTGTTTCTAAATACCCATTTGGTTCCAATTACATTTTTATCTTTAGGCTGGGGAACGAATGTCCAAGTATTATTTTTCTCAATTTGTCCTAATTCTTCTTCCATAGCTTTAATCCAAAAAATTTCTTTACATGCCTCATTGATAGATGATGGTTCAATTTGAGAAATAAGACATACCTCTTCATTTGCCAATCTTCCTCTTGTTATAACTCCTTTAAATTTGTTTCCAATTATCTGATCTTCATAATGATTCAATCTTACATACCAAGGTGTCTTTGTTTGCTGTTGTTCTTCAATTACAGTGGAATCCTCTGATGATACCGGAGTAATTGGATCTTCATTCTGTACCGATGGATTTAGTATAGGTTCATTTGTCACAATTTTTGTTGCCGGTTCAGAGTCTATATATCTTGAAGTTCCTCTAAATTGTTCATCAATCTTTACATTTGTACTCTCAACAATTTTCTACAATCTCTTATTGAAACATCTTCATGCCTTGCTTTTAGATGAATAACCAAGAAATTTTCCTTCATCACTTCTAGGATCAAATTTTCCAATATACTCATCTCTTCTAATATAACATTTACTTCCAAAAATTCTAAAATACTTAGGAGTAGGAGTATTACCAAACCATAGTTCATGAGGGGTCTTACCAGTTTCACCTTTGATGTGAACTTTGTTGAATGTATAGACAGCAGTGCTAACTGCCTCTCTCCAATACACATGTGGTAGATTTGCTTCTGATAACATACTTCTTGCTGCATCCAAGATAGTTTTGTTTTTCCTTTCAACAACTCCATTCTCCTGTGGTGTCCAAGGTGTTGATAATTGTCTTCTGATTCCATTCATTCACTTCACAGAATGTATTAAAGTCCTTAGATGTGAATTCTCCTCCTTGATCTGATCTTAAACATTTGATTTTCTTACCGGTTTCATTTTCAATCATTGCTTTGAGCAGTTTGAACTTCACAAGTGCTTCTGATTTCTCTCTGAGAAAAGTAACCCAACACATTCTAGAATAATCATCAATAATTAGCATGAAATATCTATCACCTCGTAAGCTTCTAGTTCTAGCTAGACCACATAAATTAGTGTGAATTAAATCAAGAGTGTTATTGGATTTTTCTGGAATACTTTTGAAACTAGCTCTAACTTGTTTTCCAAATTAACATTCCTTACAAATTGTATTCTGATGTTTCACAATTTTAGGTAGATCTCTAACTACCTTAGAAGTACTGATTTTTACCATGCAATCAAAGTTTACATGACATAGTCTCTTATGCCATAACCAACTTTCATCTATATGTGCAATTAAGCATGCCTTTTCACTGTTATTCAAATGAAAGATATTGCCTCTAGTTTGATTACCGGTTGCAATTTCTAAACCAGTTCTATTCATGATTTTGCATTTTCCATTTTTAAATTGTAACTGAAATCCCTTCTCAACTAATTGACCAACACTTAAAAGATTATGCTTTAATCCTTCAACATAGTAGACATTGTCGGTGTTATGCTTACCATCAAGAGATATTGAACCCTTACCTTTGATTAAATAGGCTTTGTCATCTCCAAATCTTACTAAACCTCCATTGTATTCTTGAAAGTTCTAGAATTTACCTTTGTCTCCAGCCATGTGATGTGAGCATCCGGAATCAATGATCCATTCATCCTTTGTTTCAACTTTAGTTGCTAGGGCTTATTCGACCGATTGAGCAGTAGGTGCCAGTTGATCTTCTATTATAGCAACAAAAACCCATCCATTGTCTGCTAGATCCTCATCAGAATCATCAGTCACACCTTCATCAACAATGTAACAAGATTTTTCTTTGTTCTTCTTAAATCTATATCTCTGATATTTAGGATTAGGCTTGTATGTTCTTCTAGCTTCTTCTCTTAGTCTAGCATGTCTATCAGGGCATCTTGAAGCCATATGACCAATCTTATTGTAGTTAAAACATTTAAAGGGTGCTTTACCTTCATACTTACTTCCAATTGGACCTTTTGGCATTTTTCTTGCAAATAGTGCTTCAAGTTCTTCAAGCTCTTCATTCTCCTTCCTAGTTTCTTCAAGTTCTCTTGCATAAAAGGCTCTCTAGTCTGATTTGTCAAATGATGGAGCTGATGATGTTGATTCTTTAAAGGCCAAATCTATCTTTATAGTAGCAACAGGACCAAATTCCTCAATTTCAAAGGCTGAAAGTTTTCCAATCAATGTATCCCTAGTTACTGATGTATTAGGCATTGTTCTCAACTCATTTATAGCAGTAACCTTCATTTTATATGCCGGTGGCAAACCTCTTAAGATTTTTGAAACAATTTCATCTTCACTCAGAGTTCCTCCACAAAATTTAATTCCCAAAACAATTTCATTTACTCTTTCCATCAAAGCAGAAATCCTTTCATCTTCTTCCATTTTCAAATGTTCATACTTGACTCGGAAGATTTCAAGTTTTGCAATCTTGACTGTGGAATCTCCTTCATTCAGTGTTTCCAAATGATCCCAAATAGCTTTAGCAATAGACCTATCTGATAATCCCATGATTTGTTGATCTGATAATGCTCTCAAAAGTGCTTCTCTTGCTTTGCAATCATTTTCTTCATCTTTGGCTAAGGTAGTTGGAGCAGTCTGACTAGCTATAGCAGCAGTATAACCATTCTTTGTAACTTCCTAGATGTCTTTACCAATGCAATTCAGATGTGTCTCCATTTTGATCTTCCATAATCCATAGTTGGTTCCATCAAGTTTAGGACTGTCCTTCCTAAAGTAATTTGTAGACATTGGATCTCCTCAAGTTGTTAAACTTTTGCAAAAGAGGACTAGGCTTTGATAACAATTGTTAGGTCCCAGAGACAACTGAGAGGGGGGGGGTGAATCAGTTGTCTAATAAATTAAAACCAAAAATCAATTAACCAACTTAATGCTTAATACTGATAAACCAGTTAAGTATGCTGGTAGACAGAGTTAACAGTAAATTGCTATACCGGTAAAGATTAATGCATGAAACATAAACATAAAGTCATCCACAACACATAACACCAATATTTGTACATGGAAACCCTGTAAGGGGAAAAACCATGGTGGGAAACCTTAACCACAATTAGATGATACTACTGTACATAGTAAGTGTACATAAATGGGGTCTGCACATGCAGAAAGGCCAACAGCCTAGAGTTCACTGCTCAATCACAAAATGGGAGTCACACAGACTACAGTTGGATGGTTAAATCCAATAAGAATGTACTGCATAGAATAGCATCTTCATATGTTGGATTCAGTACCGGTGTAATGCTGATATGCTTATACAAAAACCTAGCTTCATCTTCAAATGATGTCTTCGTGTATAGCTTTGCTTAATCTCGCATATACATTCACACAATTCTTTTTCACATTCCACACTTGATCTTACAAATAAGATCTTACATTTATACCATACCCTAAGACCAATTTTAGTAGGTCGGCTCTACAAGATATTACAATAAAATATAATATCCGATGCAATAACCAATTAAACATGTTGGCTTAATGCATTTACATCAATACTAAATCATCTCCATAGCGTGCCATGCTAATATGGAAAAGATAAACCTACCGGTGTAACCCTAGATAACCTAGACCTATTTGTCGATAAAAGCAAATATGCAAATATGAATATACTAGTGATTAATTATTCAAAACAAAGTGTCTATACGATGTCTTCGACATTACCAAGTGTCTTCCATATCATTCCAAATACCGGTGAACATTATATCCTGCTAGTGAACCATATACCAGTAACTGTTGCATAGTTTACTTGCTTGCTGGTGAATGTTGTTGGATCTCCAAAGTAGGTGTTGACATCAATGACAAAACCATACCAAAATACCAACAGTCTTGGGGGTGGAAGGAGTTTGACAACCTTAGAGTTGAGAAGCTCTCTTCATGAGAGTGATCTCAAGGGTTTGTCCATGTGACCCTTGCTGCATAACTTATGTTTATGCATTCGAGGGTCATAAGGGGAGCAAGTTTCGTATGTTTTTTTTGGGGGGGTCATAAGGATATGGGGATTGAGATAAGTTCTATTGTGTTTTCATGGAAGCCATGAGTTGGCTATGAGTTACTATCTAGCAGATCTCCTCTAGGGTACTTGGTCCACTTCCACCCTAGTAAAACATCACATTATGTGATGAAGTTTTTTCGCTTGGGAAGGGAATGTGTATGGTGTGTATGTGTTCCCCTTGTCTGTATGTGTTTGCTTGAGTGTATCCTATCTAGGACTTGGTTCTCCAAGCTCGGGGGTGGCTTCTAATAAGCCTAGGCTGGGAGGTGAGCACCCTATGGTCACAACTGTAAATTTTAAATGCAGGTTGCTTTGAAAGGAAAGCTAGGAGTTCTAGAACTATTTAGTTGCAGGCAAACAGAATGGGAAAAGAAATATTGTATTTTGTTACAGAAGTGTAAATGAGGAGTTTTAGGTTGTTTTTTTTTTTCTGTATAAGGAAATGCCTTAATGTATTTAAGTCCTCATCACTAGGAATGAGATAGCAGTTGGGTTATCTCACCCATTGTAAAATCTAATTATTGTATAAAGCAAAAATATATTCTTTGAGAAAAGTATTTTTGAATGAAAGGTTGTAATGTTTGTTTTCTTTTATCTGAAAACCTATCCATTATAAGAAAATTGCATTTTATTTAAGTTATGTAATCTATAAGGCTGCTGTAAATTTTATTTAATTTTGTCTCATAATGAATTTTGTTATTTTATTTATTTCTGCAATTTTTGTAAAGATAGGATAGGTGCAGAAAAAGAAATGCAATGTGATTTTTAGGTATTTTCCTACAATAGTTAAATGTTGTAGTTACTATCTTTTTTTTTTTTTAAAGGGAAATGCATGGTTTTTTAAGTATTTACTTGCAAAGTTTAGATGTTGTTAATTCTGTCATTTTCATTTTTTGTTTATACATAACATAAAATTAATCCATACACAAAGGAAATAATATTAAAACCTAAATGTAATATTTAGCTTGTTGTCAAAAGAAAATATATAACCGTTCAAAAAAAAAAAGGGATGCTGCATGTTATTGTATAAGATTATTCCAAACAAATAAGGATCTCTAATCCTATGAGTTTGGTTATGCACCCACAGATATATATATATCTGCATATATATATGTACATATATATATATATACATATATATATATATATATATGTACATATATATGTACATATATATATATATATATATATATATGTATATATATATATATATATATATTTGATCATATTTTTAACTCTGCAAATATTCATTAAAAAAAAGAGAAACTATTTATATAGTTGTGTGTGTATATGTGTGTATATATGTATATGTATGTATGTATATATATTTATATACATATATACATATATATCTACATATAAAATAAAATAAAATAGCATAACAAAAAAAAAATACCATATTCCTTTGACCGAACCACTGTGTGATAACACAGTGGATGGCTCACGGCCGAGCCACTGTGTTAACACATAGTGGGGTGGCACAGGAGGTGCCACCCCATGTGTAACACAATGGAACAGCCCGTGGCTACACACAGTGGGCAGCACCCCACCACTGTGTGTATACATAGTGGGCGGTGACAACACCGCCCGCCACTATGTGTACACACAATGGGCGGCATTGTCGGCCACTATGTGTATGCACAGTGAGCGACATTGCCCACCACTATGTGTTCGCACAGTGGCGTCTGAGGAAGCCCCCGCCACCACCTCTGCCCGCAACCCTCTTCACCCTCCTTTAGCCTTCGCCTCTCCATGGCCGCCGTCGTGCCCTAGCTCGGCCCTGTACCTGCATCACACACAAACACACACACTCACAAAGCAAAAAGAAAAAAAAGAAATATAATATATTAAACCCTAACCCATTGCGGGTTAGGGTATAAGATAATAAAAAAAGAAAAAAAAAGAAAAAAAAAGGGTTTTAATGAAAAAAAATAAGGGGAATGCAACCCTAACCCAATTTCGGGTTAGGGTTAGCATTTTATTAATAATAAGAGCATTTTAGTCCTTATTATAATTTTTATTTTAAATTTAGGTTTAGCATGTAAATTTGGGGAGAGGAAACTTTGAATTAAGTTTTTAAATTATAACTAATATTTAAGGTTATTTAATTGATGAATTATAATGTTTCATGGACATTGTTGGCCCTTTTTATTAAAAGAAATAAATTTTAATATAGTCAATTTTTTTTATAAATTTAAAATGGAGGATTAATGTTATTTACATTAATCACATTGTTGATTTAAATTATTCAGCTAGGGATATTAAATAGTTATTTAATATATTTGATTATATATAGACATTAAGGTTAAAATTGGGGAAAAATATATTATTGAAGATTATTAAATTTTTTTTTGGGGAATTCTTAGCCGTTGAGGCCAATGTTGGCCAGATTAAATATATCATCAAATTTAAAGGTTTAGGGGAAATTGAAAATGACTTTAGCATTATATCGGATTTAGTTGACAAATGACATCTAGAATTCCGAACCCCTATCGGTTAGATTTAGATAATGAATTTGTGTGTGTTTCAACTAATTAATTTTTTTAAATAGCATTATCATTATTGGTTGGGAATGATTTAAATGCATTTGAGATAATGTAGGATATGTTATGAGTTTATGTTGTTCAAAAAAAAAAAAAATGTTCCATTTTTTTTTGTCCAAAAAGTTTGGGCACAACATTTTCCATCAATAGGACAACATCCAGATAAGAAAGTATCAAATAACTTCATAAGTAAGATCATTGGTGCCACATTAGACAACAAATCGATGAAGGTGAACACCATCACTGACACTGACATCAAATTTGGAAGCATGATCATAGGCTACAAGGTAACTCAGTCTAACCGACTAAATTCAATTTCTAGTTCATGTATTTTGGCAGCATATAGAATGATGAGAGAAAATATCAAGTGAGATATTTGTGACTAGATGCTTCAGGAGTTATTGATCAATTTAGGGGAGATTAAAGGTGAGAAGAAGGGCACCTTCTGGTATGAAAATCTATTGGTATGCTTCATTTTGAATGATACCCCCGGTTCTAGAAGGAAGTAATAGGGTTTTGACATCTTGGTAGGAAGATAGCTTAAACAATCAATTGGTGTATTGGGAAGTCTTAGAGATGATAAGGTATGGGGTTACTTTAAGGCTTTTCAGAAATATATGAGGTCTAGAATAAGGATACCTGAGAAAATAGTAGAAAAATACTCTACTGACATTTGTTTCATGGTTAAGAAGGATGTGACTCTCATGGAGGCAGTCAAGCCCCGAAAGATTTGGATAGAGGAAATGGGATATGAGGTAGATGCATTAATTCTTGATACATATGTTAAAATTTTGATTGATGCAGAGATAGATGAAGCAGAAAAACCTTGTGGAACAACATAACAAAAGACTTTTGAGGTTGAAACTGAGCTCAATCGAAAGAAGAGGGAAAAACAAGAAGGTAAGGCAAGCAAGTTTGTATAGGAGGTTTCTAAGCATATTAAGGCACTCATTGATGTTTTCCCAGAGAAAAGGAGAAAGAGGAAGGATTTGGTAGTTCACATTGAACCTGTGACTGTAGATTTTGAGTCGGAAGATGACACACCATTATCTTTCAAAAGGGTTGTGAGGAAGAAACTAGAAGAACCTAAAGTGGAAGAAAAGAAACAACTAGTTAGGAAGGTCACTATCAAATTACCGACATAGAAGTAGGCACCCAATGTTACACCATCAACTGCATGCGGTACTACCAAAAGGAGGAACAAGAGTGACACTGATTTGGCACTAGAGACTGGTAATGTAACAATTATTCTGCCTAAGACTTGTGTTGAAATTATTGATGAAATTACTAAGGATGGGATGCTAAATAATTTCAAGTCTTATTATGATACATTTAAATTTATTGAATAGAAAGAGGTAGAGGAAGCAATTATTCTATTTTTAGATATCTATAAGAAAGCATTAATTGAAATCAAAAATCAAATACTGATAGACCTATACAACATGCTAGATGCTAGAAGGTTTTCTATAATGCAAGAAGATAAACCCATTAAGATGAAAGAACTTTTAGCTATATGTGTTGCTATAACTCCATATGAGATGGAGAAGACAATTGAGGCTACAGATAGGAAGGTTTTCAACAACAAACATAGAATAACTAGCCCGATGTTAGGAAGGATGAATGATATAATAAAGGAAACACAAAAGGGTTGGATAAAGTTTTTGGGGGATCATAGATGATTCTTCACTTCACCAAAGACAAAGACTGGTACTGCAGATACACCAGTTGAAGGGAAAGGGAAAGGAATTATGGGTACTACACCCTCAATTTTGAAGAATATCAAGATAGTGGAAATCAAGCCACCAATTGACACAAATTTACAAACATATACAAAGACACTGGTTATCATAGAGAACATTGTACAAGATACTAACATTGAGGACACTTTTCCTCTGGATACTAATGTACAGGTTGAGGATATTATTCCTATAGAGGAACCGACAGTTGCACAAACTGCACCAAGTGGAAAAGCCATCAGTGCAAGTGAGGAGGTAACAAAAGTTAAATCACCATAGAAAGCAGGGGAATCCGATAGGGACCAGTTTTTGGAACATCATTATTGACATTTGACACTTCTCTAGTGGAAAAGAAAAACATCACAGAGATGAGTCTCATAGAACTAATGATGATGGTTGCTTAGAAACTAATGAAGGATGGAACCATAGACAAGGAGATTATAGATCAATCCATAATTATTTTGCAAAGATTGGTCCCATAATGTAAGATTGAGAATGAATAAATCCCTTTCGGAAAACTTAAGATAATAACATAGCGCATCTCTAAAGATTTTCAATCATTACAACAGATCTCTAACCGGCTAGCACTTGAAAAAATCACTTTGGCTAAGAGAGTCACTTTTGATCAGATCATCGACAGAGAGAAGAAAAAGATTGAGGAGAAGTTAATTTTGATATAAAGCTATTTGAAACCAGACACTAATATATACAGGGTATGTTGCAATATAGAGATTCTTACAACAAAAGTAGATGAAAAGATAAAAGAGGTACAAGATAAAATTGCTAATATTGCTAACTCTTTTGATTGACTAATTTCACTGACAACATCTATTGATGGACAAATTTTTACCTTGGAGAACCAAATTTATTCTCTTAAAAAGGAAAGAGATAAAATCATTCGAAGAGCCAGAGGTCTCAGAGGTTTGGTGAGTCCAAGATTGGAATCACTTGGTGTTCATAAGAGGGAATGCATGGATATGCATGGTAAGCCCACACTAGTGGAAGTTAATGAGAAAGAATCACTTGCATCTTTACTAAGTGGACTTGTATCTATCTCCGACACATTCAAAACTGGTCGGGATACTTATGTGGAGTTATTATAGAAAGCTTACCCTTAAATCTTGAAATTGGTCAAGCTCTGGTAAGACATTTTTAGAGATATTCAGTGTACAGTTATTATTCTTTGACATTCTTTTTACAATTTTTGGAAATTGATGTCTAAGGGGGAGTATTATACATGTAAAAAAGAATGAAGGTTTGCATACATTAGGGGGAGTTACAGATTTTTTGGAATTTTGGAGTATTGGAGCATTTTTCATATTCAGCTCAGGGGGAGTAGGGTAGAACGAAACCAACAGTTGAAACCATGACCATTTTTCACATGAGTGTTGCCATCAATGCCAAAGGGGGAGATTGTTGGCAATTGACACTCTACTGGTTAGGTTTCATTATATTTTCATTGATGGAAACATGATTATGGGTTCTGGCTTCATATGATGTACTGATAGGCACTTCACAGACTCTACACTAGCACTGACACTGGAAAGATAGAAGATTTCTTTGGTCACCGGCAATGCAGGCTAACATGATATGGTAAAGGTCATCGATATTGGAGGTTGAAACATCTTGGATCTAGCATCGAAAACTTGTTTTAATTCTTATTCATTTATGTTATATGGTCGACATATAATATGATATTGTATATATCCTTGTAAGCCAACACAAGGCATAAATTTGTATAGGGTATATAGGGGAGATTGATTAGAATATTTTGTAAAAGGAAGATGTATAAGGGAATGGGTATAGACATGTGGAATGGATATATGGATGTAATATAATGTGAAATATATCAGAGAGACTATGTATGTGAGGAATTCATTGTAAGGTTTATTCTGGAACTGAGGTTTAGGGTTTTAATCGGAACTAACAGAGCTTAAATCGGAATTGTATTCTAGCATAAGAGATGCTATATTGAGTAGTTCACACTTGTCTGGATTGTTGTCTGGATTGTTATGTAGTCAGTGAGACTCCTATTGTGATGAGCAGTGTGCTCTAGGCTGTAAGCCTTCTTGAAAGTGCAGGCCCATCATATATTATAATATCTCTTCATATGGCTGGTGAATTGATATTGTGGGTCACAAATCCCACCGTGGTTTTTCCTCGTTGAGGTTTTCCACATATAAATCTATGTTATGGTTCTCATTTATGTGTTTGGCTTATTGGTTGCATTACTTCTTTCAATTTTGTTTATACCAGTATACCCGTTGGTATATGTATGTTTTGTTAAGGCTAAAATCTTTTATTTTGGTATAACACTGATTCACCCCCCCCCCCCCCCTTCTCAGTGTTATCGGTTTCCAACAGATCTCTTTATGAGTGGGAGAGATCTTAAGCAATTTGAGAATAGAGATTTGAGCACTAGTTCATTTTAGTTGTTCAACAATACTATAACCAGAAGAAGACAATGAATCCAACTATTTAGATGGGGAAGGCTTAATAGTATTTGTAGATGGTTGTTTGTTTAAAGATGTTGGCATTTTTGAGGGTGTCAATGGATTTGATGATGACGTTTAATCAGAAGGTGAGGAACCAACTCCTTTAAGAGTAACTTTTCCTTGAGCATGGGTCACAACATTTTGCAACTCTCTATTTGTCTTTCTCTTCTTTGACTATGATTATATTACAATGCTCTAATTGAGAAGGTTAAAGCATGTTGATGATGTTATTGTCGTTGGTATAGGTTTAATTTATCTTGGCACCTCCTTGGATTTAGAGGAATATCTCTACTCATAAGCAGGCAAGGGATCTTTGAAATCTTTGTGAACGGAATTGGTTGCATGATTCCCAACAACATTTTTTCCATTATCAATAAGGTCTTGAATCTCATGTTTGAGTTTCATGCAGTTATTAGTTGTGTGACCCTTGTTTCGGTGATATTCATAGTAATCATTTTCCCTCCATTTGGGTTTGACTTCAGAATAGTATGGTTTGGAGTTGTCAGGCAATGTGATCAGATCTTTTTCCAACAGAGTCTTAAGAGTTGTTTCATAGGATTCTCCCAAAGAAGTTAAATCACATGTAGTCTTTGAAATCCAAGGCTTATCTTTAAACCACTCTTTCAATTTCTTAGTAGGGTTTTCCGCAACACTTTCAGTAGCTTTGAGGGCCTGTGTGCCACTAGTCAAATTAAATATTGTTGGTTTTGGTTTTGGTTTAACAGTATCAACTACTCCATCATTCACAACATTTCTATTATTATCTTTGCCATATTTCCAGTATTTGTTTTTCTCTTTAGAACTAGAGTCATGTTGTGTTTCCTTATAAAGTGAGATTTCTCCTTTCTTCACAAGCACATCTTCTATTTTGAGAGCACTATCTACCATTTTATTAAATGAAGGATGTACTTGCATTTGAATATTATATTATAACTCAGGAATCAGATTGTTGACAAAGATGTCCATCTTTTTAGAATCAAGAATGGGTCATGAATATCTAGAGAACATCTTTCTCCAACATTGAAGGAAAGTGAGGAAAGGTTCTCCTATTTTTTGTTTTGTATTACAGAGATCAATCATGGTGACTGGGTGATGGATGTTGTAGGAGTATTGTTGGAGAAATAGATCGACCAGCTCCTTGAAATATTTAATTCCTGTAGGCAGTTTTGAAAACCATTCCATAGCTTGTCCTCCTAGAATTCTTGGGAAGAGATGCATAAGATATGTTTGTTCACACATAAATTCTATACATAGAGCACATAACTCTTGGAAATGGTCTTGAGGATCCAAGTTGCCATCATATTTGTTAAATTTAGGAATTTACATTCTTGAAGGAAATGGAGGCATGTGAAGATTCTTGTCAAGTGGAAATGGACCAATTGTGTCCAAGGAATATTACATAGAAGGTTCATCTTTGCCTTTCATTTCTTTGATCTTAGTTTGTAATGCTTGCAATTGTTTGGTTACTAATGACAGTGTATCTTCTTCTCTAATGATAATATTTTCAACATTGAAGTCAATGGGAAGTTTGGCTCCCTATTTAGCTAATTCTAGAAAATATTCTTCCTTTTCTTGAGCCATGATAATTTTCATCATTTTCCTGAAATCCTTGTCCTTTTGAAATTTAGCTATAGTATCTTCTTCAAGTTTAGAATCACTAGATGAGGTGTCATTATCAGTACCTTGAGTGCTAATGTTATCTCAAGCACTACGTTTAGAAGCCTCTTTTTCTTGTCTTTCCCCAGACATATTGGAAGATCATGGTTATAAGTTGGTTGGTTTGACGATGAATGTTTGTCAAAGGTTGGTTGTTCTTGAAAGAATGGATTAGTTTGAAATGAGTAAGATAGCCTCTTACTTTCATCAAAACTCTTAGAAGAGATCCTTGTTCAAACAAGCATTCACAATTGATGTGATCGAGAGTTAGAAGTGATACAAATGTCATGATCAAATTGAAGCTAGGATTTTTTTTGAGGTGATGATTGGATGAAGAGATTGAGACCAATTTTAGTTTTAGGAATGATCTATCCTATATAAGACATGATCTAAGAAGATCAGCTTGATCAGATTGATGGATGATCGATTGAACCAGCCAGGATATAATCAACAAAATCATGTAAAACAATGGTAGGGGTACACTATCAAGATTGTTATGATTAGGATGAAAAAGACTAGGTATATGTTCACTATGATGTATCTCAAACAAGTATGATAGAGATTTGAAAAGGCATGTAGAAACATAGGATTCTGGACTAATGAAAATAGATATTCGTATGACAAACTTCCTAAGACCATATGACAATGAATAGGTTACCAAACAAAAAACTAGAATACTCATACGAGATGTTTTAAGTTGTCAAAAGTTGCAGTAAATGGTATAGACTTGTATGAACATTTAGGTGTTATCAGATGATAATTATCACAAGACAGTACAACAAACTGGCAAAAATAGGACCCTGGGATTCTGACTCATATGAAACAGGACTGGACAAAGGATGAGTTTTTGACAAGAACAGGGTTTTGACCACTGAGTTTTGATATTTTGATTATTTTTCCAATTTTAATTGATTGTTCAAGGTTTTAGCTTCAATTTAAAGGACAAAGACACAAAAAATATGCAAGATGTCAAATGACTTCAAGCACAACACGCTAATCTTAAGGAAGTTGGCTAAGACAGAAAACCTTTTCTTGCAAACCTAGGTACACACCCAATAGCTAATAAAAATACAGTCATTGAGTCTCACACAATAGATTCTCAACACCGTATTAGCCATTTCCAAATGCTAATGGGGGAACAATATGGCAAGTATCTTGGGATATTTACTATCTCTCTTGCACAAAGATTATCCCCCTTTCAAAGGTGAACCAGGTAGCTTCTATCCTAGAGTTCTTAGTAAGGATTTCCATTCAAAATTACCTCTTGAAGTCACACAAGAACGATTGAGGCCTATAACTTGACAAGGTACCAAAACAAGATGTATTCATGCAACTATGATTGATACCATGAGGCCCTAAAAAATGTCTAATATGAGAGATCTCAAAAAGAAAACTCAAATAACTCTGTCCTCTGAGACTTTAATCTCAAAGAGTCCTATTTATTATAGTGAGTTGAAATGCTTGGGTCTAGTTGTACTCACTTGGGTCATTCTCATAGGGTGATTACTTTTTCCCACTGTGATAGGCCTACTAAAGGAACACAAATCTCAAACTAGAAAAGCTTCAAGGGTCTAGATTTTTTATTGTCTTCATAGACAAGAGAATACTTTCCTACCTTTTAGACTTTTCTCAAACATGAAAAATAGATTTGTTCATTTACCACATCACAATTTAGGTTCCTAGAAAACAATTAAGAATACACAAAGTTTGCTTGAATCTCCTTAGGAAACCTGCATAAACAATGAATCAGTAGTCATATTGTTTTTGAGCAATAGAATCTTTGACAAGTGTAAGTTTGAGCAATGGATTCTTTGACGAGCAATCTGCAAAAAATTTTTAGGTTGTCCAAAACATTGGATAAATAGAGAACATAGAAGGGTCATTGTTAGCATCAACAAATTCACATTAGAAAACCCCTAAAAAACCTCTTTGTTTTCATACAAGAGAAGAAAATCATATGATTTTTCTCACCTAACCATACAATAATTCTCACTAGACTATATGACAAAAGATAAATACTCATACGATAGCTAACATAAATTCGTGCAATTTTTCTCACTTGACCGTACAAGAAAAAAACAATTTGTACGAGTTTTCTCACCTGATCGTATGACAAAAGATACAATATCTTATTGTAATGAATATAATATCATACGAATTTTTGTAGAGAATGTATAGACAAAATCCAAAAGATGAGAATTTGATGATCTACGAGGCTGAAAATTGAGTTTCTTTCCCCACGGTGGGTGCCAAAAATGTGTGTGTGAAATTTGGAATCTATATATGAAACAAAAACACTCAAGAAGTCATTGCGTGCATGGTTATTTGACTAGAATCAATAAATCTAAAACCATAATAAATTGACCTATTACCTCCTAAAAGATGCAAGTATAGATTTGATCTCGGATTTATCTAAGCAATACTAGTGACTAGACTACACCAAGATAGAGGATTTAATCTATATAAATGCAGGATTAAACAAATTAAGCTAGATGGATGCAAGATTAACCAAATTAAGCTAGATGTATGCAAGATTAAGCAAATTCAGCTAACAAGATTACGCAAATATGAAATAAACTAAGATGCAATATTCTCAATATGCAATATTCTCTATGTGTAATATTCTCAATGACTCTAGAGAAAAACTAGCATGATAACAATAAAATCTCTAGAATAATTGATTAAGAGATGACAGCCTGAATTTATAGAAAATCCAGAGAGAAAGCGATGGTTGAGATTGATTGATGATGGGCAGTCGAGATTCTCTGAGAAGTAGCACAATCCAGATTATTTGATGTGATTGGTTTCTTTCTTCAGATTTGAAGGGAATAAGATTGAGTTAAAATTAAGTTAAAATCAGAAAAACTGATTTATTCCATTTTCCTTTCTTAAAGCAAGTTTTCTTTGATTTATTCCATTTTTATTCAAATTTGCTCCTTTTTTGAAATTTCTTTTTCAAATTATCTCAAATTGATTTCTTTTTCAAAATAATTCCTTTTTTATGATTAATTCCTTTTTTCAAATTAATTCATTTTTGATGATTTAATGGAAAATTGATTTATTAATTAAATATGCTAGGATATTTAATTAAATAAATAGGATAATTGATTAAATAGATTTTGATGATATATTTAATTGAAGTGATTAATTTGCCATGTAACATTGATGATTTAGGAATTAATTAATTAGATGCTCAAAATTGATTTAATTACCTTTGGTTAGGACCTTAGTGATGTAGTCGAGATTATAGGCCCATGGTTTAAATGATAAAGGATAAAGGATAAACGATGTTCTTATTTGAGCCCCATTCTCATTCATTGGAATTCATGGATAAAGGATGTTCTTGAGGTGTTGTAGTATCATTAGTGTAACTTGAAGGATCAATATGTAGTGTTTCTTAAGGTATAGAGCCACATAACTGAAAGGGTCCATAACCTAGTCCTTTGGTCCTTTATTTCTTAGGTACTAGTTCTAGTTGAATACGTTCCACAATTCCTTATTTTTGCAAGCCAAGAGGACCTTTACCATCATACCCCATTTTCTATATAAATTTGAAGCCTTTTCCATAATTCTCAATAGGTATCTTGATATCACCAATATTTGGTTGTTCTTTGGGGTCATTGAATAACATCTTGAAAAGGTCCTCATCTTCCATTTCACCCCATTTAGTAAAGGTTGCAGAGTCCCATTTGATAGAAACTACTGTCATAGGTTGTGAAGTCTATGTTCTACCATAAATATTAGGGGAGTCCATAATTTGTGTAAGATACATCGATTATTGCAAACTATGTTCTCTCATTCCATTATTTCTTACCTTAGCCTTGATCTTGGCTTGTTTGGAAGTAGAAGCTTTCAATAACTCTAGATTAATGTATCATGAAGACGAACTGGCTTCTTGATTTATAGGTATTATATATTTTGGCTTAGGATGAATGTTATTACAATACATATATGATTTGGATCTACAAGAATGGTAATTTCAATTCTATTGTATGGGAACTTGATTCATTAATGTTGTTGGCATTGTGTTGTCATTGATGTCAACTGGTATGGGATGACCACTGGTAGATGAGATGTATGTGTAACACTACTATGAAGGATTATAGGATGTGATATCTTGGATATCATCTTGTGTTGCATAATAACGGTAAGGTAAGGAAGATAACCTCAGGAGTCACCTCCATAAAAGTTAATGTCTGACTTGTGTGATGAGATAGAGAGGTGTTTAAGTGGTTGTTTATGATGAAGAGGCAAAATATTATCTGAATCACATTCATACCGAAAGAGAAGATTGAACAGGTCATCGATATGTTGTGAGGTTGCAGAATAGCAAGACTCCCACCAGATGAAGATGCAGTCATCATGAGAAGCAATGACTAATAGTGTATGTTCTCACACCGGTTCACATATGCATGTTTGAAGATATTCCTCACAAACAAAGAACTCACATGAGCAGATGACAAGGTGTTCCTCCACCAAGTAAGTGGAGCTTATCTCCTATATGCATTAAGTGCATTATAGTTTGGTGGGACAAGAGTAAATAGGTAAAGGCAATAACTTGAAGGATCACTCTAGATCCACTGGTAAATTGAGGGAATGCCTTAGGTGCATATGATTAGGGTTATGCACTAGACTGACAGAGAAGGCATGTTGAGATACTGATACAATAGAAGAGTGATGTGTTTGTCATTCAAACAAACCAACTGAGTAGATATAGTCATAAGAGAATGGTTTGACCGATGAAGGAGTCTAGTGAAGGATGATGACTGGTATCATCAAAAGTGATAACCAGTATGTAAATATCACTGGTAATATGAGCAAGGTTCATAATGCAGATATTATAAGGTTACTAGTACAGTGTGTGATACTAGTAAGGTTAACGAATCAACAGGAAAGAGGAACCAGTTGAGTGGTTTGTCGATGATCCTATTTGGCCCAAAATGAAGTGCCAAGCTGGCAGTTAGTCTATATGGATGCCACATGGAGTCTATGTGGTGAACATGCGTGTGGATAAAGATGGAATGTACATCGATAGGGTTGTTGTAGGGTTGGTCGACTTTAATGAGAAGTCACTCAAATCATGGGACATGTTGCAGAGCTATTGCAGGGGTTGGAGGCTTGAGGTCTGGAAGACAACTATGAGTTAGCTAAGAGTGATTGAGAAGATCAAGGTAATGGAGGAATTAACATGGTAGTTCTTTCCTGATTGACTAAGGGATCACCTATTAGGGTAAAAAAAAAGTCACCAGAGATGAAAGGCATGATCTAGGAGATGCAAAAATGGCAAAGTTGTGCAATTGGATGACAGAAAGATCAGATCATGCAAGATCTAATTGGATTTGGTTTTCCTCAAGGATGGTGAGGAAACCCTAACCACCTAGATTTTGAATTGGTTTTTTGAGAGAAAACTTGGCTATAAGGGGCCAAAGAGAATGTTTGTTGTTGCTGAATAGAAGAATATTGTGCTATTGCGAAGTCAAAAACTTTTGCAAGTAAGAACAAAATAGCCAAGTTCTCACCGAAAATTCATGGAGAGAGAGGGAGTGAGAGAGAACCTAGTTGAAATTTTCAACCGATTGGAAAGAAGAACCGGTAGTGTTCATACTAGTAGAATAGAGGTGGAGACTGCAAAGAAGATAGACAGAGAATTGACAGAGAGTTGAATCGGTGAAGAGTAGAGTAGTGAGGAGGAGATACAGTGAGAGAAATTCAAAAGAGAGATAAACTAGTAGGGCTTACTAGCAGAGAAGTGAGTCGCTGAAGCAGAGAAGGTATCTCATCGACAGAGTAAGATATGTATAATGGTTGCAAGATTCACTTGTAACTAGATAACTACTTATATATTTGATGTTTACATTGTGAACACTAAGTTATAGCTCAGTGCAGGGGTTGTAGCTCCTTGGGTTGGTCCCCTAAAGTTAGGGGTTGGTTCTCCTTTAGGTTGTAGCCCATAAATCAGATAGGGGTTGGTGCTCCTTGGGTTGGTGCCCTAAACTTTGTAACTATGTTTTATTGTGAGGTTGGATTGGAGCAGTAGAATCCAAAAACATTTCTTACCGAGGTTTTTCCCATCTTGGGTTTTCCTCATAGATGTTGGTGTTATGTGATGTCTCCTTGTGAGTGTGTTTTCACTTAAGTTAGTCTCCTCCATAATTGGTAAGTCTACATTGAGTTAAATCTATCAACCGGTATGCTCAAAAAGTATTTTAAAAGGGAAAGAGATTTGAGAACCACTGATTCACCCCCTCCCCCTCTCAGTGGTGCATTGTGTCAAACAATTGGTATTAGAGCTTAGGTTCCTAGTTAGAAGAGTGTTCTCCAACTTGGGTAGATTCTGACTTAAGGACACAATGTTTTGTTTAGTGTCTATTTCTGCTCCAGTATTTGATGGTTCAAACTTTTCTATTTGGAGTCACAAAATGGAAGTTTTCCTATCCTCTTTGGGGTTTTATGTATGGATGTCAGTAGTTGATGGTCTCCCTAGAAAGGTAAATCTTCCTACCGTATTTGTAGAAGAAAGAAGAAACCAATGTAATGAAGAAGTCATGAAGGCTATTTTTGGTGGACTCACCAGTGATGTCTCTTCATAGGTGGATAGGTGTAAAACAACAAAGAGCTTATGGGAAAGATTGAAGAAGCTCTATGGAAATGAACCCTCAACTGTAGAACCAGAAATTGAAGCAAATATGAGAAATACCTCTCATATTTATCTACATGATGAACATAGATCTGCTAACAACCACATCAGTGATGAAGAAGGAGCTCAAGTCTTCATGGCCCAAGAATCTGAAAGAGGTTGGGAAAATAGTTCCCCTAAACAAGATGTGTTGAGTAGTGATGATGATGAAGAGGAAGACATGGCTGATAGATCTAAGCATCAAGACCCTTCTGATGATAAAGAAGTAGAAGAAGTTGACCTTGAAGGAGATCTTGTAAATACACTTGAAGAACTCAATAGAGTTAAAAGGGAATACAAGCTATTCAAGAATGTTCCTATTGTGGAGCAGAACCAGTTAGTCAAATGCCTTGAAGAATATGAGAAATGCATCTCAGAGTTTAAGACTTTGGCTAAAGATACCAAGAAATATCGGTGTGAAGATCTAGCCTCTCAGCTAGAGATAAAAGACAAAAAACTTTAGTGGCTGCTTGGAGAGAACAAAAGCTAGACCTCCCCAATTAGATATGCTCCTTGAAAGAAGGTTGACCTAACCAAAACTAGTGTGGACTTGTAGACAAAAGTGAAGATCAATGCTACAAAAAGGAATCTTCATGTAGATCCCAGAGGTAAGGGGAAGATGGAAGAAGAAAACTTCATCAAAAGTAGGAAGATGAGGAAGTAGCAAAGGAGACACTCTACCAGTAGAGGACAGAAAAATACTACCACCCATAGGGAAAAGAAAGTGTGGGACAAGAAGAAGATATCAAATGAAGGAGGTGTTCAAAATGGACAACCAAGGGTCCATTCTCAAAAAGGAAAATATGGGGATGCAAAACTGACAAGATCTTCTCATGCATGGCAAAGTAAATATGCAAGTCATATGCCATCATTTACTGGTTACTACTTTACATGTAATGATTATGGCCATATGGTATGGGAATGTAAAAGAGATCTAGAAAGGATAATATAGGATCTCATACAAATCATTCTTATGGGAAAGATGTATTCAGAAGTAGATACATGCATGTCCCTTCTCCCAGTTATGCAAATATTGTTTGTCATAACTATAATGGATCTGGCCATATAGAGTTTGAATGAAGGAAGAGGAACCCCCAGTCACATGGGGGATGACAAAATGGCCATGCTCTATAGAAAAGTAAAAATAGAGCATATGGAAGGTAGAGACCTACATGGAACCAAAGGAGAAATGTCCCTACAGGAGTAAGAGGTTCACCAGTTCTAATTTCTAGTCAAAGCGACATGACCAGAAGAAGATGACCAAACTGGTATGTCAAGAGATTTCCCAATCATGAAGTTGGGATGGAGGTTGTGTGCTACTATAGCACTACTTCTGAACGTAATGAAGATTCTAAAAATAGGAAGAAGGGTGAGACCAAGCAGGTATGGAGGAAGAAGACCATGAACCGGCACCATGCACTTAGCACACAAGTGATATCTCTTAAGGCCTAAAGGAGATGCAAGATCCTAGGGGGAGTAGCATATTGAACTTATCTTCTACCCCCTCAGGCAACAAGAAATGACATGATGTTGTTGGTATGAAGGATGAAAATGTAAAGATAAGTGTGTATAGATGTTGCCTTGACTACAAACCTATAGATCAATGATGGATCACCACTGCATGTTTCAAAGAGTGAAGGTGAACAATTGGCATCAAATGTTAACCAGTATGTGCAAGATGTTACCATCATGTACGCTAATAGGTACTTGCAGGTTATGTAAGACAATGAGGTTGGAGATCATTGCATTAGCCCTAGTAGAATGGAGTGAAATTATGTCTCAAGAGGTGTTGATGGAGACCTGAAAGACATATGTTGGCCCTAGTTGTTGGTTATGCAGGCTTGCATGTCTTTGGGCTCACCAGTTTGTCTCTTGGTATGATGATGTCATTATATGTCATTGGGAAAATTCAAGATCATGTCATAGGTTGTGGTGGTTACAATGGAGTTGAAGGATCATCAAATGATCACATATGCACAACTAAACTAGTATACGAAGAAGATTGAAGTCCCAGTACTATACCTGACCAGAGATAAGAACCTGAGATGTATGACTCAAGGGGAGTTCAAGTGCTCATGATGAAGAGCTGGCTTGCTTGAACTTGCAAGGATACTGACTGCCCAATCTGCAGGAGATGGAAATTGTAGAGGTGATGCAAGCTAACCGGCAGGTGTTTAGTATTCACTAACACATCAACAATTGGTATTAGTCTTTCTGCAAATTGAGTTCAAATTGCATCAAGATGTGCATGCTCAATTGGTGTCAGTTGATGGTTAAATTCCCCACCTCAAGTACTGTCACTTGAGAAGATGTAACAACCGGTGACAAGATGTCAAGTGGTATCAAAGGAAGTGTTACATCCAATAAAGACAAAGGGGAAGAAACTTATTTTGTCAGTGACTAGTACATACAAGAATAATAATATTTTTACAATGCCCTTTGCCATTGTTGTCAAAGGGGGAGAAGGATTTTGTAGTATATTGCATACTACATGTGTGTAAATCCATGGATCACAGTAAAGGGGAGAAAGACTATGTAGTATACCGAATACTACATGTGTTGACATCAATGCCAAAGGGGAGATTGTTGGCATTGTGTTGTCATTGATGTCAACCGGTATGGGATGACCACCGATAGATGAGATGTATGTGTAGCACTGCTATGAAGGAGTACAAGATGTGATATCTTGGATATCATCTTGTGTTAGAGAATATTGATAAGGTAAGGAAGATGACCTCAGGAGTCACATGCACACAAGTTAATGCTTGACTTGTGTGATGAGATAGAGAGGTGTTTGAGTGGTTGTTTATGATGAAGAGGCAAAATGTTATCTGAATCACATCCACACTGGAAGAGAAGATTGAACAAGTCATCGATATGCTGTGAGGTTGTAGAACAATAGGACTCCCATCAGATGAAGATGCAGTCATCATGAGAAGTAATGACTGATACTGTATGTACTCACACCAGTTAACATATGCTTATTTGAATATATGTTGCACCAATAGGGAACTCACATGATCATATGACAAGGTGTTCCTCCACCAAGTAAGTGGAGCTTATCTCCTATATACATTAAGTGCATTATAGTTTTGTAGGATAAGAGTAAATAGGTAAAGGCAAGAACTTCAAGGATCACTCTAGATCCATTGGTAAATCCAGGGAATGCCTTAGGTGCATAAGATTAGGGTTATGCACTGGACTGACAAAGAAGGCATGTTGAGATGTTGATACAACAAAAGAGTGGTGTGTTTCTCATTCAGACAAACTGGCTGAGCAGATATAGTCAGAGGAGAATGGTCTAACCAATGAAGGATTCTAGTGAAGGATGATGGCAGGTATCATCAAGAGTGATAACCGGTATATAAAGCTCACCGGTAATATGAGTAAGGTGCAGAATGTAGATATGATAAGGTTACCAGTATAGTGTGTGATACCAATGAGGTTAACAAATCAGCAGGAAAGAGGAACTAGTTGAGTGGCTAGTCGGTGATCCTATTTGGACCAACATGAAGTGCCAAGCTAGCTGTTAGTCGATATGGATGCCACATGGATTCAATGTGGTGAACATGCATGTGGATAAAGATGGAATGTACATCAACAGGGTTGTTGTAGGGTTGGTTGACTTTAATGAGAAGTTGCTCAAATCATGAGACATGTTGTAGAGCTATTGTAGGGGTTTGAGGCTCTAGGTCTAGAAGACAACTATGAGTCAGCTAAGAGTGATTGAGAAGATTGAGGTGACGGAGGAAAAAACATGATATTTCTTTCATGATTGACCAAGGGATCAGCTATTAGGCTAAAAATCAAGTCACTAGAGATGAAATGTGTGATCTAAGAGATGCGAAAATGGCGGAGTTGTGCAATTGGATGTCAGAAAGATCAAATCATGCAAGATCTGATTGGATTTTCTTTTCCTCGAGGATAGTGAGGAAACCCTAACCACCTAGATTTTGATTTGGTTTTTGGAGGTAAAACCTATCTATAAGTGTGGGGGCCGAAGAGAATGTTTGTTGTTGCTGAATAGAAGAATATTGTGCTATTGTGAAGTGAAAAACTTTTGCAAGAAAAAATTAGCCAAGTTATCAATGAACATCCATGAAGAGAGAGGGAGTGAGAGACAACCTGGTTGAAGCTTTCAACCAGTAGTGTTTATACCAGTAGAACAGAGGTAAAGGAGACTGCAGAGAAGATAGACAAAGAACCAGTAGAGAGTTGAATCGGTGAAGAGAATAGCAGTGAGGAGGAGATACAGTGAGAGCAATTCAAAAGAGAGATAAATTGGTATGGCTTACCAACAAAGAAGGAGTAGGTGAAGAGCAGCAAAGAAGTGAGTCAGTGAAGCAGAGAAGGTATCTCACCAACATAGTAAGATAGGTATAATGGTTACAAGATTGACTTGTAACAAGATAACTACTTATATATTTGATGTTTACATTGTGAAAACTGAGTTGTAGCTCGGTCCAAGGGTTGCAGCTCCTTGGTTGGTGCCCTAAAGTCAGGGGTTGGTGCTCCTTTGGGTTGTAGCCCATAAATTAGGTAGGGTTTGGTGCTCCTTGGGTTGGTGCCCTAAACTTTTTAACTATATTTTATTGTGAGGTTGGATTGGAGCAGTAGACTCTAGAAACATTGTTCACCGAGGTTTTTCCCATCTTGGGTTTTCCTCGTATATGTTAGTGTTATATGATGTCCCCTTGTGAGTGTGTGTGTGCTTAAGTTAGTCTCCTCCATAACTAGTAAGTCTGCATTAAGTTAGATATATCAACCGGTATGCTTACATAGGATTGCAAAAGAGAAAGAGATTTGAGAACCACTGATTCATCCCCTCCCCCTCTCAATGGTGCATTGTGTCTAACAAATGTATGTATACATAACTAATTGCATGACATGGATTCAAGGACAACCAAAGAGGATCATACTATATGTGAGATCAAGGTCCACAACTTGACAAAACACATGTTTGTACTATTGACCCTACTCTAATCGATAAGTTGATTGGGCCTTTGGATGACGTTCTTCATCATCATATGCTTTTAATGTTATCTTTCTTTTTGAATCTATAGCCCCTTCATAAAATCCTAATTCTAGAATGGCTTTCAAACGACAAATATTTAGACCTTCTCCTACATCTATAAAGACTCACTTTATTCGATGTTTATGGACAAAAGCTTCAATATGGAGAGGGGCATAATGACGTTATTGGAGAGATGTATCATCTTGCTCAATGAATGTAAGATGATCAGGTGAGGATAAGTGTCCCATCATGGCTTGAAATTGATCAACATTTAGGTCGATAGGTATGAAGGTTTCTTGCAAGGTTTTGTTTAGGATAGCCTTATGTGGAGGAGATATGCATAAAAGCTCAAGAATGGATAATGGGCTGGTGTTTCTAAAAGTTTCTCAACAAGGTCATACTAGTTAGAGGATAAATAGGGTTTGGACACAGTGCCTTGTAGGGTGACTTACCCTGATGGGTTATTACATTGCATTCAAAGGTTTTGTTCTTAATAGTTATAGTAGAGACATGATGGTCCATCTTAGAAATACGGTTAACCATATATTCATAAGTGACATTGGCATAATTGGTATTAATATCAGAATCAATCTTAGGAGATTTTTAATTATCATTTTTTGGTAAAGGATCCTTAAACATCGCATGTTCTTCATTGGAAGAGTGGCCCTCAACTTTAGTCACACCATTCCCAATAAGATCTTGAACAAGATTCTTAATCTTATGAGAGTAGCTAGTCTTGTGCCATTTGTATCTATGATATTCACACAATTCATTGTCATTCCACCATATTGGCTTAACCTTTGGCTTGAAAGGTCAATTCTCTAGTTTGATGCATGTTTCTCTGTCTAGTGTTGCTATTGAATTGTGTTGGTGGATTTTATCTAGAAATTTATAGTTGTGGAAAGTTTAATATGCACAAAAGAGTAATTAATGTCCTAGTGGTAGAATGCTTTTCATTCCTCAAGATGTTGAAGATTATTTTTTTTGGTTCATGGATTGAAGTTTGTTGTTGTTGTTCTTGTTTGACAGTGAGGATGTCTGTCTAACTGGACTGAAAAATGCTTGGTGGCCTCCATATTTTTAGAATATTGTGTTGTGATTTGGTGGACATGTTTATTTGACTTGTGCATTATTTTATTTTAATTCTATAGAGATGTTTTCATTCCGCAAATGAGTTACGTTAGTCTATACTTGGTATATTTAGTTGTGATATATTTTTCAATGTGTCATTTAGATTATATTGATTAGATAATACATTTTTGGTCCAAATATGCATTGGAGGGTGAGTTAAAAAATTGTTATGGATCTCACTGTGGTGTGTGGAGATCCTCGTTGGGTATTTTTCTTTGGAAGATTTTTTTGGCCGACTGGTTGCTGAGTTTTTATCGCTTATCTACACGTTATATTTAGTGTCAATTTTGTAGGCTGTGTTAGTGTGTGAAATTCATTGGATCCAACTTGGAAGGACATATTGTGATGGATTGAGGTCCCCTCTTTCTCTTGGAGTGGACCACTTTGAGTATTTTTGGTCTAGGTGTTTAATTTTGTGCAACATTGTTCACTTTGCCTGTGGCTGCCCTCAACTAGGCTTTTGATGATCTAAATTTTATTTAAGAAGTGTGAATGTATGAATTGTGTATGAGATTTATCGTGAATTTATGTGAAGTGAATGTGAATGATGTGTGATGAGCTGAAATAATGGCTCTATTTTGATAGATTTTTGTCATATAATTCCTACTTAGGTCTTGTGTTTGGGTAATATTTGGGTCAAAAGACTTTCCTGGTTTATGTCTTTTTAAGTATTTCTGGAACTGATTTATCATATACCTAAGGATGTTATCTAATAATTTTTAAATGGTCCATCTATGTAAATTATCTAAATCAATATTAGAATGTGGTTTAATTTATGTTATGTTAACATCAATAGATACACATGCTTTTGTGCACATTCACATCATGATGCAGGGTTAGCCAAGATGAAAGAAAGAGTAAGCTGGTGGATAAGAGGAGTATCAACATGTCGCTAGGATGTAGACCCAGTCAAAATAAAGCAGCAATAAAGAAGATTATAACCACTTGATCGCTTCCTCGGTAGAGCTGTTTGTGGAACATTCATAATTGATTCGAGTGGAGATTAAATCCAAGAAGGAGGTTGCACTATATTTTCTCAAATGTAGGATAGTTGTTATTGTTATATTTTCCTGCATCGACTTCTTCTTTAATGTAATAAACCCTATTCGTGTATTCCTTTGAGGACGTGGGTTGATTATTTAGGAATTTGTTATAAATTTTCCTTATAAATAAAGGTCTCTATCTCCTCTCAAGACTCAAAGGGATGGAATGATCATAGAATTTGTAGTATCCAGCTTCCAAACTTATGCATTTTGTAGTCAATTTGAAATAAAGAAGACAATGTTATTTTGAGCTTATCAGTTGTTATCTAGAGTTATAGATATACTCACTCAACGGGGCCCACTTGGTGAGTAGTCCCTTTGTTTAAGTTAATTTCCATCTTGTTATAGTTGTTGTTTTGGTGTTCAACTATTTTTGCAGCCACTAGAAACAGTTCCTGTGTCTGTTCTTGCAGCCACTGTGGGCAGAGTAGCTCCTATCTGCTAGCGAGAACATTGGCATTCAGTAGTAGTTTCTTAAGTTATCTTGAGTTGTGATTTCTAATAAAGTATTAGTTCATCATGTTTTTGCTTATTTATTTTGGAAAATTTCCTTTTTCAACAGTAGGATAGAATGGTTGCAATTTGAACTTAGTGCACATATAGTGATGGCCCGTTTCAAGTTCACGTCCCTGGTCAATAAAGTGAATGAGCCTTTTCTATAAGAGAGTTAGTTGTTCAGTAAGGATGTTGAATCCTTGAATTGAGTTTTTATAAGCTAGTTGCTATTCCAGTTGTGAGGACCAACATTTTTGGCATCGTTGTCGAGGATGGTGCCAAACTAAGAATCTGTTGTAACTATTAATTTTAAGTTTTTAGTTTTCTTTAAGAATTAGCTCTTAGAATTCCCTCATAAAATCTACATGCATAAAATAAAAAGAGATGCATTAGGAATATTTATTCCCTCGCATTCTACTCATGAAATAAGAGCAGATCAAGCCCCATAAATAAATCCTTTTGTTGAGACTTTTTTGCAAGCTAGAAATCAAGGTGTTTTTGATTTATTGGAGGGAGACCTCAACTTCTTAAACGAACCCCCTGAGAGAAATATTTTACCTTTAGTTCTTTATCAAAGACCAATGGAAGCAAATCCTCCACCTCTGCCTGTGAATCCAACTTCTGAGTTTCCTATTCCTGACCAGCATGATAATACAAACTTGAAGAATATACTACCCTCCGCTCTTCCAAATTTTTATGGCTTGGTTATAGAAGATCTCGATACCTATATATTCAAATTTTACATCCTCTTTCGAAGTTATGACTATACCACTAATGCCCATAAACTCAAGTTATTTCCTGCTACTTTGAAAGAAGTTGCTCTTAGGTGGTTTATGAGTTTAGTTAGAGATGTAATCACTACCTGGGATGAAATGAAGGAAAACTTCTTGGAGAAGTATAAATATTATTGTAGAGGAATCGATCCACATGTTGATGATATCTTCCAAATGACACAAAAAGAAGATGAGAGTCTGGAAGATTATCTTGAGAGGTTTCTACTCAGTGTCAAGAAATTCAAGCATCACACCTTGAGTGAAGAATTTTTTAAATTGATTTTTCTAAGCGGAATCAATGAGGACTGTATTGACTCATTGGACCTCATGGGAGGAGGAGACATTACTCAAGTTCAATGGGACGACATCAAGAAGATCTGTCAAAAATATTCTAGAGCTTTTGCTAAGAAAGGAAGACACTATAGGCCTAGACCTTCAGCAGTAAAAGCACCTACAACAGTTTCAAGGATGGAGATAACTCATCTGCTAAAAGACTTTAAAGAGGATATTATTAACAATATGGCTACTCAATTGGATACGCTTCAAGCAAGGAAGAAGCATGAAGAAGCGAAGGTGATGCTCACAGAATTTTGTCCCCATTATAGGCAAAAGAAAAAGGATTGCAAGTGTAAGCTCCTTGCTAAAATTAACAGCCAATAGGGTCCTCCAGATTTTAAGCCAAACTATGGAGATGATGAACAACTCTTTTATGTTGCACAATGAAGGCCTTGGCCTCTAAGACAAGGTATGTCACAAGATCCATTGTCTTATTTTGGTCCTTATATGAACTTTAATGCACAAAATAACTAGTGGCAACCTCCATATTCCCAAAATTTTGGGAATTATACTCCTCAGTCTTGTAATAATTCTCAAAACCCTTGGCCTAATTATCAAATGATAATTAGTGGCATCAGCCAAAAGGGAATTGGTCACCACCTCAGGGTAACTGGAAACAGTCGCCGCAATGGAGGGGAGGTCTACAATGGTCAAACCAATCGTTAGGTTTCCTGCAGCCACCACAATAGTCCCAGCAGGTAGCTTTGATACCACTAGCTCCTAATGCACTCCACCAAAGCCAACTCAATTGCCAACACAACCTATGACAAATCCCAATAACAACCCTCAGCAATAGCAACAAGTTTATTCAGTCGATCCTAATCAATATCCTGCATATTCTCTTAATATAAGTAATATTCGCTTATGATAAGGAACAACTTTGCCTACCCCATCTCCTCCAATTATAGCAAAATTACCATCTAAGGAGATTTCTCAAGATAGTGCACCTAACCAACCTACAAACCCTAAGTAGGTACCTCAATCTAAGACTTCGGGAACACCTATTAGAACACCTCCATTTCCTCAAAGATTGTAGGTAGAAGTAACTAGGTAGCAGGATGACATAGCTTTTGATCTTATTAATCAATTAAAACAAATATGTGTAAAGATTCCACTATTCCAAGCTATTAAGGATAGTCCCATATATGGAAAATCTATTAAGGAGGCATGTTTAAAAAAACCTAGCTGAAAGAAAAAGGACCCACAAACAGTCCATGTAGTAGGGCAACTAGTTGATATTATGTTAGGAAAATATGTTGTCCCTAAATATTCTAACCCAGGTAGTCCTATTGTGAAGGTAGTCAACAATGGAACTCAAATTAAGAATACCCTAATAGATTTGGGACCAGCCATAAATGTGATGACCAAGGATGTCATGCAGCAACTCAGTATTACTAGTCTTAGGTCTACTCCAATAGTCATACAGCTTGCAAATAGATCCATTGTCTGACTTGGTGGGATGGTTGAGGATATTGTTGTCACACTATATTCTTGGGAATATCTAGTTGATTTTGTGATACTCTCTCCTAAAGAAACATTGGGGGCATATCCAATCATTTTGGGAAGACCTTGGCTTACTACAACTGATGCATATATAGGCTGTAGATCAAGGGACATGACCATTTTAGATGGTATCACCACTAAAACTCTTGCACTTCAATCTCCTGCACAACCACAACTTGATCAAGAGAAAGTAGTATGGCTAGATATAGGAGAGGAAGCAGAAGAATTTAATTATGTTCAATAGCTTATGATGTTGACTAGGGAACCATTTATAGAACTCCAAGAAGATGATAAGGTACTCTCTAACATCATAGGAAATCATTATGGAGTAGCTCAATAGTTGCCTGGTATGCCAATATATCATTTGCATACACTCCTTCCATTTGCAAGTTATTTGGATTCTCCTACAGCTATGTATATATTTTATACCTTGTTGCTGTAGGATATCCAAACCTCTTGTTTATCTGAAATTGAGTCAATCGCTCAAGTAGAGGTTGCTTCTAGAAGGAACCTGAATATCAATAGTTGACTTATAGTATACCAAATATTTCCTTAATAGAACTACTCAAGACCCATAAACAAGCCTTTGCATGGGATTATCATGACATGAAGGGATTAGATCCTACATTGTGTACTCACGGGATTTATATCAGAGAAGAGTGTAAACCAGTTAAAGAACCTCAGTGAAGGATTAATCTTGCATTAAGGGAAATAGTCAAAGAGGAATTACAAAAGTTACTTAATGCAGGGTTCATTTACCCTATTTCAGACAATCAATGGGTATCTCCTCTAGTTATGGTCCCTAAGAAATGAGTTAAATGGAGAGTTTGTATGGACTATAGGGAGCTCTAATGAATACTAAGAGGGGGGGTGAATTAGTATACCAAAAAATGCTCAATACAAACACTTGAACTGTTTAATAGATAGCCAGTACAACGGATTTACTAATAAACTAGTTAAAATAAATGCAAACCAAATAGCAAATAAAGCATTCACCCACAAGAGCACAATCACCATAACACAAGATGTTTTGATGTGGAAACCCAAATGGGAAAAACCACGGTGAGCAAAAAATCACAAGTAACTATCTACATGATAGAAACCAGACTGGTTAAGGTCCTACAATGTTCTTCACCAGAATAGATCCTATTAGGAATCTAGATCTCTGTTAGGAGATAAGTCTTGTTAAAGACTACCTTGTGAGAGGATTTCAGATTCATAGTTGTGAACCACCTTGTTAGAGGATTTACAAAGGATTTTCTAGGCCTACCCGGTTAAGGGTTTCAGACTTGTTGAAGATATGAGTAATCAACAAGTAGGTGATCTAGATACTAGCACAGTCTTCAATATCTCCATGCTCTATTTCTTCACACAGACCTAATCTTTTCTTCTATGATCACATATACAAACCCTCATCAACTACTCATACACATACAAACCCTAGACATGATGTCCTTATAAGGAGTTTGATTTCATGTCGGTCCAATAGGATTAAATTAAAAGCTCCTAGGTTCAATGCATCTAGACACATTTGGTAACACGGCACAAAATCACCGCCAAAGTGTCGATGGATGATAACCCATCACAGAAATACCAGTTGGTAACTCATCACAGAGTAATACAGGTTCATACAATTTACTAATTACCAATTGACAAAATGAAGACTGGTAAATCAAAGTGTTAACTACCTCTTTGTTCCTTCATAATGCTTGAGATCCTCAAACCACTTGAGGTCGCCCTATCGCTTGGGTCTTCATACCGCTTGGGCCTTTAGTCAATCTATGACCAGTAAACACCTTCTACAAAACACCGATAGTCTGAAGACTATAATACATAGTACCTGTTGGAGCAAATGTCGGTTGAGCATAGCTCATACATCAAGAAAGTGTACACAAAGAAAGTGTGTGTCCATCAATGACAATCACAACATCATCAAAATGCCAACAAGCTCAACACTGCTAGTAAGAAAGATCATTTTCCACTTCCTTTCATTGATCAAGTATTGGATTATTTAGCAGGAAAACAATACTTTTCATTTCTAAATGGGTTTAGTGGTTACAATCAAATCAGAATAGCTCTAGAAGACTAGGAAAAGACAACCTTCACTTTCCCTTGGGGAACGTATGCCTATTCAGTTCTCCCATTTGGTCTGTGTAATGATCCTGCAACCTTTCAAAGGGTTGTCCTCGGTATGTTTTCAGATATTTCCCATGATTGTATGGAAATCTACATGGATGATTTCACTACTTATGGGGCCACCTTTAAGGAAGCATTGCAAAATCTTTCCAAAGTGTTGCAATGGTGTAAGGATCATAATTTGTCCCCAAACAGTAAAAAATATTTCATGATGATGCAAGGAGGAATAGTATTGGGGCATCGTATTTCTCAGTCAGGCATTCAAGTTGATCTAGCCAAAATTGAGGTAATACTTAACCTTCTTGCTCCTCCAAAACAAAAGGATGTAAGAATCTTTTTAGACTATGCAGGTTATTATAGGAGATTTATAAAGGACTTTAGTAAGATGGCAGGACCTCTATATTTTCTCTTGACACAAAATACTAAGTTTGAATGGACGCCAACATGTGAAGAGGCATTTTCAAAACTTAAGGGAGACTTAACCCAAGCTCTTGTACTCAAAGGACCTAATTGGTCTCTTCCTTTTCACATTCACACAGATGCATCAAATTTTGTAATCAGAGCAGTCTTGGGGCAGAAATAAGGAGTTTTAGAAAATGCAATTTATTGTATAAGAAAAAACTTGCAGGGACCTAAGCTAAACTATACTGTCATAGAAAAGGAAATGTTAGTTGTTATCTATGCCCTCAACAAGTTCAGACACTATATCAATGGCTATCAAATCTTTGTACATACTGATCATGCAACCATCAAGTACCTTATGAATAAAAGTTTCATTTCAGGTAGGTTGGAATGATGGTTATTGCTAATGTAGGAATTTGACATCACTATTATCGACAAGCCAAGAAAGGCAAATGTAGTGGTAGAATTTTTGTCTAGACTTCAAAAATAGGATGGTCTTGAATCCATTGATGATTCCTTTCCAGATGAGAAATTGTTTTCAATTAATGTGAACATTCCATGGTATGCTGACATAGCTAACTACTTAGTTGCTAACAAAATCCCTTCTTATTTCTCACCCAAAGAAACAAGGTTAGTTGTAGAAAAGAGTTTCAATTTTTCATGGATAGCAGATTGCTTGTTCTATACAAGGCCAAATCATGTTATGAGATGATGTGTTAGAGAAGATGAAACTTGTGATATCCTTTATGCCTTCCATGATGAGCCTTGTGGAGGTCACTTTTCTACCAAGAGAACAACTCTAAAGATATTGACTACAAGATATTATTGGCCGACTTTGCACAAAGATGAAGTCAAGTATACTAAGAGGTGTGATAGATGTCAACATATGGGCAGACCAACTTATTTTGATGAGATGCCTTTGCATTCACAAGTGGTTGTTAAACCATTTGACAAATGGGGGTTAGATTTTGTTCGGCCAATTGATCAATCCTCAAATGGTAGGTCATACATTCTTGTGTGTATTGCCTATGTTACAAAATGGGTTGAGGTAAAAGCATTCAAACATGTCATGGATAATAAGGTAGCAAAATTTTTGTATGAGGAGATCTTTACATGATATGGAGTTCCCAAAGAGATTGTGACTGATCAAGGGGCTCAATTTACTTCCACTTTGATCACTGCCCTATTCAATGAATATAATATAAGGCATAGGAAATCAACTCCCTATCATCCTCAAGCAAATGGGCAAGCTGAAATCACCAATAGGGATCTTGAATCTATATTAACCAAGATAGTAGCCCTTCATCATAAGGATTGGTCCAGTAGGTTGTTTGAAGTAGTATGGGCCTATCAAACCACATGGAAAACCACTATAGGGTTTACACCCTTTGAGATGGTGTATGGGACAACGGATATGATGCCTGTGGAATTTGAGCATAAGACACTTAGAACAACCATAGCTTTGGATATGACTCTCTCTACAACACAACATGATAGGCTCCTACAGCTTAATGCCTTGGATGAAATCAAGAGGTCAGCCTTGCAGCACACAAATAATTCAGAATCAATGCATGAAATGGAATTGTAGATATATAAAAGACAAAGCATTCAATACAAGTGATTGGGCCCTTCTGTATGATTCCAGGTATAAGGACAATTTGGGAAAACTGCAGATGCATTGGTTAGGGCCTTATGAGGTGATTGAAACATTTTTCAATGGTGCAGTATACTTGTCCATAATTGACCCTGTAAAATTCAATTTTTTGGTGAATGGTCATCGCTTATGCCTCTATCATAAGCCTCTTTCCAAAGAGAAATTCCTACTGCAGTTCACTATTCTAGTAAATGTCAAGATTCATGTAGCCACAGGTGGCAAGCTTGTCATCTCACCTTCTTTCTAAATCTTTGTTGCATGCTCATAATAAATACTTTCATATCTCATGGAAATACTTTTCTTCATAATAAATATTCCATTTCCATCTTCACTCATTCCCTTCCACTCCCATCACTCATTTCTCCACCTCACTTGTTGTGCCTTATGGATCATCTTCCTACATAATGAATTTCTCTAGCAATCGTCATGATGGTACTATAGACATCTAAAAAGGGTCAATACTTGTGGAGTCATACTTTAACATTTGCGCATTGCCTTATCTTAGGGTTCTTGCATCGTATTAACATTTCTTCTATGTTGCGTACTTGGTCTTTATCATTTGCGAGCATCGAGTCCTTCTTCTGCATTCCTCATTTTCCTCACTTTCGAATTAGGTCTTGTCGATAGCAATCTTCAATCATGATTCTGGTTGATCTTATCCTGTCGCATCATGGTGCGTGCTCATTTATCATCATTTTGGACATCGTCAATCCTAATCAATGATAGAATTAGGGTTTTGTTCTCTTGTCAATATTTCAATCATCTTTAGCTTGTTAGTAATCATTTGCGATTATCAACTTGTTAATCTCATCATTTTGCAATCAATTTGTCATCGATCCTTGTCCTTGTTAGCCTTGTCATTTTGCGATCAATTTGTCATCGATCCTTGTCCTTGTCAATCTTGTCATTTTGCAATCGATTTGTCATTGATCCTTGTCCTTTTCAATCATGTCAATTTGGATCGATTAGTCATTGTTCCTCGTCAATTGGCGCCTATCAATTCAATCTCCTTGTCAATCTTGGTCAATTTGTCATTGATTTTTGTCAACCAATCTCAATCATTTATCAACATTGGTCCTTTGTCAATTAGAATCATGATTGAACCTACATTAATTTCTTGTTGTCTTGACCTAATTCCTTGTCCTCTTGTTTCTAGGGTTTTATGATTTGTTCATTTAATCCTTTTCTTCTTCTTTGTGGGTTAAATAAATCTATTTATTTAGTCCTAGGTCTCTTTCATGAATTAATTTATGGATGAAAACCTATTAATTAATTTACCTAATTTCTATTTCATCTTTTTCCTCAATTTTCTAATTTGTTAATTTCTCCTAATTCCTGATTTCTATTTCAATCTTGTCATAATTTGTCATACATCTTGCATAGCAACTTGTCATAATTTGTCATAATTTGTCATACATCTTGCATAGCAACTTCTCATACATTTGTCATAACTTTGCCATTCTTGATTTGAATTTCGTTTTAAATCTCTTCATGCTAATCTTGTCCTCTCTCTAATTTGTCTATAAATTGGATGATTTTCTTCAATGAAAAAATCAATCAATCACATTTTTGAGTAACTTTATACTGTGAATTTCATCAACAACTTGCTTTCCACTTGCATTTTGCACTTGTAGGTGAGATCCACATCAAATTTGAAGGTGAAAGAAGAACAATGGAGCCATATGAAGGAGATATCTGTGTCAGTTTGTTTTGATTTCATTTGATTTGAATATCTTGTCTTTATGTCTTCATTGATTGGATTGGGATTGCTTTCATAGCAGCTTTACGTTTTGTGGTTGTCCTAATTGCTATTGTTTTGATGATTTTCAATTTCCTGATCTACATTTTTGGTGAACGTGACGTGAACTAACCCCTTAACCATATTTTGAGTGCTTTTAAGCTGCTTTGGTGAAAAAAATTCAAGAAATAGGGTGACTCAGAGCTTTCTGGACACTTCTATACCTATGTTGAGGCATTTTGTGCCTGTGTTGATGGGTTTTGTGCCTATGCAGATGGGTCCTGCGCCTATGTAGATGGGTTCTGCACCTATGTTCAGGCATTTTGTGCTTGTGTTGAGGCATTTTGTGCCTATGCAAGGACAAAAACAAAGGTGAAAATAGTTGTTTTTACTCACATATTTATTTGTTTTCATTTTTTTTCTTGCATTCTAGTTTTTCTTTGGTACTAATTCTCTATGTAGCATCTTGGCGTTATGTGTGACGAAGACTAAAAATGTAACTACTAACAAATATTATGCAGGACGCGGTCAAAGACTCTCATTAAAACATCTTGCTTGCGATTTTTAAAGTAGTTGAACATTTCATTTCTTAAAGGTTAATGAACACCATGCATGCTTTGTCTACTTTTAATTTGATTGCATTTTTTAACCCTTAGAATTGGGCCTACCTCCTAATTTGCCTGGCACTTCACACAGGCATTGGTGAGAGGGAATGACCCAAAGTGGTGATGGGCTAAAGCCAAGCTCTTTCGAACCACTCTAAATAACTATGGATGCAATGAAAGTTGTAGACAACGAGTGCTGGAAGGGTATTGCGATGATTTATTCACTGGATCAATACCCACCCGAATGGATGCCCTTACTAGAATCTCTTATTTTTAGATGCCAAAATCCTTCTATCTGTTGGCTTAGGCATTGTGATATGCACATGTCAAAGACACCTCTCATGTACTCCTCAGTTAGAGATAGAAAGTTCCTGGGAAGTCATGCCCCTTGAACTCAAAGCTTGGTATGCCCGAGAAGTGAGTGCACTGTAAGGGGGAGCCAGTGCTACCAAGCATCTAGCTATCCGGTTGAGTGTTGTATTTTATGGTTAGAGGATTCAATAGATATTGCCCTTGCCAGCCATAGGATTTTGTTGTGAATGTGTTTGATTGTCTTGAGTCAAAGTCAAACACACATTTTGTCTTCTGTGATTGTCAAAGGTTAAATCAAAAACAAACTTTCAAAAGTGCTCATAATCAACTTGGGTTTTCAAAATCAACAACCTTCAATTCAAAACAAAATCCAAACAAAAGTCCAAATTTGTCCAATTATTCATCCAACATTTGAACATGGCTTGCCAAAACATTGAATATCTTTGTTTCAAAATTCATGTCACTTTAGGCTAGGTTTTGCATAGTCCAACTTAGGTCCTAGGGCATATTGTCATCTCCCTTCATTTTAGTCCTTTTCATTGCAAGCGTCCTCATTTTGCACTTAGGTTCAAAATCATTTTCCTAAGTTTGCATTTCATTGTCATATCCAAGCTAGGTTTCCATTTAGATGACATTCGTGCATTATCCTTGTCATGCTAAAATTAGGTCTTGCCTAGGTTGCATTTTGCATATTCCAAGTCATTGGTCTCTGCATATCCTTATCATTGTATTTCCATCTTGTCCTGGCTTCATCTTGTCATATCATATACTTAGATCATTTTCATGTCATATCCTAAGTCATTGTCATAATCATTGCCTTCTTGCATTTAGTCTCAAAAATTTGGTTTGTCAAACTTGAAAAATCAAAACTTTGGATGATACCCTAAGTTGTTGTTAGGGAGTCTTGACCTTGTCTAAAATTTGTCCTTTCATTAATATCATTTTTGTCAAACCTAGCTTAGTATCCAAGCATATAGGTGAGACCTTGTCAATTTGTCCTATTGTCATTTGGTCCTTTGTCCTTTAAGGTCTTGACTTCATTTCAATTTCCCAAGGTTGTGTCTTTAGGTCTGCATTCCAAAAAGTTTGTCCAAATCTTGAAAAACAACAAAAACATTAAGTTGCATTGTCATCCTTTTAGGTTGCATTTATCAATCCCATTAGTTTCATTGCATAGTGACATGTTTGTTGAAATGAGGTCTCCACCTTCTTACGAAGCCATGTCATCACAATTGAGAAATCAATCATGTCAATCCAATCTCTACATGTCTCAGAACTTGGATCAAACTTATCATGATGATGTAAATGTCCAAATACAAAAACTAGAGGAGAAACTAGCTCAAGAAAAGGAGATTTTGGAATAAAAAGTGAAAAACATTCAGAAGAATAGATCACAAATTTCCAAAATGTTTAAAAAATTTCCAGGTCAAAATCCAAATATTGAGCCAATTGATGTAAGATCTCTTATCGAACAATCAAACATACCAGATTTCCCTTCACAAATAGAGATGATGAAACAATTTCAAGAAAAGAGACAACAACATTATGTGCCTTCACAACAAGAACAAGAAGGTGTTTACTATCAATCAGATTTTCAACCATCACAAGCAATTGTTCAACATTTCCAACAGACACAACCAATGGTCCAACATATACAACCAACACAACCAATGGTCCAATTTCAACAATATGTCCAACCAACTATACAATGCCCACAAATAGTTCAACCAATGGTGGAATATCAACAAGTTCAATCAACATATCAATGTCAACAACTACAATAACAAATTCAAAAACAAAACTTGCAACATGCACCAAGCCAAATTTTGAACATGTCAAACCAATTTGATCAACATCTAGTTCGAAATCAAAACATGACATCAGACCAGAACCAACTCCTTTCCAAACAAGTTCAAATTCCATATACAACTATGTCAAAACCATGAAAGAAAGGTGGCCTTATTGCAAGGATCTTAAGGAAATTACCAAGTGAGTTCTTTGAGGAAGATCAAGATAATACACTTATGTCTAGCAATGCCTCGTCCCCCCACAAACAAATTGACTCTCCAATAGCATCTATCCCTACACCTTTAGAAGTTTCACAAGAATCTTCCATATTGTCCTCATAAAACAATACACCCAAGGATGAAATTATCCAAGGGCTATCCATAATTGATTGCCAAGATAATCCAATTCATGATGCACATCCTTGTCATGTTTCAGAAATACAAGACCCAATGCCAACATGCACTTTATTGCCATTACCTATCTTAGAGGACCCCATTTGAAGTCCCTCTTCCTCATGTTCAAGCATTGATTCTTTGCCAGAATCCATCACAAATGTTCCAAGTGCATTTCCTTAATGCCAAAACATTGATCCCTTGTCAGAATCCCCCATGCATATCCAAAGTCCAACCCCATCTCAAGAGGATAATTTAAAGCATGAAGAAACGTGTGTTAAAAAAGATGAAGATCAAGATCCCAAAACCTTATCATCCCATCCAATTGTTGACCAGGACCCCATGTTCCCAGACACTCATGATGATTCCCCTATTCTTGTCCATCCTATCCAAAGTCCTATTGACACTCCATTCCCCAAGAAAGATCAAGATATCCTAGTCCATCCAATCCCAAACGATCCCCTTCCACTTCATGAAAAAAATTTCCTTTCAAATCCCATTGGCATTCCACTTCCTAAGAAAGATCAAGATATCCTTTCCATCCTTTATGATGATCCCATTAAAAGTCTAGAGCAAAGCAACTTTAAAGAGGATTCCAATGATCTTCCTCCTTGTCAAGATCAAATTATTCCTTTAAATCCTCCACAAGATCCTTTTGTTCCTCCATCTCCTTGTCTTAATGCTCCATATACACTCCAAGATCTCATTTCTTTTGATGATCCCATTATTTCTCCCATTCCATCTCTTGAAGAGCCTGTCATTGAACCATGTCCACTACACAATCCTAGTCCCCCTCATGATCCTAATCCCCCTCATGATTCTAACATGGTGCAAGATGTTCATGAACCCTTGACATGCATAATGGTTTCTTCCATTTTGGTGCAATCCGATCCACTTAAAGATCTCATTATTTCTCTCATATCATATCCACCTCATAATGGACTTGCGTCTTCTTCCCAAAGAAAAGAGTATCCTACAAGTCAAGATATTCATAAAGGAAAAGGAGTAGATCTCCATAAGCAAGAACCCCTTCATGTTAAAGAAAATGTTAAGGGTCATGTCTACACAACTCACTCTCAAGACGTTGGTATCCCTCCATCAAAATCAAGACATATCCCTTCCCCACCATACTTTCCATCCATCTTAGGTCCTTATATTCTTTTGTCCTCTATGCAAGGTCAGCAAAGGCACAAATCCTTGAGTAAATTGCATCCATGCAAAAGACCTCCACTTCATTCATATCCATCCATGCATTCCTTTCCCCCTCCAAGCAATTTGGATGCCAAGTATAAAAGTCATAAGTCTAGAAATCCACATGTATTCAAGGATCAACATGTCCAATATAATTGACATGTCAAAACAAAGAAAAATATGATCTATAAAGAAAAAGAAATATCCAAAAGGCCACAAAGGCCCACTGAGCAAAATCAAGCAAAGTCAAAATATATATGGGTTCCTAAATCCCTTATGCAAGCAATGCACACCAAAGAACAACAAAAGCATGAAAAATCCAAAACAATGTGGGTTCCTAAGCAGCTTCTTGAAGCACAAAAAGCAAAATCCAACTTGGCATCCAAAATTTCTATTCCTCCATCCAAACCTCTCAAATTTGTTCCTCCATCACCTCCTTCTTCCATTTTGGGTCCTTATGTCCACAAATCCCTAGCTATTCCTTCATCAAAATCTCCATATCCAAAACCCACTCTTCCTCCATCAGTCCATCACCCCTCAAGGTGTGTGCCAATGTTGATCTTGCCTTCATTTCCATCCACTAAAGCCCAATTCTTCCAATACCCTATCCATTATCCAATGCATATTTTCTATCCTTTGATCCCTTTGATCCCATCATTTGGATAAATCCTTGCCTTAGTTTCATCTCTTTTTCCATGTCCTTGTCCTACCAACGTCTTTGAGCATACTTTTAAAGGTCATGGTCCATTTTTTTCAAGGCTACTATTCAAACAAAAATATGTTTGATTCCTTCTTCCATCCCTTATCATGTGTCCATTTTCGACTAAAATGTCAAAATCAAAAAAAAAAAAAAGTGAGAAAAAAAAAGACAAAAAATAAAAGTAAAGCAAAAATAATTCATCCACTGGTGAAAACCTGGCAAATAGACGCCTTGGGCAAGTACCATGATGAAAACCTGGCAAACAGGTGTCATGCGTAATCTATGAACTTCTTGCATACTGTACTTGGGGACAAGTTTTATCCTATCATATTTTTTGTCCTTCATTGTTCCATTATCCTATCGAACCCTTGTCATTACCCTTCATATCCTATTGTCCCTCATGTCTAGTTTCCCTTTCCACCTTTGATCTTGACAAGGCTGAGGATCATCATGAGCATCATGCATCTTGTTTGCAGCTTTTAGTCCATCATAGCTTTTGGTCTTTATCCATTTTCTTATTACAACCTTTCATCCATATTCCCTGGCTTATTGCAACTTTCTGCCACTATCCCTTAGCCTACCCCGACCTTCAGTCCATGTCCCTTATCCATTCTTGGTCTTGCTTATCCTATCCATATCTTATCACTATCCATACACTCTTTTTCATTCCTTGATCTTGATCTAACATAAGGATGCAAAATTTAAACATAGTTTCAAAAACCTCTTGACATGTCCCTCATGCCATGTCACTGCTTTACATTGTCATATCCAGTCTCTAGTCCCATTGTCTCCATAATAAAAGGCCTGTGTCTTCCCTCTATCCACCAACATTTCAAAAAGCCTATTTATTCACCTATCATATTCCTTGCCTTGCTAGACACTGGGGGCAAATAATGTCCTGAAATAATCCCTAAAAACTGAAAAATGTCCTGAAATAATCCCTAAAAATCATATAATGTCCTGAAAAAATCCCTAAAAATCATATAATGTCTTAAAAAAATCCCTAAAAATCATAAAATGTCCTGAAAAAATCCCTAAAAATAAAATAATGTCATGAAAAAATCCCTAAAAAGTCAAATAAAGTTCTGAAAAACGAACAAAAAAACTGTAAAAAAACTCGAAATTCCTACAAAGTGAAAAACATCAAAATCCAAAAACAATTTCTTTGGCATTTTGCATTTTGTCAATAAATGGTCCCCCTTGTGCATAGATAGATTGTTGAACATACATCCAATGACAATCAATCAAACATTATGCTTTAATGAAATCACGCATTAACAGATGAACTGTTCAACCAAGCAAGCACTCAACCTGATCATAGTTGTCTCATCAATCCAAATAGCATCAACATTACCATCGATCCTTGTCAACATTATCATGGGTCTTATACAGGGTGTGGTATACTCGAAACCAGACTGTGTCCTGTCTTCAACGGGGTACCGCATTCCCTGAAATCAGACAGCACGATCATTCTTGTTTTCCACTTTTGACAATGATGATCAGACTATTTGTTTGACTTGGTTGAATTTGTGCGTCTTATCTTTTTACTGATTTATCTTTGGCTTTGATCATGTTCCTATGTTGCTCGATGATGTCACTGAGTGATTTAGAATAACCAGGATAGTTCATGGTCCCTTTCCTTTTTTTTTGTTGTGTTTGTTGTTTATGGAATGTTTGTCACAAACTGGGGCAACTATATCACTGGGTGTCTGTGATACGTACATTCGCTTTGTGAACACCGCACATACCTCAACCCTTGATGTATGCACCCTAGGATGCTTCACTCATTCCTTGTGTGTGATGTGTCTGTCTTTTGCAAAAGGGGTTGTGTTCCAGCTCTGGCCTTCAATGCCATGATGCTCTGCATATGCTTTGCTACAATAAATAAAGGTTCTCACCTACTTATGTGCATTTGTGAAAGCAAGTTTTCCTTCATCTCTAACTGTCCTCTATCTAATTTCTTCTTACTAACATTTCTTCCATCAGTCTTGGTAGTCCGTTCGAACCTATCATCTTCTGTCATTCTTATCGATCACTTGGCCTCTTTTCTAGATTTTTTCGGCCAATTCCTTGAGGGGGCATGCATATGTTATTGTTATTGTCTGGGGCATTTTCATTATTGTTATTTGAAATAACACTTAGAATCTCATTGTCTCAAAGAGGGGCAAAATGTAGACATCTAAAAATGGTCAATGCTTGTGGAGTCATACTTTAACATTTGCACATTACCTTATCTTAGGGTTCTTGCATCACATTAACATTTCTTCTATGTTGCACACTTGGTCTTTATCATTTGCGAGCATCGAGTCCTTCTTCTGCATTCCTCATTTTCCTCGCTTTTGAATTAGGTCTTGTCGATAGCAATCTTCAGTCATGATTTTGGTCGATCTTATCCTGTCGCATCATGGTGCATGCTCATTTATCATCATTTTGGACATAGTCAATCCTAATCGATGAGAGAATTAGGGTTTTGTCCTCTTGTCAATCTTTCAATCATCTTTAGCTTGTTAGTAATCATTTGCAATTATCAACTTGTCAATCTCGTCATTTTGTGATCGATTCGTCATCGATCCTTGTCCTTGTCAGCCTTGTCATTTTGTGATCAATTCATCATCGATCCTTGTCCTTGTCAATCTTGTCATTTTGTGATCGATTTATCATCGATCCTTGTCCTTTTCAATCATGTCAATTTGGATCGATTAGTCATTGTTCCTTGTCAATTGGTGCCTATCAATTTGATCTCCTTGTCAATCTTGGTCAATTTGTCATTGATTTTTGTCAACCAATCTCAATCATTTATCAACATTGATCCTTTGTCAATTAGAATCATGATCGAACCTACATTAATTTCTTGTTGTCTTGACCTAATTCCTTGTCCTCTTATTTCTAGGGTTTTATGATTTGTTCATTTAATCCTTTTCTTCTTCTTTGTGGGTTAAATAAATCTATTTATTTAGTCCTAGGTCTATTTCATGAATTAATAAATGGATGAAAACCTATTAATTAATTTACCTAATTTCTATTTCATCCTTTTCCTCAATTTTCTAATTTTCTAGTTTCTCCTAATTCCTAATTTCTATTTCAATCTTGTCATAATTTGTCATACATCTTGCATAGCAACTTGTCATAATTTGTCATACATCTTACATAACAACTTCTCATACATTTGTCATAATTTTGCCATTCTTGATTAGAATTTCCTTTCAAATCTCTTCATGCTAATCTTGTCCTCTCTCTAATTTGTCTATAAATTGGATGATTTTCTTCAATGAAAAAATCAATCAATCACATTTTCAAGTAACCTTATACTACGAATTTCATCAACAACTTGCTTTCCACTTGCATTTTGCACTTGTAGGTGAGATCCACATCAAATTTGAAGGTGAAAGAAGAACAATGGAGCCACATGAAGGAGATATCTACGTCGGTTTGTTTCAATTTCATTTGATTTGAATATCTTGTCTTTATGTCTTCATTGATTGGATTGGGATTGGATAGACTGGGATATCTTGATCTTTCTTAGGAAGTGGAATGCTAATGGGATTTGAAAGGACATTGTGTTCTTGGATAGAATTGACAAGAATAAGTGAATCATTGCGAGTGTCTGGGGAAATGGGATCTTGGTCAACAATTGGATGGGATGGTAAGGTTTCGGGATCTTGATCTTGATCTTTTTTAAGACACGTTTCTTCATGCTCTAAATTATCCTCTTGACATGGGGTTGGACTTTGGATATGCATGGGGGATTCTGACAAGGGATCAATGTTTTGGCATGAAGGAAATGCACTTTGAACATTTGTGATGGATTCTAGCAAGGAATCAATGCTTGAACATGAGGAAGAGGGACTTTGAATGGGGTCCTCTAAAATAGGTAATGGCAATGAAGTGCATGGTGGCATTGGGTCTTGTATTTCTGAAACATGACAAGGATGTGCATCATGAATTGGATTATCTTGGCAATCAATCATGGATAGCCCTTGGATAATTTCATCCTTGGGTGTATTGTTTGATGAGGACAATATGGAAGGTGCTTGTGAAACTTCTAAAGGTGTAGGGATAGATGCCATTGGAGAGTCAATTTGTTTGTGGGGGGATGAGCCATTGCTAGACATAAGTGTATTATCTTGATCTTCCTCAAAGAACTCACTTGGTAATTTCCTTAAGATCCTTGCAATAAGGCCACCTTTCTTTTGAGGTTTTGACATAGTTGTATATGGAATTTGAACTTGTTTGGAATGGAGTTGGTTCTCGTCTGATGTCATGTTTTGATTTCAAACTAGATGTTGATCAAATTGGTTTGACATGTTCAAAATTTAGCTTGGTGCATGTTTCAAGTTTTGTTTTTGAATTTGTGATTGTAGTTGTTGACATTGATATGTTGATTGAACTTGTTGATATTCCACCATTGGTTGAACTATTTGTGGACATTGTATAGTTGGTTGGACATATTATTGAAATTGGACCATTGGTTGTGTTGGTTGTATATGTTGGACCATTGGTTGTGTCTGTTGGAAATGTTGAACAATTGCTTGTGATGGTTGAAAATCTGATTGATAGTAAACACCTTCTTGTTCTTGTTGTGAAGGCACATAATGATTCACTTATTCCTATCCATTGTTTTTCTTTCACCTTCAAATTTGATGTGGATCTCACCTACAAGTACAAAATGCAAGTGGAAAGCAAGTTGTTGTGAAGGCACGATATCGAGTACGCTCATGTGTATTTATTTTTTGTTGCATACATTTAATTAAACCATATTTCATATCATAATGATATTTGCATAGTGTACTTTTAAGTCATCCTTTGCATATGTGGAAACCTGTTAAACCTTAGGTTGGGGAGGGGAGTATGATGCAAATTATTCTCATAGATAATTATTATGTCATCTCAAATTGAGTTTAAATTTAAATTATTTTGGTTTAACGTGATATTATGAACTATGTTCCTTTTGTCTGCCTTAAGTTATTTTGAAATTGAAGCTGGGTTCTTGGCAAATAGAGCACATTTCTTTTGAAAGTTTGCAGAGTTGGGTATATTTCCACCATTGGTGAGTTAAGAGTTTCAATGTTACGATGGGTGGTCTGCCAATTCATCATGAACCCACAGTCCATGATATCCTTCTGCAAGACCAGGATTCTGAACCAGAATTCTGCAATAGTGGTTGGTTAGATTATTTTCAGAAGCTAACTGATTTCAATGAGGAGGTTGCAAGAGCATTCACCCATACATTTTCAAATGGAGAAGCTCGGGTGAAAGGATTAAGAGTTGTAGTGATAGAAGAACGGATTACAAAAGTAACTGGGTTGCCAACAAATGGGGAAAAATACCCTGAATCGAATGACGCATGAAGTGCGAGATCAGAATTCACATGACAAGGTGACCCACCTTTGGTAATAGATAAGTAGGGGACCAGACGAGAATCCCTTCAGCCTGAATGGAGAGCAGTAGCATTATATATCATGAAATATTTGATTTGTGAAGGGAGATTCGCATGCCTCCATTCCCATCATTTTAAGCTTCTGAGTCATCTATGCCATGGGAGATGTAGTGTTCGCCCTTGATTTGACCTATTTTGACTAGAGTTGACTTTTATATTATGCTTGACAAACTTATCTAGACTATATTTGATGATTTGGATGATGTTTACTCATGTGCTTTAGTGACTTATGATTGATGGTAGACTCTATTGGACATATCATATTTTGATTATCTATATGGATGTTGGTACTATCATGATTTATCATGTGATTTGATGATATATGTAATCGATGGATTTTATATGCTCACTATGTGATGAATTTGTTGGTATTTTGGTATAGTTTTGTCATTGATGTCAACACCTACTAAAACACTAGCACTTTGGAGATCTAGCAGCATTCACCAGCAAGCAAGTAACTATTGCACAATTACTAGTATATGGTTCACCGGCAGGATATAATGATCACCAGCACTTGAAATGATATGGAAGACACTTGGTAATATCGAAGACATCATGTGGACATCTTATCTTAATGAATTAATCATTGGTATATTCATATTTGCATATTTTCTTTTACCGGCAAATAGGTCCAAGTTTACCTAGGGTTACACTGGCAGGTTTATCTTTTCTAGATCAGCATGGCACGCTATGGAAATGATTAATTGTTGTTGTAAATGCATTAAGCTGACATGTTCAATCAGTTATTGCATCGGATATTATATTATTTGTAAAATGTTTTTATTGTAATATCTTATAGAGCCAACCTACTAAAATTGGTCTTAGGTTATGGTATAAAGGTAAGATCTTATTTGTAAGATCATGTGTGGAATGTGAAAAAGAATTGTGCGAAGGTATATGCGAGATTAAGCAATGCAATACACACAGACATCATTTGAAGGTGAAGCTAGGTTTTTGTGAAAGCATATCAGCATTACATCGGTACTAAACCCAGCATATGAAGATGCTATTTTGTGTAGTACATTCTTATTGGATTTAACCATCCAACTGTAGTCAGTGTGACTCCCATTTTGTGATTGAGTAGTGAGCTCTAGGCTGTTGGCCTTTCTACATGTGCAGACCCCATTTATGTACACTTACTATCTGCAATAGTATCATCTGATTGTGGGTAAGGTTTCCCACCGTGGTTTTTCCCCTTATAGGGTTTCCACATACAAATATTGGTGTCATATGTTGTGGATGACTTTGTGTTTATGTTTCATGCATTAATCTTTACCAGTATAGCAATTAACTATTAAAACTGTCTACCAACATACTTAACTGGTTTACCGATATTAAGCATTAAGTTGGTTAAGTTGTTTTTGGTTTGAATTTATTTGACAACTGACTCATCCCCCCCCTCTTAGTTGTCTCCAGGACCTAATAGGATTATTGATAGATTAGATTTATCATGGTTTTGATGATGATTATGATTACGCTAACCCTACTTCATGATTACATATGATGAGATGTTTATGAGATGTGTTTGACTATTGTTTGACTATCTTCGTGATAGAGACGATTCCACATCACTCATTGCGAGAAGGATGTGTTGTTACGATTCTCTATCACTTTCTTGTTTCATATATGTATATACATATGTATATGTGGCATTGTCATTTTGTGGTTGCGGGATTTTGCAGGTACCAGACAACAACTCCACCTAGATTCACGGGTATGAGCATGTCTTTAGTTCCAATGGCTTATATGGTTCGGAGATGGCATGAGTCTCCCTCACATACTCTATGTCTAAGTTGTTCACCATGAGTAGTCAACATCTTGGCATAATTCGCCTTGTCAGTTAGTAAGCTTGGTCTTTTGGTATTGTGAGCTCGGTTTATGCTAGTTGATTTACCTAATTATGTTAGAGTAATTATGTGGCTAATTATGTGGCTCTTGATGTGTAGTTTTATATTTGGTAATGTTTATTTTAATGTATTTAATTTATAAGTTTTGAATATTTAATTATTTGATATTTATATTTATTTGATAATTAACATTTATTGATTTTATGATTATATAATATTTGATAAAATTTATCGTTGATTAATATTTATTTTATATTTGTGATTTAATATTTAATGGTATTTGATTATTTAATCATTTATTTGACCTTCTATGGTTTGATATTTATTTTATATCTTATATTTATTTGGTTCTTTAATTTATTTTATTAGTTTTTGGTTTATTTGATTTTAATCCCCATTTGGATTATTTATTTACAGCTTATGTTTATTTAATAGTTTGACTTGTATTCCTAATTGGGGTGTATGAACACATTAAATTAAATTAAATAAAACATTCCCACTTAGCTGGATAAGTATATTTTATATTTACTTTACCTACCATTTTCTCTCATTGGTTAAATTCAAAATGGGTGAATAAATTATATTATATGGTGGGTTGGTAAAATATATTCTAAAATGAAATATTTTGATTGGCCAAGATTGAGGCTAGGGTTTTTAGATTATTATTGTTTTTTATTTTCATTCCCGTGAGGTTTTTGGGGTTGGCTATTCTCTCGAAAAAATTTCCAGCAAGCTTTCTTCCTTGGTTTTGGATTTATTCACTCTTGGTTTTGGCTAGAGCTTGGTTGGATTTTGGTTTGGCTTTGTGGGAGCTCTTCTTCAACTTCATTCCATTACTTCAAGTTGCAGGTTGGAGCTTGAGCCTATGTATTTTTATTTTTATTCCTTCTTTGTGTATGCATCATGTCTGCAAGTGTATTAGGCTTGGCTTGAAATAAATATATATTTTATATTCTATAGTCTTAATATAGTTTTGGAAATAAATATTTGGGGAGAAACTTTATGTTATGTGGGTTTTTCTATAGTTTGCTGGAAATTATATTTTTGGTTTTTTTGAGAATGTGTTCATGGCTCTGTAGATTTTTATTCTCTGTGAATGTTCTTCTTGTGGATTCCATCCGAGTTGTTTGAGGATATTTTTGCAATCCCCTACCAAAGTGTGATTATTTTGTCACAGTTTTGTTGGGTTATTTGGAGATTTGTTGAGTTTATTTGGTTCTCTTTGTCAGTATTGTCGTGAGAAAAACTTGATATATTTTGATTTATACTTGGTTATATTTTATTTTGTTTATGCCCTTTATTTCCATATTTCTGGGTGACCTTGTTGGTCTTTGTTTCGTAAAATTTGGTTAAGTGTAAGATTTTATTTTTCTGTCATAAGTTTTCTATGTATTTTTATCAAATTTATGCATATGCATTTTTTTAACATATGCGTGAACCTATTGAACAAATGTTAAAACCTATTGTTAGGATTAATCATAGTCCCAAAGATACTGAGAGAGGAGGTGAATCGGTATCTAACTGGTTTCCAAAATATTTAAACTTATTAAGAACTTTGCATTCCAAAATAGTGTACCGGTAAATAAGAATTAATGTAGTAAACAGGAAGAATAAAAACAACATAGAAAACACACCATAACACAAGATGTTTAACGAGGAAACCCGGTGTGGGAAAAACCTCGGTGGGATTTGTGACCCACAATATTCACTCACTGGCCAATGAATAAATATTACTTACAATGAGGGGCTTGCACATGCAGGAAGGCTAACTGCCTAGAGCTCACTGCTCAATAAGAGTCACACTGACTACAAAAGTGGATTATAAAATCCAATACAATCTATTGCTTCAAATCAGCATCAACTATGCCAGGTTCAGTACCGGTTTAAACTCATTCTATAACGAAAACCTTCATTGTCACTTATATCACCTTATACATAATTTTCACTTTCATGCTAAATGACCTATAAGATCTCATACATATATATGAGTCTTTTACAATATGTCATGTTGGCTTTACAAAAGATAATTACATTTAAATACAATAAACAAAATTTTATTCCCTGTCGGCTGGGGTGTCGGTATGCATTGTTGCCGCTGCCAGTGAAGTGTCTGTCGATGTATGTAGATGTCTATGCCAATGTCGGTGCCTACTGGTGACTTTACCAGATGAGTACCAGAAGGTTTCCAGATGGTTGCCATCAATGAAAACACCAACTATTCTCATAAGAGTGTAGACTGCCAACAATCTCCCCCTTTGGCATTGATGGCAACACTCATGAGAAAAATCCAAAAACTATTCCAAAAACCAAAGTCCAAAAGTTACCAAAAAGATGTGCTTCCCCTGAGCAGATGATCTCCTCTGATTAATCATTTTTCTTTGTCCACTACTCCCCCTTTGACATCAATGACAAAGGTTGTCAAAATTTGTCAGACGAGTGCAAAAATTTCACCTCAAAGTTTGTAACCGGTTGGTTACAATTTGGAATATGTCTTCCAAAACCAAATTTAAACTCTGCATGAATCTGTTGTTGTCATTTAAGGTTGCCTCCATCTATTGGATCGTGCTAGTGAGATGATGCATGTGCTCTTCTAGTGATCTTTCTCCTTGAAGTAATGCCTTAGAGATCTCATTTCTCAGAGAGATAAGGTTGTCCAACTTAGGACCAAGTTTATACTTAAGTTATCTGGCATTAGCCTTAATCCTTGCCTTCTCTTTCTCAAATTTCTCCAATTTCTCCTCAAAACCTACTATTTCCTGCACAATAACTGATATAGGTTCGGATGAACCAATTATTTTATGAGCTATGTCATATATCTCCTTTTTTACTCTTCTTATTTCCTTTTCTATGTCCTTTCTCAACAAATATGGTTTGCATGTTTCTCTATATATCTCTTTATATTCTAAAATTGTAGTATTCAGTGTTGGTAAAAGTGTGTTTATATGTTTTGTGCACTTCTTCATTTTATCCTCAAAGAATTTATACTTTTCCTTTTCAACTTTCTCTTTGAATGTGTCCTCATTCACTTTATCAACTGTTATTACATTGTTGGTAATGAATTTGGACAATGTGTCCAATTTACCTAAAGAGTCCTTTACATAATCTATATTACATTTTGATGCAATCAACTTAAGTATTGGTATTGTGTCATCAATTTCTTTGTAAGCCAATGCAATATAGTCAGTTATCTTCTTGATAGAGTCTAGGAGTACCTTTGTCACATTAGTAGGCCTGAATTCACTTAATGAAGTATCAGATGTCTGACCAACTACCTTGATTACCTTTGTGCTTCCAGCATTTATAACCATTTTTCTTGTATTATCCTCCGATGGATTAGTCTGAGTTTGCATTTCAACCAGTAAAGTTTTGGGTTTCTCAGTGACTACCGGTTTCACTACCTCAATATGTACCTCTTCCTCTGTCAGTTTCTCTGTGTGATCAACTACCGGTATCTCAATTTCAGTAGATTTCTCAATGTTAGCATCTATACCATCAGTATTCATTCCAGTATCCAATGGTTTCTTAGTTTGTAATGTTTGCTCTGTTTGCTCTGTATGGATCTCAACCTTAATAGTCTTTGTCGGTTGCTCAGCAATGTCATCCTTAACCTTTGTATTGTTCTTATCCACAACAATGTTCACTTCCTGAGTGTCTACATTCATGGTGAATAGTATTTTAGAATCAGGATTATTGTTATCATGTGTGATACCTTCACTTTCAGTAACCGATAGATCAACAGAATGTACCAGTGCAGTACCCAAAGGTGGTGGCAAATTGTCAGTTATTTTGATGTTTGGTATTCCACCAACTTTACCTTTCCCTTTGTTCTTATCCTTCTGATATACCTTGAATGTTTTCTTTGGCATGTTCAATTCTTCCTGCTTTTCTTTTTCTACAAAAAAGATATCCCATTTATCAATAGTTTCCTCTGCAATCTCATTTACTCTACCTTCCATCAAACTTACTTGTCAGTGACCACTAGCAAAAATGGATCTGTTAGCCTCACAAATCAGGTCATCAATCTCTTCTTTTGAGTTAACTGAATGTACAGCTAGAATTTTTTCAACTTTAAGTTTCTTGTCTAATTTCATTACTGCAATCCTCTTTGCATCTAATCTTCTATATAGTTCATTAGGCAAGTCATCCATAACTTCAATTAAAACTTTCTTGTATATATCCAGATGTAAGATTATACTATTTTCAATGCTTTCTTTTTCTCAATCCTTGAATGTGTTATACAGTTTTCTCACATTAGCCAAATTACCATCATCAGTTATTTCATTTAACAAATTATCCAATGGTGGTATAATCGGTTTCTATTTCTTCTTGGGAGTCAGTTTCTTAGCTAGATGCCTTACTGCCTGTTGTTTCTTCCTTAAGGTTCTTGTCATTTTGGGTGGAGGAGAGGGTACCAGTGAAGGTTTTCTCTTCCTTTCAACTCTTTTCAATTTAGCTGGTATCTCACTATCAGAATATGTGCCAACCAATGAAATGTGTGCCTCTGGTTGCAGTCCTTCCAGTTCACTAGCCAATATACCAGTAATGTTCAAAATATTTTCTTTGATTTCCTTCACCTGCTTTGATGTATCTCTTATGTATTTCTCTCTTTTCTTCCTTTGCTTCATTGTTTTCACATTACTTTCAATTGTTTCAGCACTACCAAAAAATTCTTTTGTTGGTTCTCTAGGTGCATCTAACAAGGCTTTTACATAAGTCTCAATTATGTTGAGATCTACCTCATAACCCATTTCTATTACCCATACAGTCCTAGGTAGGACAACTTCTATCCATGTTTCATCCTTCTTGATTACAAAATAGATTTCTTTATCATATTTATCCACTACACTCTGCGGTAGTCTTTCTCTAGTTTTCATTTTGGCTTGAAAAGCTTTGAAATTTTCAGTTATATTGTTTTCCTTAGTAGTACCCATGTCAGTGAAAGCTTCCTATAATTATTTTTCTACCAATATGTCATATCCAAAGTCTTTATGTCCTATACTGGGGATCTCCTTTGTGAAATACAACATTAAGCATACTAAGAGATTACCAAAATGAAATGTACCTTTCTTGTCTTCTTTTATCTTTTTTAAATTATCTATGAGTTCATCCTTCAGCCATTCCAATACATCTATTTTTGCATTGTTGTTCACCATTTCATAAGCACTATTGATGCAAAGACTAGAAACTGAATTAAGTCTGTTTGCATGAGTATTTTTGTAACCTAAAATCATACTTATGAATCTCACATTGATGTCCTTGATGTTATTCATTCTTAGAGATCTACTATCAGATGTTGCTCTAGTTAGGGTCATGACTTTGTTGTTAGGAACCTTCTTTGTTTTGTCTGGTCTGCTGCCGGTTGAGGGTAAACCTCTTATTGCCCTAATTGCTTGTCAAGTAAATTTGTAGACAAAATATAACCAAATAAATTCTCCATGTGCCCTACTTAGGAAAATTCTCACTACTTCTTCCAAAAATTTAGAGATGTTCAATATTTCAACAAAACCTAAAGTCTCCACAATCTTGTGCTTGGGTTTGATAGTGCCATTTTCATCACAAATTACAGTTCTAAACATTTTTAACAACTCCTTAGAACCTAATTCTTCAATGTTGCAATGAATATATATCATAGGGTCTTTAGCATAAGCTACACCTTTAGGAATCTTTGAAAATGCACCTATGGAATCAACTTGCTTAGCTACTTCGAGAATAATTTTGAATACGGGCCTAGGGTATTTTACATTTTCCATAATAGTAGGGTTTGCAATAAATTCGAGAGCAGAGGAAGCCATTTGAAAAATACCTTTAGCTGCCTGATAATGTTTGTATGCTTGAAATAAATCGCTTGACACCTTTGCCTTGTATACCTTCGCTCAGATTTTGCACTCTTTGCTAATTTGAATGCTCGGTGAATCAAAAATGAGGGGAAACCAGTGATTTATAATAATTTTTCCTTCAGAAACCGCATTAAATGCTTGTTAATTAAGTGAAAACTTAACACATCTACTGGTAGAGAAGAAATATATCTTCTCAACATCAACCAAGGGTAATCTGCATGATATTCAACTTGCCGAAATACCCCCAAAGGGTTACTTCTTAGTTGGATGAAGAATCTCCTGTTGATGGAATAATACTTTGTTCTACCGGTGAATAAATAGTCTCATCAACATTCTGATTTGTCTTCCTAATCCATTGTTTTGAAAATTCTTGCTTTACCTCATCTACCTTTTCTTTGCCTTTCAAACTGGGTCCTTTATTATTTGTCGGTGAAGTCTTGCTTCTACAAAATTTTGCAATATGTCCAATTTTGTTACAAGCATAACAAGTCATATTATTCTTCTAAATAGCCTTTCCATATCCTATGTCAGTTTGTTTTCTGCATTGATTAGATAAGTTCCCAAATCTTCCACAAACATAGCATTTCACATTCTTTCTATAGTTTTCTAAATTATGACCAATTTTGTTGCATTTGGAACATTGACCGATGGGTGCATTGATGTTCTGATTGTTCTAAATCTACACTAGTTTTCTCTATGACCATACTTATTACAGTTAAAGCATTTGCCATTAAATTTGTAAGCATTAGGTTGTCTTACCGGTTTACTATGATCATGATTGTTTGTAGTACCAGAACTTTCTCCAACTTCAAATCCAGGTCCATTTGTATCTCTATTAGGTCTCTGACTTTTCAGCATGTTATCAAATTCTTCTGATCTTTTCTTGAATTTCTCTTTGTGTTGATTTGCAGTAGCCAACTCATTTTCCAGAATTCCCTTTTGTCTCATGAGTTTAGTTTTATCATGTTGCATGTGAATCAGATCTGTCTTCAACATATCATTTTCATGACTGAGTCTTAGATTTTCATTTCCAGCATCATTGAGTCTCCTAGTCAAGTTATCTTCATTCTTCTTCTTATCTTCAATGTCTTTACAAAATCTCATGGTCATATCTTGCATTTCATTCCTCATAGTATTTTTTTCTTGTCTCAACTTGTTCACAAGTTCATTAAGAGTTTCCTTTTCATCATTATCATTCTGCATCTTCTCATGAAGTTCTTTTCTTTTATTTGGAGCTATAGTAAGATTCTCCTAAAGTCCTTGAATGAATTCATGTGCAGTCCTTAGATCATCTTCAAGTTTGATATTCTTCAACTTTTCTGCATCATAGTCTACAAGAGCTTCTTCCAATTGTTCTCTTAAGTTCTCCATCTGTACCAATGTCAGAATCTTCCTCAAGTTGTTAAGCTTTTGAAAACAGAGGACCAGGCTCTGATAACAATTGTTAGGATTAATGATAGTCCCAAAGATACTAAGAGGGGGGGTGAATCAATATCTAACTGGTTTATAGAATATTTAAACTTATTAAGAACTTTGCATTCCAAAATAGTGTACCAGTAAATAAGAATTAATGCATTAAACGGGAATAATAAATACAACATAGAAAACACACCTAACTCAAGATGTTTAATGAGAAAACCTGGTGTGGGAAAAACCTCAGTGGGATTTGTGACCCACAATATTCACTCACTGGCCAATGAATAAATATTACTTACAATGAGGGGCCTGTACATGCAGGAAGGCTAACTTCCTAGAGCTCACTGCTCAATAAGAGTCACATTGACTACAAAACTGGATTATAAAATCTAACACAATGTACTGCTTCAAATCAGCATCAACTATACCAGGTTCAGTACCGGTTTAAGCTCATTCTATAACCAAAACATTCGTTGTCACTTATATCACCTTATACATAATTTTTACTTCCATTCATGGTAAATGACCTATAAGATCTCATACATATATATGAGTCTTTTGCAATATTTCATGTCGGCTTTACAAAAGATAATTAAATTTAAATACAATAAATAAAAGTTTATTCCCTGTCAGCTAGGGTGTCGGTATGAATTGTTGCCGATGTCGGTGAAGTGTCTGTTGGTGTATGTAGATGTCTATGTTGGTGTATGTAGATGTCTATGTCGGTGTATGTAGATGTATATTCCAGTGTTGGTGCCTACCGGTGACTTTACCAAATGAGTGCCAGAAGGTTGCCTAATGGTTGCCATCAATGACAACACCAACTATTCTCATAAGAGTGTAGACTGCCAACAACTATTGAACAAATGTGTGAACCTGTTGAATAAATGCACGAACCCATTGATAAATGTGCTAGCCTATTGAACATAAGAGCTAACTTGTTGAACAAAAGAGCTAACATGTTGAAAAAAAGTACGAACCTGTTGGGTAAATGTGTGAATTTGTCTGATTTATGTGTTTTCACAGTTTTTCTTATTTTTAATTATTTTTCCCAAATTGATTTTTGTACTAGAGGCTTTATTTGAGGTCTATTAATATTTTCCAAATTCGGCTTTTATCAGTATTGATGTATTTTGATGGTTTTATGTATATTTACTTCTCTACACCATTGTGGATATTTTAGACTCTCTTCCATGGGGATAGGCCATGGATGATTGAGATGATTACTATGTTGTTTTGGACCAGCAAGTGAGTAGGCCTTGTTGTGATGATATCTTTTATTTGATCCCAGCATTTGATGGCTTGATATGCCTTTTTTTATTGCTAACCAAGAGGCTCATTTTTCTATATTGATGTTGTTGTAGCCTTGCATATGGTGTGAGAGTATGTGTGGAATTTTTTAGCTGCATTGAGTATTATTTTCATGTACTTATTTTGGTATAACCTCTTGTGATTTATTGTTGGGCCATGTTAGGAGGAGTGGACTTCCTTGTGATGACTAGAGTCACAAGAGATAGGCTTGCATGAGGTTCCTTGTAAGGATGTATGAAGTCTAGACCACTAGGGCACATTGGAGTTTTCCATGATTTGTAAATAAGTGATAACCTAATAATTGATGGGTTGGGTAGTTGGATTAATTAATAAGATGATAAAATTGATTTGTGCCTCATGACTTAGTCCTAGGGAGGATGTTTTAGGATAAGCATGAGAAGGTCGTGAAGATGGTAAGCTAATCTCCCTTAGTCTCTCATAGGTTGAGATGGCTCTACATGTCCATCAGGCTAGTGCCTTGTATTATTATGTTATTATGTTTTGAAGATGGAATTTGATGACACTCCACTCCTACATGAGTTTCCCCTTATGATTTATGATTATGCTTATTGGATGCATTTATGTCTTAATGAATTTTATGCCTTTGGGTGTTTGTTCTTGTTGTATTATGTGAGTTCTTGCTCGAGAGTCCTTGTGTGGTTAGTCTCTTTGGTTAGAGTGTCAGCTTAGGTTTAGAGTATGTGTTGGGACCTTGTGTCATCTCCTAGCACGGGGGGTGATTCCACATGGTCGGGTGGTTGGTGCTTTTTAGCCATTGGGATGTTCTCTTGAATTATTCATATGTGAATGTGATTCTCCTTTCTGGGGGAATATGGATGTACCTTGTAGCAGATTTATGTAATGAATATGATGGAATGCATGTATGTAGTATCTGGTATGTGCTGGATGGAATCATGTAAAAGGAAAATCTATGTTCTTGAAGTATTGTTATGTAAATGTATTCATAAGTAGTTCATTAATGGTAGTTAGGATATTTCATGATTTGTAAATGTGGCAATGAGATGTATGGATATGTTCTTGTTAAATGAAAGGAATGATTTCACATATCCAAATTTGGTAATAGAGTTACAATTGAAATAGATGTGATTTATAATATGATCTTGTTGTATTGGTTGGAAAGGAATCTTATGGTTATTCTTTACATTGTGATTTAATATGTGAAAGAACCCTGAGAAATAAAATAATCTTAAATGTCATTATTGAAGATGTTAGATAATATGGATAAGGTTCAGATAATGACGTCTCTATGAGTACACCTTGGAAATTAGGAAAAGTATGCAGAGAATGAAAAAAGATTATGGAAGGTAAATATTAGGACTCTTGTGTTATGCATTGGGGTTATTGTCAATGAAATGATCATGTTAGGAAAGTGGTTGTATGTGTAGTTGGATTAGAAAAGAAAATTGTTGCTTTTGGATTCGTGGATTTTCTTTTAGTACTATGTGAAAACTACGATGTTATGAAGGAATTTAAAATGTGAATAGATCATGTTGCTAGTAGGTAAATCATGATAGAGAAGATATATATGTCCATGTGGGAATTTTAATGTAAAGGGATTAAAAGGTATCGAGGCTTTAGAGTGAAGATAATAGGCAATGGATTGATTTTCATACTAATGGAATGTATATCATGCCAGATAGATAGTAAATGACTTGTATATGATGTATGTGTTGGCATATGCACACTCCAATGAGACATTGTATGTGATTGAAGGTTTGGCCATTGATGGCAACCTTGCAATCCTATGGCACTGGCAAAGCATTACACCGGCAAGATAGTGCACCGGCATTAGCAGATCACACTCTACACCGGCACCGGCACAAAAGAAAGAAAGTATACTGGCACTGAGGCCGACAGGATTTTTGTTATGTAATATTTTGTTTATTATTGTAAGCCGACTTGGAAAATTGTAAAATGACTCATATATAAAGGAGATCATTGTAGACATTTGTAATAGTGATGGAAGAAGCATAAAAGAAAATATTAGGCAGACCTAATGTGCGAAATATAGGTCAAAGGGGTATATGTAAATAACAGAGCAGGAACCGGTACTGAATCTGGCATTGAAGATGCTATTGTAAAGCAATACAAGTCATTGGATTTGTATAATCCTTATTGTAAGTCAATATGACTTCCCATTGAGCAGTGAGCTCTAGGCAGTTGGCCTTCTTGCATGTGCAAGCCCCTTTTGTAAGTAATATTCTCTTATTGGCCAATGAGTGAATATTGTGGGTCACAAATCCCACTGAGGTTTTTCCCACACCGAGTTTCCTCATTAAAAATCTTGTGTTATGGTGTACTTTTCATGTGGATATTCTTGATTTTGTTTATTGCATTATTTCTTGCATACTTGTACACTGTTATATTATGTTCTGCATGTTTTAACTTAAGAAATTTTTATTACCGGTCAGATACCGATTCACCCCCCCTTCTCAATATCTATGGGACCCCTAACGATTGGTATCAGAGCTTGGTCCTCTATTTTCAGAAGCCTAATAGCTTGAGGAAGATCTTGACACCAGTAAAGATGGAAAATCTAATGAAGCAACTTGAAGGAGCTCTTACAGACTATGATGCAGAGAAATTTAAAAATATCAAATTAGAAGATGATTTAAGGGCAGCTCAGGATATCATTCAGGCACTTCAAGAAAATTTTACTGTTGCAAGAAATAAGAGAAGAGAACTTTGTGAAAAATTGCAAAATGAGAATGATGAAAAGGAATCACTCAATGATATGATAAGCAAGTTGAAACAGGAGATCATGACAACAAAAAATGAAATGCGGGATATGACTATGAGATTTTGCAAAGAGATTGAGGATAGGAAGAAGAATGAAGAAGAATTGACCAGAAGACTAAGTGATGTAGCAAATGAGAACACAAGACTTAGCTATGAAAATGACATGTTGAAGACAAATCTAATGCATACTCAGAATGACTCAAGTGAACTAATGAGACAAAAAGAAATCTTGAAAAGAGAACTGGAAACTGCAAATCAACACAAAGAAAAATTCAAGCTTTGAAGTTGGTGAAAGCTCTGGTACTGCAAATACTCAGGATCACAGCAAACTGGTAAGACAACCTAATGCTTATAAATTCAATGGAAAATGCTTTAACTGTAATAAGTATGGTCATAGAGCAAATGAATGTAGATCTAGGAATTATCAGAATATCAACACACCCACCGGTCAATGTTCAAAATGCAACAAAGTTGGTCACAACTCTGAAAACTACAGAATGAATGTGAGATGTTATGTTTGTGGAAGATTTGGACATTTGTCAAATCAATGCATAACACAAACCGGCATAGGTTATGGGAAAGCTATTCAAAAGAATAATGTAACTTGTTATGCATGTAACGAGATTGGGCATATTGCTAAATTTTGTAGAAGTAAAGGAACACCAGTAGACAACAAAAGTGCTAGCTTGAAAGGTAAAGAAAAAGTTGAAGAGGTTAAGCAAGAATTCTCAAAACAATGGATTAGAAAAGCTGATCTAAATATTGGGAATACTTCTCCACCAGTAGGACAAAGTGATACTTCACCAGAAGGACAGAGCAGTGCTCCACTAGCAAGAAGTTCTTCATCTAATTAAAGAAAATTTCCTTGAGGGTTAGGCAATCTAATGACACATGTGCTATTATTCCCTCGGTTAGAGATAAGAAGTTAAAAATTACTTATTACCAGCAAAAAATGTTAAGTGAATACTTAACTGGCATGCAATAAATGTGGTAGATGGTGAAAAGACATTATAAAAGTAAGGTTTTGGCTCCATTTCATTTCACCGTGATTTCAAATTTTCAGAGAGTGCGAAGATTCCGAGCTAAGGCATTTCGAGCAAGAAGCAAGCACACTCCAAGAAATCATCCATCCAAGGCAATAAAAGGTATTTAATCATGGCATCCACCTCTACAATTTAATACATAGCAAACCCTACTATTGTTGAGGTAATAAAAAGACCTAGGCTCATATTTCAGTTAGTTCCCAAGATAGCAAAGAAGGATGATACCTTAGGTGCATTTTCTCAAATTCCTAAGGGAGTTGTATATGTTGAAGACCCCAGAATGTACATCCACTGCAAAATTGAAGAGTTGGGAGATGAGGAAATCAAAACCATGTATAAAACCATGATATGTGATGATATCAACAATGTTAAAGATGAACACAAGATTATTGAAACCCTAGGATTTACAGAAATCCTTAGCATTCCTGAATTTCCTAAGGATGAGATTAGGATAGTTTTAAGCAGAGTACATGGAGAATTTTTCTGGTTAGATGCAATCCATAAGATCACCAAGGAAGTTGTGAAAGCTGTCACAGGGTTACCAACCACCGGTAAGAGACCAGATAAAACCAAGAAGGTTCCCAATGACCTAGTTACAAAACTAACTGGTGCACCATTTGATAAGAGGTCTCTAAGGGTTAATGATGTAAAAGATATCAATGTGAGATTCATCAATATGATATTAGGTTATAAAGCCACTCATGCTAATAGACTTAATTCAATTTCAAGTTTATGCATTAAGAGTGCTTATGATATGGTAACAGACAATGCAAAAATTGACATATGTGAATGGCTAAAGGATGAACTAATTGACAAACTTGGAAAAATCAAGAAGGACAAGAAAGGAACTTTTAGATTTGGAAATATGTTAGTATGCCTAATGCTACACATAACAAAATAGGTTCCCGGTATAGGTTATAAAGAACTTGGATATGACATATCGGTAGGAAAGCAATTGACTGAACTGTTCAATAACATGGGTGAGAACAAGGAGAACAATATTAATGACTTCTTTCAAGCATTAAAGACCAAAATGAAGAAAAGAATAAGGTTATCTCAGAAAATAGTAGACAAATACAAAGATGATATATGCTTTGTTATTAAGAAAGATGAAATCTGGATGGAAGCAGTCATCCCAAGGACAATTTGGGTAACCGAGATGGGCTATGAAACACATGACCACATAGTTGAAACATATGCTAAAGCACTTCTGGAAGCCCCCAATGAACCTAAGGAAGAAGTATTTAGTAGTGCTGAGACTATAGAAAGCCAAATAAAATCAAAGAAAAGAGTAAAGAAGGTTGAGGCATTTGTAAGAAAAGGATCTAGACAAGCAAAAGCCATTAAGGAAGATGTATTGAAGAAAATTGGCATAATAGAGGATGAGTTGGCAGCTCCACAACCTGAAACTCATCTATCACTGGTAGGTACCTCTTCGAAAGGTGATATGCTAGCAACTTTTAAAAGAGTTGTAAGAAAAAGAGATCCCTCACCAGCAACCACTCCTTCACCTAGAAGAACAAGACAAAAGAAACAAGCCGTAAGATCTCCGGTTAGAAAAGTCACACCAAAGAAGAAGCTGACACCTAAGAAGAAGAAAAGCACAAACAGAGACTTGGCCCCTCTTGATGTACTGCTAAATGAAATCACAGAGGAAGGAAAACTGAAGAACATAGAGAAAATCTATGACACTCTAACTGCTAATGAGAAAGAACAAGTTGAGAATAGTGTTATATTGCATATGGACATGTACAAGAAATTTTTGATGGAAGTAGCAAATGAAATTCCTGATGATTTATTCAAAAGACTTGAGGCCAGAAGACAAACAGTGATAGAATTAGATAAGAAAATAAAAATTGAGAAGCTACTTGCTGTATATCTGGTAAACTCTCCAAAGGAAATTGATGACTTGATTGCTCAAGCAAACCGGTCAGTATTCTCTACTACACACCGGCATATTTCACTAATGGCAGGAAGAGTTAATGAAGTGACAGAGGAAACAGAAGATGGATGGGATATATTCCTGGTTGACAAAGAAAAACAAGAAGAGTACAAGAACCCTAAACCTATAAAGGTATATCAGAAAGATAGAGACAAGGGGAAAGGTAAAGTTGGTGGACCACCAAGCATCAAAGTTAAAGACAACCTACCTCCACCGGTGAAAACAACAACTATTGAAGATCAACCGTCAGCAGAAAGTATGGATGTAGAGGATAGCAATCCTAATTCTGAAGTCCTATATACTATAAATGTTGATACTCAAAAGATCAACATAATAGTGGATAAGGATACAACTGACAAGTCAGACATCATTAATGAGCCTTTGGTAGCAAGGGAAACAGAGAAACCAACAGAAGATACAGAGAAAAAGGTAGAGACTAAGTCATAGATAGAGACAACACAACATATAGAGAAACCAATAGAGCTAAAGGCTTTGGAACATATACATAAGGAAATAGTGCCACCGGTAACCAGTGAAGTAGGAAAACCAATGCTTAAAGAAATGCAGACACAAACTGACCTACCAGAGGTCAATACAAGCATGGTTACTACCACTGGTACTCAGATTGTTGGATCATCATCAACATTCAAGTCAACAAATGTGACTAAGGTATTACTTGACTCTATCAAGAAAATAACTGACTGCAGCTCACAAGCTTATAAAGCAATTGATGATTATATACCAATTTTGAAGGTAATTGCACCTAACTGTAATATAGATAATAAAGATTCTTTAGGAAAATTGGATACATTGTGTAAATACATCTCAGAAAATATTGAGAAAATAAAGGAAGATTCAGTGAAGGATAAGGTAGAGATTGAAAAACAGAAATTCTTTGATGAGGAAATAAAGAAGTGTAACAGAGATTTTGACACACACCGGAACTATGCAATTTGTTGAAAGAATACAAAAATCTATATAAAGATACATGTAAAACAAACTCTTTGACTGTAGATATTGACAAGAAAATAAGCAAGGCACATGATGAGATAAATAAACTTGCAGACAACTTTGTGAACTCACCTGATTCACTATCAGTTTTTGAAAACAAGATAGCAAAATTTGAGAAAGAACTACTCAAATTGGAAAGGGAGAAAGAAAGGACAATAAATAAGGCAAAACATTTGAGATCTAAACTAAGTCCAAGATTGGACTATTTAGCATCTTTGCGGAAGGAAATTTCTAAGGCATTAACACAGGGAAGCAAAACATTGGCAGAGCATTTGCAGCATCTCACCGGTACAGTAAAGAGAACAGAGACAACAATAAAGGATAGTAAGAAGTTTATGGATAGTATAAACTTAATTTTGGGAGATCTTTTTCAGATTATAACCACCTAGCTACAAGGTTGAGGTTATGGATAGATGAATCCTACAAACTCTACTGACATTTTGACAACCTTTTTCATTGATGTCAAAGGGGGAGTAGTGGGATGAGAAAGTTCAAAACACAGGAATCATATGCTCAGGGGGAGCTCTCACATTTTTGGTAACATTTTTTGGACTGCACACTTTTGGATACTTTTTGAAATTTCTCGTGAGTATTGCCATCAATGCCAAAGGGGGAGATTGTTGGCATATGCACACTCAAATGAGACATTGTATGTGATTGAAGGTTTTGTCATTGATGGAAACCTTGCAATCCTATGGCACCGGCAAAGCATTACATCGGCAAGATAGTGCACCGGCATCAGCAGGTCACACTCTACACCGACACCGACACAGAAGAAAGAAAGTATACTGATACTGAGGCCAACAGGATTTTTGTTATGTAATATTTTGTTTATTATTGTAAGCTGACTTGGCAAATTGTAAAATGACTCTTATATATAAAGGAGATCATTGTAGACATTTGTAATAGTGATGAAAGAAGCATAAAAGAAAATATTAGGCAGACCTAATGTGCGAAATATAGGTCAAAGGGGTATATGTAAAGAACAGAGCAGGAACCGGTACTGAATTTGGCATTGAAGATGCTATTGTAAAGCAGTACAAGTCATTGGATTTGTATAATCCTTATTGTAAGTCAGTGTGACTTCCCATTGAGCAGTGAGCTCTAGGCAGTTGGCCTTCCTACATGTGCAGGCCCCTTTTGTAAGTAATATTCTCTTATTGGCCAGTGAGTGAATATTGTGGGTCACAAATCCCACCGAGGTTTTTCCCACACCGGGTTTCCTCATTAAAAATCTTGTGTTATGATGTACTTTTCATGTGGATATTCTTGATTCTGTTTATTGCATTATTTCTTGCATACCGGTACACTGTTATATTATGTTCTGCATGTTTTAACTTAAGAAATTCTTATTACCAATTAGATACTGATTCACCCCCCCCCCCCCCCCCTCTCAGTATCTGTGGGACCCCTAACAGTATGTCATGTGCTTGTATTGAAAGTAATGGATTTATATTGTTATATGTTTGTAAGTTAAAACAAAGAACTCTACAAATGTAGGAATATGGGGTTGTCTTGCATTAATTCCATATGGAATGTGTTTGTCGTGTGAGTAGGATGTCATTATGGTAGTTCATTAATTAAGGACGTTGAATTACCCTAGGGAAAGATTAATGATGTTATGTTATTTCCACTTGCATTAATTAGTGAAATGTGTAATGATGCATGTTCATAATGGATAAATGGTAAATGAATATAGTTCAATGGAGAGGTTATGTGTTACATTAGTTGTTAATAGATGTTAATAAAAAAAATTATCTCCATTATTGTGTTAGTAGTGTAATTTCTCTAGGGTATTTTGGCGGGCAGTACAGGAGAAGAATGAATATTTCGAATATATTGTATAATCTATTTTTTATTAGTGCAGTGGAAACACAAAAAGGTAGGCCTCATTCTATTACTCACCATTGTTTGATTAAGTTTTAGATTGAAAGGTCTTTAAGAGATGTTTCCCAGATGTCCTAGGATGAATTTATAAAAGTTAGAAGGTTTAGGGAAAATAATGTGGGTTCAGTAGAACTAGCCCCATCTCAAGAGTGAGAAAATTTAAAAAGACCTCGTCCTATCATTGAACCCTCATCCTCCTGGATATCGCCAGTTCAAAATGTTCCTACAGTAGAGGAAAACTCGCAAGGAGAAGCCCTACCAGAAGCAGTAGAAGCCTTGGCAGGGGATCCTTCACAAATCCTAATGAGAATGAGGGTTGTTGCATAGAGGGAGAAAGGAAGAAGTGGGGATTTAGCCTCTCTTGTTGCAAAGAAAAGAAAAGTTGCAAAAGAGGTTTATCCTGCAAGCATTGTAGAAGCTGAGGAAGCAACTAAGGAATTAGGTACAAAAAGTTGTCCTACAGCTGCCAAAGAAATGTCTCGAAGAAGAAGCAGCAGGCTTCGAAAAAAACCTAAAAATCAAAATCAATCAGAGAAGTCGAATGTCAACATTCTAGTTGAATCCCCAAGGCATGAACCACATAGTCCTTACAAGGATGATATTCCTCCATCTTCGCCTAAGGAGCTTAGTAAGGAAGAAGATAAGGATGAGGAAGAAGAGATGCAGGACCCTCATGAGAAAATATAGGAAGGTGTAGGCTTTGATGGACTTAACAGTTTGGCATCCACCACAGAGCAGATTATTGAAACAGGAAGCAGGGCTGGAAAGTTGAATCCTAAAGCACCTATGCATAGACCACCATCTTATCTTACTAGTCATGTTGTTGCACTTACCTTTTACTGAGAATGGGAATTAGAAAAAGAAGAAATGCAGAGGCTCATTGATCAATAGAAGAAGATTATTGAATAGAAAGATGAGGAGATTGCTTAGCTTAAAATTAAGGTGGAAATGGTAGCCACCATGGTACCATAGCTAATGCAATGTAGAGCACCGCCTTGAGTTTACTCCTTGTATTTGAAGGAACAACATATTTGTTTTCAAATGATGAGAATTGTTAGGTATTTAAGCCCCTCTTTAAAGACACCTGAGGAGTTCTATCATGTCTACCAAACATCTCCTACAACCATCAAAAATTTTCTCTATGAATTCTATTTACATAATTACGTTGTTCCTGATGATGCAGATTGGAATCCTCTTCTTTACATTGGAGATATCCAATTGAGGGCTCTCATGTCATGGGTTCAAAATGAAATTACTAGGGGAGAAAAATTTAAGATACACAAGAATGAAGAACTTGATCTCTCCCTTCCATTGAGAGTTGAGTCAAGAAACCCATGAAGGATTTATTAAGACTGGCAGAAAATTGTGTATCAGCCAGATTTTGGGAAAGACATTCTACCCCTGAGAGAAGAAATATATAGAGTATAAGAAAATGACTATAGGTGAGGGATAGGTAGCAATTGGACATTTAGTCTAGTGTTGGAATAGTCTATCGGATGAGTTGAAACAGTCTGAGCCACACTCCTTATCAAATTACCATGCAGCACTAAGGTAGGCACCCAAATATATATAGTTGGGTAGAACAAAAGGAAGACATTGGTTGCCTCGTAGCTTCTAGCCACTAATTCTCCTATGGCCACTAATGAGATGTAGGAATAATGACCCACCGTATGATGAAACATCAAAATGCTCCAGACGGACATGGTTGGAAAAGATGAAAGGGTTCTATTGGAGTTTGTCTACAGGAGGTTTTGGGCAAGTTACCCTCGGCAATTTTAGAATCAATGCTAGAATCATAAACTTTCCTGTTGTTGGAGGATCAGCAAGAAGCTAGGCTGGGGGAAATGATGAGCCAAAATAATGGCTTTGTTTTGATAGATTTTTGTCATAGAATTCCTACTTAGGTCTTGTGTCTGGGTAATATTTGGGTCAGAAGACTTTCTTGGTTTATGTCTTTTTAAGTATTTCTGGAACTGATTTATCATATACCTAAGGATGTTATCTAATGATTTTTAAATGGTCCATCTATGCAAATTATCTAAATCAATCTTAGAATGTGGTTTAATTTATGTTATGTTAACATCAATAGATACTCATTCTTTTGTGCACATTAACTTCATGATACAGGGTTAGCCAAGATGAAAGAAAGACTAAGTTGGTGGATAAGAGGAGCATCATCATGTCGCTATGATGTAGACCCAGTCAAAATGAAGCAGCATTAAAGAAGATTATAACCACTTTATCGCTTCCTCAACAAAGGGGTTTGTGGAACATTCATAATTGATTTGAGTGGAGCTTAAATCCAGGAAGGAGGTTGTACTATATTTTCTCAAATGCAGGGCAATTGTTGTTGTTCTATTTTCCTACGTTGACTTTTTCTTGAATGTAATAAACCATGTTCACCTATTCCTTTGGGGATGTAGGTTGATCAGTCAGGAATTTGTTATAAATTTTCCTTATAAATAAAAGGTCTCTATCTTCTCTCAAAGGGATGGAACGATCATAGAATTTGTAGTATCCAACTTTCAAACTTATGTATTTTGCAATCAATTTCAAATAAAGAAGACAATATTATTTTGATCTTATCAGTTGTTTTCTAGAGTTCAGGATATGCTCACTCAAGGGGGGCCACTTGGTGAGTAGTCCCTTTATTTTATTCAGTTAATCTCCATCTTGTTATAGTTGTTGTTTCGGTGTTCGACTGCTCCTGCAGCCACTAGAAACAATTCCTGTGTTTATTTCTACAGCCACTATGGGCATAGTAGCTCCTATTCGTTGGATAGAATGTTGTCATTTAGTAGTAGTTTCTTAATTTATCTTTAGTTGTGAGTTTTGATAAAGTATTAGTTCATTATGTTTTTGCATATTTATTTCAGAGAATTTCCTTTTTTCGCAGTAAGATAGAATAGTTGCAATTTGAACTTAGTGCACATATAGTGCTGGCCCGTTTCAAGTTTATGTCCCTGGTCGATAAATTAAATGAGCCTTTTCTACAGGAGAGTTAGTTGTTTAGTAAGGATGTCCAATCCCTGAATTGAGTTTTTATAACCTAGTTATTATTCTTGTTGTGAGGACCAACAATGTGTAAGTAGATTTGATATTGCAAATGTGTGAAAGTTTGTTTGTTGAAGAGTTTTGAAGGTGGTATATTTAGTGTGATAGTATTCTAAGATAATGGTGGATGTAAAATGTCTTTGTCATTATATTAGACACTTGATATAGAGCTTCGAGGATAATTTCATGATGAGGATATTATTCTCATGTTGTTTCTAATATTATTTTTGTTGTTGAAAGATAGTGGGTCTCTTGGTAATCATTTAGATCTTTCCCTAAAGAAGTGTCCCTCAGTTCTCCAAGTCCATCAAGGGCATAATGCTCCTTGGCAGTGAGCCTAAAAATTTGTAATCAATTTTATCTATATTGTGATGCGGGAGCATCCCTGGTTCATGGCAATCTTGCATCAACCAAAAACATTTTCTTTCAGTTTGTTTCCTATTTTGGTAGTTTCAGCATTTCTTTCTGCAGTTCTTTGCATTTGTTCACCAAATATTGTAGAGCTATAATTTATTCATGGATATGTTCATTTGCCTTATTCTACGTCCCTAAGATGTTTGGATCTTTTTCTGGTAAGTTATCACTTCCAGAATCTAAGATAGTTTTTGGCTTAGAACATCGGAACAGCTTGGACCTATTTGCTATTGGTGAAACTTGTGGATCATTTTTCATAGCTTGCAGAGCTTTAGTGTTTTGTTTCCAATGTTCATTGGCATGTGGCTGACCTTCCCTTGGTTTTTCACTTCATTCTATGGATTTTTCAAAAGGATCTCTTTGGTAGAGGTCGACCTTATTATTTTACATGTTTCATCTTGTTCATCAACATTTGTTTCATCTTGTTCATCAATATTTGTTTCATCTTGGGCCAATGCAGATCATTCTTGATCATATAAATCAATGTAATTATGCATGTGGAAATCAGATCTTAAAATAGGGAAGAATAATCATAAGGTTAGGAGGTCTGGAGTTGGCTCACATTCTTTCTTGAGCCTAGATATTGTAATGAGCATGTATGTAATCATGCCTATGTGTTGAATCTTGTGAGACTGCATGTTGTTGATAGATTGTAATTGATTTTCATGATATAATTCATTCTTTTTCATTGCCTCCATCACATTGTGTTGCTTCTGTTGTGTTAACTCTTGTTGCACGATCTAGATTGTTCTCTTTGAGGACTCTCCCTGTCATGACTGCACCAAGTGGTATCAGAGCGAGATTTCATCTTGGAGATTGGAAAGTCTTGTAAGATTTTGTTGTAGGGTGGTAGATTGAGGATCCAGCCTATATCTACAGAGGACTTTCCTGAAGATGGCACAAAGAGAAAATTATTAGAGGTGGTGGAGTGCGTGGAAATGCAGACCCTGTTGTTATGGAATTGTTGAGAGGAATTGCAGCTTGGTTAGAAGATATCAAAACAACCCAAAGAAGAGGTCGACGTGTTGAATATGTGAGTGAAGATGAAGAAGAAGTATCTAGAGAGAAAGGAGAAAATGTTAGGATAACCAGTGAAAAATTGAGAGGGGGGGTGAATCAGTTGTTAACAGATTATATCAATTAATCCACGTAATAACCTTAAACTGGAGCATATAAACATCAATGAAACTTAACAATAAAGTAGATAATCAACACAATGCAACCATACCACATAACACCATGATTTGTACGTGGAAAACCTGGAAAGGGAAAAACCATGGTGGGAAGCCTACCCACAATTAGTTGATACTTCTGCAGAAAGTATTAGATACAATGAGGGGCCTCCACATGTAGGAAGGCACACTTCCTAGAGCGTACTTCTCGTTACAAAAGAGTCTCATTGACTACAGAGAGGTAATAACCATCTCAAGATAAATGGATAACAATCCAGAATAATGAACTACCAAAGATAGCATCTACCATGCCTGATTATAGTCTCGGTTAAGCTCAATACCAGAGGCCTTTAACCTCTTCCTTAATCCCAATTCAATCACCTATGATAAACTAAATCTCCTTCGCATATGATATTGTATTTCAAGACCATGACATATATTCCCCATGATCTACAATGAGATCTTACATCATTTTATACCAACCCTAAGACCTAAACCAATTAGGTTGGCCACCTAAAAGATATTACAATAAGATCTTACATAAATCCATATTACAATGATATGCCATGTTGGCTTAAGACCAAAACAACGATAACCAATCCATAGAACATCCTGAAACATCCTGGTAACATGTAGAGTACACGTTAACATGATACCATTCCATAACCTAGATAGGTATCAGACCTATTCCGGGTCCACCATGCCAAAGCAATGTCTTCAAGGAGTTGAAGCATGATCAAAGAACATCTTCAACATCCTGAAATCCATGTAGAAGCCACACCAACACCACTTATGCATCATGTCAAGATTCCTCAGTGAAAGCTCTGCCAGTTAAACCTTAAACCAATGTCAGTATGTGTTTACAAGAGTGTATGATAGCATTTGATTACCAAGTCAATACCAAATGACCAAAACATGCTCCAAAAACATGTAACACATAAAATCAAACATACTCCATTGATCCAAACATGTCAAAAGCGTCCAACAGATAGTCTCTTATGTCGGTAACGCTAGATCTTCTACCGGTAACCAAAATTTTGTCTGCCAGTAACCAAAACCTATCTACCAGTAACCAACCATAACCACTAGTATTGACATCAATAAAAAAACATCAATGAAACACATAATATTTTCATCCATAATGCCAACAATCTCCCCCTTTGGCATTGATGGCAACACTAGATGTGAAAAACATCTAAGTACCAAAAAATGCCAAACAAGTCTCCCCCTGTGGAAGACTACAAACAATCTCCTAAATATCAATAACTCTCCCCCTGTGAATAATATCTCTATAAAGTTCTGAATTTATTTTTCACATCACTATCTCTCCCCCTTTGACATCAATGCCAGAAATCTGACACAAATATCAAAGCAAGAATATAAACCTCTGAATCTCAAAGCTGACTACTCCCCCTGAGTAGTAGCACCACTCATTAGTGTTAGAATGAATCATATCTTTGATAATGCATGTCAGACTAATGACAAACTGCATCAATCAAGTCTCTGTCAGAGGGGTAGAAACCCCTAACCTATCTCTCAAATACTCAAATGATTCCTTAGACAGTGGTTTAGTGAATATATCTACAATTTGTTCTTTAGTGTTCATGTAAACCAATTTGACTTCCTTTCCTTCTACCTTGTCCTTCGTAAGGTTATACTTTATTGATATATGCTTAGTCTTAGAGTGAAATACCAGATTCTTAGACATGTCAATAGTTGCAGAGTTATCACAATAGATAACTACCGATTCACTACAATTTACCTTGGTATCCTTCAACATTTGCTTCATCCACAAGACTTGAGTGCAATTATTTGTTGTTGCAACATACTCAGCTTCTGTAGTAGATAAAGAAATGCATGACTATTTTTTGCCGATCCATGAAACCAGTTTCTTTCCAAGAAAGAAGGCTCCACCAGAAGTGCTCTTCTTGTCATCAGTATCTCCTGCCCAATTTGAGTTAGTATATGCACATAAAGTGAAATCATCATCTCTAGAATACCATAAGCCATATTTTGTTATTCCTTGCAAATACCAAAATATCCTCTTTATTGCACATTCATGATTTTCTTTAGGATTACTTTGATATCTTGAAATAATACTTACTGCATTCATAATATCCAGTCTAGTTTGAGTTAAATATAGAAAGCCACCAATCATAGACTTATACCTTGTCAGATTTACCGGTGTAGAAGTATCCTTGATAGATAATTTCTCATTTGTCACCATAGGAGTACTTACCGGTTTGGAATTATCCATACCAAACTTTTTCAACAATTCCCTTAGATACTTAGTTTGACAGATAAAAATGCCTTTGTCAGTTTGAGTAATCTGCAAACCTAAGAAAAATGTCATCTCACCAATCATGGACATTTCAAATTCATTTTTCATATTATTAAAAAAATTCATGCACAATTTATCTTCTCCTCCAAAAATGATATCATCAACAAATACCTCAATAATCAGAATATCATCATTAGTGATCTTATAATATAAATTACTATCAACACTGCCTTTAGTAAAACCAAGCTTCAAAAGATATTTATCCAACCTTGCATACCAAGCTCTAGAAGCTTGTTTCAATCCATATAAAGCTTTCTTCAATCTGCAAACCATATCTTTATCATCTATCAGTGAAAATCCATCAGGTTGCTCAATGTATACTTCTTTCTCAAGTTAACCATTCAAAAATCCACATTTAACATCCATTTGATAAACCTTATAGTTCTTATAAGCTGCATAGGCAAGAAATAGTCTAACAACTTCAATTCTAACTACAGGTGTAAATGTCTCACCATAATCAATTCCTTCCATTTGGTAATATCCTTTACAGACCAATCTAGCCTTGTTTATTACAACTTGATCATCCTCATTCAGTTTATTCCTAAAAATCCATTTAGTTCCAATAGCATTCTTATTTTTAGGTCGGGGAACTAAAGTCCAAGTTTCATTTTTCTCTATCTGATCTTATTCATCTTCCATAGCCTGTAACTAATGTTCATCTTTACAAGCTTCAATAATAGATGTCGGTTCAATTAGATAAATAAGACATACGTCTTCTTCTTGTCATAACTCTCTTGTTCCTATATCCAATGATTTGATCTTTAGAATGATTTAATCTTACATACCTTGGTGTCTTCTGAACTTTAGGTTCACTGCTCTGATCATCATTCACAGTTGAAATTTTTTATTGTACCAGTGTAACTATCTCAGTTTCCTATACCGATTGAGGCATTGTCAGTTCAGTTATGATCATTTCCACTGTCAGTTCCTTGTCATATGATATAGATTGATTTTTGTATTGCGCGCCCACTTTCACATTAGCGCTCTCCACAATTTTCTGCAATCTTTTGTTATAACATCTATATGCTTTGCTTTGAATTGAATAACCAAGAAATATCCCTTCATCACATCTAGGATCAAACTTCCCAATTGAATCATCTCTTCTGATATAGCATTTACTTCCAAAAATTCTAAAATATTTAACAGTAGGTGTATGTCCAAACCATAATTCATAAGGGCTCTTACCGGTTTCACCTTTGATGTGAACTCTATTGAATGTGTAGATTGTTGTACTCACTACTTCTCTCTAGTAGATGTGAGGCAATTTGGCTTCCATCATCATATATCTTGATGCATCCAAAATGGTTATGTTCTTTCTTTCCACTACTCCATTCTATTGAGGAGTTCGAGGTGCAGATAACTATCTCCTAATTCCATTTGTCTCACAATAATTGTTAAATTCATGAGAAATGAACTCACCGCCTTGATCTGATCTTAGACATTTGATTTTCAATATAGTTTCTATTTCAACCTTTTCTTTAAAGATCTTGAATTTCTCAAAGGCTTCAAACTTCTCCCTAAGAAAAGTCACCCACATCATCCTAAAATAGTCATTAATAATTAGCATGAAATACCTATCACCTTCAAAGCTTCTAGTCCTTGCATGACCACATAAGTCAATGTGAATCAAATCAAGCACATCATTAGATTTACCATGTATGATCTTAAAAGAAGTTCTAACTTGCTTTCCCAATTGACATTCCTTACATATCAGATTATGAGGCTTCATGATCTTAGGTATATCTCTAACTGCCTTAGTTGAACTGATCTTAACAATACAATCAAAATTAACATGACATAACCTCTTATGCCATAAATAACTCTCATCAATATGAGCAATCAAACATATCTTATTACCAGTGTTCAAGTGAAATATTTTACCTCCAATCTGAATACCGATTGCAATCTCCAAACCAGTCTTGTTAATGATTTTGCATTTTCTATCTATAAACTAAAGTTGGAAACCCTTGTCCACCAATTGACCAACACTCAAAAGATTATGCTTTAAACCTTCTACATAATAGACATTATCAGTATTATACTTGCAATCCAGAGAAATAATACCTCTACCTTTGATCATACATGCTTTGTCATCTCCAAATCTGACTTGACCACCATTGTATTCCTGTAGGGACAAAAATTTTCATTTATCTCCAGTCATATGATGTGAGCATCCACTATCAATTACTCATTCATCCTTATCTTCAAATTTTTATGCCAGGGCCTTTTCTTCATTCATGATAGCCGGTTCTCGTCATCTTCCTTTAAAGCATAGAACACCCATTCCTTTCCATTACCAGTTCCACTAGCAGAGTCTTATGTCAGTTCATCCCCGGAGTCATCACTTACTCCTTCCTCATCCACTATGTAACATTGTTTACTTTTCTTGAATTTATATATGTTTTAGTTAGGCTTAAATGATTTCTTAACTCTTTCCTCAAATCTTGCATTCCTTTCAAGACATCTAGATGCAAAATGACCAATCTTATTACATGCAAAACATTTAAAAAGTGATTTTCCTTCATACTTACTTCCTGTCGATCCTTTAGGTACTCTTCTAGCAAATAAGGCTTCAAGTTGCTCAAATTCTTCATCTTCTTTCCTCATCTCTTCCAATTCTTTTGCATATAAGGCTTTCCAATCACTTTTGTCGGTAGATGATGATGCATGAAAAGCAGGCTTAGTCTTTACAACTCCAGAAGATCCCAATTCTTCAAGCTCAAAAGTAGATAATTTCCCAATCAGAATGTCTTTGTTAACTGAAGTGTTTGTCATTGTTCTCAACTCATTAAATGCAGTTACCTTCATCTTGTAAGTCAGTGGAAGGGCTCTCAAGACTTTGGAAACTATTTCATCTTCACTCAGAGATCCTCCACAACATTGAATTCCCATAACAATTTCATTTACTCTTTCCATACACATAATTCTTTCATTATCTTCCATCTTCAAGTTTTCATATCTTACCCGGTAACCATCAAGTTTAGCAATTTTGACAGTAGGATCACCTTCATTCAGAGTTTGCAATTTATCCCACAAAACCTTTACTAATAATTTATCAGTCAATCCCATGATTTGTTGATCAGTAAGTGCACATAAGAGGGATTCTCTAGCTCTGCAATCATTTTCAATATTCTTGTCCAGGTCTACAGGAGCACGATTATCGGATGTCGGATCATAAGGTGTGTATCCTTTCTTAGTGATCTCCCAAATATCCTTGTCAAGACATCTAAGATGAGTCTCCATTCAAATTTTCCAGATCCCATAATTTGTTCCATCAAGCTTAGGGATTTCTCTTTTGAAATAGTTGCCGGTGGATTTGAAGTGTTAGCTGCCATAGGATCTACCTCAAGTGGTTAAGCTTCTGCAAAAGAGGACCAAAGCTATGATACCAATTGTTAGGATAATCGATGAACAATTGAGAGGGGGGTGGTGAATCAGTTGTTAACAGATTATATCAATTAATCCACTTAATAACCTTAAATCGAAGCATATAAACATTAAGTACCAAATTAGCAGAAATAGATACCCGTAAGCAATGAAACTTAACAATAAATTAGATAATCAACATAATGCAACCATACCACATAACACCATGATTTGTATGTGGAAAACCTAAAAAGGGAAAAACCACGATGGGAAGCCTACCCACAGTCAGATGATACTTTTGCAGAAAGTATGGGATACAATGAGGGGCATGCACATGCAGGAAGACACACTACCTAGAGTGTACTGCTCATTATAAAAGAGTCTCATTGAGTACAGAGAGGTAATAACCATCTACAAATAAATGGACAACAATCTAGAATAATAAACAGTCAGAGATAGCATTTACCATGCCTGATTACAGTCCCAGTTAAGCTCAATACCAGAGGCCTTTAACCTCTTCTTAATCCCAATTCGATCACCTATGATCAACCAAATCTCCTTCGCATATGGTATTGCATTTCAAGACCATGACACATATTCCCCATGATCTACAATAAGATCTTACATCATTTTATACCAACCCTAAGGCCTAAACCAATTAGGCCAGCCACCTAAAAGATATTACAATAAGATCATTACATAAATCCATATTACAATGATATGCCATGTCGGCTTAAGACCAAAACAATAATAACCAATCCATAAAACATCCTGAAACATCCCGGTAACGTGTAGAGTACATGTTAACATGATACTGATCCATAACCTAGATAGGTATCAGACCTATTCTGGGTCCACCATGCCAAAGCAATGTCTTCAAGCAGTTGAAGCACGATCAAAGAACATCTTTAGCATCCTAAAATCCATGTAGAAGTCGCAACAACACAACTTATGCTTCCTATCAAGATTCCCTAGTGAAATATTTGTCGGTTAAACCTTAAACCAATGTTGATATGAGTTTACAAGAGTGTATGATAGCATCTGATTACCAAGTCAATACCAATTGACCAAAACATGCTCCAAAAACATGTAACACATAAAATCAAACATACTCCATTGATCCAAACATGTCAGAAGTCTCCAACAAATAGTCTCTTCTGTCGGTAACACTAGATCTTCTACCGGTAACCAAAACTTGTTTGTCGGTAACTAAAACCTGTATGTCGGTAACCAACCATAACAGCTAGTGTTGACATCAATGACAAAACATCAATGCAAGACATAATCAATTCATCCATAATGCCAACAAAAAATCCACTAGCAAATGATTCAGATGAAGAAAGGTTTATAAGAGCATTTTCAAGAGCAAATACTAGACCACATTTTACCCCACTGGATTATGATGGCAAGTTGGATTCAAATGAATTGCTAGATTGGATCACGAAGATGGAAAAGTATTTTGATTTTGAAGGCACCACAGAAGATAAGAAGGTAAGATATGCGTGCACTAAGTTGAAAGGCCATGTATCCCTTTGGTGGGAAAATTTGCAATTAGATAGACATAGAATAGGTAAAAAGAAGATCAAATCTTAGGAGTGAATGGTCATCAAGTTGAAAAAAAAGTTTATGCCTATCGATTATCAGGTGAATCTATTTTGGAAGTTGTAGAACCTAAAGAGGAAGGAATCTAGTGTGAAGGAGTATACCTAAGCATTTTACAAGTTGAATATAAGATCTGAACATATTGATGATGAGATCGAAAAAGTTGCTAGGTATTTGAATGGATTGTGGATGTCTATACAAGATGAACTCAATCTAATCAAGTTGTAGAGTGTTGAAGAAGCTTATCAATATGCCCTAAAAGAAAAGGAGAAGTTGAACGAAAGACATGAGCATAAGAAAAGAGGTAGAGGTAGAAGGTTTTCTGGAGGAAGATTTCAAGGAGGAAGAAGCTATTCTAGAAGGAGAGGACCATGTACAGATCAAAATAAAGACAAGGAAGCTAACAAAGATGGAAGTTCATACTGGAAGGATGATAGAAAATTTTACTAGAGAAGAGAACTTGATGGTTACCAGAATGAGGATTATGGAAAAGAAGACATAAGACAAGATAAAAGAGTGTTTAGAGGAACCTTCTTTAAGTGCAGAGGAGAAGGACATCGTGCTTTTGAATGTAAAAAAACCGAGAACACTAGAAGGACAACATTGGTGGAAGAAGACCATACTGGATCAGCTAATAAACCAGAATATGGAGAATTATTGGTGATGAAGAGAGATTTGTGTCATACCATCGGAGATGATGAGGAGTCATTGTAGAGGAGGATTTTTTTCAAAACCAGATGTAAGGTATCCAGTAAGTGTTGAAAATTCATTATTTATAGTGGTAGTTTGGATAATCTTGTTTCAAAAGAGATGGTGAATAAGTTGAAGTCAGAAAGATTGAAGCACCCCAAACCTTATCAGATAGCATGGATTTAGGATGACCATAAGATACTAGTAAGTGAACCATGTTTGGTGAAATTGCAAATTGGATATTATCATGATAAAGATTTGTGTGATATTATGCTTATGGATATTTATCATATTTTGTTGGGTAGACCTTAGCAATTTGATAGACAGGAAATACATGATGGGAGGAAGAACATATACATGGTTGTTGCCAAAGGGATGAAGTAAACCTTCTTGCCCTCGGAGGAGCCTTTGAAGAGTGAAGTTTGTACGAGTGCTAGAATCAGTTTGGTGGATGGAAGGAAATTCCTAGATGGGATAAGACATGAGAATGTATGTTTTTCTATATTTCCTAAGAAGACTGAAGATCTATAGCATGAAGAACAACTAGGGGAGATAAAGGAGTTGTTGATAAAGTATGAAGATATCATTTTAGATAATGTACCTGATGGATTACCCCATGTGAGAAGTATCAATCATTGCATGGACCTAATTCCTGGAGTTAGTTTGCCTAATAAAGCAGCACACTGGATGATACTGACAGAGAATGAGGAATTGAACAAACAAGTGCAAGAATTGTTGAGGAAAGGTTTGATTACAGAAAGATTGAGTCCTTGTGCAATACCAGTAGTGTTATCAACTAAGAAGAATGGAGAATGGAGGATGTGCACTGACTCTAGAGCAATAAATAAGATCACAATTAAGTACAGATTTCCTTTGCCTAATATGGATGACATAATGGATTGTTTGAGTGGAGCCAAATACAACACAAATATAGACTTGAAGAGTGGATACCATCATATCAGAATCAAATAAGGAGATGAGTAGAAGACAACATTCAAGACAAATGGAGGACTATATGAATGGTTGGTGATTCCTTTTAGATTGACTAATGCACTGAGTACTTTTATGAGGTTGATGAATGAGGTGTTGAAGAAATTATTGGGTAAGTTTGTCATTCTATATTTGGATGACATTTTGATTTTCAATAAGACCAAGGAAGAGCATATGTTGCATTTGAGACAAGTTTTGCATAGGTCGAGAGAAGAAAAGTTGTTGATAAATATTAAGAAGTGTAGTTTTAAGAAGGAAGTGTTAGTCTATTTAAGATTTTTGATATCCGAGGATGGATTGAAGAAGGATCCTAAGAAGGTAAGAGTAATTGTTGAATAGCCTACATCGGAAAGCATTGGAGAGGTGAGATCATTTCATGGATTAGCTAGTTTCTACCAGAAGTTTATCAAAAATTTCAGTACAGTTTGTAGCCCTATGATAGAAGCAATGAGAGGAGATAGGAAGGATTTCAAGTGGACAAATTGGAGAAAACAAGATTTTTTAATTGTTGAAGCACAAGGTGATGGAGCAGCCTATGTTGGCTTTATCAGATTTTAGCAAAGTATTTTAAGTGGATTGTGATGCAAGTGGGAATGCAATTGGAGCAGTGTTAAGTCAAGAAGGTAAACCAGTGTCTTATTTTAGTGAGAAGTTGAATGATGCAAGGAGGAGATATTGTGTGTATGATCAAGAGTTTTATGTCATAATTCAAGCATTGAAGAAGTGGAGGCATTATTTGTTGCCTAAGGAGTTTGTGTTTTATACTAATCACCAAGCTTTGCGTTATTTGAATAGTCAGAGTAAGTTGAATTAGAGACATATGATATGGGTGGAGTTCTTATAGAGTTATACCTTTGTGTTGAAGCATAGAAGTGGGAAGTCAATATTAATAGAGTTGTTGATGCTTTGAGTATAAGGAGGAATTTACTAACAGAGATGAGAGTGGAGGTATTAGGTTTTGAGGAATTGAAAAACTTGTATGAGGATGACCCAAATTTTGCAGAACCCTGGAAAGCTTGTAAGGAACCAATTATGGTGGATAGAAGTCAGTGGTTGGACTATTTCATTCAAGATGAGATATTGTTTAGAGGAGTTCGGTTGTGTATACCTAGGAGTTTTATGAGGGAAAGTCTGATAAAGGAGAAGCATAGTGGAGGATTAGCTAGACACTTCGATGTTGATAAGGCAGTGGCATTGATTAGTGAGAATTACTTTTGGCCTCAAATTCATAAGGATGTCAGGAAATTTGTGCAGAGCTATAGGATTTGTCAACTTGCAAAAGGTGGTAAACAGAATGTTGGATTGTATAAGCCTTTGACAGTTCTAGAGAGACCTTGGGAGGACATAAGAATTGATTTCATACTTGGATTGCCTAAGACAGAGAGGAAATGATTCTATATTTGTTGTGGTAGATAGATTCTCAAAGATGACACATTTCATATCCTGTAAGAAGACAGCAGATGCAGTTCATGTTGCTGACCTATTTTTCAAGGAGGTGCTAAGATTACATGGATTACCCAAGGCTATAGTTTTTGACAGAGATACTAAGTTTGTTGGATATTTTTGGAGAACACTTTGGAAGAAGATGAAGACAGACTTGAAATTCAGTTATACTTTTCACCCACAGATTGATGGACAAACAAAAGTGCTAAATAGAAGTTCGAAAAACTTGTTGAGATGCTTAGTTGGAGAGAAAATTGGAAGTTGGGACTTGATCCTTGCACAAGAAGAGTTTGCCTACAATAATTCAGTGAACAGGAGTAGCAGAAGAAAACCTTTTGAGATTTTTACCGGAGCACACCCTAGAGGTATATCAGAGTTGAGGGATATCAGTAATGAAGACAAGAGAAGTGTTGAAGCGGAATAATTTGTAGAGCATATGCAAACAATACATACTCAAGTTAAACAACATTTGGAAGACATGAATAACAAGTATAAGGAGAAGGCGGATGAAAAAAGGAGACATAAGGAATTTGAAGTTGGCGATGAAGTGATGATATATCTGAGAAAAGAGAGACTCCCAATTGGAACCTATAGTAAGTTGTAGATGAGGAAGTTTGGACCTTGTAATATCTTGAGGAAATTCAGTTTCAGATATGCATATGAAGTGGAGTTACAAGATAGTTTGGGTATTTTACCTATATTCAACATTGCAGGCCTACATCAGTACCATGAGGCAGAATTCAGTGAGGATAGTGTAGCAGACTTGGAGAAACAGATACCTCAGAGGGAATTGGATCGGATTGAAGTAATTTTGGACGACAGGATTGGGCATAACACCCGGAACAACCAATACAGAGAGTATCTTGTGAAGTGGAAGAGAAGACCAGTTGAAGATTCATCATGGATTTCTCAAGTAGAGGTAGACCGTCTTGGTTTTCCTCTGACCCTAGTAAAGTGAGGGACTCACTTTTTCAACAACCTCGAATGTTTGATGCATGAGCATCCCTGGTTCATGGCAATCTTGCATCAACCAAAAATATTTACTTTCAGTTTGTTTCCTGTTTTGGCAGCTTCAACATTTCTTTTTGCGATTCTTTGCATTTGCTCACCAGATCTTGCGGAGCTGGAATTTGTTCATGGACATGTTCATCTACCTTATCCTAAGTCCATGGGACGTTTGGATCTTTTTTTGACAAGTTATCGCTTCCAGAATTTGAGACAATTTTCTACCTTTAAACACTGGAACTGCTTGGACCTATTTGCTATTGGTGAATCTTGTGGATCATTTCCATAGCTTGTGAAGCTTCATTCGTTGTTTCCAATGTTCCTTGGCATGTGGCTAACCTTCCCTTGGGTTCTCACTTCATTCTATGGATTTTTCGGAAGGATCTCTTTAGTGGAGATCAACCTTATTGTTTTACACGTTTCATCTTGTTCATTGGCATTTGTTTCATCTTGGGCTGACGTGGATCATTCTTGATCATATAAATCAAAGTAATTATGCATGTGGAAATCAGTTCTTAGCATAAGGAAGAATAATCATAAGGTTAGAAGGTACGGAGTTGGCTTGCATTCTTGCTTGCCTAGATATTGTAATGAGCATGTATGTAATTAGGCCTGTGTATTGAATCTTGTGAGCCCACATATTGCCAAAGAATTGTAATTGATTTTCATGATATAATCCAATTTTTTCTGCATTGCCTCCATCACATTGTGTTTCTTTTGTTTTGTTAACTCTTGTTGCACGTTCTGGACTGTTCTCCTTGAGGACTCTCCCTGTCGTGACTACACCATATTGTGAGCATGATTCTCATCATGGTTTTTCCCTACTGGGTTTTCCATGTTAATCTGATGTTCATGTGTTGATTGTTGATGCTTTTCAATATTGATGTAGATTGGTTAAATTTTGTTTATAATTTGATAGATTAATTTTTAGAAGATCCAAACTAATTCACCCCTCCCCTCTCAGTCCTATCGTGGGTTCAACACTAACTTTACACCTTTGATTGAGCAATGAAAGGGTTAAAAAATAATGAATGTGTAATAAGACATTACCCAATACAAACCCTTTGATGGAGTGGATAAGCTCTGGATGTTGGTGGATATATTTTTTATGTGGTTTCTCTTAAAGACTTCAAGTTAGACAACATGTACTTGCACCGATGGATTCTTTATACGATGTGTTGATCTCATGAGGGGGTTGTATAGATCTTTTGTTGATGGCATAAATGGTTGATATGTGCCATAAAAGATGTAATTTATTTGAGAAGATTTTGTTCATGGTTGGTGAGAAGAGATGGTATATATAATTGATTAAGATAGATGGATAAGATGCACAATTGCTTTGACTTTGTGTCTTATTAATGATTAGTGACAAAGTGGCGGCAACCTAGATGGCTAGGATTCTGTTAATTTTTATGAAGGGATGAGATATGAAATTGTTTTGACTTTTGTGATGATGTGTATGAGTGAATATTTAAATGAGTTTATTTTTACTTTTATTATGAGTTGTTTCTATTTTTTTTAAGTATATGATGGTATGAACATGAAAGTATCCTAATTAATTAAATGAACCCGAATTTATTTAATTAACTATTGAACAAGAAATCAGCCTAATTAATGAAATGAAGCATTTATTTAATAAGCTAATGATGGAGCAAATGGGTAAGGGATGTGGTGATAGTGTCAAAAATATTTAATTTATATGATGATAATATGACGATGTTGACCAAATGGTAAAAATAAGGTGAAAATACAAAAACACATCTTAAGTGTCTACATGTTCTTTTTTCTTTCACTATTTTTAATATGGCTTTCAAGCAAGTTATATTTAGTGTCTATTTTATATGTGACAAATTCTACTCAGTGCATGCTTAATTTTATTTTGTAGGTTTCAAATGGAGTTCTAATTATGAGAACATAAATTTTTTCATCCATATCTATATTCTTTGATAGTGAAAGTTATTTAATTTGCAAGTTTATTGTTTGTTTTACTCATTTATCCTCATATTAGTTTGCATTAACATCAAAGTGGGGGAAAGTTTCAATGATAAATATCGCATACCCATATGCTTTTTCCTTTTCGATTAGATTATCCTTTATGAACTAATAAGTCTCCAAGAAGCATATTCTTGTGTGAAATATGGCTCATTACCTTACCCCATCTTATCCTCATTATTGTGCATTCCTACAAACTCGTCATAATCCTTAAATTCCTCATTCACAACTAAGATTAGATCGATGAGTGCAAATTTCAAGCTTAGGTAACTTCCATGTGCATGAATATAAATCTTTTACCAAGCTTTTTCACTAGTTGTGAGCCAACCTATGTTATCATGTTTTTTCTTTCATGATTATCTTATACTCAAAAACCTATATGTTATGATTTTATCGTGTTTCTATCTTATGATTACATTTTCATTATCCTCATCATGCTTCTAGGTTTACATTTTCCTTGTGCTTAAATGATCTTTGTCTAGCATTTATGGTCATCATTCATAAGCCATTAATTCAATCTACCTATGAGCTTGATTGGGAGACTCAACAAATTCCCAAGTGTTGTCTATAGACATCTCACTTCAAACACGTACAATGAGCTAAGGTGTGTCTATTATAGTGATGCATTCCCATGAGTAAGTGTAATGCTCATCTAATTGAAATTGCATAACCCGCATGTCAAAATTTAAACTAAATATCACATTTAACTTATATAACTCAAATAAATATCAAACTTAATTTAATTGAATTTCAGAATAGTAATTCATTAGTTATTATTTTCATCCAAACTCTAATATAATAGTGTTTATTATTGTTCAATTATTTGCCCAAGGAAGCATTATTTCTCCTTTTGATATTGCATCGTCACTATTGGAAGAATGGAGATGTGCTCAACAGAACTGTAATCCTGTTACATATGCATAAATTTTAGATAGTTAGAATGCTTCTTTTACTGATTTTCCATACACTAAATGCATGATTACGTTTATTTGCTTTTGAATGATTTTTTTTATGAGAATTTATAATTTATAAAGATTTTGAGTTGTAAAGTTCTAAATGATTTTTTTTTATGAGAATTTATAATTTATAAAGATTTTGAGTTGTAAAGTTCTTAACAGTTTTACAAATGTACCCTGCATCAATGAGCTTTCTTGGTCGAGTACAAGCATTAAGTTGAAGACACACAAAAATCTTACTTGGCGAAGGACTTGCATTTATCACATTTCCCTAAAAAAGAAAACTAGTAGGTCTTGGAAGTTGGTTCAAATGATTGCAGTGTATCACGTTTCTCTGCTTGGAAAGAAAGTTCGTGCCAAACATGTGCCAAGTATAATCCTGCAATCTTGTCTTGCAAAGACATGGGCCCGGTATGCTACTGAAAACTTGTCCTGCAAACAAAGTTGATTGGGAAGACCTCCAATCTTTTTATCACCTAACATAATTATGGAGCTCAATCTTCACTCTACAAAACAGAAAGCAGAAGGATCAAAACACTGGACAGCCTGTAACATTTACACCTGGGGCAGTAGGGCACGAAGCAAGTGGGCAGTGATCAAGTTCGGTTCCCCACCAGCTTAAATTGTGATTCTGAGAGCCAAGTGCGAAGTACAGTAGCACACCCATGAATGCTGTACCACAATCCAGGGCTGCAGATAGAATATAGTTGTATCGCTGCCACCACTGCTTCCTGTAGCGGAAGACAAAATAGTTGAAGATGGTACCTGTTAAGATCCAGGAAGCAATGTTGGCCGGCGTGGCAGGAGGCATGCCAGCAAACCCATATGTAATGACTGGTATATTTATCAGTGGAATCCACTTTTTATCGGGAAATAGTTTGCTCAGAACCCAAACTGGAACAGGAAGAAGTGCACCAACCAAGAAAAGCCATATCAGATTTCGGTACAGTCCATTGTGTCCAAACAGGCGCTCAGGACCCACAAGACCCCAAATAACAGATTGATCAAATGTTACTCTGTACTTTGGACATGTCCAAGCGCTGTCAAGGGGTAAAACATCCGTATCACAGATATCCTCTATGGTTTCCAGCATCCACCATGCAACAGCAAGATTTACTAGTCCTGCCAAGACTGTAGATGCCAGCTGCAGGGGGGAAAAATAGTAGTTTTAGGATAGGGGTAAATCCCCCTTTTTTAAAAAGAAACACATCTTGAAGACGGTTAAAATTGATATTAGCTGAAATCAAAGTGGTTCAAAAATGAAAGAAAGGAATTTAATTAGAGCAATAGAAACTATACCTGAGCAGTATACATACAACGCGGAGGAATTTTCATGTATTGGCCAAGCTTCAAGTCTTGAAGAAAATTAAGTGCATGTGTGCTACTGATCCTGCCATAGATCTTGAAAAGTAGATTTGCTATGGGCTTCCCGGGTAAAATGTAACCAAACATGAACTGAGCTATAATGTCATAACCTGGTTGCTATTTTTATGTATAACATCAGACAATAATGGAAGTTCAGCAGAAGTAAAGGCAGATATATTCCGCTTTTAAAACAAAATAATAAAAATCACAAACCATTAAACAAAAACTTGGGATTTCGATTAGCTTATACTACTTAAGAGTCAATGCAAAGGAAAATCATGAAAAGAAACTGTGCTGAAATGCATGGAAACATTTATATGCTGCTGAAATTTTTCTGCAGTGAATGAGCTGTGCTCCCAGTCTCAATTCAAGGTCAAGAAAGAAACAATAAAATGAGACCTGAGGTCAGATGGTGGGAGGATGCAAAATCTTATGTGACCTGAGATCAAATATTACAATATTTGAAGATGATATTGAAATTTAACTAAACCTATTGAGAGGACTTACATTGTAAAGAGAATATGTTTTAACAACGTTTATCAAGAAATGGCAGACATCAAACCTGGTTGGTAGTAGCCTGAATCACTCCAATTGGGAGAGTTAAGAACCATGACAGTCCACATGCTAGTAACATGCCCCACCATGGAAGTTGAATTTCATCTTTCCATACAAATGACAGTAAAATACAGAATGCCATGCTGCCGGCCAACAAAATAAGGAACCACCACTCTGGAACTTCCTTATAGCGCTTCATCATGCGTCCATGTATATCCAATTTAGCATTCATAGCAGATCTGCTCCGCTTAATCATGTCACTGTAGACACAAAAATTCACTCAATATCATTGTTTAAGTGACTAGCACCAAACTCCTATTAATTTTGTGAAGTAATGAAGAATAGAAACAACCAAATGGGACTCACCGTCCATTAAACAGGAGCACATGGGTAATTGTTGCTGCAATCCTTGCAAAACCTGATCCAATCGACAGTGCAAAAAGAGGGCTGAGATATAGCTTTCCATAGTCATTGTAGGCCCTTACATTCAATTCATTATCTGGTGTCAAGATCTTTGTGGTATCATATTTATGACCAGTAGCTTTAAACAACTGATTAGAGAAGATTGGATATGTTCTCGAATCAAAGACGTTGTATTTCCAGTAACATATAGGAACAATTATGTAAATAAACATTACAAACCCAACTGCAACATTCAAGATTGAAAACCATGGTGTCACAAGTGGACTTCCATGATATGCTGAAATTCCAGCCCAATCAAAGGATAAGGCTCCAACACCCAAACCCTTATAGCCTGATCCAATTTGCTGTGCAGTGATACTATGTGGCCAAATCCAACAAACCCAAGAGAAAAATGTCAAAACACTGAACATGTATCCAGGTAATGTGTAGTATGCAAAGCTGGCTAATGCAAATATTATGAAAAATTGCATGCGTGACAGTCTCTTCCCAGAATTGTCCTTCTCATGAAGAGCCCTGATTCACATTCAAACAGGTATTCGTATCAGACAAATGATAATGGATTACACCCTTGTCAAATTTTCTATGATAGAGAATCTTTGAAGGGATAGAAAGGAAAGTTAAAATCATATAATTAAATAAGATTAAACTTGTCTAATTTTTTCTTATCAAGGATATGTTAAAACTTTCAGGTGGAAAAGAATTCTGTTTTCCCCCAATCGATATTTAATCACTCTGGATAATTATTTCTTTAATATATAAAAAAAATTGAATTTCACTAAGCATTTGGACCATATTGCTTTACCAGCCAACCAGAAGTAATAAAAAGATTAAATGTTAGGGAAATTATTCTCAGTAGCAGGTGCAAGTAAAGAATTTTATTCCAACTACTATGAATATTGACATTTTATGCCTGCATATCAGAGTTAGCATATGTGTTTGTGTTAGTTATGTTAAACTTTTCATGAACTAGCTAGGAGTGGAACCCAGGACCTCCCATTTGCTTGTGGGGTGCCCTCTACCATTGAGCGAAGAGCCCTCTTGGTGATTGTTCCATCTTTGGTTCTGGTGTGACTCATTTTCCAACACCCCCCTTAAGCCGCACTACAAGTGCTTGGGCTCCTAGCTTGGCCTGGCTCTGCCGACCTGAGACCAAATTAAACTTTTCATGAACCAGCTAGAGGTCGAACATAAGACCTTCCATTTGCTATTGGCATGCTCTGCCGCTGAACAAGCCCTCTTGGTGAACAGTCCATCTTTGGTTCTGATATGGCTCATTTTCCAACAAGTTGCATTCATCCAGGCTATTTTGATGCTGCTGCTGTGTTCGTCTAAACTTAGCTCATGCTTTCAATGCATATTTAGCATTCCTTTTGTTTGTAAAACTTAATAGTTATTTTAAGAAAATAATTCAAAAATACTATTTCTCTTCTTGCTTTTCGAGGGGAGGAGGGAATTAGAAGGCATCAGAATTGGCTTACCTAAAGAGAGAGACCTGCGCCAAGTTGGAAGGCCACCACATATCTGCAGGTTCAACTAGATATTTCCTCAGCAAACCAGCCCAACCGTATCCTAAGATCTGGAAGGCACCATACATGGTAAAATATATGCATTGTCAGTAAGAGCTTCATAATATACATCCAAGGCAATATAATTTTATCCTTGTTTGTATCTACTAATGCTAAAAAGGCCAAGGTCAGAAAGAAAAAGATGTTAAAGTTTCTGTTTCTGATAATCATTGAGACCAAGAATAAGGTAAAATGAGTACAGATCCTAATTAAATAAGAATGGGCCTTTCCGATTCCTCGGTATCTAATATGAGGAGGTTGGCTCAGCAGAGTCCATTGTTAATAATTCATCCCCTACACATTTAACCAGGATGCGTCCTCGGCCAGTTCATTGTTTGGCATGAACCAAATGCACATATGTCTTTACAATTATTGAGCTAGGAGGCACAATTATTGAGAACTGAACTCGAATTCTTTCCATGCATTCAAGGTTAAAATCTAATATTGATGTGTAACAAGCTTTGTCAGGCACTGTGCATACCATGTTCAAAGATAAAATATCCAAATTACAAGAAAAATTTAAATTCATGCAAGCCTGTTTGATCCAATATTCTGCACAGAGCATTAATACATCATAATTTGAAATGGCATATATGAGATCTTGCCTGTGAGGAGATTACGATGATGAGAGCTGCAATGAAGCTAATACTTTGCTTGTAATAAGCTTTCATGACAGTAATTGCCCCAATTGAATATGCATCTCCACCCCCAGATGAAACTGCGTTGCTGGCAAAGATTGTTATGAGTACATGCTCTTTCATATTGAAGGGGCCAGGATTCAGGCTACACTCAAACCCGAAAATCTGCATTTTCCTTTCGGGAAGGATTGCTGCCATAAATTTCCCCATCGGCAAGGCCAAAATCTGGGCTAGAATAGCAGATATGACTAAGGGCTGTGTTCTGTAGGTGAAGAAGGTGTTCAAAAACATGAGAACTACACATGACACACAACCCAGTGTCCATACACGGAATGTAAATACAGGCAAAGTTGGGTCGTCGGTAACAGGTACCACCAGTGCCACTTCTTCTACTGGAGTTTGATCCTTCACCTCTTTCTCCTCTGGATCGGGATCCATCACTTGCTGGCCCATTGTGCCTGGTTAAACTGTACCCTGATTCAAATCAATACATAATTTCGACAAATCAAAAAATTGAACCGGATAATCAAATGGATAAAGCTACATAATATTCCACAATCTGGTTTACATAATAGTATCCAGCCAAAAAACATGAATAGTAATTAATTTAATATGAATGAAACCTGAACCTTTCAGTTATTTGCAACCAAAAAGAGAAGCACCGCAGCTTCACACAGATTAAGATATCACAACATGTCTAGTAAAACCCGTATTGACGAAAATAATTCTAATAATCCACACAATTCATAAAACAGGGGAGAAGAACATAACTCAATCAACTGAAAAACAAAAAGGCGGTCTGGACCCAATTCATGCAATTCAATATACTAACCTAGCTGAAATCTCAAAAACAACTGATGCTCAAATTCAACCCCTACCATGAGAAAGTAGAGTAATAACTATAAAAATGACCCAAGCCAAAATTCTGCTATATGCATTTTATAAAACCTACTCTACTGATGCCCATAAAAAAGGGTTCGAGCTCTAGACAAACTCTTACACAAGACACAAACTATAAGCTTCTTCAAAACTAAACTGTGATCTGAGTAATAATCGAATTAACTATATCCTAGATTCAAACCCTCTTTGGCATTACAAGCTTGCACAAAATATCCTAACAAAAAAAGGATAGGCCAAGAAAAGTCTGAATAAATTATACTGAATATAGTGATGGAAGGTTAACCTACATTCCACATAAAAAAAGAAAACCCATTATGGGCTAATAGGTCTGTAGTAAACCACCTCCAAATATCGATCCATGGCCCTAGGATCTGAGCCCTTGCTGGACCACTGTTTTCAGCAATTATTAGCTAAAAGGTGTCTATAAACCAAAGGGTGAACTTAATTCAACAGTACAGATGTCACAGACATAAAACGGCAAGTACCTAACATGGTATCGTGCCCAATAAATTCAGTAAATCATACTGCATAAAGATCAACTCACCCTCCAAGAAAAATGAACCCTGTCAGGAGCCAGTAGCTCAGAGGTAGAGCACCCTGAGCAGGTCTTAAGTTCTGAGTCCTAGGTGGTGCATGCTTTTGCATACTAGATAAGCTATAAGCTGTGTTTTAAATACTGATCTGGCTTCAACAGTGCAAATTATCAGTAATAAACAAACATAGAAACTTCCACAATAATGTAGAGCCCAGACAAACAATGGCTTTGGCCAAGACAGCTCAGGAACAGACTTTAATATATAAATATGTTTTAAGCTGCTTCTCAACAGGATCCTCTAATCTAACATCGGTTTACTGCTCAAATGGTAAAGGGTTAAATCAGAGCATTACAGTACAGTAAAAGAAAAAAATTGTTGCCCAATTTGTGGATATGCAACCCTGTGAATGGTACCAACCATAAGCTACAGGAGGTCAACAAGGTAGGCTCTGAAACCATCAATATATGATATTTTAGGCTACAACCCGACAAGGAAAACAGGCCCGCAGTGAGGGAATGTATGTGGTACTGCCAGAAAGAAATTGTTACCACGAATAGCAAAGCTGTAAGATAAAACTTGCTTTTAACAATGCAAGATGACAGGGAAGAAATGAGAAGGAAATAGACAAGATATTTACCTGGAGGATGGGAGATGAAGACAAAAGAGTACTGGATTCTGAGAAAAAAAGATGTGGGTGTGTTTATGTATGAGATTGTGGATGTGGGTGCATTGCATTTATATTGTTTCCGCTCCATGATTGGCGGATTCAGAGTGGTTTCGACGGTGGAATTGGCGTGTGGAGGAATGTGGCGGACACAAGAATTTAACGTGCTAAACATTGCTTCGTTTGCATCAATGCATTCCTCTGTGTGCCAATGCATTCCTCTGTGTGCCCGTCATACTAGTCCAACTTTATAAATTTACATGAGAATATAAATGGTTTACTTTACCATTTGTATGCTATCATTAGAATGGAATGGTTTGATTGGTGACTGCTAAATATGTTTACCAGTCTAGTCTCTTCTTTTCTAATTGAACTGTTCAATAAACATATATATATTCAAACAAGATTCTCAAAAACTGTTTCTAAAATTATAAGTCCTTAAATAGAAGAATATGTTTTCTTAAACAGTTTGATCTTGTTGTACTCAGTGAGTCACGGATTTGATGGACACTCTTGAACTAAAAACTGCTGTGATTTAAAGTCCTCTGAGTCTGATTTTATTTTTCTTTATGTAAAAATTTTATATTCCATGAATGATTTTATTTGCCAGTTGATTCTATTGGTTCTTATATATGAAATTTTATCAGATTTTTGATAATTTATTTAAAATCTCTTATTTTTTTGTAGAATACAAGCATGCAGACAGCCATCGAATTTAGAGTTTGCATGGAGTAGGTAAATGTTAATGTACAACTATTGTAGAGTTTGCATGGAGTAGGTAAATGTTAATGTAAAACTATTGTAGAGTTTTAATTAAAGGAACTAAAGTTTGGTACAACTTTACTTGATGAAGTGATAATTTAACTTGAATGATAAGTGGGTCATCTTATGTTTACTTATTGTCTAACTTAAAAAATAGATTTTTAAAAGTTTTGTTAGTCTTTGTGGATTGAATTGGTATTTTGATGAAGAGGAATTGGTGCTGGTTAATAATTGATAGAGGGATTAAATTCTTCTTATCAGATTTTTTTAAGTATTAAATTTAATTAAATAGAATTATTTTCTAAATAATAAAGAAGAATAGATATGTTTAGTTTTAAATTTGACAAATAAATAATTTATTGTGGTGACCTTTGAGGATTAACTTAACATTTTGTTATGTTAAATTGGTATTTCCTGAATAAGTCATAAAGAAAGATTTGAAAAAAATATTTAATTATTTATTAATTTGATTAAATAATTTATATAGTGATTAAATTTGATGAAGAGTTTGGTTTTGAAATAATATTGAAATATGTAAAAAAATAAGTAAAGAAGAATGAGATTACTTAGTTTTAAATTGAACAAGTGGATGATTTGTTGTCTTGAAAATTTTGGAATTAACATAGAATTTTGTTATTAGATATGTGATATATGTTTCCTTTTAGTGTGAAAAACTTCAATGATATGTGTGTCACCACATGTTTACTTCTTATCTAGTTTTTAAATAGATTTTAAGGTTTTTTTAGTTCTTTATACCCATTTAACTGGTATTAATGAATAGTACATTGAGAAGGATTAAGTTCTTGTGATATTATTTTAATTTTTTTTTAAATTATTAATTTAATTGAGCAATTCAGTGATTAATTTAGATAAAACAATTTGATTTTGAAATGATATTGAAATATGTAGAGAAATTAATAAAGAAGGATAAGTGTATTTAGTTTTAAATTTAACAAGTGGGTGATTTTTTTACATGAATACTTTATGATTAACCCACCTTATGTAATTTTAAATCTACCATGTTGTCATAAGATTTGCATAGGATCTTTATATTCTTGTTTACACATGGAAGTTGAAAATGGAGGCACACAAAGCATTGTTTGGACTTATTATGATAAAGGGGGAAGTTGAGTGGCTTTTCCCATTATGCCTTAGTCAAGTCCCTTAATCAATTCAACACTTTGAAACAAGCTCGAGGACATGCCAAGGAGAACTCCAAATACCCATATATAATGTCCTTATGATTGTAGATGCTAATGCAATGCTCTAAATAGTGCTCTCTCTAGTTGATGGATCTAAATTATCTAGGACTTTGTGCTTTTATACAATACCATAGCATGAAAATCTAAATGTTTTGTGCTTGAGTCTATGAGAAATTAATTAATTGGAGGCAACTTGGCATGGGCCCATGTGTAGTTTTGAATTTACAAAAAAGGGTTTCAAGACTACATATGCAATCTTCAACCAAGAATAGGGCCACAACTAAAAGCTTGAATCACGATTGAAAATAACATCTTTGAGGGTTGGGTTCAACATAGTTGTAAATAAGGACCCAAAATCATGTAAGATGCATGTTGTATGGCAACTCTTGAATAGAAATATCGTCACAACACTTCTTTAAAATATTGAAAAAGGGTTTTAATTAAATTTGATCAAAATTTAAATTAATTATCAAAGATAGAGGTAGATTAATGAAGGAATAGATTAATAAAACAATAATAATAACATGTAGATTAAATAAATTTAAATATTTGAAAAACATGCGCAATGGATTAAGGTACTACATTAGCTTTTATAATTAAAATATATGTAAAGCTAGTCATTGAATTTAAAAATAAGATGAAAAGAAAATTAAAGGAATAATTTAAAATTCTATTTAAGTGATTTAGGATGAAAATACTATTTTAGTTTTAATATTTTTTAATCATGCATATGTTGTTGAAGGAAAAGGAGAAGGGCATGACACATGGCATGAAGTGGAAAAGAATTTCACCATTTATAGTGATGTAAAAAGCATTTATGAGAGTGTAGGAAGCAAAGGTGAAAAAATAAATCAAACACTAATCTAGTGAGGGAGATGTTACAGATTTTCCATACAAATCTTTTAACCAATTATATTTTGAAGAAAACACATATTGTAAACCACAACCTTTGTATTCTAATAAACTAATAAGGTTACAATACATTAGTAGAGTCAAGCTCTTCAATAGGAGTCTAACAATCAATCTTGGATATTCTAGATTAATTTTGGTAGCAGATCAAGTACCTATAGAAAAAATCACATACATAATACTATCCAAGGCATCCAATTAATAGAGAACACAAGTGTGGAGTCAGCTTCCAGAGGAAGCTACAAGAGATGAGCATCCAAAACCGTTTGGCACATTTTCCAACCACCTCTAAGCATGCAAATGACACTTGTACAAGATTCTTCAAATGACTCCTCATACATACCTCCAAACTTGGGTGCCTCATTTTTTCCATAAATAGGTATAACAAATGCTCTTACACACCTTACAAATGTCATAGAATATGTCATAACTAATAGCACTTACAATTGTAAGAGAATCTGTCATAACTAACTATTAATAGTTAGTTCTCTTAAAACTTGTCATTACCCAACTTGGGGGCCACATTCTCCATGTAAAGATTCCCTTGACAATTATCCAACCTATCATAGTAATTGGTTCTTACACATCATAACTTGTCATGTCATTCATCATAAGTTGTCATAACCTCTTACACGCTACCCAAGATGCCAACAAAATACAAAGGATCTCTACCAAAAAGTGGGACACCTACCTTCTCATGTGAGTAAAATAATATCCTTGTCATCTCCCAACATGAAGACAACTCACCATGTCAACTCACACTAAAAGATGAATTAGGATGTGCAAGAAAATGCAAAATAGGTATAAATAAATACATTAATTAATTAAATCAATGCTATAAAATACTAAGGTTAAGACACCTTAAAATCCAACAATATCTCACTTGTCAAACACCTTAGTAGAACCAATTGGAATAAAACTTAATTTATAGGGTGGGTTAGGCCCATAGACTTCAAACACCACCTAAAATTCTCTATGCTCATAGGGTTTTTTCAATGCATCTACAATATTTGTCAAAGTGTCAACCTTCTCCAATTTTACCTTCCCAATCTCCATCATATCATGAAAAAAATGAAACTAAACATCAATGTGCCTTGTTCTAACACATAAAGTAGGATTCTTTGCTAAGCAAATAGCACTCTGACTATCACAATAGATAGTAGTTATCCGTACAACAAACCCAACATCAGAATACAACCAACTAAGTCAAATGGATTCTTACAAGAATGAGTAGCTACCATATACTCTACTTTTTTTGTGGACAAAGTGGCTACAACTTATAACTTATTCATCCAAATAATTGTACCATTGAACATAGAAAAAATAACCATTGGTGGATCTTCTACTGTCAATTTCACTTGCCCAATTTAAATCAACATATTCATGAATACTCATAGAATCTTGAGGTCCAATTGGATAACCATGAAAAACAACCTGAAAACTTAGAAGTGCCCCTCAAATATCTAAACACTCTCTTAATTGCTTCCCAATGCACCTACCTAGGATTAGCCATATAATGACTTAGGACACTCATTTCTTGGGAAATGTTTAGTCTAGTACAAACAATCACATACGTAAGACTACTAAAAATATTCACATGTGATAAATTGGCCATGTCCTCCACCTTTGTAGGATATTTTGGACAATCGCCTTGTTATCCTCATTTTGGGCAATGTTTGTATTGAAATTGGTTTCTTTTTCTTTTTCCCTCTCTGCATTCCCTTTTAATTATTTTTCTTTCTCCTCTTTGTGTCATGCCATCAAATCATGCCCTTGCTTCATTTGCATTGTTTGAAGGTTGATCAAACACTCAGATTTTCAGGATTATAGTTCGAGTAAGTCATGTTCTTCTTTTCTATGTTTTTCTTTCACGTTTTTAGAAATGTATTTTGTGCCCTAGTTGTTGTTTGTAATGTTTTAAGGGTTTTAACATTTTTGTGTCGAATCATTTTTTGTTTTGATGATGTTGTTCAGGCTTATAAGTCTGAACAACATCATTTTGTATTTATGTCTAACTGCAATTTCAATGTTGTTCAGACTTACAAGCCCAAACAACACTCGTCTTTTGGACTTCCCATATTAGGTGTAGTTTGGTGTTTGTAAGTCCGAACTACACAATGATTAGTATGTAGTTTGTACTTGCAAACACCGAACTACATGTTCATGTTTTTATTTTTGAACTATGTTGAGCCATATTTGTCAAAGTCTCACCACACAATGTACTTCGGGGTTACAACCCCGAATTACACCAGGGTATTTCCCTTATAGTGTAGTTCAAGGTTGTAAATTACACCAAACACACACATTGCACCATGATTTCTTTAGTGTGTAGTTTAGGGTTATAACCCTAAACCACACCATAAGCACTTCACTAAGTGTAGTTCAGGTTTATAACCCAAACTACACCAAGCCATTTTTTTTCCAACTCCTAGTGTAGTTCGGGGTTATAAACTTGAACTACACCATTACACAATGTACTTTCCCAATCTGTTTTAAGTGTAAATCAGGATTGTAAACTATATTTACACCATTGCACTTCCTAAGTGAAATTTGGGGTTTGCCATGAATGATCTTCCTCAAGCCACTTGTTCAAAGTGAAGAATGTTTCTCATGAGCTTCTCTCCAGTACATAATGGTGATTTTGATTTGACTCTAGAAGACTTGTTCCACAAAATCTTGTAGTTTCAGCTTCCTACAGATGAAGGAGTTGTCTCCTAGCAAGAAGACTATGAAATTCAAGAAGCAAGATCCTCACCCGATCTTTCCGCCTTCTTCAATATCTTCAAACATAGAAAATATCATAGAAACTAAAATAGGCCATGTGGACCTCAAGGATTTTCTCAAGGGGGTCAAAGAGCCTCCTCAATACTACATAATGGAGTCAACCATCAACAATAGTATCCACTTGGTTTCGGCCTTTCCTATGTCCGCATAAAATCCAAAATTTGTGCTTGTAGTGGCCAATCGTTTTGATCCTAAGAGAACAAATGTTAAAGATGTAGATTATAAGAGGATCATTAGTTTGGATGAAGACTTCTTCAACACTATCTTCAAATGTTTGAGCATAGGAAAGTATGCTAACATAGATATGCAGACTATCCAAGCTTATTATGAGAAACACTCGGATAAGTGCCAAAGAAATATGAATAGTAATTGATTGAAAACTCCAAGGCCCACCATTGCTAGATGGCCCAAAACCTTTCATCGTAGTGACTTCATTGAGGAGGTGAATGATTTAGTTACTCTTCTTAGCAGAGTAAAATGTCTTTTTGTGTCTGACACATACCATGAATGGATGTATCAATACATCCATGTCATCAGGCATAACAAGGAAAATATATACTGAGGAAAGAAGATAAGTGATGCATTATGTGATTAGCTCATCAAGCTACCTACCAATTTGATGTTTATATGACTTCTTACTTGGTGTATGTTGCAACATCAATAAGGCACTTTCTAGGTTTGTCCATAGATGGAGATAGAAGATAGGTTCTAGTTCATGATTACTACTTCTAGCTAGTTCTAAACAATAACCTACATCATTTCAGGAGAGTCAATGATGATTTCTTCTATCATTACATGTGTATGATCAACAAAGATATTCAAAAGAAGAGTATATCTAATGAAGCATGGGATTTGGTCAACCAATATTGGTGTATGTTCTTGTAGTTTCCTACTTTCACCTACCTCAAGGTAGGATGTTTTAATGATCAACCCTTCATGCTTCCTAGATATCCATCCATAAAATTGTTCTCATGGAGTTAGCTCAATAGATGGTTGTAGTTTATGAATGACAATCGAGTTCCCATAAATTTGGCTTCAAATTCTCTTTAACCATTGGAAGGTACTCTATCAATTCCATCTATAAAGATAAGGAAATAGATGTCAAAATGAGAAGAGTCACAATGAAGTTTTTCAAGGCTAGAAGAGCTTTTGATTATAGGGGAATGAAGAATAAATTGAAAAAGATCTATACTCATGTGCATCACATAGAGGATATTTGGATTGATTGCATGACTAAAGAAGATATTAGGAGACTTGACTACTGTCACCTAACGTTGGAGTAAATACAAAATCTCAACCTAGCAGATATTCCTGAAGGTCTAAAGGATGGTGGAAATGTTTTGGATCCAATGTATGTGAACAAAAAGATTGCACATACACCACTTCCACTCATTCAATGGTCTTAGAAGGAATTAACCTCAATAAGAGCCAGATTCTAGAATATCCTCACAAACACCAATGTTTGGCTGACACAAAAGGGGATCCAATTAATGTCATTCAACACTAGGTCAAAGGATGATATTGTTGGACCTATTGGAAAGAAATCAGAGCTTAGAACAAAGAATAGGAAAGATGTTGCAACTTTGCAAAAGGCTCATAAGTACAAGTTTACTATGGGAAAGGGTAGAGACAAGGATCAAGGCGAGTCTTCCATTTAAGTTGTTCAATAGGAAAAAGAGACAAAACAAGGAGAATTTGAAGATGAACCTATTGATGAAGAACAATTAGAGGAAGAAGCTTTATTAAATGAAGGGCAGGAAGAGGAGTATGACAAAGAAAGATTGCTATAAACTTCTTGAGATCTTCAAGCTAAAAATACATAGGGGTCTATTCCTCAGGTAACAAATCTTGTTCCAACTACTACATCTCCATATGTTTCTACTTCTGATTCTATGCCTTTTGGACCCACCATCTCAAATACTCTAGTTTCTTCTAGTATGGTTGTCCATAGTATTCCTTCTTCTACCACCAGTGATTCAACCTTAGATACTCCTTAAGACAATATTGAAAATGTATTTTATTCCTTCCCAAACTTGTTCTAAGTATCTACTACCATGCTCGATGACTTTGATAAATTCATGTAAAAAAATAAACACATTTTAAATGTGTCAACCACAAAGTTCCACCTACTATTGTGACTTCCACCCCACCAATTGTGACCATTGTTGTACAAGGACATGAAAATCCTTCTCAAACATTGGTTGTAGGTGTTGAAGACTATTCTTCCTTACCACCTTGGTTGCTTTCAAATACTCCTAAGGGGAGGAAACAAGCCATCTCCCCAGATGACTTCAACTTCATCCAATTGGTTCCTATTAAGCCTAAGACTACAAAGAAGGCCAAGACCATTTCTAGAGTCAAGGTGGACAAGTCCAAGAGAAAGTATGTTGAGATCGCTTTGCCTCCTGTAGACACAAGCATTGATAAGGTTCAACCCATAGATTATGTCATCAACAAAATTGAATTGGTAAAATAGACTCATGATGGTACTAAGGATGATGCTCAGGCAACCTTTGACACCCTTGTGCTAAGATACGATGAAGATAAGGTAAAAAGGATAATCTTAAGGCATAAGTGGAACAACTCACCACTATGTTGATTAAGATAACAATTTTTTCTAAAATAGTTGAGCTAGTAACTTCATCAGTTGATGAGAAAGCCATAAAGAAAGTTGAGTGGGTCACTTCTCAAGGCAAGGAAGTTGGTGAATGGATGGACATAATGATTAGCTAAGGAACATGCTTTTGAGCTCCACTGTAACATTGATTAACAACCTAGAAAGTGTGAAGTCCTGTGAGGCCTCACCTCGACTCAGTCTGACATTTAGTGGATTTTATATTTAGACTATTATGGATACTTTATTTTGATACATTTTGGAACTTAGAACTGATATAATTTCAGGATTTGGATAACATTACTATGTTTTGATGATTTACTTATATGCTTTATGAGATAGAACACTACATGATTGTTAGATAAGATGATATTGCGATGATAGATGTCATTATTGAATTTGCAGGAGTTTACTATGATAATAGAACTATGTTGTATGGTTAAGTTTATGTGAATTGGGATGAAATTGCTTATGTGAAATTGCTTGATAAAAGATGTATTTAATCTGTGCAGATGAAAATTGTATGCAAGTGATGATGTGTATTGTTATTCCTTTGAATTATATTATATGTGGATAATTGAAAGTACTAATGTGTAAATTGAGATGTGCAGGAAATTGACCATGTGACCATGGAAATTTACAGAGAACCAAACCTAGACTTATGTATGTACGTAAGTAAGGGGTTGTCTATTTGGAGAGACAACACCCCGTTTGTGTTGTATTTTTATTCGTAACAATATATGCTGCATGTGTGTTAAGTGTTATTTAAATTTAATGTGTAAAAACCACAAGAGGCGATTTCATGTTTTAATTTGTAAAAGTGTTTTATTTGTGTCACTTGACACGTGTGGATTTAAGTTTAAATGTTTTATTTTTGTCTCTTGGTGGGAAAGTGTTCAACTATAGCTTTTTCAAATAATGTAACATGATGTCATAAATACCTTGGGAAAGGAATCTTTGGAGAGGTCAACATATGTTTGACCCGAAAATAAACTTCAAAGGGGTTTAAAATGGGTTAAATGAACACCTAGGGGTAGTTTAATAGGGTTTCCTAAAGCCTATAAGGTATACCTAAGGGTTAGGGGTAATTTTAGGCAAGTTTCTACTCCTAAGTGACCTTTTTGACACTTTAAAAATTGGCTTTTTTGAGTTGTGCGAAAATTGAAATTAGAAGTTTGATCTTAGTTGTAAACTTTCCTATTTGAATGAGAGTCTTTTTCCCATTTTGTCTTACTTTCCTTTTTAGTTTTTTAGAAATTTGTGAGAACTAAGAGAATGGGCTTCTTAAGTAAGAATTTGAGAATTTGAGGGTAATCACCCACTCTCCATTTTTGGAGACAAAGAAAATTTTGAATAGAATAGAAAAGATTTGAATAGAAAAAAAAATTGGCTAAGGGTAGAAGAAGAAGATCCGTGGATTGGGTAGCTCTTCCTCAAATATTATCCTACCTTTGGGTAGATTAAGGTTGGTTTCATTATTCTTTAAAATGTCTTCTTTCTTGCATGTGTCTGGAAGTATGTTGGTGTAAGAAATCTGTGTTCTTGAATGTTTTTTTTTAAGAATTTCATTAGGTATTTTGCATTATGTTTTGTCTGTGTTTTGGGAGTTTTCTCAAGACCTCTTACTCTTGGGAGAGAGGAGGATCTTGTGGGTGGTAGCAGTGACAGCCCTCGAGTGAGAGACTCTCGTTTTGAGAGAGATCACAAGGGATTTTTGTGTGACCATTGCTGCATGACCTGTTTGTGCAATGGGGGTCATAAGGAGGGATATAAGGCTAGAATTCCTTGTGGGGCATAAGGAATAAGGGGTTGAAATTCTTGATGTATTTATTGTGCCATGAGGTGGCTACTTGTTTTCCATACTTGCAGTTCTCCTCAGGGTATTGGTCCACTACCACCCTTGGAAAGGTCATCACCAAAGTGTGGTGCAGTGTAGCCAAGTTGGGAGTATGTTTGAAATTTGTGTGCTTCCTGTCTTCTATGTGTTTGCATGTTTGTTACCCATCTAGGGCTTGGTTCTCCGAGCTCGGGGGTGGCTACTAATTAGCCTAGGTTGGGAGGTGAGCACTCCATGGTCATATTGTGATTTATTATGCAGGAATGTCAGGAGAAAAGAATAGGAAAAGTGAAAAGTTGTAGAAGAATATGGTTGAAGAAATCTAAATTCATTTGCAGTTATTAGTTTTGATAGAAGAAATACACCCTCATTCGTTGAAATGAGAGGCAAGTTGTAAATTTAAAATATAGACATGAGATTTGTTAATGTAGTTAAATAAAGAAACATCCTATAATTTTGCAAAATATCTTTAGAGCTGTAAAAAGCTAGATATACTTCTATTTTCTATTTTGAAAAAAAAAAGAAAGGGGTTACTTTTGATTTGCATGCAATAGTTTTTTTTTGTAATATGTAAAAATCAATTTTAATTAAATCTGTGTGCTTCTTTTTATCCTGAGAATTTTATCCTCATTATGAGTTGTATTTGCTGTTAGATTTTAAGTATTAAAAAAAAAAGGTGTGTATGTAGTTGTTGTGTTAGTTGTAAAATCAATGAATGTATTTATTGCAGAAAAGTATAATGCATTCCTAAAATAGTATTTCCTAAGTTCGAAAAAATATATATATATATTTCCGATGTGCTATGATAAATAGTTTAGCAGTAGATTTATTCCATTTTCTTTTAGCATTTAAAAATTTTAAAAGAAAATATAGGAAAGGCAATAACTAGGTTGCATGCATATTGTGGTTTTTAAAAAAAATAATTTTTAGAATTCTGTTTTCTGTAAATCAATAGACTACAATATAGTTCTAGAAAATATATCACCATTAAAACAAACTTATTCTATATTTCCTTTCCTACAATGGTATATCAAAATCTTTCATGATTACGATGTTAGTTTAAGAAAAAGAAATAATACTATTAGTCATAAATAAATAAATATATATATATATATATATATATATATATATATATATATATATATATATATATATATATATATATATATATACATGTAGAAATCATGAATATATCTATATATATATATATATATATATATATATATATATATATATATTATATTAACATGTCATATAAATACCCTACAAAACAAATGAAATGTAAACCCTAGACTATATACCATTAAATATACATATATATACACATATATATATAAATATATATATAAATATATGTATATATATATTTATTTAACATAACGAATTACACTTGTTTATTTTTGTTTTAAAAAAATTGCATGTTAAACATATTGAGAAATATATATATATATATATATATATATATATATATATATATATATATATATTGAAAAATATATATATATATATATATATATATATATATATATATAAATTTAATTTTTAACTTAAAAAAAAGGGGGGGTTTATGGATTGTCACGGGTTTCGGGCCGCACCCCACTGTGTGAACACATAGTGGGTGGTGCCGAAACGTTGCCACTGTGTGAGCACATAGTGGGAGGTGCCGAAGCGCTACCACTATGTGGCCACACAGTGGGCGGTGCCCAGCGCCACCATTGTGTGGGCACACAGTGGGCGGCGCCCGGCGCTCCACTGTGTAACCGCACAGTGGGTGGCGCTCGGTTCACCCTCCGCCTCCCCCACTCGGCCTGCTAGTAAGCTTGAACACCGCTGACCCTGCAACAAAACAAAAATCATGGGCGTCGCTAATGGGTTTTGGCCCTGTGTTTAATGGTAATCAAAAAATATAATAAACCCTAGCCCGGGTAGGGCTATGGTAAATAAATAAAATAATATGTTTAAATTCATTTAGTTAAGGGTCATTTTATAAAAAAAATAAAAAAATCCCTAATTAGGGTTGAAGGGCAAAATAGCTATTAAGTTGGAAAGTTCTTTTAGATGTTTATATATATATATATATATAGAGAGAGAGAGAGAGAGAGAGAGAGAGAGAGAGAGAGAGAGAGAGAGAGAGAGAGAGAGAGAGAGAGAGAGAGAGAGAGAGAGAGAGAGAGAGAGAGAGAGAGTTTAAAATATTTAAATACCTCTATATGATATACTAATTAGAAAGTTAAAAAAAAATATATATATATATATAAAAATTTAAGAATAAAGCCTAGTCTTATATTTTTAATAGTATTTAGTGTGATAAATACTTAATTATGCCCTACTTAATTTAATTAGAGCATTAAATTTTAAAATGGATTTTAAAGGGAGTAATTTAAGCACCTTCCATTTGAGGTTAGAATGGATAATTTTTAATTGGCTTTCTAAAGGTGAGTAATAGCTACTCGTAATTAATTTTGCTCGTGTAAATTAAATTATCTAAATTAAATGACACTTTAAATGATTATTAAATTATTGATTTAAAAATAGATTTTAGACTATAAGGTCTTATAGGAGATTAAATTTACCTTCATCAACTATTTTTAATGAGTTTGATTTAATCAATCGATTGACTAGGTATCTTGTGAAAATAAAATTAAATCATTTAGATTTCCGCAATAAAAATTTAATTAATATTCGGTACTTGGTTTGTATCAGAATTAGCTCGAATATAGAAATGGCAATTACATTAACGCATGTCGTGTGAGTGAACTTGTTGATTAATTAGTATTTTAAAAAAAAAAATCATTCCATTTTTGCCCTAAATTTTGGGCATGACAAGTCCAAAATGGAAAAACACTAGATCTTCTCTATCAGGAACTAGAAGCACAGGAAAAAGACATCGATGCTTGGTTGAAGTTAGAAGACTTTGCATTGGATGTTCCAGTTGAAAATGGAGTGCTTCCCACCTAGGATATGTACATTGAACAGTGGAAGGTGCTAGAACATCAAATGAATACCCTGGAGCAGCTCATCAAAGATATGTAGAAAGCACAAAAGGAATGTGTAGATAAAGGAAAAGAAAGTGTAGAGAATATATCAGAGTTTTCATGCACATTCCTAGATGAAAATCAAAAGAATCATCATGTGGATGCAATCATAAAATAATTCAATCTTCTAGTAAGTGCAGAGGTTGATAAGGAGGAATTTTACATATCCTCGATTGACAAGCTAATAGACCTTCAAGTCATTCTAGACAATTTAGGATCTCTCCAGAAGAAACACAAAAAATGTTACATTGGTTTGGGAGATTCTATTACTTGGGTTAAGGTCATCACCAGTCACACCCAAGGTCTCAATGAGTCCTATATGAAGATTGCTCTGCAAAAATTTGAAGAGTTTCTAAAACAAGGTCAAAATGAAGTGTCTAATGACAATCAATTTTATGTTTTTGGATTGTAGGTGCATTTTTGTGGTAGGCAATTGACACTTAAAGTGTCTTTTGTGTATACATTTTTACATGTAGGATTGCACAAGTCCTAAGTCAAATAGAACTCTGCTTTTGACTTAGTCATAGTTAGTTGAGTTTTTTTCTAATTTTTCTCATAGTCCCTCCCCTATATATATGAGGGTTCTCGTTGTAATTAATCATCTTTTAGCATAGAAACAAAACTTTGTTGAATTGTGTAGCATTTTGAGGCTTTGAGCTTATTTTGTGAATCATTTTTCAAGTAAATAAAGGAGCAATTGTTCCTTCAAACTTTGTGTTGAAGCATTAATTCATATGAGTGCAGTGTTCTTATGTCAATGCAATTATATGACCTTGGATTTATTTGAAGTATACTGGTATTGTTGTAAGTTTTAAAGGAATTTGAATTTGATATTTGAGAGTCTTTGAGCTACAATATCAAGTTAGAAGTAAGAGAACAAAGTTAGGAGATAGAGAATTTTAATAAGTCTTTGAGCTTCGAATGTTCTCTCTCTCATATGTTTTAGGTAGTAATATATTTGAAAGTCTTTGTGCTTCGATATATTTTTATCTTTGTTGTTAAAACATGATAGGAAATTGTGGAATTATTTGTGCTACATGAGTTTCTTAATTGTATTAATTTCACTAGTACATTGTTGAGTTGTCATTTCATTCAACTTAACTCTTTATTGGTTTTATTGCCCATACTAGTGTTTTGAAAGTTCCAAGTATTGAAAGAAGTGAAACCCCTTGTTCTAAAAAAAGAGAATAAGTAAGCATTCATTCTAAAAGAGAGAATCAAATGATTGTAATGCCCTTGGATAGAATAGAATAGTTGATTTTAAAATAGGTACCAGTTCCTTAGTGGAAAGGCAATAAGAAGGCAATCTCCCCTTTGTGAGGAGAGATTTAATCTCACACACTGTGGCTAAAATCCACAACTATAAACCTTTCTAGTTTACAAATTTTTCAACCAACATTTCCACAAATAGCTTTGTTCCTTGTGATGGAACACATTTTCTATTACACCAAAAGATCAACTTGTTAATACCTAATACAAATGTCAAGGATAAATGAATCCATGGGAGGCAGTTAGTCCATATCCCAAATCCAAAGGATAACCTTGTCAATTAGTCTAGTAATCCCCCCATTAGTCTCACCCAATGGGATTCAAACCTGCAACCTGACTCTAATATAATTTGTTGGAACACAATTTTCTTTATGCCAAAACATCGACCTATTAACACCCAATATAAACATTAGAGATAAACAGATCCATGAGAGGTAATTAGTCCATGTCTCGAATTTGAAGGGGAACACTAGTGATTACTCCAACACCTTGTACAACAGAAATACCATGGATCTATAAGTTGACATGTGGAATTTCTCTAACATGAAATTCACATACTTTGGCTTAAAACCAAATCTTTTTTATTTTCTCTGTATATTTTGATCTCCATTCCCATAATGTACCTAGTTACACCTAAATATTTCATTTCAAACTATGCTGACAATTGAGATTTCAAGTCAAAAATTAAATATTTTTCATTCGTAGACAATAACATATCATCCACATATAATGAGAAGTCATAAAAAAAAATTAGTTATTCGACAATGACATAATTGCAGGTGCAGGGGAAGAAAGGAATGCCCACAGTGTCCGAGTGGAGCGGTCGCATGGTAATGAAGACCAAACTATAATTGATGTTTTGAGAGTAGTTGAAGAAGATAAAGTCCTATGGGAAAAATTAGCGGTGATCTGCAAGTTCATTGGCCCTAGAATGGAGAGAACCCAAATCAAAACATGGATTGATCAAAACTGGCAGTCCAATGTGGTGATAAAATTTATTCCCAAAGGCTTCTTTATTGTTATTTTTGTAGAGGAAGAGGAGAGAGAGAGGATTATGTTTCAAAAAGATTGGTTATATGATAACCACCCTCTCTACATCCAACCATGGTATCCTAACTTTGACCCGATCCCTCTTATCCCTTATGAGAGTCCTATTTAGCTTCGATTATACAATCTCCCGATTGAATATTGGGGAGAAAATTGCCTAGAGAAAATTGGTAGAACCCTAGGCACTCTTATCGAGATCGATGAGAGCATTGTGGATAAAGATTCATATCTATATGCCAAGATGAAGTTAGCAGCGGTGAAACAAATTCCTCCTATAATCCGACTAAAGTCAGCGAATGGCATCTGGATCCAACAATTAGAAGTAGAGGACAAAAGGCCTCAATGCATAAGATGTGGTAGCATAAGTCATCAACAAGAAGAATGTAGAAGATATGTTAGACCAATGAGAAGATGGATACACAAAGACAATGGTAGGGTATTGGTTACTAGAGCCCCTTCTCCCCATAAGTCAATCAAGAAGGATTTGCTAGGAGAAATGGGCATTGAGACTTCTTCGACCCCCAAGAGATAGGATGATGTTTCCACACCAATCAAGGACATTGGACCTCCCCTCAGCGGTCCAAAAAATCATCTAGGCTCACCTAGTAGACCTCTGAGTAAGGGTATGTCTGATACCAAAATCAATTATGAAGTCAGTTTGGAGGAGGGTGTTGATCTAGATGATGGTTTGGAGATAGTCGATCCCCGATGCATCAACCAATTGACAAATGTGCTTCTGCTAGAGCCAGGGGATGTAAAGGCCAAAAATAATAAGCAATTAAGGGAAGATAGGGCGAAGGAGTAAGAAATTGTCAGTATTTTTTATTTTTTGAGGAAATCCAAGGGAGGTAATCCATCCATTGGGAAAGCATGAGGATCTTTACATGGAACGTTAGGGGCCTCTCAACTCCTAACAAGAGACACTTGATGGAGCGAGCATTAGAGAAATCCTCTAATGATATTATCATATTACAAGAAACCAAGATGAACATGGACAAGGCATTAAGCTTTCTTCACTCATGTTCGCATTGGGAAGGATTGTTTCAAGCTACCAGAAGATCACCAGGAGGGCTAGGGATCATGTGGAATCCTCACTCGGTTAAGATTACTCCTATAGACATGTTAGATTTTTGGATGATTTGTTCGATAGTGTTACTTCAGATAGACATTTCATTCCCTCTCATTAATGTTTATAGGCCAATAAAGTCCGAAGAGAAGGCGAGAGTCTAACAAGAATTGGCTGATCACATTCCAATTTTGGGTAATTCTGGCATGATCATGGAAAGGGATTTCGATGCCATATTGAGCCTAGATGACAAGAGTGGAGGTCTTAGAAAACCAAATAAAGTCATGGAGGACTTTTGTGACTTTAACACTAATACCAAAGTTGCATATATTATCCCAAACAATGGACTTTATTCTTGGACAAATAGAAGACTGTACTTTTCCAGCATATCAGAATTTTTAGACTCAATAAATTTTGTGTGGGCCCAACATGGATTGAGGGTCATTTTGTGGTATCTTCTAGTATTTTACCATATTTGGCTTCTGATCATTTCCCAGTACGATTGGAGGTGGAACTGGGAATTCCTAGAAGACTAGGGAATTTCAAATTTCAAAGTATGTGGTGGAGAGATAAGGACTTTAAAGATCATCTTTGTAGTTGGTGGCAAGAATCCAACAATATTGTTGGTACACCAAGTTTCCGCATGGTCAAGAGATTACATTTTCTTAAAACAAAAATTAAGCAATGGAATGTGTCTTCTTTCAAAAATATATTCGATGAAAAAATCCATATTGAAGAAGAGCTTGAGAGTCTTAAAGAAATAGTGATGAAGGTTGGGATGTCCAATGTGGAATTTGAGAAAGAGAAAGCCCTTAGAGAAATTTTGGAAGAAATTTTGAGTAGGGAAAAAGTATATTGGAGAGACAAATCAAGGGAGTTATGGATCTCAGTTGAGGATTCCAACACCAAATTATTTCATACCTCGATCAAAGCCAAAAGATCATTTAACAGAATCAATGCAATTAGGGACAAAGAAGGAGCATGGCATGTATCTACAGACGACATTGAGTAAGTAGTAGTTCTTCATTCTCAAACATTGTTGGGCACCAAATCGAGCCACAACAATGACTGTGGAGAGTTACTGAATGTTATTAGTAGAGAAGTCTCGAACTTCAACAATACTACCTTGATGAAGCCTTTTTCTCTACAGGAAGTCAAGGATGAAAAATTATAACACCCATAAATAATTTTGAGGACAAAAAATTATAAAAAACCAAAAATAATTTTTTTAGGAGAAAAAAATATAAAAAACGCAAAATAATTTTTTTCTCAACCCTAACAAACACGACCATGATCTTCCAAACCCATCACAAAAATTGTAAAACCCTAGTCGGCAAAGTTGCGAAGTGAAACCTGTAGCAAAAAATCGTCAAGACGTGGCCGAAAAAATCACGATGCAACCCAAAAAAAAAAGACAGAATTCTAACGCAAAAAATCACAATGTAACCAAAGAAGATTAATTTCTCAACTTTGAAGTCCAACTTTAACCTCTTTTCTTTAGGCACACACAAATATCTCATAGCCTAAAATTTTCATATAATGATGTAAGAACTTCTTACCCATCTAGACCTCCTCTAAGGCTTTGTCAACAAATGCTTGTATAGGAAATTTGTTTATCATTAACAAGTTGTACTCAACTTCTACAAAAAATTTATAATCCAAAACAAAATAAGTATACTCCTAGTTCTCTCCATCAACATCATGTTCATTCTCTCTACGATTCCATTTTGTGGAGGGGTATATAGAGCTATCTTATGTTAGGCAATACAAGGATTTTGCAAAGTGAAGGTAAATCAACAAAACTAAAGACATCACTATGAACCTAGTCCAAAGTCCTTACAAAACTAGCAAAACTCAAATAAAATTGAACACAATTTTGTTTTCCATATAAGAAATGTTCACAAGAGTCAATATAAAAGGCATAATCAACCGACCCAACCATGTTTTTACATTTCAAGGCCCTAAGGGCCTTTTCCTCTAATGTGGCCTGTGTGCTCATGCCACAACATTGTCTTCTCAATTGGAAGTATTTGCACCCCAACAAAGCACCCGGTCTAGACAGATTCACGACGAAGCTGTTTCTGAAATGTTGAGACTTTATGGGTATAGATATATGGAAAATGGTGGAAGATTTAAGAAATAAAATAATATTCGTCAAATAATTGAACCACACCATTATTGTACTTATTCCTAAGAAACAATCTTGTGAATTCTTGATAGACTATCATCCCATTTCTTTGTGTAACTCCATATAAAAAATCATATCAAAAGCTATGGCTAAGCATAAATTTGTGTCTGAGGAACAACATGACTTTACATCTAGCCGAGAAATCTTGGATAACATCATCTTGGTGGCTGAGACCATACACACAATGCACAAGGAGAACATGAGAGGTATGGTTGTTAAGTTGGATGTTAGCAAAGCCTATGACCGAGTCTCATGGGAGCTTTTAATGAAGGTATTAGAAATATTTGGTTTTGATAAGAAATGGCTTGATTGTATTAGATTTTGTGTTTCTTCTTCTAGCTTCTCTGTACTTGTTAATGGAAAAGTGTGTGGATTCTTTAATGCCACTAATGGTTTGAGGCAAGGTGACCCCTTGTCCCCCTCATTGTTTGTCCTCATGGTAGAGGTTTTGGGAAGAAGAATTAAAAACAAATGTAGTATGGGCCTTTGGAGAGGAATCAAAGTGCATCACAACATGAATCCGATCACCCATTCCCAATTTGCGGATGATACCCTCCTCTTTGGTGATGCATCAGTTCGAGAAGCCAAAGTGATAAAGATAATATTAGAGGAATATGTTGTTGCCTCGAGACAACAAATGAACAAGATTAAATCTCAAGTGTTCTTCCTCAATACCAACAAAAGATTGCAATCCAAAATTGTTGGGATCCTGGAATTTTAGATTGATACTTTCCCCACCAAATATTTGGGAGTGCCTTTGTTTCCAGGGAAAAGCAACTACTTGTTGTGGGAGGATATCATCAAAAAATGCCAAGCTAAGTCAACTCTATGGAAGAACAAGTGGCTCTCACAAGCAAGTGGGATTCAAATGGTCAAGTCGGTTCTATCAATGATCCCTATATATAGCATGTCGTGCTACAAGCTACGTGGCAAAGCTACAGAAGCATTAGATGGTCTTCTTACAAAGTTTCTATGGGAAGGAGCTAAGGAGGCCAGGAAGGTGTCATTCATTAATTAGGACATGAACTGTCTTCTGAAGGAAGAAGGGGGTGTTGGTCTTAGGAAAATGGGGCTACAGAACATAGCATTAGGTGCAAAATTGGCCTGGAAAATGTATAAGTCCCCCCACAAGACTTGGTGCAAGATCATGTGACTCAAATATTTGGATTGAGAGGACCTCAAAAGAATTTTCACACTAGCCAATGCAATTCTGGGCTCAGATGTTTGGAATTTTATTTGGGAGAGTAGAAATTTAATCTTAGAGCATCTCACCTGGAAGATTGGAATTGATAATAAGGCTAAATTTTGGAGAGATTCATGGAATGGAGAGGAAGTATTGAGTGGGTTCTTTGAGGACCAAGTATGGATCCAAGCCATAAAAGAATAGTTCGGTGATAAGGTTGTAGGCTATTTTGATATCCTGGTTCAAAACAATGAAAGGGTCAGATGGAAAAGTGTGAGTTTAGGAAGTGATGCTAACAAAGCCCGATTGGCATATATTTTGAAATAGAAGGAAGTTTTTCTCTTTGAAGAGGAAGATACACTCATCTAGTGTGATTACCAGTCAGGGGAATATCATGCGAATTTAGGGTATGTTGTCCAGCAGGGTCGAGCGGAGGATATCAAATGGTCAATGATCTTTGCTGGAGCATAAGTGTGCTTCCAAAAATGGGTGCATTCTTATGGATCACCCTTCATGGAAGGATACTCACAAGCAATATATTGAAGTCTATTGGTATAGTGGGGCCCAACATTTTTATATGTGCAAAGAATTAGAAGAGTTAATAGACCATCTCCTGCTATGGTGTCGAGTAGTAGAATCTTGTTGGAATTGGTTGATTAGTATGTTGAATTGGCAATCAGTCAAAAATTTGACCTTAATGGATTTTTTACTTTCCTAGCCGACACATGGCAAGACATCAAAGTGGGGAGATCTATGGGTGGTCAGACCTTTCATGCTTGTCTGGCACGTATGGAAGGAAAGGAACATGAGAGTGTTCAAGGAAAAATCTCTAACAATCGAATCCATCATAGATTGACTCAAAAGGGGCACAGAAGAGGTAGTGGTCGGGAAATTGTAAGGCAAGAAAATTTGGGCATATTCCAAGTGGGACAACAATATGAAATCTAGATGGTCCTTGAAGGAGAAATTCCCATGTGAAATCATAAGCAAAAAGACTGGCAGAAGCAATGTGTGATGGATAGCTTCTAGCCAAGGATGGATCAAAATGAATTTCAACAGGGCAAGTAAAGGAAACTTGGGATTGGTAGGTTTCGGAGCTATCATTAGAGATGGAGAGGGGAAGTTGGTAAGTGTGGTCATGGGACTAATGGAACTAGCTACAAATAATGAGGCAAAACTTAGGGCACTAGAAGCAGGACTAAGCTTGTGTGTTGAGAAGAATATTACGAAAGTGATTATAGAGGGAGATTCCCAGATTGTAATCAATGGTGTGTTGAGATCCAAATTCTGCAATTGGAAACTTAAGGGGAGACTACCAAGAATAGAAAATTTATTAAAAAAGTTGACGAAATTTAGATTGGAACATACTCTTCAGAGGGAAATAAAGTTGTCGATTGATTGGCTAACCAAGGCATTCAAAAGGGAAATAAAATCGTCATAGATGAATCGACAGAGACTTTGATTGATTTGAGATCCATCGAGGGAAGGGTTGAGGAAAGGTTGGCCTGACAAGGAATTGGGTGACTTCCATCCCACCATCAATATAAATGGTGTCAACCAACACATAGGTCTAGTAAATTAAGCAATATTTAGCATTGAGGTGATCTGGTTGGCGTCATCCATAGGATTTGGAAACTCAACACACAGATTCCTAGAATCAATGAACTACTGAATTTGTTGATAGATCTCAGAATCCAACATACCTATAAAGAGGGGAACAAGTCAGCAGATGGGTTGGAGAAAGCAGGGATCAAAAATGGTACTTAGAAGATATTGGTAGAGGAAACTCATATACAAGATTCTTTGAGTGTCGTTATAGAGCTTGACAGATTGGTCATTGTTTGGTCAAGGATCGGATAACAGGATTACTCTGATGTCTGTTATGGAGGGTGTGATTATTTTCAAACTTTGGTCTAATTAAAATAGTAAAAGCCTACAAGAGAATAGATGACCAAGGATAGGGTTGTAGGAGTCGTTAGAGATATTGGAAGCGATGCAGAACATTCTAGTCTCTCAAAGTTAAGTTAAATGTAGGAAGAATAGAACATAGAGATGTAGAAGTCAGTGGAGGAACAAATATCTTGTGTTTGATTGAAAGGGTAGCGAGGGAGTAGAATAACCAAGGTGATTATAGCTATCCCAATCACAATAATGGTGCACCATTTTGGGATTAGTTGTTTGTGCAGGGATGAGTCTATCCAAGTCCAGTGCATAAGGCTTTTCTTCTTGGATGAATGAGTGTTTGATGTTGTGTGGAGGTTGGTTGACAAAATTTTGGGATAAGGAAGGCATTGGTGTGATGGGTTCATTTATGAAGTCGTTATATGTCCTTTGGTGGATGTTCTAGATTATAAGGAGGTGTGCATCCAAAGAATAGATGGATTCATTAGAGATGTGGATGGACAAGTCATTGCTAATGCCATTTTGGACCTAGAAGCAGACAAATAGGTGAGTGTTTTGGGCCTATACTTCAACCATGCTAACTACATATCTGAAGAGGATGAGGAGATTGAAGAAGCAAAAGAAGAGAAGGAAAGGAAGAAAACATTCATTAAGGATGCCTTGGAGGTATACCGGGTAGGGGTTATAAAAAAGAATTTGACCCCCTTTCAAAGATTGATGAATTCAGAGGACAATTGGCTCTCAAAGTCATATGTCATGACTACAATGAAAATTGGAGAACTACTTGCTATCATCCTTTAGTCGATATAGGGAAGATAGAATTTCATGAGGTTTTTCATCCTGAATATTTTGGGGTAGATGTAGGCTATAAAGGGAAGTGTTCTGAGGTTTGGGATGTAGTTATCGAAAGGATGTAGTTTAGTAAGGAAGTAGTAACACAACAATATGTAATGCAAATCTCATGTAATTTGGTGTCTCATTTTAATATAGGGAGCTATCCCCATAAAGATAGCACTTGCCTAAAAAAAAATGTAATAATGAGAATGTGACCATTATCAGTTTTGAAGTAAAAATAGTGATTGGATTTAGACCTCTAAAATATAAAAACACATAAGTATCAAACTTTTGGTACCACATCCTAGGAGACCCTTTCAAACCATACAAAGACTTTTTCAACTTGCAAATCATATTTTCTTAATCTTTTACCATGAAATACTATGTAACTTATAGATTTCTTCATTTTAATTACCATGAAGATATGTTGTTTTCACATCTACCTGCTTTATTTCCAAGTCATAAGTTGCAATAAGTGATAACAAGAATTGAATGGATGTTAGCTTTGCAACAAGAGAGAATATTTCATTATAATCAATTCCCTTCGTTATGAATATCCCTTTGCAACCAATTCTATTTTTCTCTTCTCAATACTATAGACACCTAAAATTACTTAAATTATATATTTAATTAACTTAAGCCTTTCTGCATAATTAATTAATTAAATTATGTTTATCCTTATTCTTCTTAAAATGAATGCAAGGACTCAACACTTATCCCAGTTGGCCAGATGATTCGAAATGTCCTTAAGCAGGATGATCTAAATATCAGCTAAAATCGATCCTAGAGTAGATATGTCTAGGAGATATGAATACTTAGGCAGGAGGATTCATCATTCAAGAGTTGGGAGATGTCTGGGAGTTACGAAGCTACAGAGAGAAGGGGATCACAATGGTTCAAATCCTGAACATAATACTCAATCAGAATGGTCCCTACTATACAACTATCTTCGATCCAACAAAAGGATCTATGTGAAGCGGGGAAGCTTCACATATGGTTCTGATGTCGGTCCAAGATAAGGTAGAAAGGGTCACTTATGCGATAATATTGTCATGTTCTGAGATGGGCCCTAACATGAGCTATAGTTTCCCACCCACCTGAATCCCATCTCTCACTCATAGAGGAGGCTTTGACTTCACCATTTTCGCTAATGCAGGTCGAAGCTTTCTTGTCCAATCTAGAAATTGAGGCGGAACTGACTCTATGTCTAGAGCATTAACAACAATAGAAAGAATAGATTGGGTCATGATCTCCTCATAGTCCCAAGGGCCTTTTGCATGTAGTCAATTCATGTAGACAGAATGTGTTCATTCCTCCATCAGCATTGCAAGGGGAATAACCATGATCCGAGCCTATATATGGGGACAAAAGTTGAATAGGAATGACCCACCAAGAAAGAAAGCTTGGTTGCCCCTACTATTCTATGGGACTTGCATTGGTGAAGAACTGCCCTACTATTCTATGGGGCCTATAGTTTCTTTGGTCTTTTCAAGCATGTTATGTATGGAATCAACTATCTTCCCAATTGGCCCCCTATTGTTTGAAAGGGAAAGATTAGTTTCTGAAAAACAAACAACTAATTCTAGGAAGGAGACCAACAAAATCTTATCTATGTGAAAATGAGGCAACAATTTACTTTTGAAAAGGTATAAGCCAAAGGTATAAACCTCAGGGTTCCCAGCCTACCCCTACAATCTATAAGGGAATGAGTAGAAAGTGTACCAAACCGAGGGGATCTCTACTATGAGGATGGGTGTTCGATGGATCCCCTACTATTTTAAGGGCAAGATGATCAATCTTTGGAGAGGTCTATTTTCATCTATCCCTCTCCCCCCGTTGTTTATGCAAATGGGGCCCTACATGCAAAGGAGATTACTATGCAGGTGCTTAAGAGTGAGCAAGATAACTAGTTGAGTCAGACTCTCTCTGCCATATAGATAGTAGGGTCGAGCCAAATATTTTTTCTTCTAAACCATGCTTAGTTAATTAATCTCAATTAACTAAGCTAATCATGTGATTCTTACAAATCATTTTCCCTAATCCTCAGTTAGCCTAATGAATTCTTCTAGAAGCATGATTATTATTATTCCTCAATTTTAAATTCCTCCACTCATTCTCTCTCCTCATGTCACATCCTGCTAACTTTCTCAGTTGCACTCCAATCACTCATTAACCCACCTAATAAATCCCCTTAATCATTTGCACATACCTAATCACCTTGATTAGGGATGGGTCAACTTTGATCCTTTCAAGGAAATTCAAATTTTGAATTTCCCCATGCATCCTCTTCCCAAGGATTTTTTAATTCCCTTTCTCATTTAGTCTTCCCACACATCCTATTATTTTGGAATTTTTAATTCCTCTCCCCCTTCTCTATTGGAAAAATGGTGTCTCAACCTTGCATTTATATGAGGTTACTATTTATAGTAAGTTTTCATTTGAGTAAAAAATGGTGTGAAATTCTCCCTGAAGCTTTTGGTTGGCTAGATAAGCATTCCGATAAAGTTACATTGCAAGATCACAACTAGTTTTGAAGATATTAATTTTTTTGTTTTGGAGGGGTCCAATGAAAGGTTTAAATTTAATTTTGAGGACTTTAGAGGCCCCAAAATGCCCTAAAAAGTTGGAATACATGACATTGACATTTACAAGGCAATAGAGAACTTCACGAGATTTCCGATGCTTCAAACTGTTCATCAATAGGACACACAATTCTCAAGTTATGGCCTCCAAAAGTCTGTACTCCTGAAATAGGAAATATAAAATACATCAGACACATAAATGAGCTGTAGAAAGGGAGGGACATGTCATAGAGAATCTAGAAGGGAGATAAGGTCGGCTACACCTTATTGGGTGGTTTTAGCCCATGGTTTTGTAATATCATTTGATAGTTTCTTGTATTGTATCTCCTATATATGAGGTGTGTGAGATAGACGTTGTGTGTAAGAGTCTTATGGCTATTGAGTTACCTTTGAATCTTTGATTAGTGGTACTCCTACGAAGAGCTTGGTCTACAAGTATATTGTAATTTGTTTTGATTGCTGAATAATATATTGGGTGGCTTTTGGAGTGTGGGTTTTTTCCTCCCGAAAGGGTTTTCCCCACATAAATCATCATGTTATGGTTGAATGTTATTATATCTATTTCTATCTTTTGTAACTGTTGTGACGTTCAGTAAAAGTTTTTTCATTACCCTCCTCTCAAGGTTAGTGTAGGAAGTTGTTTTGCTACTTAACTTCCTTACATTATCCAAGGAATTTTTAATTCATTTTTCTCTTCTTAATGTACTTGGGAGCTCTTCCCCATGCACCTTGAGAGGTGTGCAGGAAAGAAATGATGTTATGGGATATCTCTTGAATCCCACACCTTGTCCTCTCAATCCTCTCCCACTCTTTCTATCAATACTAGCCCTTCATTTCAAAACAATCTTAGACCTCCATTTTGGCCCTCTCAAATATATAAATTGGGGTCTCCTCCCCTCATCTCCATATCCAATTTTCATCTAACCTTAGACTGTCCATTTGAGATCAAAAATCATCCATCATGCCATCATAATGACAAAATCTTGTCTCATCTAATCCACATCCATCATCATTCCAATCCAGTCCAATTCCAATCTTGTTGTGTAGTGGAGAGCAATCCACAATCCACCATCAAAGGAGAAAATCAAGTAGAGCAACAAGGGCCCCTCTACTTCATCAAGCTCAATCAGAGGAAGAGCAGAAGCTAAGACCTATATGATAGTTCTGATACTTAATATAAGTACAGATCCAATAGCCAACAAGATGAGAGGGGGGGGGGGTGAATCATACAAATTTAATCATCCATAAAAACATCAGATTCAACCTCGGTAACATATATATCAGTCATATAGCCAAAAACTGTCAAACATGCAAACTCAAAGGCATATGAACAATATAAACCTCATAACACCAGATTTAACATGGAAACCCAAATAGGGAAAAACCACTGTGGGATTTCGAACCCACTAAGAATTATACTCTTCTAGAGTATGCTCAGTTAAAATCAAATCCTGTTAAAGATTACAAACACATTGCTAGATGTGACCCGGTTAAGGGATTTCCCTCAGATCTATTAGGATCTTCACTTTGTTAGAAGTGACCTTGTTAAAGGATTTCAAACACTCAATAAGAATGTCACCTTGCTAGAGAATTTTACAAATAAGACTATTAAGTCCACTCAGTTAAGAGATTTTCTGCTACTTCTCAAAATAACAGTAATAAAGATATGTCTACAACTTCACATCTAAAAATGCTAAAGAAGATTCCTATTTGTTCAATACAATCAATTCATAGGACTTATCTTGTCCCTCTGCTGGGCTCTATACTCTGTTATCAAAATAGGTCTTCAAGCTTCTGTGCTCGGTAATCACTATGTAGCATCCCTGTGCATACACTTGCTCGCATACATTGTTTATCAATAGTTTCCTATTTATAAAAAATCTTCTAACCGCTTAATCTCCTTGATCACATTTCCCATGATCAATCATAGCCATCATATCTTCAATCTTGTCTAGGTTCAATGTATCTTTCGATCTGAAAACATTTTACCCTACCTTGGAACTTGCATTTTCACCTTGGAACTTGTGTTAGGGTAATGCGGTTCAGTCTAAGTTGTAGATCTTCCTTTCGATCTTACTTTACCATAGATTCTTTAACAATCTTCATACACAGCTTACCAATCATTGATCCGCTCCAGCTCATCAGCTTCTTTCATTAAATATCACATGTAAACATTTAATGCATTCTGTTATAGCTCAGTTACAACTCGGTGAATACTAAACTTCACTCAGTAGACATTCCGCCTTCATTAACCGATAGCGATAACCTTAGGGTTTACTGACTAGGTTCCTTAGGGTTTACCGACTAGGTTCTTTGCCTGATAACATAATATAGTATTAACCTTTACATTTTACAACATATGTATGATGTTAAAACAATCTAAAACATCATGATCTCATCATTGTCTAACTCGTTAGTAGTTGCCCATTGAATAACTTATCCCCTTATTCATCATATTCTTTCCTGTGTCTTTTACCGACTTCTTTATAATCTTCATATCATACTTCTCAAGATATGGAAACATCATACTGAATTAGAAAATCAATTTCTTGACATCAATGACAAAATAATAATATCAAGATAGTAAAACATCTTTAATCAGTTATGTCCATAATCATCAACAACCTTCTCAATATCCTTATTGAAATGCCAACAATCTTCTATTGTCTGTTATAATGCAATATTGCCAACAATCTCCCCCTTTGGCATTGATGGAAAAACCAATTGATTTGACCTTAAAAGATTCGGATTGTTGTGATTCTAAAATGCTGAAATGCTCTCCCCCATACATTAGACTTCTTCTATTTTCTCAGTCTTCTTTCCAATCTGTAGTCTTCTCCCTCTATAATAGTCATCTCCCCCTTTGGTAGATCTTCTCCCCCTTTGACAACAATGCCAAAAAGAAAAGAACTAAAAACATAATTTCTTTCTGTAAGAAGTTATTTCCTGTTGTTATGTATCAACTAAGTCTCGGTCAGAGCATTTGTCTTCAATTCCTATATTATTTCCTGTACACCTTTAGAAAACATCCTAAAGGGTGTAAATCAACATCAACTCCCAAAAGATATTCAAATAGAGTCATCGGATTGATGCTTTCACCAAAATCGGTCAGTGAAAAGAAGATAGGGGTAGGACCCCTAACTTACTTCTGAGATATTCAAAAGTGTCCTTTGGTAGTGGCTTGGTTAAGATATCTGCTATTTGCTCCTTTGTGCTAACATATTCCAACACCACTTTCTTCTCTTGAGCTTCTTCTCTAAGATAATGATATTTGATAGATATGTGCTTTGTCTTAGAGTGCATAATAAGATTCTTTGAAATATTAATGGCACTAGTATTGTCATAGAACTTAGTTACTGGCTTGGTAACTTTCTCATTTATACCTTCCAACAATTGTTTGATCCATGCAATGTTGGTATAATTCCGTGCTGCAGCAACGTATTCAGCTTCTGTTGTTGATTGAGAAACACATCCTTGTTTCTTGCTAAGCCAACTCACTAGTCTTTCTCCTAAAAAGAAAGCTCCTCCACTTGTGCTTTTCCTGTCATCAATGTTGTCTGCCCAATCAGCATCAATATAAACTTTTAAATCAAAATCATTTCCTTTCTGATATACTAAGCCATAATCCTTTGTGCCTTTCAAGTATCTAAAAATTCTTTTGATTGTTGTCATGTGTGTTTCCTTGGGATCTGTTGAGAATCTTGCAACTATACCTACTGCATGTGCTATGTCTGGTCTGCTATGAACAACATATTGTAGTTTTCCAATCATGGATCGGTAGAGTGTCTCATCAACAGATGTAGATTCATCATTCTTTGATAATTTACAGTTGGTAGTCATGGGAGTACTTACTAGTTTTGAATCCTCCATTCCAAATTTCTTCAAGATTTCCTTTATGTACTTGGATTGAGTTATGAAAATCTCATTTTTCATTTGCAGTATTTGTAAAGCTATAAAATACTTTATCTCACCGATTAATGACATCTCAAATTCTTTGTTCATTTCATTTCCAAAGTTCTTGCATAAAGAGTCATTTCCACAAAATATAATATCATCAACAAATATGGATGAGATCAGTATTCCATTTTCATCATTCTTCATGTACATGTTGTTGTTCTCACTTGTCCTTATAAAACCAATCTTAATCAAATAAGAGTGCGATCTTTCATACCATGCTCTTGGTGCTTGTTTCAAACCATATAAAGCTTTGTTCAACTTACATACCTAATCTTTATTATTGTCTTCAACAAATCCTTCAGGTTGTTCAATGAAAACTTCTTCTTCTAATATTCCATTCAGAAATGCAGATTTGACATCCATTTGATATACCTTGAAGTTCTTGAATGTAGCATATGCCAACAATGTTCTTACTCCTTCAAGTCTAGCAATAGGTGCAAAAGTCTCACCATAATCAATTCCTTCTTCTTGGGCATAACCTTTGCAAGCTAGTCTTGCTTTGTTCCAAATGACCTCCCCTTTTTCATTTAGCTTGTTTTTGAAGATCCACTTTGTACCAATTACATTTTTGTCCTTCGGTCTTGGGACCAGTGTCCATGTGTCATTATTCTTGATTTGATCAATCTCTTCTATCATAGCATTTATCCAATCTTCACTGTTAAATGCCTCTTTTACTATTCTCAGTTCAAATCCATATATCAAACATGTGTTCTGTCTCAGTTTGTTCCTTGTCATCACTGGATCATCCTTATCTCCTATAATCTGACTTGGTGCATGATGTCTTCTGACATATTTGGCTAATACAGGCTCGGTAGGCTCTATATGATCTTCTTCATCACTCGGTAAGTGGATATTTTCTTCAACAATTTTCCCGGTAGGACTTCTCGGTTGCACATTGACAAATCCATCATAATCTTCTAGTTCTTTGGAGTTTCCTTCATCATTTCTTTCTACAAATTCATCAATTTTCACATTTGCACTTTCTACTATTTTGTTAGATGATTTGATCAGACATTTAAATGCTTTGCTTCTAGAAGAATAACCTAGAAACATTCCTTCTTCACTTTTCTGATCAAACTTGCCATTTCTATCATCTTTATGAACATAGCATCTACTCCCAAAGATTTTGAAATAACTTACATTAGGTTTCTTGCCATACCAGATTTCATAAGGTGTCTTCAAGGTACCTTTCTTCAATTGAACTCAGTTCAAGGTGTAAACAGCTATGCTTATTGCTTCTCTCCAAAATGTTTGTGGCACCTTCTTCTCAATCATCAGTGTTCTAGCACAATCCACAATAGATTTGTTTCTTCTTTCAGCTATTCCATTCTGCTGTGGAGTTCTCGGTGTAGAAACTTGTCTTTTAATACCATGATCATTGCAGAATAAGTTGAATTCATCAGATGTAAACTCTCCTCCTCTATCTGATCTAAGACATTTCAGTTGTCTTCCTGTTTCGTTTTCAACTCTAGCCTTGTACCATTTAAACATTTGAAAAGCTTCTGATTTTTCTTTTAAAAACATTACTGACATCATCCTTGAGTAATCATCCACAAATAATATGAAATATTTATCACCATAATAACTTTGAACTTTCATAGGACCACAAAGATCAATGTGCACAAGATCTAAAATTACCTTAGAAGTGTAAGACTTACTTGTAAAGCTTGATCTCGTCATCTTACCCATCTGGCATCCTCAACACATAGCATTCTCAGGTTTTTCAAGACTCGGTAGACCTCTTACTCGGTGCTTCTTACTTATTTTGATCAAATTATCAAAATTTACATGACAAAACCTTTTATGCCATAACCAGGTATCATCTATCTGTGCATACAAACACTTATTATGAGTTGAGTCAAGATGAAATGTATTACCTCTTGTTTGTGTCCCAGTAGCAGCTAACTTTCCATGCTTGTCATGAACTTTGACAATTCATTTTTCAAACTCTATTCAGTAACTTGTGTTGTTTAGCTGTGCTACACTCAACAAATTGTATTTCAAACCTTCAACCCAATAACCATCATTACATTTAGCATTGTCAAGAAGTGTTATGGATCCTTTACCTCTTACCGGACATGGTGCATCATTACCAAATCTAACATAGCCTCCATCATAATCATCTAATTTAATAAACTTGTGTTTATCACCTGTCATGTGATGTGAGCAACCACTATCTATGATCCAAGAATCATTAGTGTTTATGTGAGAAATTAGGGCTTTTTCTTCATACCTTTCTTCATCTGATCCATCTTTGATAGCCACATAAACAACTTCCTCTGTATCAGTTTCATCTGATTTATCATCGTTAGATTCCTCATCAGCTATTAAGCATGTCTTTCTATCTCTTCTTCTGAACTCTCGGTGTCCTCTATAATGGTTATCTTTCTGTCTGCCATCTCGGTAATCTCTCTTTTCAGTAAAATCTTTGTCAGGACAGTTAGAAGCCATATGTCCAATCTTATGACAATTGAAACATTTCAAAGGTAGTTTTCCTTTATACTTATGTTTGCCTCTCGGTAACCTTTTGGCAAACAGTGCTTCAAACTCTTCTTGCTTTCTAATTTCTTCATTCAATTTGTGTACTTCTTCCATGTTCTTCCAAAATATTTCACTTACTCCACTGTGATCTCCTTTAGAGTACTTATGCTTTCTTTCATTGTAATCATTAGATTCATTAAGATGAAAAGAACTAAATGCATATTCAACTTTATTTACCAATGACCCACTGTTATCAAAGTTACTTAACTCAAATGCATGTAGCTTACCAATAGTAGCATCTAAAGAAATTGGCATATGGGGTACAAACCTCAATTCATTGATTGCAGAGACTCAGATTACATAGGTAGGGAGAAGGGTTCTTAACAACTTACTTGTTACATCCTTTTCTTCAATAGTTCCTCCTGCTCCTTTGATTTGATTTACAATCTCCTTTAGTCTTGTACTGTACTGGGTTATGTTCTCACCTTCATTCATCCTCATAGATTCAAGTTGTCCTCTTAAACTATCCACTTTTTCTCTTTGAACATGTTCATCTCCTCCATATACAGATATGAGCTTAGTCCACATTGCCTTTGCATCAGTACATCCTTCTAGATCATTAAACTCTGAGTCGGTCAATGCAGATGTTATTTCAATCATTGCTTGAATGTGTTCTTTCTTTGCCTTTATCTCTTCCATTGTCAATGGATAGGTGCTCGGTGTAATGAAATCATTCTCCAGATAATAGACACCATATTCTCCAATTCCTGATAGATGTAGCTTCATCCTTTTCTGCCATGTAGAGAAACTTGACTTGTTCAGCTTCAGTGCATCCCTCTTATACATCTTTGGATCTTTAACTCAAGTGCCTTTAAACTTTTCTTCCGAAGTCCAAAGCTCTAATACCAATTGATAGTTCTGATACTTAATATAAGTACAGATCCAATAGCCAACAAGATGAGAGGGGAGGGGGGGGGGGTGAATCATACAAACTTAATCATCCATAAAAACATCAGATTCAACCTCGGTAACATATATATCAGTCATATAACCAAAAACTGTCAAACATGAAAACTCAAAGGCATATGAACAATATAAACCTCATAACACTAGATTTAACGTGGAAACCCAAATAGGGAAAAACCACTATGGGATTTCGGACCCACTAAGAAATATACTCTTCTAGAGTATGCTCGGTTAAAAGAAAATCCTGTTAAAGATTACAAACACATTGCTAGATGTGACCTAGTTAAGGGATTTCCCTCAGATTTGTTAGGATCTTCACTTTGTTAGAAGTGACCTTGTTAAAGGATTTCAAACACTCAGTAAGAATGTCACCTTGCTAGAGGATTTTACAAATAGGACTGTTAAGTCCACTCGGTTATGAGATTTTCTGCTACTTCTCAAAATAACAGTAATAAAGATATGTTTGCAACTTCACATCTAAAAATGCTAAAGTAGATTGCTATTTGTTCAATACAATCAATTCATAGGACTTATCTTGTCCCTCTGCTGAGCTCTATACTCTGTTATCAAAATAGGTCTTCAAGCTTCTGTGCTCAGTAATCACTATGTAGCATCCCTGTGCATACACTTGCCCACATCCATTGTTTATCAATAGTTTCCTATTTATAAACAATCTTCTAACCGCTTAATATCCTTGATCACATTTCCCATGATCAATCATAGCCATCAGATCTTCAATCTTGTCTAGGTTCAATGTATCCTTTGATCTAAAAATATTTTACCCCACCTTGGAACTTGCATTTTCACCTTGGAACTTGTGTTAGGGTAATGCGGTTCAATCTGAGCTGTAGATCTTCCTGCCGATCTTACTTTACCATAGATTCTTTAACAATCTTCATACACAGCTTACCAATCATTGATCCACTCTAGCTCATCAGCTTCTTTCATTAAATATCACATGTAAACATTTAATGCATTCTGTTATAGCTCAGTTACAACTCGGTGAATACTAAACTTCACTCGATAGACATTCTGCCTTCATTAATCGATAGCGATAACCTTAGGGTTTACCGACTAGGTTCTTTGCCTGATAACATAGTATAGTATTAACCTTTACATTTTACAACATATGTATGATGTTAAAACAATCTAAAACATCATGATCTCATAATTGTCTAACTCGGTAGTAGTTGCCCATTGAATAACTTATCCCCTTATTCATCATATTATTTCCTGTGTCTTTTATCGACTTCTTTATAATCTTCATATCATACTTCTCAAGATATGGCAACATCATACTGAATTAGAAAATCAATTTCTTGACATCAATGAAAAAATAATAATATCAAGATAGTAAAACATATTTAATCAGTTATGTCCATAATCATCAACAACCTTCTCAATATCCTTATTGAAATGCCAACAATCTTTCATTGTCTGTTATAATGCAATATTGCCAACACTATAATGGTTTATTTGTATATTTGAATGCATTATTTTGTGTTTTATTTGGTTTATACACTAACCATTAGGCTTTAGATTTTCCCCTCTTCATTTTGGCACGGTTGTGGGACCCATGTCCCTTATTACTAATCAAGAAATTTGTTTTTGTGATTTTAGCTTGCAGGTTGACGCTTCAACATTTTTGCCTGCTATTCAATGTATCTACTACAGATCAACGTAGGTGTTTAAATTTGAAAATTTTAACCCACCTTTTTTGTAGGTTCAGTTGGATCGACATATGCACCTGTGAATCGACACCTCTATAGTGTTTGTTGACACTTCTTCTTAGATCTTTAGTTTTAGCATTTATTTTTGTTTAAGAACTTAAAAACTACAAAAAACATTTAAAAGGGACCATTAAAAGAACAAAAAAAAATGTAGGTTGGTTTGATCTCGGTTTTCAAGCAATTTAGGTTAATTTTCAGTTAACAGATAGATCAACGTTTGTGCCCTAATTCAATGCTTGCATTGATTCAAATATCCTGCCCAAATTTCAAATTTTAAAGTCGTAACTAACTCTGCAAGCATTTAATCCTTTGTGCTTTTACACCTACACATATGCATCGACCTTTTCTCTACAAATTAGCATTTGTGCAGAAGGTAAAATTTGAATTTAGAAGTTAAAAAATTTCAAATTCTATAATTTCCCACTTTTTGTCCACTAGGTGCATGTAGTCTACTTCAACATCTACGCAGATGCTTCAACGTCTATGCCTATGTTGTATCCTTAGAATTTTTGGGTTACTAATCAAATTTTGAGTTTTGCAGGGTTTTTCTTGCTTGCCCAAGACTAAAAATCAGACTACTAATTGTTTTCCTACAGCTCATTTGTTCAAGACACTTGTTTCCCACTAAACTTAGATTGTTCTTTTTTGTAGTCTAGTTAGAAAATCGTGAACCTGTGGGCTTAAAATGAACACGTGTCTTATGTGTTTGGTGCACTTGCATGCTTAGTGTTGGGTGGACCCACTGTTGCACTTGAGTATCCTCTCCCCTTACCTTCAAGGATCTTGGGTGTAAGAGAAAAAGTGATCCACAACACTTATATTTATTTTTGTAGTTGAGGGGCATTTCTTGATTAGGAATTTCATCACCCCACAAGAGTATCTCAAATTGGGACATGTCGAGGATATCAACTCTCCTTGCGTGATCTCGAGCGGGTTTTCCAAGCCTCTATATAAATAAGCTGGTCAGGCAGTTGAGGTGTCGAGTGAATTCGACGTATGTGGGGGCCCTCCCTGCACCAATAAGCTCAGTTAGAGGCTTAAGTGGCTTGCTTCGAGAATCCATCATTGGATTGGTGATCCCTCAAAAACTACACTAGACACCAATTTTAGTAGCCAAAATCCTACATTTGATAATGTAGGGGATGCAAATTGTACCCTGAAGTTACCTATCATGTACCGGCTTAGGATGAGACATGAATTCCCCATACAATAGATCCTTGAATCTTTGGGGTAAGAGAGTTTGGTATGCCTGAGAAGTGAGTGCACTATAAGGGGGAGCTAGCGCTACTAGAATATCTACCGATCTACTTGTTTGAAGTATCACTTGTGCGAGAGGCCTATTGAATGGTTTGGGCGAATCTAGGCCCCCTTCACTTTCACACTTGTCATAAAGCATTGCCTTGGCCAATGTGCTTGTCATTGTTTGATTTCTCTTGCCAAGAGTAGGTAACATCCAAAACATTCCCAAATTTGACCAAATGTTCAACCAAACCCTTCAATCTTGACTTCGTCACTATCAAACCCTTATTACATCATCTTTGTTTGAGCTAAATTCCCAATCAATTTTCATCCATCTGAATGCTCATCAATCCCCAACTAATATCTCTATCCAATCATCAATCCAGTCTCGGGTAACCTTCCCCTTCTTTTGCCTATCATCAATTAATTCTCTCATAATTATTTTTATTCCATCGTTAAGGACTTAGCACATTAACCTAATCAAATCTCTAAAATCCCAATCAATCCTAATCAATCCAATCAACCAAATTATCAAATCAATCAATCAGTCACCTCATCCTAAGATTGACACTTTATGAAAGTTTAATTTAAACCTTTATCTTTAATCAATCAATCAATTAGCTTTTGTGCTTAGGAAAGAATCTCCCCCAAGTACCTTTGCTTAATCATTTTGGGTTGATCAAAACCCCAATCCTTTTTCCCTATTTTTCTTAAGAATGTAAGGCTATCCTAAGTAGAAGAAGGATTGATCAATTGTACCTTAATCGAAGGGTCTAAATTTTACCTAGCTTGGTTGTCACATTGCTTTGTTGTCCACATCATCAATTTCACACCTCATCTAAGTCCTAATCCAAGGGCTAAGGTTCCATCTTAATCCAAATCAATCTTATCCTAATCCAAGGACCAATCCAATCCAATCCAATCAAATAAAATCAAACCCAATCCAATCTAGGCAAATCAAATCCAAAGTTTCTAAGTCCTAGTCCTCATCTTTATCTAACATCATCTCATCATTTTTCTTAATCAAGTCTATCCATCCAATTCCAAATTGTTTTCCCATTCTCGTCATCTTGAGGTTACCCTTGCATTGTCAAAAGAAAAATTTGGTTGCCCAAAATCCACATTCAAGCATCATGGGTTGGTTTGAAGAAATGATTATGGATGTTCAAGGATCACCCTATCAACCATGCCCATCTATCTCATACATGGCTCAAATTTATCCAACTTCTACCTATTCATTTCCCCCACCCCAACCCACTTACCAAGTCAATCCAACTTCATCTCACATTCCTTATCCTTCCCCTACCTTTGACAAGGGAAATCCACCTTATTCTCCATCCATGCCTTCATATTATCCCTCACCCACATACCCCACCCATCCAATATGTATGTCCTCATCTTCCCTCCTATCCACATTCCCCTCTGGTCCAATATCTATACCTCTATCTCCTCCCTCATCCACATCCCAATCCAATCCTCCATCTAATCCTAAACCTTCACATAATCCTAATCCTTCAAAATCCACTCCATCCCCATCCTCCAAGTCCTTTCTTCATAATTTTATCCAAGAAATACTAGAAAAGGAGACAAAATCCCCACCTCAAAAAAAAGTTTCCCAATATCCCCAACTCCTCCATCCACCTCCATCCCCTTCAAATCAAGACAACCCTCAATTCCCTAATCTTCATGATACCACCATCCCCCAATTTTCCCATCAAAGAAATCACCTCCTCCTCCATCACAACATCCCCCCAACCCCCAAAATGTCAAGAGCTTGTTCCAAAGCATGCTAGCATACATTCCTCTCCACCACAAGATAAAGGAATCCCTCCATCTCAAAATACATGTCTACCCTCCACTCCATCTCATGACCCCATCCCCTCCACTCCATCTCAAGAAAAAATAATCCCTCCATCCAATGCTCTCCATCCATCTCAAGGTCCAATCATCCCTTCCACTCCATCACATGATTCCATCCCAAGTCAAGATCAAAGTATTCTGCCATCTCCATCTCATGATCCTAATATTCCTCCTAATTCCCCACATGATCCTAATCCCCCACAAGATCCCAATCCTACAAAATATCCCATCATCCCTATCCAAGGTATCCATGAATCCCATACTTATCAACTTGGCTCTTGTACCTTCATCCACTCCGATTTCCTCCAAGAGCTTACAATCCCTTCTACATCCCATCCCCCTCAAAATGGACTTGCATCTTGTTTCCAAAATAATAAGTATCCCATTGGAAAAATAATTTCTCAAAAAATGGATTATCAAGGCAAAGGGTTAGGCCTCCATGAACAAGGCATATTGGAACCCCTTCAAGTCAAAGAAAATACAAGTTCATATGGCCTTGGCTACAAAGCTCATGCTCAAGATGTTGGTATATCTTTCATCCCTCCTAAATAAAAAATCCCTTCATATAAATCAAAATCACACCATCACCCATCTTCCAAAACCATTTTGGGTCCTTATGTCCTAAAGTCCATTCCTTCCTCAACCACATCCATTTTGGGTCCTTATGTTCCAAAAATACACCCTTCATCCATTCCATCCATCTTAGGTCCTTACATCCCTCCATCCACCACTCCATCACCTCAAATGATCCCTAAGAAAGATCAACAAAGGCACATATCCTTGAATTTCTTCCAACAATATTCCTTTGTAATCCCATCCATAAAACCTCAAAGTCATCCATTCTTGTGCAGCCATACCATTGCTATTAGAAGCAATTTGGATGCCAAATATAAAATGAATAAAGTTATAAATCCATAAAAATCCAAGGATCAACATGTCCCCTCAAAAACAAATGCTTAAGGAAAGAAAAAATATGATCCAGAAGAAATAAAAATCCCAAAGGCCACAAAGGTCAAAAAAGAAAAAATAAAAAACCATGTGGGTTCTCAAAGTACTCATTAAAGAAATGCATCTCAAAGAGAAATCCAAATTGGCATCCAAACTTGCTAATCTAACAATCGCCTTCACTCATAAGTCCTTCAATCTTCCATATAAAAATACAGCATATTCAAAATCCATTTTGGGTCCTTATGTCCCAAAATCCACTATCTTAAGTCCTTCATCCCCTTCATCTATTTTGGGTCCTCATATGCCAAAAGCCACAATTTATCCTCCTCCATTTAATTCAAAATCCTCTCTTCCACAATTCCACCACCCTTCAAGGTGTGTGCCAATGTTGATCTTCCCAACATCCCCATCCATTTATCCACAAGTCTTTCACAACTTTATCCATTATCCAACATCCATTTTCCATAATTCCATTCCTTTAATTCAATCTTTTGCAGAAATCCTTATCCCCCTCCATCTTCCATCCATTTCATCTCCCCATCTATTTCTACCAACATCTATGAGCATACCTCCAGTTATCTTGGTTCAATAAATCACATCTTTAAGGGATATTATCCATAGAACTATATGCTTGAGTCCTCCCTCTATCCCCCCTTCATGCATCCACTATCTTCCACATCCACTTATTGTCATCCTTATCCATCCAAACTATTCCAAAAAATTCAAAAAACTCAAAAAAAATAAAAAATAAAAAAATAAAAAAATAAACAAATCCATCCAATGGTAAACCACTTCTTGTGGCACCTTGGGTAAGTACCATTATTAAAACTTGGTAAACAAGAATCATGTATAATCCCCCATCCCCTTGTAGTCTACACTTGGGGCCAACCTTCATCTATGCCATCCCACCATCCACATCTTCCATATTCCTTATCCACTATATGCATCCTATCTAAGTCCCTCCTTATTTCCTCTCTTTGATCTTGACTATCCCATCCATATCATCCATCTATCCTATCCATATCCTCCATTTCATGTTCCTCATCTTATCTAACCCCATCCTTTCTACTTTTAGTCTTGATCATGCTAGAGGAAAAATAATGGATATGCATGCTTTGGAAAATGCAAGCCTAAATTCCTCCACCATTTATATCCTGTACACACTATTATTCCATCACATACATCTTTATCCACCATCCCTCCATCCTTAATTGCACTATCTTCTAATGTGGGGCAATGCACTCCTTTTGCAACATGGTTCTTGGATCCCCATTCCACCTATCTGACATGCTTTACTCCTCCATATCATATCACTATCCATCTACTTAATCCATCTATCTCCTATCCAAGCAATTTCTCCATCCATTCCATATTTCTACTAAGCCCAGGTTTTCCCTTGTCTTTGGTCCCATTCATTCTTATATCCTATCATGACCAAGCCTTGGTTTTCCCTTTTCATTTGTCTCACTCCATTTATCTTATATCCATAATCCAATCCTATCATATTCAATCATTTAATCTCCTCTCATCCAATCCAATCCAATTATATTCCCCATCCCATCCAATCTTATCAATCATTAATCCCCCTCCCATATTATCCAATCCATTTATGATCTCCATCATACTGAGTTTTATCTAATTAGACTGAGCTTTGTCCTATAAATACACTGAGCTTTCCCCATCACATGGAGCTTTTCCCATCAACCTGACCATATATTGACTTGAGTTTAATCCAAACACCCATCCACGACGTGTTAACCAAATTTAAGTGACAATCGTCCCATCTGCACACCCTGCATAACCCTCTTGTCTTTTTCCATCCATCAATTCATCTACACCTTGCCCATCGGGATGCATCAATCCCATGTCTATTGCAATATCAAAACTAGGTTTTCTCTCTACATCTACACAACAAGAAATCTCATCCACTTACTTCATTTCATTCATCCATCTCATTTCATCCATTTATCTTGGAGATTCCAATTCATTCATTCCCCCCTTCATACTTTCATCCTCAATCCTCTAGTCCTCTAATCCATTTTGAGAGCACACTCGTGTTCTTATAATTTGCATGTCCTCTCGAGGGGGCATACCACTACCTCCTCGTCATCCCACCTATGTCTGGGGCATCATGCTACTAGTCCTTATCATTTCCATCCACTATGTTGTATTCTTCTTTGATATAACATCACTTCATGGTGCTATATCAAAGAGGGTCAAAATGTAGACACCTAAAATTAATTAAATTATATATTTAATTAATTTAAGCCTTTCTACATAATTAATTTATTTAATTATTTTTATCCTTATTCTTCTTAAAATTAATTAAATCAAATTTAATTAATTTTATCACTATAGCCCTTATAATTAATTTATCAAAATTTATTATTTCCCTTTTCTTCTAAAATCATTTTATTTCTTCTAAACCTTGCTTAGTTAATTAATATCAATTAACTAAGCTAATCATGTGATCCCTACAAATCACTTTCCCTAATCCTTAGTTAGCCTAATTAATTCTTGTAGAAGCATGATTATCATTATTTGTCAATTTTAAATTCCTCCATTCATTCTCTCTCCTCATGTCACATCCTCCTAACTTTCCCACTTGCACTCTAATCACTCACTAACCCACCTAATAAATCCCCTTAATCATTTGCACATCCCTAATCACCTTGATTAGGGATGGGTCAACTTTGATCCTTTCAAGAAAATTCAAATTCTTTGAATTTCCCCATGCATCCTCTTCCCAAAGAATTTTTAATTCCTTTTCTCATATAGTATTCCCACTCATCCTCTTATTTTGGAATTTTTAATTCCTCTCCCCTTTCTCCAAGGAATTTTTAATTCCTTTTTCTCTTCCTAATGTACTTGGGAGTTCTTCCCCATGTACCTTGAGAGGTGTGGAGGCAAGAAATGCCTTTACAACATATCTCTTGAATCCCACACCTTGTCCTCTCAATCCTCTCCCACTCTTTCTTTCAATCCTATCCCTTCATTTCAAAATCAATCTTGGCCCTCCATTTTGGCCCTCTCAAATCTATAAATTGGGGTCTCCTCCCCTCATCTCCATATCCACTTTTCATCTAATCTTATGTTGTCCATTTGAGATCCAAAATCATCCATCATGCCATCATAATGCCAAAATATTCTCTCATCTAATCCATATCCATCATCATTCAAATCCAGTCCAAATCCAATCTTGTTGTGTAGTGTAGAGCAATCCACAATCCACCATCAAAGGAGAAAATAAAGTAGAGCAACAAGGGCACCTCTACTTCATCAAGTTTAATCAGAGGAAGGGAAAAAGCTAAGGTACAATGGTTTATTTGAGTATTTGAACGCATTATTTTGTGTTTTATTTGGTTTATACACTAACCATTAGGCTTTAGATTTTCCCCTCTTCAAATAATTCCATTAGGATGAAACTTATTCTTGAACACCCATTTGCATCCAACCAACTAAACTATATTGTTGTTGCCTAATTCTCGTTGACCTCCTCAGGTGTTGAGGTTGAGGTTCTTCTTCTTCTTCTTATGAAACTTAAAAGCTACTATAGTTTTCCTTATTATTAGTTCCAACATGAGTGAACTTGATCTACCTCCTTTCTCACCTCTTCTTTCTCTAGTTATATTTCAACTATTGAAGATTTCATCTCCCTAAAAACAATGCTTCTTCTCTAGGGAACCTTCTTGACCATTAGGACGCAAAGCTTGTACCCTTTCACATCAAAATCATCAGAAATGAAGATACACTTAACAACCTTGTTCTCCAACTTAGAATTTTTTCATTTGGCACATGAGAATACGCCTCACAAAAAAATACTCTAAGATGTCCCATTTAAGGATTATTTCCCAACCACACCTCCATGGGTGTCTTATCAACAACTATTTATGTAGGTTACTATATAGCATATAGTAGCTACAGATTCATCCCAAAAAAATTGTTCAAGGTTGTAGTGTCATTAAATTGTGACCCCTACAATATTTTACCACATTAGGGTCTTCACATTGGTAAATTGAATTCCCAAGCGTGATCGGAGAACCGAGACTTGCTCAAACCCCTAAAAAACTGCACTTTTTTTGCCCCTCGTACTACTTGAACCTGCTTCCTGTCCTAAGATAAGGGTAGGATAGAGGCATGGGGCCCCTATCCCCCCTAGGATAGGGGCATGGCACCCCTATCCCTGCCCTATTTTGGGGCACCCTTTGTCTCATCTTTGCATTGGTCTTTGCATTTTAAGCGGGAAAACTTCCCCTATATCGACCTATGACAAAAAAGTAGTCAATTAACCTTAATTAATGAATATATAATTTGCATTTACCTTCCCATTTTCATAAGTTGAAAAGATTTCATCAATCACAAGTTGAAGAAATCAAGCATTCAAGAGCATTGAAGCATTCAAGCATCAAGCATTCTCAAGTCTCCCTTCAAGGCTAGGTGTTGCATTCAAGTCAAGGATTCAACCATTGAAGAGGAGATCCATTTCAACATTCAATTCTATCTACAACCTCCCTTGAGGTGATTTACAATTCAGTATTTACTTGCAAGTACTTTCTTTCATCATTTGGTTAATTACAAACTGGGGTTTGACTTGAAGGCAAACCCCCAATCCCAACCCCTTTTCCTCTCTTTTATGTGTGTAGGTTGTAGGTGCACAACTGTATTTGCAGATTTGGACTCCATTCATAGAGGAGGAAAAACCCTTTTCGTTTCGTGGATTTTTTCAAGGACTGTGTGCACTTTCAGCACGGTCCCGACAACTTTTCCTCAAATTCATAGGGCAGCTTCGTTTCGACATATTATAGCCAGATCTAGGCACACAACTTTATCTCATGCTTCTATTTCAATTTATAATTAGTCGTTTGCTACTTTTACAGTTAGTCTCACAACACATAATTCAACCATTACTCATTCGAAAATAGGGGTTAGCTTGTCATCTTCACACTATTATCAATTCATTTAGTATTCAATCTCTTTCCTAAGAGATTGGATCTAGTGAATCCCTCCCCCTCTTTTAAATGTAATGTGGATAAAGTGTTTGAAGGGAAATCTATAGTGAAACTTTCATCTCTCCTCAGAGGGAAGAAAAGCTTTCCTCTTGATCTCTCCATCATTCACTTTTCACCCCATTACAAGGGCTAGCACTAGTAAGCCTACTCCTATCCCTCTCTACAATTCCATTCTCCTAAGAATGGGTGTATGCACTTTTTATATGCCTCTCAATCCCATATTCCATATAGATCTTTGTTGAATTTTACCAAAAATCTCAACCGCATTGTAACTCCTCAAACACATAATGTTTCTACTAGTCTACTTATGAACAAGAAAATTAAATTCCTTAAAATGACTAAAGACCTTAACTTATGCGAAAATAAATAAATTTTATTCTATTATAATCATCAATAAATCAAATAAAGTACATAGATCTAGAAATTGAAGGAACATTTACTGGGCCAAAAATATTTGAATGTACTAGATCCAACAACCTAGAAGACTTGTGAGAACTCAAATAGCATTGAATGTGATTTTGTTTACTATACATGTAATATTCACAAAAGTTGTACTCAATATTACAATCATTAAGGCCCTCAGTAAGGCATTTATTTTTTAGGGTTCTAAGATCCTTCTCACCAATGTGACCGAATTGCTGGTGCCATAACATTGTCTTCTCTTCTACAAGTTTTATCTTCAAAGGACTGTTGCCCTTAGGTTCTTAGAATGCATGACCATCAAATGTTAAAGAAACAAACTTATTCACAAATAAATATGAGGGTGAGGATGAAGAATCCAAATCTCTTTTATTTGGCTTTGTAGAAAAGCTATTGTATTAAACTATGAATGCATCTAGCTTATACAAGGTTCCAATCCCAACACCCTTAACAAACACCATAACTCCTATAGTCATCTTACACCCTCCTTTCAAAAAAATAATCTACACACCCACATTGTTCAATTTACTTACAAAAAGTAGGTTTTGTGCCAAGCCAGGGATATGGAAAACACCATTGATCCCCCTCACTCTAGGGAATCTAGTCCTAACTCTTCCATTGCCAATAATATTTAGATGAGATTCATCATCGAGAGACACCTTCTCAACATAATATTTTTCATATTTGGTAAACCAACTCCCCTATGATGTCATGTTAAAAGATTCACTTGACTCTATTAACCACATATCTTTTGATTCAAGCATCTCCAATGATTCACTATCATCTTGAGAGGATATATATAAATATAAGTCAAAGAAGTCCTTTTTACCTTTCTTTTTCTTCTCATCCTTGCATTCTTTACAAAAATTACCAATTTTTCATAGTTCCAACATTTCACCTTGGAATTTCTAGGAGACTTAGATCTCCCCAAGGATTTAAATTTAGACTTATTTTTATTCTTCTTGTCTTTATCTTTCGATCTACCATGAACAACAAGGGCCTCCTTAATCAATTCATAAGTTTTTCTTCACACCTCTTCAGATAGTAATGATGCAACCACCTCATCCATCTTGAACTTGGTGTTGGTACCCCTGATAGCCATTACAAGGTGGTCCCAAAAGTCTAAAAATAAACATAACAAAATAATGCAATGATCCTCCTCCTCTATCTTATCACCAACATAACCCAATTATGCAACTATCATGTGATCAACTATGAATATTCCATCTTTCATGTTTATAGAATAGATTTTTTTTCTCAAGAATAACTTGTTACTAGGGATTTAGCTTAATAAACATATTCAAACTTCTTCTAAATATATTTTTCAATCCATCATATCCCAATCATCCTAGGCCATGTTAGTTGGTTTTGGTCTATATATAATAGCCCATAGATCTCAATCTACAAGCATATCTTCTATTTTCAACTTCCACAATTCAATGTTGTTGCCATTAAACTTATCCATCTCAAATTTTATCCATCTCAAATCTACTAGATGTGATTTCCATCTTCTTGTTGCAACAAGATTTTTAAAACCCTCTACAAAAAATCCCACTCTAATTGGGAACAATACAAAAAAATTGCTATTGAACAACATAACCAAATTTGGCCAGGCTCTAGAATACCAACTAAAAAGAAACAAAGGTACAAAAAAATTCCAAAATCTAATCTAATGGGGGAGATGTTACAAATTATTCATATAAATCTTTAACGAGTTACACTACAAAGAAAACACACACAAAAACAAAGATTAAACATCCAATACCATAAAACAATGAACAACAGATGTACTTGGGGAAAACTCGTTTGGGTGAAAAAATCCACACCCAAAGTACAACTCTTTATATTCCAATATTGATAAGGTTACAATATAATAACAGTCAATCTCTTCAACACGAGTGTGGCTGTCAATCTCTAATAATCTGAACTAATTTCAGTAGCATCATAGTACCTATAAAAAAAATCACATACATAATAATGAAGGGCACACAATATATTAAGAGGGATGGGGTGAATCAATATATCACAATTCTTAACTCAATTAAACATTAATTACCAAATGTTACTTCTCCAGTTATATATCATAAACATCAATTCAACAATCCAATCTTCTTAATGATGCAACAATTAAACAATGTAAAAGAAACACATACACATAATAAACACTAGATATATGTGAAAACCCAAGATGGAAAAAGCCACTGTGAAAATAGTTGTTTGGATCTACAATTCTTGTTTGGACATGGAACTTGAAAATGGTGGCATGTAAAGCATTGTTTGGTCTTATTGTGCTAGAGAGAGAAGTTGAGTATCCTTTAACATTGTGCCTTAGTCAAGCCCCTTAATCAATTCAACACTTTGAAACAAGTTTAAGGACATGCCAAGTAGAACTCCAAATATCATATATAATGTCCTTATGATTGTAGATGCTAATGCAATTCTCTAAATAGAGCTCTCTCTTGTTGATGGATCTAAATTATCTAGGAATTTTTGATTTTATACAATACCATAGCATGAAAATGTAAATGTTTTGTGCTTGAGTCTATGAAAAATTAATTGGAGGCAAGTTGCCATGGTCTTATGTTTAGTTTTGAATTTGCAAAAAAGAGGTTCATGACTACATATGCAATCTTGAACCAAAAATAGGGTCATAGCTAAAAGATTGAATCAAGATTGAAAATAACATGTTTGAGGGCTGGGTTCAACATAGTTGGGAATAAGGACCCAAAATCATGTAAGGTACATGTTGTGTACCAACTCTTGCATAGAAATATTGTCACAACACTCTTCTTTAAAACATTGATTTTTTTTAAATTAAATTTGAGCAAGATTTAAAATAATTATCAAAGATAGAGATAGATTAATGAAGTAATAGATTAATAAAATAATAATAACCATGTGTAAATTAAATAAATAAATTTAAATATTTAAAAATATGTATAATATATTAAGGTACTATGTCAACTTTTATAATTAAAATATATGTAAAGTTAGTTATTAAATTTAAAAAATAAAATGAAATAAGAATTAAAGGAATAATTTAAAATTCTCTTAAAGCAATTTATGATGAAAATACTATTTAAGTTTTAATATTAATTTAATTTTGCATATGTTCTTGAAGGACATGGAGAAGGGCAGGACACATGGCATTTAGTTGAAGAGAATTTCATCATTTATATTAGTGTAAAAAGAATTTATGAGAGTGTAGGAAGAAAAGGTGAAAAAATAAATGCAAACACTAATCTAGTGGGGGAGATGTTGCAAATTTTTCATGCAAACATTTTAACTAGTTATACTATAAATAAAACACACATTAAAATAAAGATTAAACATGTCATAGCATAAAAAAATGGACATCGAATGTGTGTGGGAAAAAAACTTTCAAGTGAAAAAACCCACACTCCAAACCACAACCTTTGTATTCTAATAAACTAATAAGGTTACAATACAGTAGTAGAATCAAGCTCTTCAATAGGAGTCTAATAATCAATATTTGATATTCTAGATTAATTTTGGTAGCAGATCAAGTACCTATAGAAAAATTCATATATATAATACTATTCAAGACATCCAATAAATAGAGAATAGAAGTGTGGAGGTAGCTTCCAAAGGAAGCTACAAGAGATGAGCATCCATAACCATTTGGTACATTTTCCAACCACCTACAAGCATGCAAATGACACTTGTAAAATATTATTTGACTCCTCATAAATACCTCCAAACTTGGGTGCCTCATTTTTTCTATAAATAGGTATAATAGATGCTCTAGAGTATGCCTATGACAAGAGGATGGTGTTGGATATTGTTGCTACTAGCATATGCTGTTGTCTTTGATGTCATCATATTCCTATATTCTTATGTTTTGGTGATTGCAGAGAGTTGATCTAGCTAGTTTATCTATTTGATATGTTGAATCAACTAGAGATACTTGATTCGGTGTTTGTTTCATGATGCTATGTGGTGATTTGATCAAGTTATGCATTCAGGTATGAAGATTGGTTTTTCAGTTTTTAGTGTTGCAGTTGTTTGGTATTTGATCCATTGTGCTCCAGAATAATTATATCTTGAGTTGTAGATTTGGGAGAGTGTTTGGGATATTCATGTGTATCATCAATTTAGATGGTTCGTGATTTGGTTCTCCACAAGTTATCTTTCTAGTCCAAGTTTTTGTTGTTTGAGTGTTAGCATGTTGATCGATGAATATTTGATTAAGTGGTGTTGGTGCAGCTATTGTAGATGGTTCTAACGTGCTTGTTGATGTTTCCTAATCTTGTCCTATTTTTTTTTATATTCCACATTGATCATTGTGTGCATTATTGAGGGTCTTATGGGTCCAATGATGTTCTTCGTGTTATGCGATATTTTCAATGGTGTAGCGTGTTTTAGATGACCTTGGCAAGATTTCTAGTGGTACATTGCATGTTTGAGGATTTGATTTGGGTCTATGCTATGTCAGCAATGACATTTTATTGGTTCGATGGTTGATCTATGTATTGTGTGATGCAATTTTGGAATTAGGTCTTAAGGGTTGAGCTAACCTTGTAGTCAAGGTTGACTATCTATATAAATAAGTGTAATATTCATGTAATTTGGTGATGGGTATTTGTCTGCATTATTAGAGAGTGGTGTATGTGTGAACAAACAAATTCATCTTTCAGTGTGAAGTGTAGAGTAGAGTTTGTTGCAGGGAAGACAAATTTGATTAGCCAGAACTGTCATCAAGCATGAGGAGATGTTATTCTTTCAATTCATGTAATCCAAATTGTTGTCTGAAGCTTTGTAAGGTAGTGAGCCTTTCCTAGGGTTGTAGCCTTTTAGGGGTATCTTCTTATTTTGAGTAGTGTCAACCAATGCATGTGCATTACCTATTGTAATATTTTCACATACTATTGCAGAGTATCATCTTATTATGGGTAGGTTCCCACCATGGTTTTTCCCTTGATCGGGTTTTCCACATCAAAATCTTGGTGTTATGTGTGTTGATGTTATGTGTGTTGATGTTATGTGTGTTTATCTTTGTTCTTTCTGAAATTGATCAGATATAAAGTTGTGCTTAAATTGTTACATTCGATGAAAACTGATTTACCCCCCCTCTCAGTTTTCCTTCATTGTTGTTGCCAACAATTGGTATCAGAGATAGATCCTCTAGAAGAAGATTGACCGCTTAAGGAGATCCCCGATTACAACCTATGTTCTTAAGGAAGAGAATCTGAGATTTGATGGAAGAAATTACACTGTATGGAAGGACTAGATGGAGTGTCATTTGAAGTGTCTTGGAGATGATTATTGGAAGATTACAAAGAATGCATATAATAATCCTCAGAAAGGTCCCATTATTGCAAATGAGATCAAGGATGCTAAACATAACATAAGAGCTAAAGAATAATTGTTGAGTGCCCTGACAGATTCAAAGATGACTAATGTGATGGGATTGTAGACTACACAAGAGATCTGGAAAAATTTAGAGACCTTGTATGAAGGATATAAACATGTCAAAGTTGCTAAACTACAAATTTTTAAAGGAAAGTATGAGATGTTGAAGATGGGAGAAGATGATAACATATCATCCTTTAAATGGCTAAGTGAATGAACTTTTCATGAACATCATATGTGCTGGTGGAACTCTTGAAGAAGATGAGATTATTGCTAAAGTGTTGAGATCCTTGCCTCCTTACAAATCTAATTTTGTTGCTATTGATGAGATCTAAATAGTGACCACTGTGACAAGAGACATGTTGGTTGGTAAACTTGTTGCTTTTGAGTTGAGTAAATTTGGAGAATCACATGGTAAATCTAAGCCTACATTCAAAGCCTATGTATTTGGGAAGGAGAAGTATGATCTGGGAGAAATTTCATCTACGGTTTCCAGATATAAAGAGAAATGAGAGAGATGGAAGAATATGAAATAGAGTTGGAAGAGCTTGAAGCACTTATTGCTCAGAGATTGCCTAAGGGAGCCAGAAAGTATGATGGGAAGTTACCATTGAAATATTTTTCTTGTAATAAGATAGGACATTTTGGTTCTAGGTGTTTTGAAAGAATGTCAATGTATGATAAGCATGATAAATTTGATTGTTGGTATTTTGGATATGATGATATCATTTTTTCATTGATGTCAACACTTGTCAACCTTATCAGTACTTCGAGATCTTTGGTTATGTTCACCGACAAGTCAATGACTTATGCACAGTCACTGGTATTTGGTTCACCAGCAGGTTATATTGTTCACCGACACTTGAAATGACTTGGAGACTACTTGGTTATGTCAAAGACATTATTTGATCACTTGGTTTTGGCGATTTGGTTATTGGTCTATTCGGGTTTGCATATTTGCCATTACTGGCAAATAGGTCTAGGATATACATCGGTAGGCATATCTATTCCAGATCAGCATGACACGATATGGAGATGATTTATTATTATTGTAAATGCATTGAACCGACATGATGCATCACTTATTGATTCATTTGTAATTGATCTTATTGTAATATCTTTTAGTGAGCTGACCTATTCAATTGGTCTTAGGTTATGGTATAAATGTAAAATCTCATTTGTAAGATTGATATGCAATTAGAAAAATAATTGTAATAGGGTATATGCGAAAATAAGCATAACTATACACATAGACATCATTTGAAGGTTGAAGGAAGGTTTTTGTGAAGGCAACCAGAACTAAACCGGTACTGAATCCAACATATGAAGATGCTATTTTAAGCAGTACATTATCATTAGATTTAACCATCTAATTGTAGTTAGTGTGACTCTCATTTTATGATTGAGCAATGAGCTCTAGGTAGCTGGCCTTTCTGCATGTGCAGAATCCATATTGTACACACATACTATTTGCAGTAGTATCATTTGATTGTGGGTAAGGCTTCCCACTATAGTTTTTCCCCTTACAGGTTTTCCATGTACAAATATTTGTGTTATGTGCTATGGATGTTAATGTCTTTCTATTTCATGCATTAATTTTTACTGATACTCCAATTAACTGATAAAACTGTCTACTGACATAAAGTTTGGTTTACCAACATTAAGCATTAAGTTTTGGTTAAGTTAATTTTGGTTGAATTTATTGGATAACTGATTCACCCCCCCCCCCCCTCTCTGTTGTCTCTAGGACCTAACAATTTGTATCAGAGCTTAGTCCCCTTTTTGCAGAAGTTTAACAGCTTGAGGAGATCCAATGTCTTCTAACTACTTTAGGAAGGACAATCTGAAACTTGATGGAGCTAACTATGGCATATGGAAGATTAGGATGGAGATACATTTGAATTGCATTAGAAAGGACATATGGGATGTTACAAAGAATGGCTATACTTCTCCTACTCAAGGTCAACCTAATCCACCTAACTTGGCTAAAGATGAGGAAAATGATTGCAAAGCAAGAGAAGCACTTTTGAGCGCATTATTAGATCAACAAGTCATGGGATTGTCAGATAGATCTACTGCTAAAGCTATTTGGGACAAACTAGAAACATTGAATGAAAGAGAATCCATAGTCAAAATTGCAAAACTTGAATGCTTCTAGGTCAAGTATGAAAATCTGAAAATGGAAGAAGATGAAAGAATTTCTGCTTTTACGGAAAGAGTAAATGAAATTGTTTTGGGTATACAATGTTGTGGAGGAACCTTAAGTGAAGATGAGATTGTTTCTAAATTTTTAAGAGCTTTTCCACTACAATATAAAATGAAACTTAATTCTATAAATGAATTAAGAACAATGCCTAATGCATCAGTATCTAGAGACACCTTGGTTGGAAAAAATTCATCTTTTGAACTTGAGGAATTTGGTCCTATTACTACTATTAAGATAGATCTAGCTTTCAAAGCATCATCATCATCTGCAACATCATCATCATCATCATCATCTGAGAAATCTGATTGGAAAGCCTTTTATGCAAGAGAACTTGAAGAAAGTAGGAGAGAAAATGAAGAACTTGAAGCACCATTTGCAAGAAAAATGCCTAAAGGTCCAATTGGAAGTAAGTATGAAGGTAAAGCACCCTTTAAATGTTTTAACTGTAATAAGATTGGTCATATGGCTTCTAGATGTCTTGATAGACATGCAAGATAAATAGAAGAAGCTAAAAGAACATATAAGCCTAACCCTGATTATCAGAAATACAAGTTTAAGATGAATAGAGATAAATCTTGTTATTATGCTAACGAAGGATTCATTGATGATTCTGATGAGGATCCGACAAACAATGGATGGGCTTTTGTTGCTATAACAAAAGATCAACCAACACCCACTATTCAACTGGTAGAGCAGGCCCTGACAGCTAAAGTTGAAGATAAGGGTGAATGGATTATTGATTCAGGATGTTCACATCACATGACTGGTGATAAGAGTAAATTCTTAACCTTTCAGGAATACAATGGAGGTCTAGTAAGATTTGGAGATGATAAAGCTTGTTTGATCAAAGGAAAAGGCACTATATCTTTTGATGATAAGCACAATACTGATAATGTTTACTATGTTGAAGGTTTGAAGCATAATATTTTGAGTGTTGGTCAATTAGTTGAAAAAGGATTTTAGTTACAATTCAAGAATGGTAAATGCAAAATCTTAAACAAAACTAGTTTGGAAATTGCAACCAGTAATCAGACTAGAGGAAATATCTTTCATTTGAACAACAATGAGAAAGCATGTTTGATTGCTCATATTGATGAAAGTTGGTTATGTCATAAAAGACTTTGTCATGTAAATTTTGATTGCATTGTGAAATTCAGTACAACTAAGGAAGTAAGAGATTTACCTAAGATAGTTAAACCTCACAATCTGGTATGTAAGGAATGTCAATTTGGAAAACAAGTTAGAGAAACTTTCAAGAGTATTCCAAATAAATCTAACAATGTTCTTGATTTAATTCATACTGATTTATGTGGTCCAAAAAGAACTAAAAGTATACAAGGAGATAGGTATTTTATGCTAATCATTGATGACTATTCTAGAATGTGTTGGGTTACTTTTCTCAGGGAAAAATCTAAAGCATTTGGGAAATTCAAACTATTCATGGTGATGGTAGAAAATGAAACTGGCAAGAAAATCAAATGTTTGAGATCAGATCAAGGAGGTGAATTCACATCTAAGGAATTTAATACATTCTATGAAGTAAATGGGATCAGAAGATAGTTATCAGCACCTCAAACACCCCAACAGGGCAGAGTTGTTCAAAGGAAAAATAGAACTATCTTGGATACAGCCAGAAGTATGATATCAGAAGAAAATCTACCTCATATATACTAGAGAGAAGCTGTCAATACAACAATCTATACATTTAACAGAGTTCACATCAAAGGTGAAACCGGTAAGACCCCTCGTGAACTATGGTTTGGTAATACTCCTACTCTTAAATATTTCATAATATTTGGAAGTAAATGCTATATTAGAAGAGATGAGTATATTGGCAAAGTTGATTCTAGAAGTGATGAAGGAATATTTCTTGGTTATTCATCTAAGAGAAAGGCATATAGATGTTTTAACAAGAGATTGCAGAAAATTGTTGAGAGTGCAAATGTGAAGATTGATGAACAGTTTAGAGGAAATTCAAGGTACATGGACTTTGAATCGGTAATAGAGATAATCACAAATGAGCCTACTATGAATACATCAATACAAAATATTGATCCAGTTACACCGGCATCATCCAAGGATTCAATAGTCACTGAAGAACAACAACAAATAAAAACACCCCGGTATGTAAGATTGAATCTCTCTAAAGATCAGATAATTGGAAAAAAATTTCAAAGAGTTATGACTAGAGGAAGATTGGCAAATGAAGAGGTATTTCTTATTTCTCAAATTGAACCTACATCAATTAATAAGGCATGTGAAGATAAATATTGGATTAAAGCTATGGAAGATGAATTGGAACAATTGAAAGGAATAACACTTGGTCATTAGTTCCTTGACCTAAAGACAAAAATGTAATTGGAACTAAATGGATTTTTAGAAATAAACTTAATGAAGATGGTAAGGTAATCAGAAACAAAGAAAGATTAGTGTGTAAGGGATATTCACATAAAGAAGGAATTGATTACAATGAAACCTTTGCACCGGTAGCCAGAATTGAGGCAGTCAGACTTTTATTGGCTTTTGCAGCACACAAGAACTATAAAGTATATCAAATGGATGTTAAATGTGCATTTTGAATGGAGATCTTGAAGAAGTTTATATTAAACAACCTGATGGATTTTCTTTGATAGATAACAAAGACATGGTTTGCAAGTTGAGGAAAGCTTTATATGGACTAAAATAAGCTCCTAGAGCTTGGTATGCTAGATTGGACAAATATCTTTTGAAGCTTGGATACACTAAAGGTAATGCTGACAACAATCTGTACTACGTAGTGACTAATGATGACATCTTGGTTATTGAAGTTTTTGTTGATAATAGGATCTTTGGAGGAGAAGATGGATTGTGTAAAGACTTTTCTAACAAAATGCAACAAGAATTTGAAATGTCTATGATTGGGAGATAAAATTATTTTTAGGATTGTAGATTTCACGGACTGATAAAGGTATATTCCTATGTCAATCCAAATACTTGAAGGAATTACTAAAGAAATTTGGCATGGAAAACTCTAAACCGATAAGCACACCTATGACTACAATTGATAAATTATCTTTGAAGGATGAATCAACACTTGTTAATTTGACTAGATACAAGTCCATGATAGGAGGTGTCTATGGTGAAAATGGATAACAATAATAACAATATTGAAAGGCTAAATGAATCCAACCACAAAACCCTAGCCTAACAATCAACAAAGATCCACCATAACATATGAAGATTACCTAAGACAATGCAAATCAAACGAAATCACAAAGATTATACCATCACATGTCCAATAGGGTTTTGATCTCCATTCTTCCTATCTCCATTGATCTTGCTTGATATATTTGCTCTTAGATTTTTATATGCACAAGAGCTCAACAAAGAATGGGATGTGGTTGCAAGTAGGATCGTAGTGTAGCCAAGTCTTCAAGATTAGTCATTAGGGTTTGATAATGAAGGAAGCATCTCCTTAAATAGAAGACACAATATGAAATGGAAGGATAAGATTGAGAGGTGTAAAAAGGAGGTCGGCTAGGATTAGAGGGTAGGTAAAAGAAATACCAAAATAATGAAAGAGTTAGGTAGTGTAGGAATTAAGAGATGAATGACATGTGTCATGTGTAGAAAAAGCTAATGAATTAATTAAATAAATAAAGATTTATTTAATTAATAGAAGAAATGAGATCAATTAAATAAAAATATATTTATTTAATTTAGGAAAAGGATAATTTAAATAAATAAATGTATTTATTTAAATGAGAATAAGGCTAGAAGAGGATAAATGAATTAATTAAATAAATAAAGATTTATTTAATTAATAGAAGAATTAGGCTTAGATAATTAAATAAATAAAATATTTATTTAATTAGACATGACAATTTTGGGTGTCTACATTTTGCCCCTCTTTGAGACAATGCGGCTTGTCGCGTTGTTTCAAAGAAGATAAGATGAACTGATACAGAGTTGCCCCAGAATGGGAATAATATGCCCCCTCGAGAGATTGGATGAAAATGTCTGAAAAAATTGCAGACAATCTCTTGATAAGAAAGACGAGATAGAATGGACTGACTGGATAAAGTGACAAAGTCACGGGATGAAGAAGACTGACTCGGGAAATGAAGGCCAGGGCTAGGGTAGGCTATAAGATAGACCACAGGCAAAAGACATCCTCATTGTCATCTACACCTTCACGAGACCACAGTGCAGAGCGAGAAAAGAGTAGCAACAGTCAGCAGCTATGGCTTTCGTGCATAGATTCGACCGTGTTTGCCGATTTCAGAGACCAGCAAAGGCAGGAGAGCCGGTAAGTACCACCAAACCTCCTCATACTTTGACGCTTTCAATTTTTGTCATTAATGCATGTTAGGTAGCAATAAATGCGCTTAGGAATAGGACACAAAAAAGTGCAAAAACGTGAAATCGCGTCTGCGTCGGTGCTAGGCGCGTCTGTGTCCGCCAGGCACGTCTGTGTCGGTTCCAGGCGCGTATGCGTCTAAAACCGCGTTTGTGCTGTATGCGGGCGCGTCTACGTCCTGAAGGGGCGTTTGTGTTCCAAAGTCGCGTTTGTGAGTAATTTAGGCCCGTTTATGTCAAAAAGGCACGTCTGTGTTGTGTAGGTGCGCTTGTGCAGTCTATAGGCGCATTTGTGAGGTATAAATGCGTTTATGTCAAAAAATGCAAGGTTTTGATCTTCTAGGTCAAATCGGCAGTTCTGTGATGAACATACGCTGTCGATTGGATAAGTTGCTGAGAGGATACACTCAAGCAAGTCCTTTAGGAAGACTAGGATAGATCAAGGCACTTTGTGATGAACAAGGAGTACCAAGATAGAGTACTTTGTGATGAACAGGGAGTACCCAAAGTATGAGCAGCACTTTGTGATGAACAGGGAATGTCACACACGTAGTACTTTGTGATGAACAGGGAGCACTACTAGGATAGATAGCAACACTTTGTGATGAACAGTGAGTGTCACTAGGATAGATAACCATATGCATTTAGATAGCAAGTAGAATTTTGTGATGAACAGTGAATGCCACAATGACTGACATGATTGATTTGTTTGACTGCAGGAGTATTTGCCTATGCTAGAGTCACGGGAGAGATTCCCATCGACACAGAGATTGCGACCGGAGTTGTCATTTCAGGATAGAGCTGCTATCGAGGAGATGGGCCTTAGACATGTATTATATGTGCCTGAGTTTCGGGCAAACATGGGTTTGTTGACTGCGCTGGCCGAGAGGTGGCACTCAGAGACTTGTACGTTTCATCTACCGATGGGGGAGATGACAGTGACGCTTGAGGATGTCTATAGGATATTGAGGATACCGATCGATGGAGAGCTGATTCCATACAATCGATATGGAGATAGGGAGGCTTTGAGACGGGTGTTCCAGGATCCCGGGCTAGAGATGAGAGCAGGACACGTGGCATGGGATACCATGACTGCGACAGGGTTAGCTTTACCAGCTGTGATCGGAGGAGCCATCAATGGGTTCCTATGTCCGGACAGGGCGACACGGGGGTCAGCAGTGGGCTAGGGAGGAGCACTGGAGATATTGGTGACTCAGCACACTAGATATGCATGGGGTCCATGTGTTTTGGCACACCTGTATTATGAGCTTCACCAGTTCATCTACCATGGATCAGTGGGATTGGGCTGTGGAGTGACACTTCTGCAGGTTTGGGCATATGAGCATCTTCCTATCACACGACCGATACATTTCAGAGGCAGGGGTCATGGACGGAGTTTTGTGCATTTATATGATATGATCACTTCACAGCCTCGGATTGGCAGGTTAGAGCACTAGAGGCGAGTGATAGATGACATTGACGTCGTCATCTGGAGGCCGTATCTGGGGTGTGAGGAGTGGGAGGATGACGCAGTGGAGCTGCCTTATACTTTCAGGAGTAGATATCTGATTGGGCGGATGCCTTACATATTGGAGAGGCAGCTGGTGGACAGGGTATGCAGACAGTATGGCAGGATCCAGAGGATGCCACGAGGCTCGGGTATGTATGCCCACACAGTGAGGGATCAGGCGCAGTTCGGGCCATTATTGTCATATGATCAGGCTGTCACACAGCTGGCAGAGATGATGCCTCTACCCTAGGATATGTGGCCAGAGATTGAGGACGCAGGTATGGATGCAGAGTATACAGCTTACTGGGCAGAGCATCCATTCCCTCGACTGATAGATCCAGGGGAGCTACTAGAGGGAGATGCAGGAGGAGATGATGATGATGACGGTGGGGGTGATGGAGGCAGAGGCCGACGAAGATGGAGGGGAGTAGTTGGGGAGAGGAGGGTGGCACCTTGGAGGGAGGGTGGATAGGAGAGACAGGCCCAGGTGGTGAGGGGTCGCGGTGGATTGCCCCTGCAGGTACCAGCAGCACAGGGACAGAGACAGGGACAGGTGCAGGGACAGGTGCTAGTATAGAGATAGGTACAGGTACCCAGGCATACACAGAGACAGGTACCTGTTCAGGCACCGATATAGGTATAGGGGCAGGTACAGGGGCAGGCACCCGCAGAGGGAGAGCCATAGGCAGAGGCAGAGGGTGGGGATCCAGAGGAGGATGAGCTGCTAGAGCTGAGGGAGATCTGCTAGGGCCAGGCAAACGAGATCCAAGAGTTGGAGAGGGAGAGAGATCAGCTCAGGACGAGGCTCAAAGATACTAAGCGGGAGAGAGATCAGGCTATCCAGCGCTATACAAAGGCTGAGACAGCGCTGAGGGCAGGGAGGCAGGCAGCGGAGGACGCAGGAGCAGGCTACGCATATGTCCTGCGAGCCGGAGAGGAGATCGCCTACTGGAGGGACCTGTATTATGGTGCTGTGCCAGCAGATCAGCAGGCGAGGATCTTCCATAGACCATTGCGTACAGCGACAGCTACGGGAGGGAGCCGGAGGAGACAGGCATCGAGTGGTGGGGTCATGGGTCCACCACCACCACCAGACAGACAGGGTGATCCTGGAGCGGGTCCTTCTAGAGCTCAGACTCTGTCGAGGCCAGGCGGCTCCGAGGGAGGGAGTTCATCATAGCCATAGAGGGCTCCCTTGTATCAGTATTTGTACCATTTTTGTATTGTAGACACCTGCGGGTGATTTTGTAGCCATATGATTCTTTTGATATCATTGTATCATGACACATTTGATTATATATGAGAGATGATTCATTTTTGCGGTAGCTATATGCATGTGTACCTATGTGATGAGATGTTCTTATGTGATGCTTATGATATAGATGCAAATATATACATAATGCAATGTAATATTTTTGTTCTTTTATGCTGTATATGTGATGCATGATGCAAATGTGAATGTATGTAATGCAAATGAATATGAGAATGCAAATGTAAATTATGCTAACAAGTGTTGCGTGCAGGATTTGATGCAGTTGTGATATCTATATGTATGTATGATATGCTTATATGCGGTAATGCAGGTGTAACTACATGAAATGCAAATGTTTTTGGTGTGTCATTATACTCAGTCATGTGATAGCAGGCTACGCGGACTCCAGAAGGACGATGGAAGTCAATCAAGAAAGGGGGATGAAAGACAGAAGATATGAAAGTGAAAGAGCTTCTTGTGCGTTATCATCATTGAGCTTTATTATGGCAAAATAGGTTATGACAATCGAGGCATATGTTCGACCCAGAAAGTCATTGTACCCGTTTGCATGGAGATAAGACAGTCACAAACAAGGAATGCCCCAGTTCATACTAGACCCACAGTGTCCTCATATCCTTGGACAAGTCATAGCATTACTAAGAGACAATCCACAGATAGCAAATGCAAATAGGTGACGATACCCCATCCTCGCCTTTCTAGTCAAAGACATCCTGGAGATAGAATCTCTAGTCAGAGACATCCTGGAAAAGCTAAAAGACATGTCACCAAAAGATGAAATCAAAAGAAAACCAAGACTCGACACCAACATCCACTGTAGTCCTCAAGTTTAGTGTCTCTTGTCACTTGTATAAGTCGAATTTGATTGTGGTCACAATGTGTACTTTCACACAAAGGATAGATAGCACTGAACCATAATGTTGTCTGAGTCTGTTGAAAGATTTGATTTGTTGAAGCCCATTGTTGCTGCTGTGTCTCATCTGAAACTGACTGAATCCATGAAACTGATACTTTATTGCGGAGAAGATGAAACTTTATCACGGATCTGTGATGCAAATGTTGCTTTATTGCGGATTGTGTGCGAATAGACTAAAGAAAGCTGGAAGAAACTGTACTCCTCGAAACATGTGATGTTCTCAGTTCCACACCCATCACTAGACGTAGGATTTGTCGTAGCCACAGATAGGATCTGATTTATTTTGGATGGAAAGGGAGGTTTATTATGAATGGCTAACCAATCTTGGGTAGATCAATAACAAGCCATGATGGGAATGGGTAAGTTTATTGTGAGTGAATAGGTTATGAGTGTGTGCAAAGTGAAGGATGAAAGTGAATCCTGAAGGAGGGAGGAGCAATGTTTCTATGCATGGCGCTGGTGACCCAGTTTTCACCATGGTACTTGCCCAGGGCGCCACTGAAGTGGTTTTCACCGTTGGACAAAATTATTTCTCTTTACTTCTTTTTTTTTTTTTTGTGTCACAAGGCGCCTGTTTGCCAGGTTTTCACCAAGTAACAATTTTTTTTTGTTTTTATAATTTTTTTTGTATTTTTGAATTTTTTGATTTTTTTGTATTTTTGAATTAAGATATTCCAAAGAGCTATGTGTAGAACCTGCGAAGGTGCATGCTATTGATAGGATCCTCCAAAGGTTCACCTTCTGTAGTTGAGAGCTGATATGCCCCAGATCCATATGCTGCTGTAATGATGTAAGGACCAAGCCAATTTGGTTTGAACTTGCCCTTCTTCTCTCTGTCTTGCTGATTCTTGGGGTTTTCTCTAAGAACCAAGTCACCTACTTCAAATGTGCGAGGCTTGACTTTATGATTGTAGATGCATTGTTCCTTGACTGAATGATGTGTAGCTTGAGTGACTGTCTTCCTTGATAAAGGAACTGAGATATAATTACTAGTGTGTGGACTACGTAGGCCCATATGCATGTCACCTGAAGAAGTTTGGGCATCCTTGATAACAAAGTCCTTTGAGGAAGCTCTATTAAAGGTCCATGATGTATCGCCAGAAGGGAAAGGATGTGCAGAAAAATTCGATGAGTGATGAAGGCTTATGATTGTGAAAAGAAGTGAAAGTAGGATAGCATGATGGAGACTTAGGATCAACAAGTATGCTTTTTGACTTAAAATTTTAGAACTTTTGCCCCCAGTTATTTTGATATTAGGGGAGATCATCTCTTGCTCTTTTTTGCTTCATAGGATTTTTATCCTTGACTTTGATTTTTGCAGAGTCCAATAGTTTTTTATTTTGATTTGGACTAAAGGACTTTTCTTTAGTTTTGACTTTTAAATTTTTCTTTTCAAAGTGTGATTTTTGATCCCCAATAAGTAAGGGCTTTTGTGATTCTTGTTGATCCAAGTCTGGAAGTGGAGTGGAAATGGAAGTAGTGGATGATATGGTAAGGCTATGTGATTTTTCAAGAGGACTGGCGATATGCTCAATAGATTCTTTGTTGGAACCACTCTTAGGACTATTGATATCAAGAGTTGCTTGCACCACTAGAGGAGATTTGCATTCATACTTAGTAGCCACAATACTAGGTGGTTCACACCCAATTCCTTGATATTGCAAATTGTTTGTAGTTTGTTCTTGTTGACTGAATACCTTAGCAGATACTAGGAGTTGATCAACATGAAAGATATACTCACCACATCCCATGTCTTTAAACTTGAATTTTTCCTTGATCTCTGCTTGTTTGGATGTAGAAGCTTTCAAGGATTCTGGATCCACATATGTCGATGAAGGAATAGCTTCTCGATTGACTGGGATTGTTATTTCTGATCGAGGTCGCAGATTGTTGCAATATATAAATGGATTTGGGTCAGCTTTGACGGTCACTTCAACTCCATTGTGCGAAAACTTGATACATCGATGATATGTAGATGGGACTGCGCTCATTTCATGAATCCAAGGACGTCCTAGCAATATGTTGTATGTGAGATCAAGATCAAGTACTTGACAAACCACATCCATTGTAACTGGCCCAACTCTGAGAGGTAAGGTGACTGTACCCTTGGATGAACGCTCTTCATTGTCATATGCCTTGATGGTGATTTTGTTTGTAGAATTCACAGCTTTATCAAAATATCCCAATTGTTTAATGGTGCTCAATGTACAAATGTTTAGACCTGCTCCTCCATCTATCAGGACTCGCTTTATTCGATGTTTGTGTATGAAGGCTTCAACATGTAAAGGTGCATTATGAGGCTGACTTACGGAGGCGTCATCGGATTCTGTGAATGTAAGGGAGTGTGGAATGGACAGGTATCCCACCATGGCTTGAAACTGGTCCACGTTCAGATCAGTAGGAACGGCGGTATCTCTCAAGATTTTGTCAAGAATAGCTTTATGAGTGGGGGATATGCGTAAGAGCTCAAGGATGGAGATGAGCGCGGGTGTCTTCCCTAACTGTTCTACAAGGTCATACTCAAGCTTGGTAGATGAAGAAGCGGTGTTTTTAGTGGAGGCACCTGGCAACGTAATTTTACCCTGACGAGTTGTAACATGACATTCAGAGGTAGGTTCGGAAGAAGATCCAACACCTTTTAGGACAATCTTGGATCGCTGAGGAGGATTCTCAGGATTTTTGTTCTTGATGGTAATAGTAGAGATATTATTGTCCATTGAGATGTGATTGATAGTTGAGTCATAGTTGTAAGGTGCTCTAGTATAGTTGGCTTGATCATCTGTAACTTTGGCTTTTCCCTTGTCATGCTTTGGGAATGGTTCCTTAAACATCTCATGTTCTTGATTGGATGAGTGTCCCTCAATCTCAATGTCACCTCTATCAATGAGATCTTGTACGATGTTCTTCAGTCGATGAAAATTTCCTGTCTTATGATCCTTACTCTTATGAAATTCACAATACTCATCATCATTCCACCAATTTGGTTTGACCTTTGGTTCATATGGAGGAAAATCTGGAACTGTGATCACTTTGTTTGCCACAAGCTTTTTGAATACTGATTCAAGTGGTTCTCCCAATGGGGTGTACTTCCTTCGTGGTTTAGAAGTTGTTTGAGTATTCACTTGATTGTTTGTAGAACTTGATCCCGAAAAGATGAACTTGGGTCTCACTGTATTAGCATCAACAACACCATCATTGACTGTATTCTTGTTTTTATTCCAAAATCTTGGCTTGTCTTTTCCTTTAAAGTCATCTTTGTTTTCCTTGAATACCTTAATGAATCCTTGTTCAATTAAGACCCTTTCTGTTGCTAAGCCCTTTTCAATAACATCCTTGAAGGTAGACAAACAAGCTTTCCTTAGATCATAGCCAATGTCCTTGTTAACGTTTTGAGTGAACATTTCTACCATTTGTTTTTGTGGGATTTCGCAAGAGCATCTGCTAGCTAGATTTCTCCATCTTTGTAAAAATGACGCAAAGGATTCTCCCTCCTTTTGTTTAGTATTGCACAAAGTAGTGACTGAGATATCCGTTTCTATATTGTAGGAGAAATGCTGAATAAATGCCTCTGCTAAGTCACCCCATGACTTAATACCAGGAGGTAATTGAGAGAACCATTCCATGGCTTGATCGCCTAAGCTCTGTGGGAACAACCTCATTAAATATGTTTCTTCTACCGCTACCTCAATGCAGGCTGTGAAAAATTGTCGTATGTGTGCCTTGGGGTCTCCTTTTCCTCTATACTTGTCAAATTTTGGCGTCACAAAGTGTGCAGGAAATGGAGGCATTGGGATGCTCTTATCAAATGGATAAGGACATATATCTCTCATAGTGTATGTTGGTTTTGGTGTACTCATGTCCTCCATTTTCTTTTGTAGATCTCTGATTTGTTGCTCCAAACTGTTCTTAGGTGGCGATCTATTTCCTGTAGCATACCCCGTGTTTGAGATACCAATTTGAGGAGGAGCTTGTTGCATGTACGGATGATACTGATCATAGACATGCTCATATGGAGGAGGTCTATATTGATGCGGCATATAGGGAGCACTTGGTATAGCTTCATGTTGAGGTACCCCATATCTATTTTGTGCATATATACCATATTCTATAGGCACGTCATGTTCTATTGTGTTGCCCCCAAATTTGACATGAGGTTTCCTTATGTCCAAGTTTTGAGCATGTCTTTGACTATCTACTTGTTTTGATTGATCCATAGCTTGAACATGTGATTGAGCATATCTATCTGAATAGGGCTTCCATAATGGTCTTCAAAGGTAGGTATCATATGTTTGAGCTTGTGTATGTGGGATTTCTGGTTTTTGAAGCAAAGCTGATGGTGATTCAGGTACCACATGCGGTCCTCTATTTCCTCCACTATTGGGTCTCCTTTGATTCATGTTGGAGTGAGTTTGTTGCGAGGGTCGGTTTTCCATAAGTTGAGACATGTCAAAGTCATGAGGTATTTTAGCTCCACTTTGTGCCATCATGTGTAAAAAGTATTGTCTATCCCTCTTCATTATCTCTTCAACCAATCTATTGAAATGAGGATTCATTATGGATTCTTCTATATCTGCTGATAGTATTGAAAAGTTGTCCACATTGTCATTGTGTGTAGCATTGTTGTTTGTCGTGTCTGCATTTTCCACATTCGGATTGTTTCTATAAACATCCATGTCTGGTAATTTAGTGTGCTTAGGATTAAAAAATAAATCATTATCATACTCATAAGAACTCATGTTTGCGGATTCTTGAGCTTCTTTAGCTATTCTCCTAGATTTTTGAAGGCGGGTTTCAACCATGAACTAGGTGTTTGACCAAGATGTGAGAGACTAGATGAAAAATGGAAAGAGTATGGAAGACCAAGAGTTGTATGGAGTGTAAATGAATCTTGAGGTGTACTTGCAATGTCCAAAGTGTAAGACCAAGTATGTAAGTAGTAGAGTAGGTGTGACTTCCAAAGAGATGATAGTTTCTCTTGATGAGGTAAGCTGACCTTGACTCTAAGTAAGACCAAATGAGACCCAAAGGTAAGAAACCTTGATGAGGGACCACTTAGCAAAGTGTAGTTGTATGTAGTATGTTGACAAAAGTATAGTGAGGACAAGCAAGTGACCTTTTGACCCAAGTTTAGACAAGTATGAATGTAAAATGAGATGTGAAGCAATGATGGACTGTATGAGACCCAAGGACAGGTTGAATGCTAGATGAAACCTGAAGAGACAACTTAGGAAGCTCAAGTATGCCGAAACTGATTTCTCTTGTTTGCTAGATTGTAAAAAATTTCAATTCTGGACACAGACGCTTCTGTATACTTCACAGACGCGATTCCCAGACACAGACGTGTCTCTGTTTGACACAGACGCTGTTAAAAACACAGACGCTATTCTGCCCTTCACAGACGCGCTTAGATGACCCAGACGCGGTTAAAATAGACACAGATGTGTTTCTGTAATATTCGTTCATTTGACTGTTTTTCGTGACAAGAGGACACAATGTTGATGAGGACTCAATGTTTGCAAGTGTTTAGACTCCAAAAGTGTGTTGTTTGATGTAAAATGTTTTGCATACACTTGAAGACACAAAAGACACAATGTTTTGTTGTTTGGTCTTGATTGTTTGAATGTTTAACATAAGACAAGCACAATTCTTATAGCTGGCCAAGACAATAGTTGTTGATCCCACATAAGGTTTTACCCCCGAGGCTACGCTATTCAGAGCGGATACTTAGATGCTTGACCTCACTGGCTCCACCCTCGGCACTCACTTCTCGGGTCAGCCAAGCATCAGTCCCCATGAAAACTCCCCATGGCGAACTTTGTATCTCTACTAAGAACCGTATGTGTGTGGGCCGCTACCAGAGGTCCGACCTCCTGCCTCAACAACTAGAAGGATTTGGGCTTCTAAAACAAAAAGGTGCTAGTAAGGGCATCCGCTCGTGTGGCCATACATGCAGCACTTTCAGCTCTGTAAATACAGAAGGCTCCCAGCCGGTAGGGGTTACGCCCTACAAATGATCAAATAAATTTGATCAAACGGGTTTATGGGGAGACATAGTGTCGGTATGAACTAATTAGCACACGTTATTCATAGTTTTCACCATAAATACATTTGATTATAGTGGTTCGGATGAGGTGGGTTTTCCTTGCTACCACTTGGGTCGTTCTCTTCTCACTAGTAGTCCTAATGACCACACGGGAAGACAGGCCCTCTAAAGATTAAACAAAAAGAGCCTATTGCTCAAGACACAAAAGATAATGATTCAATTTTAGTGCACCAATGGAAGTGTTTGCTAATCTATGAAAACAAGGTACACAACAAAATTTCAAAACCCTAGCCAAGGACCTACAACAAAATTTGTTAGTAGTTTGGGTTGTTTCAAATGATCACCCCTTCCTGCAAGCACACAAGTTAGGTAAATTTTAGAAAACCCAAAAGACTTTGTGAAAGAGGGGCCTTCAACAAAAACGTTTTTGCTTCCAAAACAAGCTGCACAAACTTAGCTAGATCTGCAAGGGTTAGTCCAAAAATAAACCAGATCTGGAACCCTAAGTGTGAAATCCGAAAACTGAATCAAAGAAAATTTTAAAATTTCGAAACAGTAAAAACACAGACGCTGCTATACCAGACACAGATGCGTCTGTATGACACAGACGCGGTTCTGTGATGCACAGACGCGGCCAAAACACACAGACACTTTTATCTGACACAGACGTGGACAGAAACCACACAGACGCGTTTCGTTAACATAGACGCCCCTTTCAGAAACCTGCAAAATAAAATTTGGCAAAAACATAGGCGCGATTCCAGATTCTGCAGATGCTTCTGAAACTCAGAAACGTGATCCGAACGCTCGCATACATGGAAATACCTAAAATGTCGTCGAAAAATGTCCAATCTGCAACTTAAAAAATGCAAAATCTGCAACAAAAAGGTTAAATACAAAGGGACAAGAGTCCCACCGAGCATGCCAAAATGTCTATGGTGAAAATGGATAACAATAATAACAATATTGAAAGGCTAAATGAATCCAACCACAAAACCCTAGCCTAACAATCAACAAAGATCCACCATAACATATGAAGATTACCTAAGACAATGCAAATCAAACGAAATCACAAAGATTATACCATCACATGTCCAATAGGGTTTTGATCTCCATTCTTCCTATCTCCATTGATCTTGCTTGATATATTTGCTCTCAGATTTTTATATGCACAAGAGCTCAACAAAGAACGGAATGTGGTTGCAAGTAGGATCATAGTGTAGCCAAGTCTTCAAGATTAGTCATTAGGGTTTGATAATGAAGGAAGCATCTCCTTAAATAGAAGACACAATATGAAATGGAAGGATAAGATTGAGAGGTGTAAAAAGGAGGTTGGCTAGGATTAGAGGGTAGGTAAAAGAAATACCAAAATAATGGAAGAGTTAGGTAGTGTAGGAATTAAGAGATGAATGACATGTGTCATGTGTAGAAAAAGCTAATGAATTAATTAAATAAATAAAGATTTATTTAATTAATAGAAGAAATGGGATAATTAAATAAAAATATTTATTTAATTTAGGAAAAAGGATAATTTAAATAAATAAATGTATTTATTTAAATGAGAAATAAGGCTAGAAGAGGATAAATGAATTAATTAAATAAATAAAAATTTATTTAATTAATAGAAGAATTAGGCTTAGATAATTAAATAAATAAAATATTTATTTAATTAGACATGACAATTTTGGGTGTCTACAGGAGGTTTACTGTATTTGACACAAACAAGACCTGATATTATGAATGCAGTATGTATTGTTTCAAGATTTCAGAGTAATCCTAAAGAAAATCATGAATCAGCAGTGAAAAGGATTTTCCGGTACCTACAAGGCACCACAAATCTTGGTTTATGGTATCCTAGAGATGAAAATTTTGATTTATGTGCATACACAGATGCTAATTGGGCAGGAAATGTGGATGTCAGAAAAAGCACCACCGACGGAGCATTTTTTCTTGGTAGTAGACTAATTTTATGGTTGAGCAAGAAACAAAGTTTTACATCACTATCAACAGTAGCAGCTACAAATTATACACAGGTATTATGGATCAAACAAATGTTGAAGGACATAAAGGTAAAATGCAAGGAACCTATAACTATTTACTGTGATAATATGGTAGCAATTGATATATCAAAGAGCCCAGTATTTCACTCAAAAACTAAACATGTTTCTATCAAATTCAATTTTCTAAAAGAGATTGTTGAAGAAAAAGAAGTGAAATTGGTTTATGTGAATACTAAAGAGAAAATTGCAGATATTTTTACAAAGCCTTTGCCTAAGGAGACTTTTGAATATCTCAGAGAGCAACTTGGAGTCCTACCCCCACTGGTAGAGACTTAGATAGTTGATTTTTGTCATCAACTGGTAGAATTAACAGAGAAATCTTTTATTCTGGCTTTGATGAGGAGAGCTACTTCTCAGGGGGAGTAGTTGGTATGTTATAATAAGTTGGTATTTTGTATTTGAATCTGGTTTTTGTATTGCTTTGGCATTTGATGTCAAAGGGGGAGAGATATTATGGAAAAATATTTTTGGGGAGAGATATCTTTTGGGAGATATTATTCCTAGGGGAGAAACATTATGTATTTTAATTTCTGGTTAATGATCTCTTTGGGAGATTGTTGGTTTTCGGTTTTTAGCATTTCTGTTTTGACACTTTGATGGTTTTTCCATCTTTTGTTGCCATCAATGCCAAAGGGGGAGATTGTTGGTATTTTGGATATGTTGATATGGCTTTGTCATTGATGTCAACACTTGTCAACCTTATCAGCACTTGGAGATCTTTGGTTATGTTCACTGGCAAGTTAGTGACTTATGCACAATCACTGGTATTTGGTTCACCGATAGGTTATATTGTTCATCGGCACTTGAAATAACTTGGAGACTACTTGGTTATGTTGAAGACATTATTTGATCACTTGGTTTTGGCGATTTGGTTATTGGTCTATTCGGGTTTGCATATTTGTTGTTACTAGCAAATAGGTCCAGGATATACACCAACATGCATATCTATTCTAGATCAACATGACATGTTATGGAGATGATTTATTATTATTATTGTGAATGCATTGAACCGACATGATGCATCACTTATTGATTCATTTGTAATTGATCGTATTGTAATATCTTTTAGTGAGCTGACCTATTTAATTGGTCTTAGGTTATGGTATAAATGTAAAATCTCATTTGTGAGATTGATATGCGATTAGAAAAAGAATTGTAATAGGGTATATGCGAAAATAAGCATAACTATACACACAAACATCATTTGAAGGTTGAAGGAAGGTTTTTGTGAAGGCAACCAAAATTAAACTGGTACTGAATCTAGCATATGAAGATGCTATTTTAAGTAGTACATTATCATTGGATTTAACCATCCAATTGTAGTCAGTGTGACTCTCATTTTATGATTGAGCAGTGAGCTCTAGGTAGCTGGCCTTTCTGCATGTGCAGAATCCATATTGTACACACATACTATCTGCAGTAGTATCATTTGATTGTGGGTAAGGCTTCCCATCGTGGTTTTGCCCCTTACAGGGTTTCCATGTACAAATATTTGTGTTATGTGTTGTGGATGTTAATGTCTTTTTGTTTCATGCATTAATCTTTACTGGCATTGCAATTAATTGATAAAACTGTCTACCTGCATAAAATTTGGTTTACCAACATTAAGCATTAAGTTTTGGACAACTGATTCACCCCCCCTCTCAGTTCTCTCCAGGACCTAACATTGATAACCATGATAGATATGAGAAGCATGATAAGTATGATAAGCCCTATAAGCCTAATCGAAAGTACAAATATTAGAAGAAATGTTATTATGTTGTTGATGAAGGTGTGACAGATGAAGAGTTTATCTTTATTGCTATCAAGGAAGATAATCTAGTACTAGTGAATTCTACAAGCTACATTGTTGAGGAGAAATATTTGGCTACTAAGATTGAAGAGAAAGATGAATGGGTAATTGACAGTGATTTTTCACATCATATGACAGGTGATAAAAGTAAATTTGTGAATATGGAGAAGTATGATGGTGGTATAGTAAGATTCAAAGATGATAAAGCTTGTGTAATTCGTGGTAGAGGTTCTATATCTCTTAATGGTAATCATAATACTAATGATGTCTTATATGTTGAAGGTTTGAAGCATAATATTTTGAGTGTTGGATAGATTTGATAAGGGTTATGATTTACAATTCAAGAATGGTAAATGCAATGTTCTGAATGCCTTTGGTATAGAGATTGAATCAGGAACTAAGACTAAAGGTAACATCTTTCATTTGAATGATGGTGATAAAAGTTGTTTGATTTCTCAGATAGATGAAAGTTGGTTGTGGCATAGAAGGATGCATCATGTTAATGTTGACTGCATGATTAAGATAAGTTCTACTCAAGTTGTTAGAGATTTGCCTAAGACTGTGAGACCTTCTAATCCGATATGTAAAGAATGTTAGTTGGGAAAGAAAACAAGAATTTCATTCAAGAGTAAGTAGTATGCATCTAATGGATTATTAGATTTTGTGCATACTGATTTGTGTGGCCCTACAGGAGTGAGAAGTGTGCATAGTGACATATATTTCATGTTGTTGATTGATGATTATTCTAGAATGGTGTGGGTTACTTTTCTAAGGGAGAAATCAAAAGCACTAGAGAAATTCAAGATATTCAAAGCTAAGGTAGAGACAGAGACAAGATGTAAGATGAAATGTATGAGATCTAAAAGAGGAGGAGAATTCATATCCAGTGAGTTTGATTCATTTTGTCAAAATCTTGGAATTGAAGGAACACAATGGACCACTGAGAGGGGGGTGAATCAGTGGTAATCTAAAGCTTTAACTTTTAGAATGATCTAGACTTTAACAACAATAGTCATGAAACTAAGAGCATGGAGATCAAACACATTTAAGCACACACACACAAGTAGAAAAATCATAACACAAGAGCATACAAGGAAAACCCATGGTGGGGAAAAACCTCAATAAGAAATGCTACTGGAGTATACTGCTCCAATCTAGCCTCATAGGTGAAACATTGATTACAAAGTTTAGGGGACCAACCCCTAAAGTTTATGGGAACCAACCCAAAGGAGAACCATCCCCTCAATTTATGGGCACCAACCCAAGAGAGCACCAACCCAAAGGAACACCAACCCAAAGGAGCACCAACCCCTAGCTCTGAGCACCAACTCAGAGATTACAATGAATGTAGATTTTAAATACAAATTATAAACCTTGTTGAAAATGAGGTTTTGCAACTCACATATGCTCTTCTCTCTCTTTGATCTCTTCTTCTATGCTCTCTTCTCTTTATCTCCTTTCTTTCTATTCTTTTATCTTTTATCTTAGCTCTTAGTTTTTCTCTTCCATGTTCTGCTTTGCACATTCTGGTTGTTGGTCTCAGCTACACACTCTCTCTCTCTCTCACTCTCTAGTCTATTCCCTCTTCTACACTTGTTGCACTCTCTGTGCTCTACCACCTTCTGTTCTTTCTCTCTGTTATGTTCTTCTCTTTTATTCCCTTCTCTTTTTTTCTGCTATGTTCTCAAGTTTACATACCCCTCAACTACATGCCTTCAACACTACTCCCCTTCAACCTTGTTGGACTTTATGTACACTATACCTCTCAGTCTTCCCATACTCTATTCTGTAGCTACTATTATTCCTCTCAGCCACACAAACACACACCAACTTTTTCTTACACCTTACGTGCACTGCACACATCTGTCTATAGGCTCAACCGCATATTCACACTGCTCTATTTATCCAAACCAACTACCTTGGTCAACTCACATTTACTTCCCTACAACAAAAATGTCTCCTATGTACCTAGTTTTCTATATTTAGCTACCACACTCTATCTCTCAGATTTGGTTTTCATCTTTTTGATCACCTTGAGCCCTGCAATCATCTGTAACTATTGGCAATTTTTTGTGCTAACCTTAGTAGGTTTTGATCATGTGGGATAAGTTCATAGAGGATAAGAAAAGTCAGAGGCAGGTCATCTTTTCCCTTATCTCATGGAGTAAAATAGATGCAACAAAGATTGTGTGGGATAAGGAATTGTCCAAAGAAAAGAAGTAAACCCTTATCCTGCGGAGTAGAACGAGGGCACAAATGATGTCGCAGGATAAGGAAGATAAAGGTTCCATCACATAATGAATTTATCGATTATGAGTCCCATGTGCCTTAATTATTGACTTAAGTGTTAGCCCCAATATCCCAATTGTGCGGGATAAGAAAATCATATGGATGTGTGAGCGGGTGTTATCTCGTGAGCATCATCATGCAGTTTCTTGACAGCGCGAGATAAGACTAAGAAGAAATGTTATCCCACAGAGAAAAAAGGAAACAAACAAAGGCTCATGAGATAAGGCCTACAAGGCAACACAGCAAAGGAAAATCTTTTCCTTATCCCATGCATCCCCGCGGGGATAAGGTAATGACCATGGGATAAGAAAACAATAGAGAAAAATGTAGCAAAGGCTTATACCATGGGGATAAAAAGAATATCTCAAAGGGGCACGAGATAAGGAAAGACAAAGGTGATAAAGGGAAAGCTTATCCCACAAGGGTAATGAAAGTGTGCTTGCAGCATGTAGGATAAGAAAACAAGGAAAGACCAAGGAAGGCTTATCCCACAGAGTAAAAATAGAGCCATAGAGATGCCGCAAGATAAAACTCAGAGCAGCTCAGTGGTCAAACACTGCCAGGGAAGCATGGACCTGGGGTGCCACGTCAAACATTTGCGGTCATTGGATCTTCATAAAGGTCCGATCTAACGACCATGTTTTAATCACAGATTGGGCTTGTTGGATGTTTATATGGAGAGACCTTGCACAAATCTCTCACATCGAAGATGGACATTTGAATTTGCAGTGGCCATTAAATTTTCAATGCTCTGCAAGAGGGTGGTTGTCGACCTGATGGTCAAGGACATTGCTATGAAGGAAGACTCTATTGGCACATTTTCAAGGGTTCCCGATGGTGTGGTTTATGTGGAAGATGTCAAGGCCTATATTCATTACACCTTGGAGGATTTAGGCATTGAGGAAATCAAGGGATTCTATCAATCTGAGATACTAGGTAGATCTAGAACAATCAAGCCGGAATATCAAATCATTGAAGACCTAGTGTTAACTAAAATCCTCTACATACCAGAATTCAAGGACGAAGTGATCAAATATGTTCTAAGTAGGGTGCATAATAAATTGATCTGGCTGGACTGGTCGCACATGATCACCAAAGAATCAATTTAGGTAGTCACCGTCCTACCTGAATTTGGATAGGAACCAAGAAAGAAGATCTCCAACACTGCAGTTGAAAAGCTCACTAGCGCAACCCATGATGGAAGATCAATGAGGGTTAGCACCATCAAAGATAAAGATGTGAAATTTTCCAATATTATCATTGGCTACAAGGCAACTCAATCAAGTGGAATGAACTCTGTTGCTAGTTCCTCTATCCATGTTGCATATCAAATGATAAAGAATAATGAAAAGTATGACTTGTGTGAATGGTTAAGGAGTGAATTGATGTTAAATCTTGGCAAGATCAAAGGTGTTAAGACAGGAACCTTCCAGTTCGGCAATCTTATTATCTACCTAATGTTATATTTCATGAATGAGCTATTGGGTTTGGGAGAGAAATGTTAGGATCGTGACATACCATATGGTATGCAGATCAAAGATGCAATCACCAGTATTGGTAGTAACAGGGATGAGAAGCTTCAGGGCTACTTTAAAACTTTTCAAGAAAACATGAGATTGAGGGAAAGAATCTCGAAACACATTGTGGAGAAATACTCCAGTGATATTTGCTTCATGGTAAAAATAGATGAGATATTGATGGAAGCAATGGAACCTAGAACAATATGGGTCACTGAATTGGGGTATGAAGTTGATGACAACATCCTGGAGCTATATGCTAAAATGCTGATTGATTCTCCTTTGGATGATAATGCTGAACACTTTGGCACTACAAAGGAGAAGGCTCTTGAGGTTAAAATTGGTTTCAACAAGAAAAGGAGGCAAAAGAAGATAGACAAAATGTCTGCATTTGTTCAAAATGTAAATCATGGGATAGATACAGAACTAGGTTCTGGATCTAAATCGGTAGATCAACCGGCAACGGTTAGAGGTAAAGAGGCCTGAAACTTTAATTTCTTCTATCACTGCTAACTCTGATCTAGAGGATAATCAACCTCTTGCATTTAGAAGGGTACAGAGGAAGAAATCTAACAATCCTCTGGTAGAAGAGAAGAAGGTGGAACCAAGGAGGAAGCTAGTAAGAAAGGTAACAACTACATCCACACCTCTGACAAAAAAACCTACTCAGAAGAGGCAACCTACTCCATCTGCTCCTGCAACCCCCAGCAAGAAGAGAAAGAGTGTAATAGATGAATCAATTGAATTTGGTAATGTTACCCTCATCCCCCCAATGACTTGTGCATAATTGATAGATGAGGTAACTAAAGATGGAATTTTGAAGAATGTGTCAAATTTCTATGAAGATTTAGAGGATAATGAGCAAAATGAAATGGAAGAATCAATTTTGTTACATTTAGATATATATAAGAAGGCTTTGGTACATATTTTGAAGGAAATTCCTTTATCATTGTATAATAAGTTAGATGCAAGGAGATTGGATGCAATCAGGAGGGACAGAGAGATTAAAGAAATTGAACTTTTGTGTATGTGTGGTTCTATAAATAATGACAAAATGAAAAAGATATATAGAAGTCAAAATGAAACAATCTTTAGCAGCAAACCTCGACAAATAAGCTTAATGATGGGTAGAGTCAATGAGATAATAAATGAGACTAGAGATGGTTGGGCTAAATTATTCCAAAAGAGTCTTGATTTTCTCACTTCTCAAGAAGAATTTGCTAAGGCAATAGCTCCTACCATTCTGGATAGACCTAAAGGGAAAGGAATTTTGGGAAGTTTAGATCAAATTTTGAATAAACCAATAGTTAAACCTAAAACTGATGAGAGTGTATAGACTAAACTAGTAGAGACAACATTTTTATAGTCTGAGCAAAGAAAAATAGATAATGTACAGGATACTGATAACATTGTGGATAATACTCCACCGACAGTAACAGATACTACACCAAGTGGCGAAGCCACTAGTGCAAAAGAGGATGAGAAAAGGGATACATCGGGAGAGGATAAGGAAAAAGAGATTGATAAGATGCCTAGTACCATACTGACAGTTGATTCCCCAATAAAACTTTTGGCAATTGACACCTCTCAAGTTGAGAAGAAATTAATCACCAAGATGAGTCCCACAGAGCTAATGATGATGGCTACTCAAAAGCTAATGAAGGAAGGATCTATAGACAAAGGATTAATAGATCAGTCAATAACAGTTTTGCATAGATCAATAGATAGTTTGTAAAGAATTCTTGGAGAAAAGGAGATATCGGTAGAAGGGTTCAGGGTTTATGAACTGGTACAGAACAAAGCTATAACCGAAACTCTTTTTTGCATTGCAGATGCATTTTGTGAGTTCACCACTACTATTTTGTCTCAGCAGAAGCTTGTAGTCAGTGAGACTCTGCTGTGTTGAGCAGTGTTCTCTAGGAAGTGTGCCTTCCTGCATGTGCAAGCCCCCATGCTATGTAATATCTTTCATATGGCCAATGAATTGATATTGTGGGTTACAAATCCCACCGTGGTTTTTTCTCTTTGAGGTTTTCCATGTATAAATTTAGTGTGTTATGGTGTTCATTCATGTGGCTGGTTTAATTACTTCATGTTATATGTTTCTTCATTTACTGGTTTATATGTGTATGTTATAATAATGTAAAATCTTATATTACTGGCAGAACACTGATTCACCCCCCCTCTCAGTGTTCTTGGATTCCAACAATTGGTATAAGAGCCTAGTACCTCGGAGGAAGTTGAACAACTTGAGGAAGATATTGAAACCAGAATCATTGAACATGGCTATGGAGAAACAACTTGAGATGGCACTTGAGGATTATGATGTTGAAAGGATGAAGAACTTAAAATTGCAAGATGAATTGAATTCTGCTAATGAATTCATTCTTGTTCTGCAAGAAAGTTTATCATCTGCTCAAGCTAAGAGAAAGGAACTTTTGCAGAACTAGGATGATGAATAGAAAAATGCACTTAAGGAACAATGTCAGAAACTGAGTCAAGCAAACATGCTCATGAAGAATGAAATGCAAGACCTGACTATGAGGATGTCAAAAGATATTGAGGACAAAAAGAAAAAGGAAAAAAATCTTGCTATATCTCTGAAGAACAAATTTGAAGAATGTGGCAGATTGACTCATGAGAATAATCTGTTGAGAATTGATTTGGTACAATCCTGGAATAATGAACAAGAGCTAGAGAGATGATCTAACTATTGCAATACCCTAAAAATGGTCATCTAAACCATGAGCCCCTAATCTCGACAACATCACCAAGGTCCTAATCAAAGGCAATTAAATAAATATTAAGCACACAATTAATTTCTAAAATCATCAATGTCACATGGCAAAATTAATCACTCAATATTAATTAAATATTTATTTAATTAATTGATCATTCCAAGTAAATCATTTTTAAACAATTATCCTAGCCTATTTAATTAAATAAATCAATTTGCCATTAAATCATCAAAAAGAGGAATTAATTTGGAAAAAAGAATTAAAAATTGAGAAAAGAAATCAAGTGGAGATAATCTTGAAAAACAAATTAAAAATTGATAAATAATCTCAAAGAAAGCAAATAAAACAATTAAATATTAAAATTGAATGAAATAGAGAATAAATCAGTTTTTTCCTGATTTTATCTTAATTTTAGTTCAATTTCCTTTAAAACTGAGAAAAGTATCCAATCACATCAATTCTCCTGGATTGTGCTTCCTCTTGGAAAATCTTGACCGCTTATCATCATTTGATCTCAGCCATTGGTTTCTTTCTGAATTTTCTATAAATTCAAGCTCTCATCTCTCATTCAAAGATCCTGGAGAATATATTGCTATTATGTTGTTTTTGCTCTAGTTTCATTGAGAATTTGCATTGAGATATTGCATATTAGTTATTTCATATTACTTAAATCATTTAGCTTAAATATTCATATATTGCTTAAGTCATGTTAGACTAATCTTGCATATCTAGCTTAAATCTTGCATCCATTTAGCTCATATTCATGATCATATAGATTTAAAAATCTTTCGTTTAGGTGTTACCTAGTCACTGGATAGCTTAGCAATCTGAGAGCAATATAAACTCGCATCTACTAGAAGGAAATAGGTCTCTTTGTAATGGTTTATTATTCATTGATTATTGATTTACTAACCATGCATCTAATGACTTAATTGAAGTGTCGTGTATTCCAGATATAGATACAGGTCCACTTTTCACACACATATTTTTGGCGCCCACCGTGGGGCTCAAACCCACAACTACAATATTTCTAATGTTTCTTGAACAAATTTAATGTTTGGTTTTTATAACTAATAAAAATGTGTTAAATTTGCAAATAAAAATCTTTCTTTTTGCTTGTTCTTCTGTGACAGTCAAAAATGGTCTTTGTTTAGAGGGCATAACTTTTTATTTAACCATTGGATCTAAACAAAATTTTGATATGTTGTTGAAAACCAAGTTTTCTATAGTGTCACCAAATATATTTTCCTAAGGAGTTCTGGTTTGAAATTATGAATGACAGAGTGCAGTACTATCGTTTTACTTATTCTTCTATGATAGTAAAAAATGGTATCTATTCGGAGGGCGTAACTTTTTATTGAACCATTGGATCTAAACTCAAAATTTATGTATTGTGGAATACCAAGTTTTCCACATTTCCACCAAAGTGATTTGCCTAATTATCTCTAGTTGGAAAGTTATATACAGAAGAGTGCAGTACTATCAAAACTATCATAACTAGGATAGTCATAAAAAATGGAAATTCTTGTTAGCTTAGTTTAATTTATAGTTTGCATGCTAGAATTTTCTTTTGATGATTTTTTTATGTTATTTTGGCAACTAATTTTGGGATTTTAATGTTTGCAAGTTCGCTTGACAAAGAATTCAATCATTAAACATAAGCTTGCCAAAGATTATAAACTTGAACTACTGATATCTTTGTTTTGCAGGTTGCCTCCAGAGATACAAACAAACATTTTGTCTTCTTAATATTTTTAGGAACACTTCAATTTATATAAGGGAAAGAACTTTGTTTTACATGTTTTTGGGAGAAATCTAGAGTAGGAGAGTATGCTCTTGTCCATTTGGACAATAAAAAATCCAGACCTTGAGGTTTTTTCTATTAGAGTTTGAGATTTTTTGATACCTTTAGAGGGCCTACCTCCCGAGAATCCCCTAAGGCTTGGTGAGAGGGAATGACCCAAGTGAGTCCGGCCAAAGCCAGGAATCCAACTCACTATAATAGAATGCTTCTGGGGTGAAAGTCCCAAGAGACGGAATAATCGGTGGCATTGCTTCATTTATGAGGAGTGTCTCATGTTGAGCATCTTGTAGGGTCTCACAGTCTAAATCACACTTGTGTGACTACATGGTTTCAACATCCTGCTAGGTTTGTATCTAAATCATGCTTGTGTGACAGTCAGACGGTCCTTCCAAACATTACCCTTACTAAAAACTATAAGATAGAGGCTACCTGATTCATCGCTGAAAGGGGGATAATCTTTGTGAAAGAGAGATAGTAGCTCTCCCAAGACACTTGCCATATCATGCCCCCATTAGTGTTTGGAGTCGGCTAATACGACATTGAGAATCCATTGCATGAGACTCAGCGGCCATATTCTGATTAGCTATTGGGTGTGTACCTAAGTCATTAAGCAAATATTTTCTTCTCTAAGACAACTTCTGTAGGGTTAACAAGCTATGATTGAATTATTATATATCTTGCCTATTTTCTGTGTTTTCATCCCTGAAACTGAAACTGGAATACCAAAAATGGAGAAAACAATACCAAATAACTCAGTGATAAACTCTGTCAGTGTCAAAAACTAGTCCTTGTCAGTCATTGAAAATCAGTCTTATATCAAAAATTGGTCCTCATCAATTGTAAAAAACTTTGTCTATCAAAATTTCATCTTTGTCCAGTCCTCTGTTGTACGAGCCTGCTGAAATATTGTCATATTACATACATGTTGTCCTACGAGCTTTCATTATTCCTCATAATTTGTTGTCTGGCTTTACAAACTTTGTCGTATGAGTCTCAGAAATAGTTGTCTATCCTTTTAAACTTTGTCGTAGAAAAATACGTAACATTGAACATATTATCGTTTGGAGTCTGCCCAACTATCGTACGAAATCAGGCAGCCACTTGTATGAAATAGTGTCTTTATCGTCTGTAAATAGCTAAACTCTCATCTGGGTCTGCAAACTTTGTCGTACAAATTCCTGTTCTTGTCAATCAAAACAATCAAACCTGCTCAAATCAGTCTACAATGAGCATAAAACTGGACATCATAATTTTGAGCATAAACAATCTTGATAGTGTACCCCTGCCGTTGCGTTGCATGATTTTGTCAGTTACCTCTTAGCTAGCTCAATCAACCTAATCTAATCAACCAATTTGTTGTCCAAACTTCACTCTTGAGTATCACTTAGGCTACTGAGCCTCGACTCAAAATCGGAGTCAGTGTATCTCACCTGCATAAGTTTGAACATCAACTTCTAGCCTCAATGAACAACTAGCTTTGATCTCACCTTGACATTTGTAACACCTCTTTCTATCAACTGTAAATGGCTACCATAGCTCCAATTCCCATGGCTACCTTGGCTCAAATGACTCAAGATATCAAGAAAGAAATATATGACATGAAAATCCAACAAAATAAATCAATGACTCCATTTGAGAAACAAATGCATGATATCAAGAGTGAGAAACTTCAAGGAATATTAAAATGATTATATGGTTTGACAATTGAAAACCAACAAATAATTAACAATCAAAAGCCAAATCTCAAACAAGCTCACAAATTACCTTCACCAAGACATAAAGACATTTCCTCCAAATATCCTCTAGATAGACAGTTTACACCTTTGGGGCAATCTATTGAGTTGACTTTGAAAGAGCTTCTTGAGCATAATCTTATCATATTGCCTAAAAAGACCACATGGGGATGTGAAATTCTGAGTAAGTATTTTGCATATCATATACAAAATGAACATAAGACTTTGAAGTGCATGGAATTAAAATATAAGATTCAAGATCTCAATGATAATGGTGTCATTGAAATTGAAGATCCTAATGACTCACCTAAAGAAAAAGAAGGAACTACTTCTAAGCATAATCAAAATCATGAAACTATGTCTAGCAAGGCTCCATATGTGGCCTCCATCCCTTCCATGATGTCTTCATCTCCTTCAAACAATAAAACTTCTTATGTTTGCCTTCAAGGGCTATCTCCTATGGAAATCCAAGTTAATGCCAATATTGATACAAGTTCCTCTAAAGATTTAAAAATCCTAGATCCTATGCCATCATGCACTCTAATTCCAAACGTACCCACTCTAGAGAGTACCACTCAAAATTCTTCCCTAGCATGCCAAAACATGAACACCTTCCAAGAATCCTCCATGCATATCAAAAATATTACCCCTTCCTTAGAAGTGACTCCATGTCAAGAGGATAATCTAAAAAATGAAGAAAAAAGTCCTATCATAAATCAAGATCAAGACACCAAAACTCCTCAATCCCATCTAATGATTGAAAAGATCCCACCTCACTAGAATCCCATGATGATCCCTTTATACCTTTCCATTTATTCCAAGATTAACTCCTTCCATCTCAAGAGCAAAGCATCCTTCCTAAGCAAGATCATGATGCCTCTTCCACCTTTTCAAATGGTCCTATTCAAAATGAAGAGTCAAACACCCTTCCTACTTTATCCAATTGTCCTCTTCCATGTCAAGATCAAAATATCCCTTCATCTCCTTGCCATAATCCTCCATATTCACCTCAAGGATCCATCATGCCTACAAATCCCTCTCATTATCCTATCATTCCCTACATTCCACCTCCATCTCATAATGGATTCGTGCCTTCTTTCCAAAGGAAAGTGTATCCTACAAGTCAAAATATTTATAAAGGAAAAGGGGTAAATCTTCACAAGAAAAAACCCCTTCATATAAAAGAAAATTTTAAAGGTCATGGCCTTAGGGACATTTCTCAAGATGTTGGTATCTCTCATAAATCCTACATTTCTCTAGTTGAATCCAAATATACGCTTTCCCCATCATCGCTTCCATCCATTCTAGGTCCCTATATCCCTCCATCCCTTATGCAGGATCAACAAAGGCACACATCTTTGAGTACATTACATCCATCTAAAAGACCTCCATATCATTCCTATCTATCCACACATCTCCCTCCAAGCAATTTGGATGCCAAGCATAAAAGTAATAAGTCAAGTAATCCACATGTATTCAAGGATCAACATGTCCCATCTAATTGACATGTCAAAACAAAGCAAACTATGATCCAAAAAGAAAAAGAAAAATACAAAACACCACAAAGGCCCACAAAGAAGAAAAGTCAAAATTTATATAGGTTCCTACGACACTTGTACAAGCAATGCGCTCTAAGGAACTACAAAAGCATGAAAAATCAAAAACCATGTGGATCCCTAAGTGGCTACTTGAAGCACAATAGTCTAAATAAAAATAAAAATTGGCATCCAAAATTGTTGTTCCTCCATCCAAACCTTCCGAGTCTATTCCTCCATCACCTCCTTCATCCATTTTGGGTTCTTATGCCCCAAAATCTGTAACCTTTCCTCCATCCAAATCTCAAAATCTGAGATTCACTTCTCCTTCATATGTCCACCATCTCTCAAGGCGTGTGCCAATGTTGATCTTTCTAGAATTTCCATCTAGCCATACACAATTCTTCCAACATCCCATCCATTATCCAACACCTCTTTTTCACCCTTCCATCCCTATTATCCAATCCTTTGCATAAATCCTTTCCCTAGTTTCATTTCATTATCTTGCCAACATATTTGAGTGTACCTCCATAGCCATGGTCTATTACAACTCATATTCTAAGGGTACCATCCAAAGAAACAAGACATTGGGGTTCTTCTTCCATCCCCTAGCATGCCTCCATTATCTTCCAAAAAGAAAAAGAAAAAAATGATGAAAAAATGAAAAAAAAAATTAGATAAAAAGTAAAGAGAAATAATTTTGTCCATGAGTGAAAAGCACTTCTTGTGGTGCCTTGGGCAAGTACCATGATGAAAACTTGGCAAATAGGCATCATGTGTAATCCATTATCCTTTTGCACTTTACATTGGGGGAAAGTTTCATCCATGTACATCCATCTATTATCCTTCATCCTCCATTATCCCTCATTCGCTCTATCTACATTCATATCCCTTTTCCACCTTTGATCTTGACAAGGTTAAAGATCCTTCCAGGCTTCATGTGTCCTATCTATTACACTTGATCTAGACCCTTTAACTCCTATCCATTGCTTGTTTATGTAGACACCTAAAAATGGTCAAACGCTTGCGAGGTCATACTTTAACATTTGCGCATTGCCTCATTTTAGGTTTTTGCATCGCATTAACATTTCTCCTATGTCACGCACTTGGTCTTTATCATTTGTGAACATCGAGTCATTCTTCTACATTCTTCAATCATCTCGTCCTCAAATTTGGTCTTGTCGACAACATTATCCGGTCATGATTTTGATCGATTTTATCTTGTTGCATCAATGAGCATGCTTATTTGTCATCATTTTGGACATCGTCAATCATAGTTTAGGGTTTTGTCCTCTTATCAATTTTATCATCAATCTCATCATTTTGGACATCGTCAATCCTAATTAGGGTTTTGTCCTCTTATCAATCCTGTCAATCTTGCGATCGATTTGTCATCGATCGTTGTCCTCTTATCAATCTTGTCGATTTATCATCAATCCTTCAATCTTGTCATCATGCGATCGATTTGTCATCGATCGTTGTCATGTGTAATCTTGTCATTTTGCGATCAATTTGTCATCGATCATGGTCATTATCTTGTCATCTTGCAATCCATTTTTTCATCGATCCTTATCCTCTTGTCGATTTTGTCATTTTGCGACCGATTTGTCATCGATCATTGTCTGTCTCAATTATGTCAATTTGGATCAATTTTTCATTGGTCCTCGTCAATTGGCGCATTTATCAATCAAATCATTTTTGTCGCATTGGTCATTTATCAATTCAAAATCATGACATTAATTATCTTTAATCAAGACCTAATTGTCATTTTCGCATTTCTAATTCGTCTTCTAGGGTTTTATGATTTATTCATTTAACCTAATTTGCCATTTCTTCCTCTAGGATTACTAAATTATTTATTAATCCTAAGTCTTCTCATTACAATTAAATCTTTATTTAATTGGCTAATTATTCTTCCTCTTGTAAATTAATTAATAAATGAAAAATTATTAATTAATTTACCTAATTTCTTCTAATTCATTAAATTCTAATTTCCATCAATTTCTAATTCCTAATTTTCATCAATTTCAATTTTCTAATTTTCTAAATTTCTAATTTCTTTTCCCTCCTATTTCATCTCCTAATTCTATGGGAATGACATTTCAATTTGTCATGAAATTGTCATAATTGATAATCAATCAATTTTGACATGGAATGTGTCATAATTTGTCATCAATTATCAATCAATCAAATTGTGCATGGAAAGTGCATAATTTGTCATATTTTGTCATGTTGATTTTGCAATTTCCATTTGAATTGCATCATGCCAATCTTGTCATTTATCCAATTCTTCTATAAATTGGATGATTTTCAATCAAGGCTAATCCGAATCCTTAAAAAAACTACTGAACTTACGCTTCTAGTACTCTTGAGCTTTTCATCAATCTTGCTTTCAATTGTGTGTGCACTTGTAGGTGAGATCCACAAATCCATTGAAGAGGAAAGAACAACAATGGAGCCACATGGAAGGAGCATTCAATTCTGCATTTGGTTTGCATAATCTTTCATTTTGAATGCTTTGTTTTCATATCTCTATTGAGTGTGCTTAGGATTAGGTTCATTTACAATGAGTGCTCTCATGATTGAGTTATCATGTCTAGTGTTTTGATTGATCTACTTATCTTGTGATGATTCCTAATTTCGATGCTACAGTTTACATCCTTGATTACCACCTTTGATCTTGATTATCCTATTTGTCCCCTATCCAGATCTATTCCTTGATCTTGATCAACACTATGGACAAAATACAAAAACATTCTTTCCACAAACCTCTTGACATGACCACTTCTTTGGACCATATGGCTTCATTACGCTATATCTTTTCTTTACATCGCTAAAATCCTTGTTGTACATTGCTATATCTGGTCCCTATGCTAGATTAACATTGTGAGATAGCCCTTGAAAGAATCCACCATCATTCGCTTATCCATTCATGTACTCAAAATCATAAATAGTCCTAAACAAAATCCTAAAAATTATAAATAGTCCTGAACAAAATCCTAAAATTCATAAAAAGTCCTGAAGAAATCCTAAAAATCAGAAAAAGTCCTAAAAAAAAATAGAAGATCTTTGCCAAGCAGGTGAAAACCTAGCAAACAGGTGCCTTTTATACTCAAGCACTCCATCTATCAACGCAACATTGGCATTTTTGCTTTCATGCATCTTTGTTTACACTAGAACATATCTTTTAGTCACTTTCATGACAACTTGGTTCTTTTAGAACCCTCATGGCTTGAAATCGATCATTGACCTAGTCTTAGGGTAATCGACTGATCAATTTACATGTCCTAAGCAGTATCAACCAAGTCATCTTTACATCAGTGAAACCTGATCATCCACTCCGAGTTAGTCACCTGTATCTTGACTACTGAAGAGTTTTATCACTAAATACATAAGAAAAACAACATTACTGAAAACAATCACTAAATAGTATGAGCTATGGATGAAAATTTTCTTTGTGAGCTATCTTTTATATTGGTTTTCAATTATTATCCCTCTAAGTAACTCGAGGAAGTCTATCTTGACTAAGAGGAGCAAGGATTGGGGGCATAATATTTTCTTTGTTTTCTGCTTGTAATTAGCTGGGTGTATGTGATAAGAGCCTTCACATCAAGGTGAAATCGCCACACATACCTTGACTCCGCTTATTTGTATGCTACAAGGAGGTTGGAGTCATTTCTTTGTCTATTTGAGAGAATTTCTTAAATGTGCAATCTGGATGCATGTGTAATCTGTCCAAGGATATGAATGAAAAAAGGGTCATTGCGAACAAGATAATTAATACTGCATATGAAAAGGAAGGAACTCTATTTCGCTTGCTATGTTTGTAAAATGCTCAGTGATGAAAATTAAGCATTCCAAATCTAGTGACTAGCTTTAGGTTGCATTCATCCTAAATTTTATGCATTTCAAGTGATTTCGACATGATAACAATAATCTCTTTATCTTTTGAATGAGAGTTTGAAGCAGTAGTCATTTTCTCAGCTAAGTAGTCTCTTTTTCATCATCGTTTCTCCGATCAAGTACTTGTGTCTTGAGATGTTAGCTGCATACATGAGCATCTTATATAGATCCATACATTTCAATATTACTTATTTGCATTCATATTATTGCATGAAGAAAAATAAACATTTGCATTACTAGTTACTCATTCTCCTCATTTATTTGCATCATCATTTATTTGCATAAAAAGAAACAAAAATAAACATCCATATTCCATTTGCATTCATTCATCTATACTGAAAAGATATGCATACATATAGAATAAAGCATATAGAACAAAATCTCATAATCAATCAACACAAGTATGATGAAATCAAATCAAGAACTCATAAATCGGCTGTCTTGAGTCCATTTTTGGGATCAAAATCAAAATATGATGTCAATTCTCTAATCAAAATTTTACGACGTTGACCACTTAGTGCTTTCATCAACTGCTCTCTCTTCTTCAATTTGTGCTCAATTTCTCGTTAATCAACACTAAATCTCAATTTAATTCTCACATTAACTCTGATTTTAATCTTCAACATTAATCTATGTACTCAAATAACTTATCATCGCTACAAAAAAAAATTGCCTACAATCACTGCAGAACCCTCGTTATCTTTCGATTTTGCTCCCGAGGGGGCATACTCATGACCTCAAAGTCAAGAATTTCTTTCAAAAATCTTTGTTACAAGTCGAGCAACTAAGCTTCATCAAATCAATCGCTAGGGGCATATCAGTTTTATCGCTTCATATCAAGCTGACATTGTCTTTGTCTGAATTAGTCTCTTAACGTTAATCAGTTTCATCACTTTTCATCAAGCAGATTATTCATTTAAACTCAATCAAGGGTTTAAAGAGTATCTTTGATTACATGCTCAATCTAAGTAGGTGTTCAATTTCATCGCATCAAATCAAGCTGGACAATTTATCTTTGCTCAATCATATCTTGATCCATCCAGTTCGAGATCGATTTTATCTTCGCTCACTATGTCTAGTTCAATCAAGTTCTAGATCAGTAAGATCCGCTTCTTGATCAATCAAGTTCAAGTTTGGTGTCTCTGCTCTTCATCGGTCCTAGTTCAATCAAGTTTGGGATCGGTTTCACTTTAATCAACTCTGTTTAGTTTCATTGCTTCAAAACAAGCTGAATACCTCGCTCTTCATCTGGTTCGTGATCAATCAAGTTCAGAACTGGTATCTCCTAGACATCAACTATTCTTTGAACCAATGTGCTGCTCGCACATTAATTCAAAGAGGGGCAAATGTAATACCCTAAAAATGGTCATCTAAACCATGAGCCCCTAATCTCGACAACATCACCAAGGTCCTAATCAAAGGCAATTAAATAAGTCTTGAGCACACAATTAATTTCTAAAATCATCAATGTCACATGGCAAAATTAATCACTCAATATTAATTAAATATTTATTTAATTAATTGATCATTCCAAGTAAATCATTTTAAAACAATTATCCTATTTATTTTATTGAATATCCTAGCATATTTAATTAAATATATCAATTTTCCATTAAATCATCAAAAAGAGGAATTAATTTGGAAAAAAGAATTAAAATTTGAGAAAAGAAATCAATTGAAGATAATCTTGAAAAACAAATTAAAAATTGATAAATAATCTCAAAGAAAGCAAATAAAATAATTAAATATTAAAATTGAATGAAATAGAGAATAAATCAGCTTTTTCCTGATTTTATCTTAATTTTAAATCATTTTCCTTTAAAACTGAGAAAAGCATCCAATCACATCAATTCACTTGGATTTTGCTTCCTCTTGGAAAATCTTGACCGCTCATCATCATTTGATCTCAGCCGTTGGTTTCTTTCTAAATTTTCTATAAATTCAGGCTCTCATCTCTCATTCAAAGATCATGGAGAATATATTGTTATTATGTTGTTTTTGCTCTAAGTTCATTGAGAATTTGCATTGAGATATTGCATATTAGTTATTTGATATTGCTTAAATCATTTAGCTTAAATATTCATATATTTCTTAAGTCATGTTAGATTAATCTTGCATATCTAGCTTAAATATTGCATCCATTTAGCTCATATTCATGATCATATAGATTTAAAAACCCTTCGTTTAGATAGAAAAACATCTCATAAATTGATCGACACAAGTATAATGAAGTCAAATCAAGATCTCGTATATATAATGATCAAATCTCAGGGTACAAAATAATGTCAACTGACATATACAAACTCCCATTGGAACAAGAATCGTAAGGGCTACAAAAAATGGGTGTGTCTACAAAAGAATCTAAGAGCTACATAAAATGATCTAGCTCTTTGCCTCTCTCTCATCACCAGGTGGTGGAGGAGGTGGAGCTTGCTGACTCGGATCCTACCTAGGTGCCCGAGCTCCCTCCGATTGAGCCATATACTACGAATATGGTACAACCTATTGCGCTGCTGGAACTGCTATGTTGTAAGCCACAACATAATAGGCTACTTGACTCGTCTAATGGAGAACCTCCTGCTAAAGAACGTCTTGCTCTCCCCTCATCGATGTGACCTGATGATCGTGCTCTTCCTTGAGCTCCACCAGCTAACGATCATGCTCAGCTACCTAATGATTGCGCTCTACTCTGAGCTCAGCTAACTGATGATCTCTCTCTTCTCTAAACTCTACTAGCTGTCGATCTTGCTCCACCAACTATGTCTGTGCCACTGTTAGCTGTGACTGCAAACCCGCTAGGCGTGCTCTCATTGACCGCACTGCATCAACCCCTTGATCCCTCTCAGGCTCTCTGCCTCCATCCCTGCCTCCTCCATCTCCTCCTCCGACTCCCCCTTGCTCCTCTCTCCACTACCCTCACTCCACTACCCTCCGCTACCCTCACTCCACTCAACCTCACTCCAACAATCCCTAGGGATCCACCCTCTCCTCTTTGCTATTGCCTACCATCAACTGGTACCCTGTTGCTGCTAGCACCAAGATTAGCACTTGCTCACCTCGAAGCCTTGGCTCTTTGTCCCTACCTTTGTCCATGTCCCTACCCCTGTGCGAGAGCATCATCCTCTACATCCTCTATGCGAGGTGTCTGCTTTGCTGGATCCGTAAACCTTGGGAATGGATTTTGCTGAAACCAATCCCTATACTGGGGAAATACCCCCACATTTGCAATATCATCCAGGTAATCCCACCTGAGTCATTGTAACCCAGTCAACTCCTACATGCCCAAGGCGTATGATAGCCTCGGTCCCCATCCCTAACTCTCCTCATCTGCATAACGTACGTATGTCATAAACTCTTGTGAGATCCCTTGAGGTCTACCATACTGCCTCATCACTCGAGTAACAAAAAAATGCTCGACCACTGGCGCTGATCTATCGATAAGAGGTTGGGTCATGAATAGGTCTTTGCGCACAACTCTCCAATCATCCCAAGGCTCCAGATCCCTATAAGGTCTCCATATGAAAACTATAAGATCATCCAACTGCCGTCTCCAATAATCTATCTTGCCCAGGTGGGGCTGTGTAATGTATCCACAATATCTGTAAACAATAGGTTGTTGTGGATCTCTGGCCTCATCGACAATCGGTCTGCATATTGGGAGATGCTCCCAGATCGATACCTGTAAAATCAACACCCTGACAACCATACACTTCCCCTCCCAGTAGATGATCTCATGCATCTGACGATACATGTGTGCCAGTATACATGAACCCCATCCTAATCTTTGGGGGTGCTCAACAAGTCTCTCCAACATCCTACCCCATCCACATAAAAACCCCTGTTGTCCCCTATCTGGCATAAGAAAACAATCGATGAAACCTACCAAGACTCAGCCAATGGAAATTCCTCACTGTATCTGGTCATCATGTCATCCCAACTGATATACCATGTCAGAATGTCTGCATCATGAAATACCTGCCTCAGGACTAGAAGGCTAGGACGTTGTGTTGATTCTGTCACGAATCGTTTTATTTAATAATGTGCAATTTAAAGATTTAATGTGATTTTGAAATTAAAATAGATTAGATCATTCATAATCTAGTGTGAGGAAATATAGTATGGATTTTTACTCTTGCAATTGATATGAAATTCAACATTTAATATTCTTTTGGGTTTGTCAATACTGATAAAATTTTGAGTGCAAGTAATGCAGGATGAGGTGAAGGAGGTCGAAGGCGAGAACACGAATCAGGTAGAATTGTTTTTAACTAAATGACTTCAATGGAAAAAGGGAATCTCACACACCACATTTGCATATACATTTATCTTTGCATTTATGAATGAAATATTATGTTAAATTCGACCATATAGAATAAAATTTTTATTAATGATTGAATTATATAGTGATTCCATGATTTCATTTGCTTTGTGTGAAATTATCAAAGTATGTTTGGTTTTCGGAATTTCATTTTAGTCGTACGAATTAGGACTCTATACAAACTTGTATATTCAAAAGTGAATAGTTAATGATTTATATTGAATATTTTAGTATGATTAATTAGTCGTTAAAAAAATTGAATTATATGACCTACTTTATAAAATGATTAGTCATTTGGTAGACAACTTGATCTTGCCGATTACACATATTCGTAAATATAGATTTTTAAGACGAATATTATTATAAGCTATAAAATGACTATTCATAAAACGTATTTATCTAACATATACGTAAACTATATATATATATATTATAACTTTAAATATATTAGATTATTATTTATATTGTAAATTAGGAATATAAAATAGAAACTTTAAATATTTCTAAGTTTATTATTTATATTAGATAGTCGCATTTTAATGCGTGGTGGAATTAGTTTGAAAAATGACTATGTCGCATGACCAAATGAAGACCGCTTAGACTCCATTTAATTAATGCATGGCCAAACTAATCAAACCAAAACTATCAACTAACTCAACGACTAATATGAGTCGAGTGACATGTCATGCAAACATGGGAATTAAAATAATGACTTTAGTTAACATCAGTGATGTAAAAGCCAACGACTAAATGCATGGATTGGATGAATTTAATGTGGAACTTAGCATGCAAAGGAAATAGACCATGGTTAGCATTAAGAATGCATAGACTAATGAAATTAAGTGCAGAATTAAGAGTTCCAACATGGGTAAGCAGCAAACAAACAGTTTACAGCAGAAAAATAGGGAACGTGGCCTTGCTTGGGGCATTGAAATAACCTTAGCACATGTTGAAAAACTCAGTTTCACTTCCTCCATCCCACCCAGCACATGTGAAACTGAAGTTTTACTTCTCCATTTTCACGCAACAAGATAAGGTAATAAATGCAACTTATACCAAACAGTAAGATATGGTGAAGTCGATAAGAAGCGTCGACTCATGCAGCAATTAAAGCTCAAATTGAAACCGTTGCAAGGTTTAATGATAAAAGTCTTGATCTTGCCATGAAACGAGGGTTTGTATTTAACTTAAAGACTATGCATGTTATACACCTATGTGTTTAAAAACATGTGTGGAGATTACAGTTAGAACCAACTACTACGTGGCTAGTTGAACTAATAGACGTGACAACAAAAATAATGGTAATAGTAAATAAAGGCCCAAAGGATAGCAGAAAACGTAGCTCGGGATTAGAATAAATAGAAGTATAAACACACACATTCATTCATTCATTTTCACAAGGAGGGAAGAGCGATAAATTCTTGAAGGGAAGGTTAAAATAGAAGAGAGGAGAAGATATTTGGATATTATCATAGAAAGTGAGAGATAGAGATAGTTTGATATAGAGATAGGAATATTTGGAGAGAGAGACTTGCGATCAAGGCATGGAATTATTTGACGAAAGAGCGTCAAGGTCGAAATCTTACAAACCACTCCAAGTTTTCAAGAGGTTAGAATTCTTCTATTTATGTTTATTTTATTTGTTATATTTGGTATAAAATGTATAGAAATGGAAGTTTAGATAATAGGTACGTACATCCAAATGGGTAGCAATTATTATTATTTTATTTGAAATGCATTGTAAACCATTGTAGAATAAAAGAAAAGAATTTAGAGAAAAGATGTTGTCAATAACGTATTTTGTCTAAAATGATTAGTTCTAATTTTATTTTAAGAATGTGTTTGCATATTGTTTGTATATATATGAAAGTAAAATCATGCATGTATAACACCTTCTTTTGCATGTACCTTATTTAGTTGAAAGATTGATTATGAGATTATTGTTTATGAAAGTTTATCATTTTCCAAAATATGAAAGATTGTCTTCAATAGATATATTAGGCAAGTAATGATTAGTAAGTAAAAATGATATCTCTATTTTTTGGTTGAAATGAGATTGTATTCTCGAATTGAAATGAAAGATTGTATTCTCGAATTGAAAGTGTTTTCGAGGGAACCAAGCCAGGGATTGGCTTGAGTAAGAAAATTACCTTCCGGGATGGGTGCCAAATGTGGATTTATACTTTAGAGAGAATAGTTGCTTTCTCCAACTATTACTTTGTTGTGCATGGCATTATACTCAGCCGAGTTATTGTTTGAATTATCTGTAGAAAATGATGGAAATTCCTTATTTATGCTCTCTACCACATCCTAGTATGATAGCGAATGCTTGTTTCTTAGAATGAAGTAGAAAAATGAAAATGCATATATTATCTAGGCATGCACTAGATTCCCTCTTTCTTTCGAATTTTTTGGTTAAACCAATTCGTGCAGGGTCGGGTATTCTTGATTGACCAAGAATTCTGGGGAAGCGTAAGCTTCAAGGTTGGGTGGAAAAAGTGCCTAATTCTTGTTCTTGTTTGCGTTCAAAGGACAAAAGGAAGTGACTCAGACTAAAGATCGACGGATGCATCTTCTTGTATATTCTTAAGGCAATTTGGAAGCCTAAGTAGGAAATAAGAACTTCTTAGTATGAAATTGTATCATTCATTTGCATTATAATGATATATCTATGAATGTTTTTATATCCATATTCGATGTTTGCTTATATCTTGTATAAAATATGCTTAGAGATTGAAATTTAAGTTTATTTATGAATAAAGAGTAGTTTAGGTTTAGATCCTAGATTGACGTCTTTACAGAATCATAATCTACCTTATCCCCAGCAAAAGGGATACAAGGAATCCTGTATACATCCTTGAGAGTGATGGTCATCTCCCCAACTGGAAAATGAAATGTATTATGCTCTAAATGGAATATCTCCACTAATGCAGTGAGCATATCATGATTCACACGGATATCAGGCAACCCGAGAAGATGAGTCAATCCACACGCATCAATATGGGCCCGATCTATATCTGATAACTGACAGACTAATGTCATAGTCAGTGGATATACACATCTGCATAATACATGGGGCAATCAAACCTGCAAAAATCAAACAAAAGACCACCAGGAAACATTCCAAATTAGCCTATAAAGAAAACAAAACATCATACAAATCCAACGCCATCAACTGCAACATCAAAATTTCACATTTACACCTTCAAAAATGCTCACTATTTTCCAAATGACAAAACATCATAGAGGTAGCAACTCGTACGAGTTAGGAATTGGTCTCATACAAAAAAATAGTCTGATACGACACAGGACTAGCCTTATCATGACAAAATGGGCTCTTTTGAAGGTTCTCGTATGATAGAAGGGTGTATGCAGAATGATAAAACTAGTAACTTGAAATGATAAAACAAACTTAATCAGTTTGTCGTACGAGACAGGATCCTGTCTCACACGACAAAATAAGATTGCCCGACTTAAACATGCCCAAAACATGTAAAACTTAACAAAAAAATTCAATTTTGAAATGATTAACAGGCATAAGATCAATCGCTTACCACTGGTTCATAGTTCTGAGCTCGATTATATCCTCTCTAGTGCTTGAATCGATGCTCATGTGTGGGAACCACCATTTTTCTTCACATAAGACTTTTTGAATTTTCAAACTTCGAGAGTTAAAATGAATTGAAAATGACACTTTTACCCCTTATATAGCCAAAATTGTAATTTTTCAACTTGCTCCGATGGACATGAAAATTGTAACCTTAGCTAATTTGCCCGTCGTGATTCCATTTTCAGGATCAAAATCGAAATTCAAGATCATTCTGCTAGTCAATTTCCAAAATTTGGACCACTTAGCACTTTCATCAACTGCTTATTCTACTAATCAACTTTGCACTTAATTTCTTGTTAATCAACACTAAATTTTTGAATATTCCTCTGAATCATTTGTGCTCAAATAAATATCATCGCTGAAAAATTTCATATAATCATGTACCTTCACTATCTTTCGATTTCTCTCCCGAGGGGGCATACTCATGACCTCAAAGTCAAGAATTTCTTTCAAAAATATTTGTTACAAGTCGACCAGCTAAGCTTCATCAAATCAATCACTAGGGGCATATCAGTTTTATCGCTTCATATCAAGCTGACATTGTCTTTGTCTGAATCAATCTCTTGACGTTAATCAGTTTCATCGCTTTTCATCAAGCAGATTATTCGTTTAAACTCAATCAAGGGTTTAAAGAGTATCTTTGATTACACGCTCAATCTAAGAAGGTGTTCAGTTTCATTGCATCAAATCAACCTCGACAGTTTATCTTTGCTCAATCGTATCTTGATCCATCAAGTTCAAGATCGATTTTATCTTCGCTCACTATTTCTAGTTCAATCAAGTTCAGGATCGATTTCGCTTTAATCAACTCTGTTCAGTTTCATTGCTTCAAAACATGTTGAATACCTTACTCTTCATCTGGTTCTTGATCAATCAAGTTTAGAACTGGTATCTCCTAGGCATCAACTATTCTTTGAACCAACGTGTTGCTCGCACATTAATTCAAAGAGGGGAAAATGTAATACCCTAAAAATGTTCATCTAAACCATGAGCCCCTAATCTCGACGACATAACCAAGGTCCTAATAAAAGGCAATTAAATAAGTCTTGAGCACACAATTAATTTATAAAATCATCAATGTCACATGGTAAAATTAATCACTCAATATTAATTAAATATTTATTTAATTAATTGATCATTCCAAGTAAATCATTTTTAAACAATTATCCTATTTATTTTATTGAATATCCTAGCATATTCAATTAAATAAATCAATTTGCCATTAAATCATCAAAAAGAGGAATTAATTTGGAAAAAATAACTAAAAATTGAGAAAAGAAATCAATTGGAGATAATCTTGAAAAACAAATTAAAAATTGATAAATAATCTCAAAGAAAGAAAATAAAACAATTAAATATTAAAATTGAATGAAATAGAGAATAAATCAGTTTTTTCCTGATTTTATCTTAAATTTAGTTCAATTTCCTTTAAAACTAAGAAAAGTATCCAATCACATAATTTACCCGGATTGTGCTTCCTCTTGGAAAATCTTGACCGCTCATCCTCATCGATCTCAGCCTTTGGTTTCTTTCTGAATTTTCCATAAATTCAGGCCTTCATCTCTCATTTGAAAATCTTGGAGAATATATTGTTAGTATGTTGTTATTGCTCTAGGTTCATTGAGAATTTGCATTGAGATATTTCATATTAGTTATTTCATATTGCTTAAATCATTTAGCTTAAATACTCATATATTGCTTAAATCATGTTAGATAAATCTTGCATATCTAGCTTAAATCTTGCATCAATTTAGCTCATATTCATGCTCATATAGATTTAAAAATCCTTCATTTAGGTGTTGTCTAGTCACTGGATAGCTTAGCAATCTGAGAGCAATCTAAACTCGCATCCACTAGAAGGCAATGGGTCACTTTGTAATGGTTTATTATTCATTGATTATTGATTTACTAACCATGTATTTAATGACTTAATTGAAATGTTGTGTATTCTAGATATAGATACAGGTCCACTTTTCACACACACAACTACTACAAGTGAGTATAAAGAAAAATTCAGGATTAGTGATGCACAGTTGGATGATTTATTGAAAAGACAAAGGCAGAGTGAAGATTCTAGAGGACTAGGATTTGTACAAGGCGAAAGCTCCGGTACTGCAAATGAAGATTAGACAACCGGTATGCAGAACTCATCAGACCAAAGGAAATTGGTAAGACAATCTAATACTTACAAATTCAATGGTAGATGTTTTTTTTGTAACAAATTTGGGCATATGGCTAGACAATGTAGAAATAGAGAAAATTTAAACTAGAATTCAGTCCCCGTTCAATGCACAAATTGCAAGAAATATGGTCATAAGTCAGAAGACTATAGAATGAATGATAAATGTCATGCATGTGGAAAGTTTGGACATTTGGCTAATTAATGTAGGTCAAGAAATGACATCGGATATGTCAAAGCAATTCAAAAGAACAATGTTACTTGTTATGCATGCAACAAAATAGGTCATATTGCTAAGTACTACAGAAGAAAGACTACATTGGTTAGCAATGACAAAGCAAATGAGAAAGGAAAGAAAAAGGTAGATGAAATACAACAAGATCACACCAAGACATGGGTTAGAAAATCTGAAGAACCAAGTGGAGATGCAAATACACCGGTAACTACACCATTAGCTCCACCAGTAGAACAGAACATTCCTGCACCAATAGGAAATTCAATTGGTAACTGAGGCATATGCCTTAGGGGTTGGCAAATTCATTGCAAATCTTCCATATTCCCTAGAAGAGATCTGGAGAGTAATATTTATCATTGATGGAGGCTTATCCGACATAAAACTATGAAACCGACATCTGGTAGGGCACATCGCTAAACATTTATGACAGTGATGAATTAGGGTTTACTCGCTGATAAAAAAGAGAAAATGGACTCATTTTCACTCACCCAGCACTCAAGAAAACTAGAGTGAAGAAAAGGTGAATCATAGGCAATCAAGAGCAAGCTAAGGCATTCCAAAGAATTTCCAGCAATTATCTGAGAAGTAATCAAAATCTTTCAATCGACGATCGTTATCCTAGTATTTCTTTGAAATGGTATCCAGATCATCATCTTCTCCTACTTTCATTGCAAATCCCACTATTGTTGAGGTTAAGGATAGGCTTAGGCTTGTTTTCAAGGAAGTTCCCCAAATTTCTATGAAGGAAGACTCTACTGGCACATTTTCGAGGGTTCCCAATGGCGTGGTTTATCTGGAAGTTGTTAGGGCCTATATTCATTGCACCTTGGAGGATTTAGGCACTAAGGAAATCAATGAAAAGTATTAATCTAAGATACTAAGTAGATCAAGAACAATCAAGCCAGAATATCAAATTATTGAAGACCTAGGGTTAACCAAAATCCTGTACATACCAGAATTCAAGGATGAAGTGATCAAATATGTTTTGAGTAGGGTCCATAATAAATTCATCTGGCTAGACCAGCCCCACATGATCACCAAAGAAGCAATTTAGGTGGTCATCGTCTTACCCAAAGTTGGACAGGAACTAGGAAAGAAGATCTCCAACACTGTGGTTGAAAACTTCACCAGCGCAACCCATGATGGAAGATCAAGGAGGGTCAGCACCATCAAAGATATAGATGTGAAATTTGCTAGCATGATCATTGGCTACAAGGTAACTCAATCAAGTCAATTGAACTCTGTTGCCAGTTCCTCTATCCATGTTGCATATCAAATGATAAAGAATAATGAAAAGTATGACTTGTGTGAATGGTTAAGGAGTGAATTGATGTTAAATATTGGCAAGATCAAAGGTGTTAAGAAAGGAACCTTCTAGTTTGGCAATCTTATTGTCTACCTGATGCTATACTTCATGAATGAGCTACCACATTTGGGAAAGAAATTTTGGGCTCATGACATACTGGTAGGTATGCAAATCAGAGATGCAATCACGGGTCTTGGTAGTAACAGGGATGAGAAGCTTTGGGGCTACTTTAAAACTTTTCAAGAAAACATGAGACTGAGGGAAAGAATCTCCAAACACATTGTGGAGAAATACTCCATTGATATTTGCTTCATGGTAAAAATAGATGAGACACTGATGGAAGCAGTGGAACCTAGAACAATATGGGTCACTGAATTGGGGTATGAAGTTGATGACAACATCTTGGAGCTATATGCTAAAATGTTGATTGATGCTCTTTTGGATGATAAGGCTGAACACTTTGGCACTGTAGAGGAGAAGGCTCTTGAGGTTGAAATTGGTTTCAACAAGAAAAGGAGCGAAAAGAAGATAGACAAAATGTCTGCATTTGTTCAAAATGTAATTCACAGGATAGATATAGAACTAGGTTTTGGATCTAAACCGGTAGATCAACCGACAACAGTTAGAGGTAAAGAGGCTTGAAACTTTCATTTCTTCTATCTCTTCTGACTATGATCCAAAGGATAATCAACCTCTTGCATTCAGAAGGGTACATAGAAAGAAAGATGACAAGCCTCCGGTAGAAGAGAAGAAGGTGGAACTAAGGAGGAAGCTAGTAAGAAAGGTAAAATTGCATCCACACCTCTGACAAGGAAACCTACTCAAAAGAGGAAGCTTGCTCCATCTGCTCCTGTAACCCCCAGCAAGAAGAAAAAAAGTGTGATAGATGAAGCAATTGAATCTGGTATTGTTAGCATCATCCCCCAATGACTTGTGCAGAATTGATAGATGAGGTAACTAAAGATGGAATTTTGAAGGATGTGTCAAATTTTTATGAAGATTTAGAGGATAATGAGCAAAATGAAATGGAAGAAGCAATTTTGTTACATTTAGATATATATAAGAAGGCTTTGGTAGAGATTTTGAAGGAAATTCCTTTATCATTGTATAATAAGTTAGATGCAATCAGGAGGGACAGAGAGATTAAAGAAGTTGAACTTTTGAGCATGGAACAATCTTTAGCAGCAAACCCCGACAACTAAGCTTAATGATGGGTAGAGTCAATGAGACAATAAATGACACCAGAGATGGTTGGGCTAAATTCTTCCAAAAGAATCTTGATTTTCTCACTTCTCAAGAAGAATTTGCTAAGACAACAACTCCTACCATTCCGGATAGATCTAAAGGGAAAGGAATTTTGGGAAGCTCAGATCAAATTTTGAATGAACCGATAGTTAAACCTAAAACTGATGAGAGTGTATAGACTAAACCTATAGAGATAACATTTGTACAGTTTGAGCAAGGAAAAATAGATAATGTATAGGATACTGATAACATTATGGATAATACTCCATGGGTAGTAACAGATATTACACCAAGTGGCGAAGCCACTGGTGCAAAAGAGGATGAGAATAGGGATACACCGGGAGGCGATAAGGAAAAGGAGATTGATAAGACACCCAGTACCATACCGATTTTGGCAATTGACACTTCTCAAGTTGAGAAGAAATCAATCATAGAGATGAGTCCCACAAAGCTAATGATGATGGCTACTCAGAGGCTACTGAAGGAAGGATTTGTAGACAAAGGAATAATAGATCAGCCAATAACAGTTTTGTCTAGATTGATTCCTAATTGTAAGATTGAAAATGAAGAAAGCCCTTCCCGCAAGCTTAAGGCATTGACAGAGCACATATCTAAAAACTTTCAATCATTGCAGTAGATTTCCGACAAGAAAGCACTTGAAAGATTTACTCTGGACAAGAAAGCCGCTTTGGACTAGATTATTGAGATAGAGGAGAGGAAGGTTGAAGATAAACTTATAAGTATTGAAAATTCTTTGAAACAGTGTACTAACATCTATAGGGTCTGTTGTAATATAGAAATTCTTACAACAAATGCAGATAAGAGGTTAAAGGAGTTACATGAATAGATTGCAAATATTGATAATTATTTTGATGGATTAAGTTTACTTACAACTTATATTGATGGACAAATTTTGACTTTGGAGAACCAATTTTTTGCTTTTGAAAAGGAAAGAGACAAGATCATTTGGAGAGCAAGGAGTCTCAAAGGTTTGGTGAGTCCAAGATTGGATTCACTTGGTGTACATAAGAGGGAATGTATGGATATTCTTGTGAAGCCCACACTGACAAAAGTCACTAAGAAATAAACACTTGCACATTTACTGAGTGGACTTTTATCCATATTTGAAACATTCAAAACTGGTTAGGATACCTATGTATAGTTGCTAGAGAAATCTTACCCAGAAATCTTGAAATTGGTCAAGCTCAGGTAAAGTATTCTATAACAATTCTTTCAATTCTTTCACCGATCTTTATAATTGATGCCAAAGAGGGAGTGTATATTATGTGAAAAATATGTATATGTATATAATCTTGGGGGGGGATATCAAATAGAGTATATTGCAGACAGAGTCAATCAACTCAAGGGGAGCATGTTTCAGTTGAACCGGCATGGAATCCCTTTTTCAAATGAGTGTTACCATCAATGCCAAAGGGGGATATTGTTGGCAATTAACACTCATTCAATTCATATGTTTCCATTAATGGCAACAATATTTTGTAGAAGGCGTACACTGGTAGATATCGACATTTGGAGGCATACACCGACAGATACCGACATTGGAGTAATTAGGGTCATCACCGGCACCAACATCAACCTCCAACACTTCAGTGAAGCCGACATCAGTCTGGGATCCGAAAGGTTTCTTTGTAAAATCATTTTGTAATTATTGTATAGGGCCGACATTGAATATCTTTTGTATTGTAAGCCAACATAAGGCATATTGTTTGTTAAGGGTATATAAGTCAGTCTGTTAGGTCATTTTGAAATATGACAAGGTAGTAGAACTGGGTGATGCAAAGGATATGTATGTATGTCATTTGTATGTGAAATTAATATCATGCTATAATCAATAGATGGTTTGTAAATAATTCTTGGAGAAAAGGAGATACCGGTAGAAGGGTTCAGTGTTTATGAACCGGTACAAAACATAGCTCTAACCGGAATTCTTTTTGGCAGTGCAGATGCATTTTGTGAGTTCACCATTACTGTTTTATCTTAGCAGAAGCTTGTAGTCAATGAGACTCTTTTGTGTTGAGCAGTGTGCTCTAGGCAGTGTGCCTTCCTGCATGTGCAGGCCCCCATGCTATGTAATATCTTTCATATGGCTAGTAAATTGATATTGTGGGTCACAAATCCCACCATGGTTTTTCTTCTTTGAGGTTTTCCAAATATAGATTTAGTGTGTTATGGTATTCATTCATGTGGTTGGTTTATTTACTTCATGTTATATGTTTCTTCATTTACCAGTTTATATGTGTATGTTATAATAAGGTAAAATTGTATATTACCAGCAGAACACTGATTCACCCCCCCTCTCAGTGTTCTTGGATTCCAACAATATCACCCGTGCATTGAATGCATAGTGTCGGTCCATTGTTCTACTCTCTTCCTTCTTCCTCCATACCTGCTTGATCTCCCTTTTCTTCTCATTTGCAATTTTGGGAGAAGGTCTTACCTTCTTCTGTCGATTGGTCCTTTCTCTACCAGTATTTGCATCATGACCAGAGGCATTGCTATAGAAGCAAACTCTATCCATGCCAATCACATGATTGAAGGACCTTCTGTTAAACTGATTAGACCATCTTCTTCTAGTGATTCTATTGTAACCAGCTACCGGAACCGGTGGACCTCTTGATCTTGTAGGAACAAAAAATCTTCTTCTTTTGTTCCATGCAACACTTTGTCTCTCATATGCTCTATATCCATTTTCATGTTGAGCATAGCTGCTACACCAACTATCATGTGACTGAACTTTCCTATTCCTGCATTCATGACATCTATGGTCAAGTCCACTATAGTTATAACATACATAGCTTTCATTTATTGAGTCAGCAAATGGACTCTTCTTATTATGCATAGGTGCACATCTATGCATGTTTCTGCATCTTGACATACTATGACCTTATGCATTACTTCTTGGATAGACTACATTCTTATTTCTGGACCTCTTTATGCATTCATCTGCCCTGTGACCATAATATTTGCAAGAGAAGCAGTAACTGAAGAAATGGGGCACATAACTTACAAATTTATTTTGCCATACTTGTGGAGATCTTATCAGTTTAATATCTCCATGTCTGCTTCTCTGAGGATGGACCCTGGGATGTTCACTTTATGCAGTTCTTCCATCCGATCCCTTCTTTTTCCACACTTTCTTTGTCTTGTGGGTGGTAGCATTTCCTTGTCTTCTACGATGTCTTCTTCTATTCTTGCTTCCGTGAAGCTACCTTCTCCTATCTTTCCTTTTCCTTTTGTATTATCATTGTTCCTCCTTCTTGCAACACTAATCTTCATTCTTAGCTTCATGTCTTCATCGGTTGTGGTTAGATCAACCTTCTTCCTTGGAGCATTTATAACTATGAAGGTCTGACCCTTGCCATTTCCATTTGAGGAGACAAATTGAATATCTTTGTGGGAGGTCTCTTGCTTGTAGAGAATTCACCGGTACCACATCCTAATACTCTGGTATCTTTGGAATGCTTTTGCTTCTTCAACATTTTATCCAAGGCATCACTGCTGCCATCAAATCAGATTCTTACCTTGAGCTCATCCAGATGTTTCTCAAGGTCTTTTCGGAGATTCTCCATTCCTCCATCAAGCTGCTGATACTCTTTATCCTTTGCCTCTAGCTCTGATGCTAGATCTTTATACCTGCATTCCTTGGTGTCTTCTCTTTGAGTCTTCAGCTCTGAGATACATTTCTTAGAATCTTCAAGGCATTTGATTAACCGATTATGTTCCACAACCACAACATTATTGAACAAATTGTATTCATCCTCACTCTACTAAGTTCTTTGAGTGCACTTGCAAGTTTTCCTTCAAGATCTACTTTTCCTTCATCTTCTTCTTCACCTTCACTGTCACTGCCAAACACATCTTGTCGGTAGGAATGATCTACATCATCACTCTCTGATGTGTGCCTCTCATCTTCTGATTCTTGAGCCATGAAGAGGTGGGTTCTTTCTTCATCATTTCTTCTACTACTCATTGATCTATCTTCATCTACAAACTCATGTGTTACATTATCCATCTTGTTTCCACAAACCGGTTTTGCAATGCTAGGCTCATTTTCATAGAGCTTCTTTAATCTGTCTCATAAGCTCTTTGCCGATTTGCATATGCCCACCTATGGGGAAACATCATCTGATAACCCACAAAGTATAGCCTTCATTACTATATCATTACACCAATATCTTCTTTCTTATTCTGAATCGGTGGGAGGACTCACTTTACTAGGGAAACCATTTACTATTGACATCCATACTGTATATGGTGAAAATGGATAACAAATAACAACAATATTGAAAGGCTAAAATGAATCCAACCACTAAACCCTAGCCTAACAATGAACAAAGATCCACCATAACATATGAAGATTACCTAAGACAATGCAAAATAACTTAAAATCACAAAGATGATACCATCACATGTCCAATAGGGTTTTGATCTCCATTCTTCCTATCTCCATTGATCTTGTTTGATATGCTTGCTCTCAGATTTTTGTATGCACAAGAGCTCAACAAAGAACAAAATGTGGTTGCAAGTAGGATCGTAGTGTAGCCAAGTACTCCAAAATCAGTCATTAGGATGTGTCATTAGGCATTAGTGATTAGGGTTTGACAATGAAGAAACCATCTCCTTAAATAGAAGACACAATAAGAAATGGAGGGTTAAGATTGAGAGGTGTAAAAAGAGAGGTCGACTAGGATTAGAGGGTAGGTAAAAGAAATACCAAAATAATGAAAGAGGTAGGTAGTGTAGAAAATAAGAGATGAGTGACATGTGTCATGGGTAGAAAAAGCTAATGAATTAATTAAATAAATAAAGATTTATTTAATTAATAGAAGAAGTAGGACAATTAAATAAATAAAATATTTATTTAATTTAGGAAAAGGATAATTTAAATAAATAAATGTATTTATTTAAATGAGAAATAAGGCTAGAAGAGGATAAATGAATTAATTAAATAAATAAAGATTTATTTAATTAATAGAAGAATTAGGCTTAGATAATTAAATAAATAAAATATTTATTTAATTAGACATGACAATTTTGGGTGTCTACATTTTGCCCCTCTTTGAGACAATGTGGCTTGTCGCATTGTTTCAAAGAAGATAAGATGAACTGATACAAAGTTGCCCCAAGATGGGAATTATATGCCCCCTCGAGAGATTGGATGAAAATGTCTGAAAAGATTGCAGACAATCTCTCGATAAGAAAGAAAGGCTAGAATGGACTGACTGGATAGAGTGACAAAGTCACAGGATGAAGAATACTGACTCGGGAAATGAGGGCGAGGGCTAGGGTAGGCTATAAGATAGACCACGGGAAAAAGACATCCTCATTGTCATCCACACCCTTAGAAGATCACAGTGTAGAGCGAGAAAAGAGCAGCAGCAGTCAGCAGCGATGGCTTCCATTCATAGATTCGACCGTGTTCGCCGATTGCAACGATCAGCTGATGCAGAAGAGCCGGTAAGTACCACAAAACCTCCTCGTACTTTGATGCATTTATTGTTGTCATTAATGCATACCAGGTAATGTAATAAATGCGTGTTTATGTCAGGAAAGCGCGTTTGCATTTAAAAAGTATGAATTTGCATCTTCTAGGTCAAATCGACAGTTCTGTGATGAACATATGCTGTCGATTGGATAAGCTGCTGAGGGGATACACTCAAGCAAGTCCTCTAGGAAGACTAGGATAGATCAAGGCACTTTGTGATGAACAGTGAGTACCAAGATAAAGTACTTTGTGATGAACAGGGAGTACTAAAATATGAGTAGCACTTTGTGATGAACAGGGAGTACTAAAATATGAGCAGCACTTTGTGATGATGATGGTGGAGGAGATAGAGGCAGGGGCAGACGGAGGCGGAGAGGAGTGGTGGGGGAGAGGCGAGTAGCACCTCGGAGGGAGGGAGGACAGGAGAGAGCAGCTCCGGTGGTGAGGGGTCGGGGTGGATTACCCCTATAGGTACCAGCAGCATAGGGTCCTAGACAGGGACCTAGACAGGTGCAGGGACAGGGACAGGCACCTGTAGAGGAGGAGCCGTAGGCAGAGGCTAAGGGTGGAGATCCTAAGGAGGATGAGCTGTTGAGGCTGCGAGAGATCTGCCAGGGCCAGGCAGATGAGATTGAGGATTTGGTGCGGGAGAGGGATCACCTCAGGATCAGGCTCAGGGACACAGAGCGGAAGAGGGATCAGGCCATCCAGAGATACACGGAGGCCGAGACAGCTCTGAGGGCAGGGAGGCGGGCAGCAGAGGATGCAGGGGCAGGCTACGCATATGTGCTGTGAGCCGGAGAGGAGATCGCCTATTGGAGGGATCTGTACTATGCTTCCGTGCCAGCAGATCAGCAGGCGAGGAGCTTCCATAGATCGTCGCGCACAGCGACGGCTACGGGAGGGAGTTGCAGGAGACAGGCGTCCAGCGGTGGGGTCATGGGTCCTCCACCACCACCAGAGAGACAGGGGGATCCTGGAGCGGGTCCATCTACAGCTCAGACTCCGTCGAGGCCAGGCAGCTCCGAGGGAGGGAGTTCATCATAGCCATAGAGGGCTCCCCATTGTATCAGTATATGTATCATTTTTGTATTGTAGACACCTGCGGGTGATTCTTTTGTAGCCATATGATTCTTTTGACATCATTGTATCATGACACTTTTTGATTATATATGAGAGATGGTCCATTTTTGCGGCAGCTATATGCATGTGTACCTTATGTGATGAAATGTTCTTATGTAATACATGTTTTATGATATGGATGCTTATATGATGCGATGCAATATATATTTTTATTCTTTTATGTTGTATATGTGATGCATGATGCAAATGTGAATGTATGTAATGCAAATGAATATGATAATGCAAATGATTATTTACATAATGAAAATGTGAGATGTGCTAACAAGTGTTGTATGCAGGATGTGATGCAATTGTGATATCTATATGTATGTATGAAATGCTTATATGTGGTGATGCAGGTGTAACTATATGAAATGCAAATGTTTTTGGTGTGTCAGTATACTCAGTCATGTGACAACGGGCTACGCCGACTCGAGAAGGACAATGGAAGTCAATCAAGAAAGGGGGATGGAAGACAGAAGATATGAATGTGAAAGAGCTTCTTGTGCGTTATCATCATTGAGCTTTATTATGGCAGAATAGGTTATGACAATCGAGGCATTTGTTCGGCCCAGAAAGTCATTGTACCTGTTTGCATGGAGATAAGACAGTCACAAACAAGGAATGCCCCAGTTCATACTAGACTCACAGTGTCCTCATATCCTTGGACAAGTCATAGCATTACTAAAAGACAATCCATAGACAGCAAATGCAAATAGGTGACGATACCCCATCCTCGCCTTTCTAGTCAAAGACATCCTGGAGATAGAATCTCTAGTCAAAGACATCCTGGAAAAGCTAAAAGACATGTCACCAAAAGATAAAATCAAAAGAAAATCAAGACTCGACACCAACATCCACTGTAGTCCTCAAGTTTAGTGTCTCTTGTCACTTGTTTAAGTCTTTATTCGATTGTGGTCACAATGTTCACTTTCACAAAAAGGATAGATAGCACTGAACCATATGTTGTCTGAGTCTGTTGAAAGATTTGATTTTGTTGAAGCTCATTGTTGCTGTTGTGTCTCATCTGAAACTGATTGAATCCATGAAACTGATACTTTATTGTGGAGAAGATGGAACTTTATTGTGGACTGGCGATGCAGATGTTGCTTTATTGCGGATTGTGCACGAATAGACTGAAGAAAGCTGGAAGAAACTGTACTCCTCAAAACATGTGATGTTCTCAGTTCCACACCCATCACTAGACGTAGGATTTGCCTTAGCCACAGATAGGATCTGATTTGTTATGGATGGAAAGGGATGTGAAAAGGGAGGTTTATTATGAATGGCTAACCAATCTTAGGTAGATCAATAACAAGCCATGATGGGACAAGGTAAGTTTATTATGGATGAATAGAATGTGAGTGTGTGCAAAGTGAAAGGATGAAAGAGAATCCTGAAGGAGAGAGGAGCAAAGTCTCTACACATGGCGCTGGTAACCCAGTTTTCACCATGGTACTTGCCCAGGGCGCCACCGAAGTGGTTTTCACCGTTGGACGAAATTATTTCTCTTTACTTTTTTGGATTTTTCAATTTTTTTGTTGTCACAAGGTGCCTGTTTGCCAGGTTTTCACCATGTAACGATTTTTTTTGTTTTATAATTTTTTTTTTATTTTTGCGATTTTTTTATTTTTTTTGTATTTTTGAATTAGGATGTTCCGAAGAGCTTATGTGTAGAACCTGCGAAGGTGCATGCTGTTGATAGGATCCTCCAAGGGTTCACCTTCTGTAGTTGAGAGCTGATATGCCCCAGATCCATATACCGCTGTGATGATGTAAGGACCAAGCCAGTTTGGTTCGAACTTGCCCTTCTTATCTCTGTCTTGCTGATTCTTGGGGTTCTCTCTGAGAACTAAGTCACCTACCTCAAATGTGCGAGGCTTGACCTTGTGATTGTAACTGTGACTCATTCGTTGTTGGTAAGCCTTGAGATGATTAAAAGCAATGTGTCGTCGTTCCTCCAGCAGTTCTAGTTCTTGTAAGCGAGAGACCCTGTAGTCTTCATCGTTGATTATGTTTCTCAAGGAGACCCGTAAAGAAGGTAACTCGACCTCAATAGGCAAGATGGCTTCAGCGCCGTAGACAAGTGAGTAGGGTGTAGCTCCTGTAGGCGTGCGGACACTTGTTCGGTAGGCCCAAAGTGCGGGATTGAGTTGGATATGGCAGTTACGGCCAGCGTCGTCGACTGTCTTTTTAAGGATTTTGAGAATTGTTTTATTAGACGCCTCAGCCTGGCCATTACCTTGGGGATAATATGGTGTGGAGAAACGATGGGAGATATGGAAGTGCTCACAGAGTTCACGAACATTCTGATTTTTGAAAGGATGCCTGTTATCAGTAATAATGGAAGTAGGAATCCCATATCGGCAAATGATGTAGTTCAGGATGAAAGTAGCGATTTGTTTCCCAGTAACTTGTGTGAGAGGCACAGCTTCAATCCACTTTGTGAAATACTCTGTGGCTGTGATAATGAATTTATGTCCATTGGAAGAAGGAGGGTGAATCTTGCCTATGAGATCGAGTCCCCATTGACAAAAGGGCCAAGGAGATGCAAGTGGTTGTAGTTCCTGTGCTGGTGCATGTATGAGGTCTCCATGAATTTGACACTGCTTACACTTCTTAACAAACTGATATGCATCTTTTTCCATAGTAGGCCAGTAGTATCCAGTCCTGATGAGTTTCTTGGCCAAGGTAGGACCACTAGTATGCGGACCACATATCCCTTCGTGCACTTCTCGTAACGCAATCTGAGCTTTGTCACTCTCTAAACATCTAAGAAGGGTGCCATCTAGACCTCGTCGGTATAGGATATCAGCTAGGATAACGTATCGAGAGGATTGGCGAATGAAAGTGCGGCGTTGGTTGTTCGATAGATCGGGAGGTAAGATATTGTCACGAAGGTATGTGAATATGGAACCATATAACTGGGATTCAGGACCAACAACACATATCATTTCAGTAGGAGTGATCCCGTATGAAGGAATCAGCAGGTTGTCTACCAGGAACTCATAGCAAGTCTCATTTTGCGGTAGATCAATGAGCGAAGCAATTGTAGCCATGGCATCAGTAGCGTGATTCTGTTCTCTTGGTATCTGCTCAAACTCTATCTTTGCAAAGTGCTGTTTCAGATCATCTACCAGTTGTTTGTAAGGCATTAGCTTTTCATCTTTTGTTTGATAATCATCAGTTGCTTGACGGATGACCAGTTGAGAATCCCCAAAAACACGAAGCTCTTGGATCTTCCACTGAACTGCAATTCTTAACCCAGTTGTTAATGCCTCGTATTCCGCTATATTGTTAGTGCAAGGAAATGATAAGCGGTATGACTTTGGTATAGAATCGCCCTGGGGAGTTATAAAAAGTATACCTGCTCCTGCCCCATGCTGTGTGTATGAGCCGTCAAAATATAATTGCCATGGCTTTGCAGGTGATATCGTTAGAATGGACTCATCTGGAAATTCTGACTGTAGAGGAACATCATCTATCATGGGAGCATCTGCCAGTTGGTCTGCAATGGCTTGTCCTTTGATTGCTTTTCTGTCCACGTATTCAATGTCGAATTCACTCAAAATCATTACCCACTTGGCCAGCCGCCCAGTAAGTGTAGCTTTGTTGAGCAGATATTTTAGTGGATCAATTCTGGCAATCAACTTAGTCTTGTGAGTGAGCATATAATGTCATAATTTTTGTGAAGCAAAGACCACAGCGAGACATGCACGCTCAATTGGTGTGTAGTTCAGCTCATATCCCACCAATGTGCGACTGATATAGTAGACTGCTTTTTCCTTGCCGTCAGGTATTTGTTGTGCTAGGAGTGCCCCCAGTGCTGTTGGAGTAGCTGATATGTAAAGTAGCAATGGTTGATCTGGAATTGGTGGCACCAAAACTGGCGGGTTCAAAAGATAATCTTTGAGTGCCTGAAAAGCCTGTTGACAGTTCTCATCCCATTTGAACTTGATGTTTTTGTGTAGCAGGTGTTGGAAAGGGTTACACTTATCTGCAAGTTGTGCTATGAATCTTCATATGGACTGGAGTCTCCCTTGTAAAGATCGAAGTTGACTGATATTCTTGGGTGGCGGCATGTCCAAGATAGCCTTGACCTTAGCTGGATCAGCCTCTATGCCTCTTTTAGACACAATGAATCCTAGGAGCTTCCCGGAGGTTACTCCAAAGACACATTTCTTAGGATTTAATCTTACCTTGTACTTTTCCAACCGATCAAAAGCAACTGAAAGTATGTCCAAGTGTGTATTTCTGTCTATTGATTTAACCAAAAGATCGTCAACATAATCTTCCATGGTTATGTGCATGAGATCATGGAAGATAGTAGTCATGGCTCGTTGATACGTGGCACCTGCATTTTTCAGCCCAAAGGGCATGACATTCCAGTAGAAGGTTCCCCATGGACAAGTGAATGATGTTTTATGTTGATCCTCGGGTGCTATCCTGATTTGATTATATCCAGAAAATCCGTCCATTAAGGATAACATCTCATGGCCTGCTGTGAGATCAACAATTAAATCAATGTTTGGTAATGGGAAATCGTCCTTTGGACAAGCCTTGTTGATATCTCTGAAGTCTGTACATATTCGGATGCTGCGATCTGGTTTTCTAACAGGTACTAAGTTGGAAATCCATTCAGGATAATCAATTGGGTGTATGAATCCGACATCCAGTAATTTCTCCAGCTCTGCCTTGACTAATAATGCCACTTGTGGGTGCATTTTCCTCAATTTTTGTTTTACTGGTTTTGCCTCCGGTTTGACTGTTAAATGATGCATTACCAAATCCGGGTCTAGTCCAGGCATATCAGCATAAGACCATGCGAAGTTGACTTGTCGTTCCTTAAAGAAGCTTATGAATCTTGCTCTCTCGGCCTCTGTCAATGATTGAGCCAAAAATATGTTGTGTGGAACCTCTGTTGTACCAATGTTTGTCTTTATAGTCTCCTCTACCAACATGGATGATTTTTCCTCGTATGATGCTGGGAGGATGTCGAGTCTTCCATCTTCGGGCGCCTCAGAGAGGTTTTCACCCTCAGATACGTCCTTTCTTTTTACTTTTTTAGAGTCAGATAGCGCCACAGTGTGGTTTTCACCATAAGACCCTTGTTTTGTTTTTATTTTCACATTTTTGTGACTAGAAGGCCCGACACCCTCACCAAAGTATGCCATGTTATTAAGCTCTATGACGTATCCTGCTTTGTGGTCTCCAGGAGGAAGATCATCGCGAATGCCAAGATAATCGACAATAGCTTCATCATTTTGAAATGTATCAAACTGTGCTGGTCCCTTATGATCCCAGTCAATGAGTTGGGGGTGGACAAGGGGAAGGTCTTTAGTGTTTTCAGAGTTCGCAAGGCTAATAGTGAAGATGTGGTTATATTCAGGTATGTCAAGGTAGTCGTCGAGGTCATCAATGGCACTCTCCTCATCAGTTTTGATCGTGAGTGAGTCCAAATTATCATCACTAGTAGTACCCTCAGGGACAGGTGTCCTCATCCTATGTGATCTTGGCCTAGGGCCTTGAAACGACGACTGTGCGGGATCCTTATGGGTTGGTTCTTGGCCAACTCTGAATTTTTTGTAAAATTCCTCCTCCTCTGTAGGTTCATCTGGCTCTCTGAAAATCTCTTTGAGCTCATAGTCACTGGAGGATGTGTCTGAACCCCATTCCCACTCATTGGAATCTGTGGAATAATCATCCTCTTATGGAACTTCAATGACTTTGACTCGCCATACCTGTTTTGTTCCTTTATTGTGTAGTCTGGGATTTAGAAAACCAAGACCTTTTGAGCGTTCCCTTCTTATAGTTAGCTCAGGTTGTAAGGGCTCCATGACACCTTCTTTGCGTAGTCCGAGAGGGCTTTTTCCATCATACCCGAATCTTTGCAGAATTTTGAAGCCTTTGCCATAGTTCTCACAGGGTATTATAATCTGGTCATGTGTTTCCTCTTCAACATCCTTATAGAGCATTTTATATAAATTTTCTTCTTCTAATTCGCCCCATTTTTGAAAGATGGTAGGATCCCATTTGAGCATCATGATGGAGATTTGCTTGTTAGGATGTGGCCTCCCATATTCCTTGGGAGAGGTCATGACTTGTCGTAAAAACATTGTTTGATTCAAAGTGTATTCTCCCATGCCTTTGTCTTGAAACCTAGCTCTAAGTTCACCTTGTTTGGATGTCGAGGGCTTTAATGACTCAGGATCAATATATGCTGAAGAAGAAGTAGCCTCACGATTGCTGGGGATGATAGTCTCAGTATGTGATCTCAAGTTATTACAATATATGAATGGATTTGGATCACCATTGACCGTTACCTCAACTCCATTGTGAGGAAACTTAATGCACTGATGGTATGTTGATGGGACTGCCCTCATTTCATGAATCCACGACCGTCCTAGCAATATGTTATACGTGAGATCTAGATCTAGGACTTGACAAACCACATCCTTTGTGACTGGTCCTATTCTTAGTGGTAAGGTGACCATGCCCTTGGACGAGCGCTCTTCATCATCATAAGCCTTGATAGTGATTTGGTTTGTAGAATTCACAGCCTTGTCAGAATATCCCAATTGTCTGATGGTGCTCAATGTACAAATATTAAGACCTGCTCCTCCATCTATCAGGACTCGTTTTATTCGGTGTTTATGTATGAAGGCTTCAATATGTAGAGGTGCATTATGAGGCTGACTTATGGAGGCGTCATCGGCTTCTGTGAATGTGAGGGAGTGTGGAACGGATAAGTATCCCACCATGGCTTGAAACTGGTCCACGTTCAGATCAGTAGGGACAGCAGTATCTCTCAAGGTTTTATCAAGGATAGCTTTATGTGCAGGAGATATACGTAAGAGCTCAAGAATAGATATGAGCGCAGGTGTCTTCCCTAGTTGTTCTACAAGGTCGTACTCAGGCTTGGTTGATGAAAGATTGGTATTCTTAGTAGAGGCACCTGGCAATGTGATCTTACCTCGACGGGTTGTAACATGACATTCAGAGGTAGATTCTGACGAAGATCCCACACCTTTTAGGACAATTTTGGGTCTTTGAGAAGGATTCTCAGCATTTTTGTTTTTGATAGTGATGGTAGAAATATGATTGTCCATTGAGATGTGATTGATAGTAGAATCATAATTGTAAGGTGCTCTAGTGTAATTGGCTTGATCATCTGTGACTTTGCCTTTTCCTTTGTCATGTTTTGGGAATGGTTCTTTAAACACCTCATGTTCTTGGTTAGATGAATGTCCCTCAATCTCAATATCTCCTCTGTCAATGAGATCTTGTACAATGTTTTTCAATCGATGGCAATTACTTGTCTTATGACCCTTGCTCTTATGAAATTCGCAAAACTCATCATCATTCCACCAATTCGGTTTGACCTTTGGTTCATATGGAGGAAAGTCTGGGACTGTGATCACTTTGTTTGCTACAAGCTTTTTGAATACTGATTCAAGTGGTTCTCCCAATGGAGTGTACTTCCTTCGTGGTTTAGAAGTTGTTTGATTGTTCACTTGATTGTTGGTAGAATTTGATCCAGAAAAGACGAACTTTGGTCTCACTGTGTTGGCATCAACAACACCATCATTAACCGTGTTCTTGTTCTTGTTCCAAAATTTTGGTTTGTCCTTTCCTTTGAAGTCCTCTTTGTTTTCTTTGAATAGTTTGATAATTCCTTGTTCAATTAAGACTTTTTCTGTTGCTAGGCCCTTTTCAATGACATCCTTGAATGTAGACAAACAAGCTTTTCTGAGATCATAGCCAATAGCTTTGTTAACATTTTGTGTGAACATCTCCACCATTTGTTTTTGCGGAATTTCGCAAGAGCATCTGCTAGCTAGGTTTCTCCATCTCTGTAAGAATGTTGCGAAAGATTCTCCTTCTTTTTGTTTCGTATTGCACAAGGTAGTAACTGAGACATCTGTTTCAATGTTGTAAGAGAAATGTTGAATGAATGCTTCTGCCAAATCGCCCCATGACTTAATACCGGGAGGTAATTGAGAAAACCATTCCATAGCCTGATCTCCTAAGCTCTGTGGGAACAACCTCATTAAGTATGTTTCTTCTGCCGCTATCTCAATGCAAGCTGTGAAGAATTGTCTTATGTGTGCCTTGGGGTCTCCTCTCCCTCTATATTTGTCGAATTTTGGTGTCACAAAATGTGGAGGAAATGGAGGCATTGGAATGCTCTTATCGAAGGGATAAGGGCATATATCTCTCATAGTGTATGTAGGTTTTGATGTATTCATGTCCTCCACTTTCTTTTGTAGATCTCTAATTTGTTGCTCCAAATTATTCTTGGGAGGAGATTGATTTCTTGTTGCATACCCCATGTTTGAAACACCCATTTGAGGAGGGACTTGTTGCATATATGGATGATACTGATTGTAGACATGTCCATATGGAGGTCTATATTGTTGTGACATATATGGAGCACTTGGCATAACTTCTTGTTGAGGGACCCCATATCTGTTTTGTGTGTATAAACCATATTCAAGAGGTCTTTCATTTTCCATTGTGTTGCCCCCAATTTTGACATGGGGTCTCCTTGTGTCAAAATTTTGAGGATGTCCTTGAGTATCCACTTGTCTTGATGGATCTATACCTTGAGCATGTGTTTGAGCATAGGGCCTCCATGAGGGTCTTTGAGTGTAAGTATCATATGCTTGAGCTTGTGTATGTGGGATTGCTGGTTTTTGAAGCAAAACTGATGGTGACTCTGGCATCATATTATTTGGTCCTCTATTTCCTCCACTATTTGGTCTCCTTTGATCCATGTTAGGTTGGGCTTGTTGTGAAGGTCGACTTTCCATAAGTTGAGATAAGTCAAAATCATGTGGTATTTTAGCTCCACTTTGTGCCATCATGTTTAGAAAGTATTGACGATCTCTCCTCATTATCTCTTCAACCAATCTATTGAATTGAGGATCCATTATAGATTCTTGTATGTCTACTGATAGTACTGAAGAATTGTCCACGGTGTCATTGTGTGTAGCATTGTGTATAGTATTTGCGCTTTCCACATTTGGATTGTGTCTATAAACATTCATGTCTGGTAATGTAGTGTGCTCAGGATTGTAGAATAGATCATTGTCATACTCATAAGAACTCATGTTTACGGATCCTTGAGCTTCTTTAGCTATTCTCCTAGATTTTTGAAGGCGGGTTTCAACCATGAACTAGGTGTTTAGCAATATGTGAGAGACTAGACGAAAATGACAAGAGTATGGAAGACCAAGAGTTGTATGGAGTGTAAATGAATCTTGAGGTGTACTTGCAATGTCCAAAGTGTAAGACCAAGTATGTAAGTAGTAGAGTAGGTGTGACTTCCAAAGAGAGGATAGTTTCTCTTGATGAGGTAAGCTGACCTTGACTCTAAGTAAGACCAAATGAGACCCAAAGGTAAGAAACCTTGATGAGGGACCACTTAGCAAAGTTTAGTTGTATGTAATGTGTTGACAAAGTATGATGAGGACAAGCAAGTGACCTTTTGACTCAAGTTTAGACAATTGTGAATGTAAAATGAGGTATGAAGCAATGATGGACTGTGTGAAACCTTAGAACAGGCTGAATGCTAGATGAAACCTGAAGAGACAACCTAGGAAGCTCAAGTATGCCGAAACTGATTTTCTTTGTTTGCTTGACTGTTAAAAATTTTTAAATCCTGACACAGACACCTCTGTATACTTCACAGACGCGGTTTAAAGACACAGATGCTACTCTGTTTTACGCAGACGCGGACAAAAACACAGACGCTATTTTGTACTTCACAGAGGCGCTTATCCGACACAGACACGGTTTGAACAGACACAGACGCATTTCTGTAACCTTAGTGCAATTTTTCCTATCTGTGAAGTTGTTTTGTTGTGACCAAATCTGATTTTTCGACTGTTTTTCGTGACAAGAGGACACAATGTTGATGACTCAATGTTTGCAAACTGTTTAGACTCCAAAAGTGTGTTGTTTGATGTAAAAAGTTTTTGCATACACTTGAAGACACAAAAGACACAATGTTTTGCTATTTTGTCTTGAATGTTTGAGTGTTTAGCATAAGACAAGCACAAATCTTAGGGCTGGCCAAGACAATAGTTGTTGATCCCACATAGGGTTTTACCCCCGAGGCTACGCTATTCAGAGCGGATACTTAGATGCTTGACCTCACTGGCTCCACCCTCGGCACTCACTTCTCGGGTCAGCCAAGCATCAGTCCCCATGAAAACTCCCCATGGCGAACTTTGTATCTCTACTAAGAACCGTATGTGTGTGGGCCGCTACCAGAGGTCCGACCTCCTGCCTCAACAACTAGAAGGATTTGGGCATCTAAAACAAAGAGGTGCTAGTAAGGGCATCCGCTCGTGTGGCCATACATGCGGCACTTTCAGCTCTGTAAATACAGAAGGCTCCCAGCCGGTAGGGGTTACGCCCTACAAATGATCAAATAAATTTGATCAAACGGGTTTATGGGGAGACATAGTGTCGGTATGAACTAATCAGCACACGTTATTCATAGTTTTCACCATGAATACATTTGATTATAGTGGTTTGGATGAGGTGGGTTTTCCTCGCTACCACTTGGGTCGTTCTCTTCTCACTAGTAGTCCTAATGACCACACGGGAAGACAGGCCCTCTAAAGATTAAACAAAAAGAGCCTATTGCTCAAGACACAAAAGACAATGATTCAATTTTAGTGCACCAATTGAAGTGTTTGCTAAGCTATGAAAACAAGGCACACAATAAAAATTACAAAACCCTAGCTAAGGCCCTGCAACAAAATTGTTAGTAGTTTGGGTTGTTTCAAATGATAACCCCTTCCTGTAAGCACACAAGTTAGGTAAATTTTTAGAAAACCCAAAAAGACTTTGTGAAAAGGGGCCTTCAACAAAACGTATTTGCCTCCAAAGCAAGCTGCACAAAACTAAGTTAGCTAGATCTGCAAGGGTTAGCCGAAAATAAACCAGATCTGAAACTCTAAGAACAAAATCCGAAAATCCGAATCGAAGAAACTTGAGAAATTTACAAAACAGAATGCACAGACGCCCTTATACCAGACACAGACGCATCTGCGCGACACAGATGCTGTTCTGTGATTCACAGACGCGATCAGAGGTCACAGACACCTCTCCCGAACGCAGACACGATAAGATCCAGCGCAGACGCGGTTAAAATTCTCAGACGCGATTCCAGAAACCTGCCAAAAAAAAAAAAATTTGACAGAAACACAGACGCGATTCCCGATATCGCAGACGCTTCTGAAACACAAAAACGCGATCTGAACACTCGCAGACGCGGAAAAACCTAAAATGTTGTCGAAAACTGTCCGATCTGCAACTTCAAAAATGCAAAATCTGCAACAAAAATGTTAAATGCAAAGGGACAAGAGTCCCACCGGGCGTGCCAAAATGTATATGGTGAAAATGGATAACAAATAACAACAATATTGAAAGGCTAAAATGAATCCAACCACTAAACCCTAGCCTAACAATGAACAAAGATCCACCATAACATATGAAGATTACCTAAGACAATGCAAAATAACTTAAAATCACAAAGATGATACCATCACATGTCCAATAGGGTTTTGATCTCCATTCTTCCTATCTCCATTGATCTTGTTTGATATGCTTGCTCTCAGATTTTTGTATGCACAAGAGCTCAACAAAGAACGGAATGTGGTTGCAAGTAGGATCGTAGTGTAGCCAAGTACTCCAAAATCAGTCATTAGGATGTGTCATTAGGCATTAGTGATTAGGGTTTGACAATGAAGAAAGCATCTCCTTAAATAGAAGACACAATAAGAAATGGAGGGTTAAGATTGAGAGGTGTAAAAAGAGAGGTCGGCTAGGATTAGAGGGTAGGTAAAAGAAATACCAAAATAATGAAAGAGGTAGGTAGTGTAGAAAATAAGAGATGAGTGACATGTGTCATGGGTAGAAAAAGCTAATGAATTAATTAAATAAATAAAGATTTATTTAATTAATAGAAGAAGTAGGACAATTAAATAAATAAAATATTTATTTAATTTAGGAAAAGGATAATTTAAATAAATAAATGTATTTATTTAAATGAGAAATAAGGCTAGAAGAGGATAAATGAATTAATTAAATAAATAAAGATTTATTTAATTAATAGAAGAATTAGGCTTAGATAATTAAATAAATAAAATATTTATTTAATTAGACATGACAATTTTGGGTGTCTACACATACATCAAACCCAAGGGAAGAAAGGTAGACTTCTATCCTAAAACACCAAATAGAATAGTTTGAACCATTAAATATAGGAGTAGAGATTGACACTAAACAAACCATTGTGTTCTAATACCAAAATCTACCCAAGCTGGAGAAAGATTATCAGCTGGGAACCTAGGCTCTAATACCAATTGTTGAACACAATGTACCACTGAGAGGGGGGTCAATCAGTGGTTTCCAAAACTCTTAACCTTTTAGTCCTAAGAGTGAGTAGCGGTTAGCAATGCAAACACTAAGTAAACCTACTGGCATGATAAAGAAAGACATCACAAAGAAATCACACAAAGGCACATCACATGAAACCGGTACATACGAGAAAAACCCAAGATGGGAAAAACCTCGGTGAGAAATGTTGTTGGAGTCTAATGCTCCAATCCAGCCTCACAGTAAGAACAATGGTGACAACATTTAGGGCACCAACCCAAGGAGCACCAACCCTTGCACTGAGCTCCAACTTAGTGCTTACAATATATAACAAATTAATACAATAATTAACCTTGGATACAAGTGAATCTTGTAACCACTACATACACTCCAACCTGCTAGTTTTACTCCTCCTTTGCCTTACCAGTTAACTCCTACTCTTCCTTCTCTCTCTCTCTCTCTCTCTCTCTCTCTCTCTCTCTCTCTTTACTCACCTTAACTTGCTACTACTAAAACACCAATAGTATCCTTTGTCTTGCACTCTACCTCCTCTCTACTGGTTCACACCCTGTTTCATTCTCTACTACCTCCTTTTGTCCCTACTGCTAACATATCAGCTTCGAGCCAACCGATTAAACAACTTTGCAACTTATTACCAGTTGTTTGTTGTCTCTATATCTTCTCCTTCTTCTCTGTACCTGGTCAGCAGGATCACCTCCCTATCTATTGTCGGTTCTCATTGTATAGGTTCACTTGATCGATTCACTCGAGCAGCTATCTGATTACTCAAGCTTTACTGGTTGAACCCTAGTTAACCTCTGATATCGATTTTATCTTCCTTGTTGGCTCTCTGGTTCAAATGTTGAGTTCCTTTACTTTTCTCAGTCTTATCTGCTCTCTACTTTTCTTAGGATCACTCTTCTTCACCAACCAGCATCAATCATTCTGGTCTTTTGTCTACATTCTTATATAGCTGAGTTTTCCCTCCAAAATGCAACTTCAAACTATTGGTGTGCTAGGGTTTCTTCCACTGATCACAAGGAGTATTAGATCCAATCAGATATTGTTCTGCATGAAGAGAAGCAACCTGCAAGAAATCAGGTATCACCTACAATTTCTTCTTTCTTCCAAGGCACGTTTGATATACTTAGCAGACACGAATAGTCCGTCGGCATGGCACTTGGTCAATCACCATAAATGGTTCAACATATTGCATCACCATCCTCATTCTGCACCTAGACATTCTGCACCGATTGATGCAACCCATCGATCACCTTTGTTTGACCTTCCTCAAGCTGCACACCTCTACAACACATCCCATGATTTACGAGGTCTACAATTAATTTTGACCGACTCTGTAACTACCTCGTCGGTGCACACTCCATCTACTGTAGCATGCATGTTCACCACCTCAACTCCACGTAGCACCTTTGTTAGTATCCACCTCAACTTAGACTGTTGTGTCGGTCTAGACAAGATCATCGACCAACCACACAACTGGGTTCATCTACCAATTCTCTTACCCTGCCGATTATACCCTAACCAGTTTGCCTTCAAACTTGCACTTTGCTACCTTGTCGATGGAACACCTTTACCAGTCATCACACATGCCAAACCATAGCATACCAATTTCATCAGACAAGAGCTCTTCACTTGTCACTTTGTCTTTCTCACCGGTGGACATGCTTACCGATAACCACCTTGATGACACCATGTCATCAACCTTCAACAATATCCATATGTCTGCATCTGTGGCAACACTTTTCTCCATCTTCAATCCAGTTGCACTCTCTGTCTACAACTGATTCAACTTTGCCTTCTTCATCAATAGATGAGTTCTCTTATCAACTAGTTTGTCAAATTGACAAGCCTATCCTTCCTTCTCTGTACCGACAACTCATCATGTTTGCCTTTGTTGATCCAGTGCACATCTTTGATTTCATACACCTAAGGAAAATTAGTGTTTCACTAGTTCATCCGGTGTGGGCCTTCAATCTCCTACCTTTAACTCTTGGAAACCTATCCCAGAGAGATGTAATGCATTCCAAGCATTTAGGGGATAAGCTCCACTTACTGGTGGGAGTGGATCGTTATCATCTCATTATGTTTCCGACATTGCACTAATATGCCTTAGCTGACATTGAGAAAATACACCTTCTATTAGGCACATGTGATCCAGATGAGCACACTCACTATCAGTCTTCACTTCACCCTGTGATATCTTCTTCATTTGGTGACTACATCATAATCTGGTGGGATTCCTACAGTTCCACAACCAAACATCACACTAGCATGCTGATTTTGCACTTCTTCATTAGCTCACCCTATTTTCTCACTAGTCATATACTTGTCGGTTGGCAACCATGCACTGCCAACATGTCACTTACCGATTGTAATACCATATCGGTCTCATGTCCATATCTTCAACATAAGTCAACACTAACTTGTGTACCAGTGACTCCAAACATCATTATGCTTGAATACATTCTCTTCCTTACCGGTGACAAGCTATATCTGTAACCTACTATACTAGTTGACATCAATGACACCATTATTGATATGCATCAATGAAAACACTGCACATACATCTGCCATACCGGTTGTCATCCTATACCGGTTGACATCAATGACAACACAATGCCAACATATAAGTCCACCATAATCCGACCCTGCGAAGGAGTTATCTATCGACAGTTGATAGCTTGTCTACAATAGATGCCCTGATGTGTGCTCCCACATCTCAAGCAATGTCTACACATAAATAAATTTTGCATCAATTCCAGTTCCTCTTTGTTAGCAGACGCCTGCACGCCCAGAAGATGATGCTAGCGTGTTGTCTGGATAAATGTACTAGTCTACGATGAAGGCACACAGAAATGACGACAGTGCATCCTTAGGATGCCTGCGCAACCGTCTGACCAAAATACTCTAAAAATATGCTAAAATTACAAAGCAAGGGATATTTTGAATCATACTTGGTCGGGCTCGTTGCCCTGCTCAACCACGGCCTGCAACTCCCCAATCCTACTACCCCTAAGCTCTCATCTGCATGGCATTTTTGCTCAGACTCTATGCAAATCTCAACTCGAACAACTACAATGAATAGTAACAATGACCCTTCTTGGAGCCCACTTTCGAGTATAGCCTAATTTTTACCCGAAATGGCTTTTCCTTGTTTTTGGATAATTTTGGTTCGTTCTCCTTTCTATTTTTCCCCACCTCGTTGGGGGCAAAACACAAGGGGGCATATACTTGCCTTAATCTGATTTTTCTCTTCTATTCATACTAACGCTCCTTAAGCATTCTTCTCGCCGAAGTAGCTTCCTTCATTTTCCGTGCTAACAACTTTTCTCATCTTGCAGTATAGAATTTGTCATACCAAACTGGATTTCCTCATGGATACTTAGGGGCATTTCTCGTGATCATTGACTCAACCTGTGCGGCTTCTACAGTATCCTTTTATTGCTAAGTATTTATTGCATCTACTGCACTTATTGCATTGCATGAGCTTAATGAACATATCTTTCCAAACTACTTTAGTTCGACTAATCCCTACGGCTAATCAGACCACTAAAGTGGGGGGAAAATGTAGTGTCCTAAATTGTTATGACACTTACACATGATGCCTAGTACATTTATGACAAATACATGATCAAAAGAAAATTATTTTAGCACCATGGACTTGAAGGACAAAGTGCCTTGAAAAGCCTTGAAACCCCCTTTGGGCCTACTTTTTGATGGATGTAAGCACGATGCGGGGATGTTCATGCGTCCCGAAAAGCTGGTCGAATCTCGAGTTTGGCAGAGAGTCAGACGCTAGCCAACGCGTGTCTTTTGGCTCGTGTTTCGCCGCAACGACTCTCCGCACCCCTTTCGAGTTTAAGAACCCTTCCTTGCTCATTTGGAAGGGTTCCCAACTTGGGTTATTGGCTCTTGGCTTTCATTATGCTCTCAATATCTTGTTTCTCACTTTATGCTCTTGGACATACATTCTACCAATATCAAGTTACAACCATCTTGTGGTGGCTTCTTACCAACAAAGCAATCAAGTGGGTTTCGTCATGCTCACGATTCCAAATATGAGGGGTTTGGCTTCACGCTCATTCTCTCTCTTGTACTGATTTCTTTTACATGCAATGAGTCCTTTGCATTATTGAACATTCATTTCCAATATTCCAATTTGTCAATATTTGTTGCATGCAGTAGGAGTTATCTTCTTTTAAACGAAGTTTATTTTCTATTTGCATTTACTTTCCAATTTACCAAGTTCCAATTTATTTTTCCAATCTATCTATCTAGTTGTCTGTGGCGGTGGAAACACCTAAACGAGGATCTAACTGAGGTAGGCCCCTATACAACCCCAACAATTTTCCCCATCACAATGTGTACAGGTGACGAATAGGTTCCGCACACAGGAGACCATCTACAAGTTCTCCTCTAGACTTTTCCCAGTCCACGGGTCGTATGGACTACAATGCACCACACTAGCGTCTGCGCCCCGTGTTGGTGTCCAGAACCTGAGAGCTTCCCAATTGGCAGATATAATCTTCTTTTAACATTGCACTGTTATGTAAATTTAGTGTTGCATATTTATTGTTTTTGCACTATAATTTTGTTATTTATCTCTTGTGTAGTGTAGTTAGTTTAGTTGTTTGTTATCCCCTGGCTCATCTTAGCGCATGTTTGAAGAGGTGGCGATGGATAGATTTGCCTCATGAGATTTATCATCCTGGAGGGGGCAAATCTCCTCCCCTACAGATTCAACTGTACTCTTGTAGAATTGATCTCCATGAGTGCAAAAGTGATCTAATGCATGAAATTGCACCTAGAATCATGAAAGTGAACATGTAAAACTTGGATAACTATTGTAAATTTTGCTCAACTTGTTGTACCTATCCTTGAATAGAAGTAGTGACAAGAAACATCATTTGTGAACTTGCTAAATAAAGTTCATGTTCTCCTTGGTCAAGCTCATAGGTAAAACAATTCAACAATGATGAACCAAGATTATATACAACATGCAAACATGTGCTATGCCTAAGATGATGATGCAAGTTAGTGATGTAAATGGAATGCTCTAAGATTTTTCTATAACCATCTAATGTCAATTCTCTTATAATGATTCCTAAGTGATTACAAAATGAATAAAGAATGTTGTTATATATAACAATATAACACATATGTGTGCTACATAGCTAATGCCAATTTGTAGAAAAGAGCTGGTAAGGGTGAAATTCAAATTTTGAATTCAAATGTTTGAGGTTTAGGTCTATGACTACAAATATGATCTACATTGATTTCACACTTGTGGATATAATTAACACAGTAAATGCAACATCTAGAGATTGAGATCAAGTTCTAAGGATGATTGATGATGGATTATAACATAATGATGACACAAGTTTAATTTATACAAGAATTGACATTTGTAAACTTGTTATTGGACAAAAGAAATTCTAATTCAACATGAGAAATGAAAGATCTAGAGATTGAACTCAACTTCTAAGAATGGTTGATGATATAATCATAATATAATAATGACATGAATTTAATTTATACAAAAAACATGACATTTTTAAACACATTATTACGTCAAAGACATTGTAATTCAAACTAAACTCAAAATATATTAAAAACAATACGAACACACAATTTTAATAATTACAATATTATTTTTTTAACAAAACCAAACCAATTACTAACTAATAAATCATAAGTATTTACAGCTATGAAATATTCAATGATGCCTCATAATATTATTCCAATTAAAATGGACCCTTTGGCATTGGATAAGTATGAACATCACAATCAGCTTGGAAGAAATTGGTGCTTTTATTCCATGCTTTCTAATCATAATAATTTTGGAGAAAGTTTGTAAAGACGTATCTCACCAAAAAGAAGAAGACAAAAGTGAAATGCCATATTTCACCAAATATGATTTAGGTCGGTGAAATAGGAATCTTGTGAGAAAGGTTAGGGGCCCACCACCAAAGAGTTTGCCGTATAAAACAAAACTTTAATTAGTGGAGATAAGATTCCATCGCTTGCCCTTCTAGAAATTTCAACTCATATTTCCAAGGCTTTTGTCATCTTCTTACGTTACAATTGAAAAAGGTTGAAAATCAAAGGGCTTTTCAAATTATCATTAATGTTGTACATGTTATTATTTTTATTTATTTTTGTTTTATTTATGATAATGAGATGGATATTGTGTTTTATTAAAAAAATAAAATTGTAATTTGAAAGGTTAATGGCGACAATATTTTTAATAAATAAACAGGAAGGTTTATTAGGAAAACTTCTTCTTAGGAAAGGTTATTTAGAGGGAATAGTCTTAGACATGCAGCTAAGAATGTAATATCATTATGGAATATTTGTGTTGTTTTATTTATGATAATGAGATGGATATTTCATTTGATTAAATATTTTATATTTTGCAAGATCAATTATGACAATTATTTTGTATCAATAAATGAGGAGGTTTATTAGAAACACTTCTCTTGAGCAAGGTTCTTTACAGGATTAATCTTAGATGTGTGGTTAACAATGTAATATAACTGTCAAAAAATGTATTATTAATAGAAAAATATTTAAATATTAAAAATTGTTTTTTAAGAAATTGAGCATAAATATGTAAATAATATTGTAATTATAAAATATTTTTATAAATGTGTTTCTTAGAAATTGAGTTTATAATTGATAATTAGACAATTAAAATAATGTCCATTAAAAAAAGTAAAGGATGATAGTAAGGTATTGACTCAACATAGTTATGGCTTGGTAGATTGTGTCTAATTATATGGCCCCACCCCAAGTTTGTGTCAACCCCAACAACAAATTTTTTGTCCAACATTTACACTTGTCTATCAGCTCTTATCATCGACTATTTTTTTCTAACTTTTTAATCAATATGTACTACTTGCCACCTAAACTTGCATATGCCTACTAAACACAACAAGATAAACAAAGGAAATAACATAAAGATTAATGCAATTTTCAAATCTTTTTACCCTTGTTTACCTTACTCCTTTGATTGAGTTAAAGTAGAGTACACCCATTATTTTCTTGATTTTCTCCTCAAAGATGATAGTTGGTTGCAAAATTTGAAGTGTGGATTATATAAGATATATATGCTAGTCGTTATTCGCATCTACACAAATGTAGGCACAAAATTACATCTTAGTAGTTATGCACGTGTTTGTTTTCAGTAGTGAGATACAAATTCAATCAATGTTAAAGAGCCTTAGCCAATTTGATTGATGGGGATTTATTGTTCCGTGTGAGATTTCCTCTAGAGTTTTATGTACATGGGTGAGTGGGGTGTATATGATTGTAGATGTACGCCTCTTAGTGTAATGATAATGAGATGGATATTGTGTTTTATTAAAACAAAATCTATTTTGTATGGTTAATGATGGCAATTTTTTTAAATAAATAAACAAGAAGGTTTATTAGGAAAACATGTTCCTAGGAAAGGTTATTTATAGGGACAAATCTTCGACATGTAGTTTAGAATGCAATATCACTATTAATTTTTTGTGTTGTTTTATTTATCATAACTAGATGGATATTTCATTTGGTTAAATATTTTCTATTTTATAGGATCAATTATGACATTTTTTTTAATGAATGAATGAGGAGGTTTATTAGGAACGCTTCTCCTGAGCAAGGTTCTTTTTCAGGGATTAATCTTAGATTTGTGATTAAGAATGTAATGTCACTATAAAAAAATGTATTATTAATAGAAAGACAATATTCAAAACTATTTTTTATGAAATTGAGCATAAATATGTAAATAATATTGTAATTATAAAATATTTGTATAAATGTGTGTGTTAGAGATTAAATTTAAAATTGATAATTAGACAGTTTAATTAATGTCCATTTAAAAAAGAGAGACTTGAAAAAAGTAAGGGATGATAGTAAGGTATTGACTCAACAGATATGGATTGGTAGATCGTGTCTAATTAAATGGTCTTGACCTCAAGTTTGTGTCAACCCCAATAACAATTTTTTTGTCCAGCATAAACATGCATCTATCATCTCTTATCATCAACTAAGTTCTCCTTACATTTTAATCAATATGAACTACTTGGCACCTAAACTTGCACATGTCTACTTCTAGTGTCACAAATTGCACCCAATGCATTTATTACACTTTTGCATTACGCCTGGTGCATTTATGATGATGATTAATGAGGAATTAACAATTCTAACATCATGGGTTGTAAAGATGGAATAGTGCTAGACACCCCTAAGCTCAATTAAAGGTTATCTTGGTTGGATGGTAGCATGGCGCACAAACGTTTTTGTAGCACACTAATGTCTCAAGAATTTCCCAAATTCAAATTGGCATATCCCACATCAAACCCTTGTTGATGCATATTCCTTAGCTTGTGCACATCTGAACTAGTCACTGCCAACCACATAGAACAACAAAACCCTTCATTCTTCCTCATTTTGGTAATAAATTGATTCTTGGCTCTTTTTCTCTGAAACTCTAAGTGAAGCTCTATCAAAATAAGCACTTAATATTGCAAAAGCTTGGTCTTCCTCGCAATGCAACTATGATATCATCTCAAGAGAGGGGTCTTGGCTATGTGATGCTTCTTCCTCTTTCTTATCTATTATATCACTATATGATCATGCTTTTCAAGCTTTGAATGTATTTATTATCTAAGTACATTTGTATCATTTATCATATATATTTTATCATAGGGGATTTCTTCCATGAAGCGGGGATTGTTTCTATTGCATTACCATTTATCTATTATCCAAATCTATCTATCTGGTTGTTCATGGAGGTGGAAACACCAAAATCGGGGTTTGACTGAGGCAAGCCCCTACATAGCCCTAACATTTTTTCCCTTTGAATGTGTGTAGATGACGATTAGATTTGAAGGGTGCAAATCAAATTCAAGGCATCTTCTTGGAGTTTTCTGGTTCTTTGTTTATATAGACAACAACATAGCATGTAGACGTCCTCATGGTGCGTTGTCGTCTTGAGTCAGAGACCCGAGCAGATTCTTGGTAAAATCTATATATCTTGTTGAGTGTTTGTTTCTATATGATTAAATTAATTTTGAGTATTTCATGTACTTTTGTTATTTTTACATTAGTGTAGTATTCTTTTATTATTATGGTATCTTCCTAGCTCACTAGAGCACCAGTTTATTGAGGTAGTGAAGGTTGGTTTGCTCCTTGAGCTCTATCACTTTGAGGGTAGAAAATATCCTCCTCTACATTTTGGTGAACTCGATCTGAATGCCTCGTCTCTGATCTTTTTATTTTATAATTTGGTGCATTCAATAATGTATTATTGAAAGATAATTTTGATATGTTGGACGATGCCTTAGATGGTTTCCTAGAGGCATTCCCTTTCGATAAAAAATATTCTAAGATCAACTCATATGTAGATTGTTCTTCCTTGGGGAGTGAAAAGTCTGTAAATGTTATTGTGGTCTCTACTTCTCAAAAGTCAAAGAGACTAGCTATTTATGTGATAGTTGCTAGCCCATCATCAAAGAAGGTTAAGTCTATATATGGTAAATCTTTCGAGATAAATTATCCATATTTATTTACAAGGTTTACTCAGTCTCAGAATGCTTCTTATAATGTTATTGTGGATACCTATAATACAAGAAGGAATAAGAAAAATGTAGACCAAGGTACTACTTCTTTGCCACCTTCTCAACCTGACCTTCCTCGAGCACCTAAGCTTGTAGCTAAGCAACCTGCAGACTAGGATTTGGTAGAGAAACTTTGAGTTAAACTTGCTAAGATCTCATTGTAGGATTTTCTCTAGACAACTCCAATGTATCAAGGTATGCTTTAGGAATCTCTTCAAAAGATCTTATTAACTTCTTCTCCTAAGACAGTGGATGTTAATGCGTTAATGGATCATATTCACATCGATACGCTAAATATTATGTTATATCCACATGAACTTCCACCCTCAAAAGTGAGGAATCTTGCAGATCCTCTGATGATAATTGTATATGTTAATGTCATAGGTATTAGGAAGACTCTTGTTGCCATAGTTCAACAGTCAATGTTTTTAGTCTAGAATTACTACCAAAAATTAGAGTGGATCCAAATGCCCTTGCAAAATATTCTCTCTTTATTTAAGGATTTGATAACACTGGTAAAACTGCTTTAGGCACTGTTATTCTACCTCTGAAGATTGGACTAGTAAGTATTCCTACCCTAGTGTAAGTAATGCAAAGACCCCTTCCTTACAATCTACTTCTAGGTAGACCATGGCTACATGCTTTAGGAGCAGTTTCATCCACTCTTCATGGTTCCATTAAATTTGTCGCAAATAATTAGGTGGTCACGATTAAGGTTGACCCCAACACTATGCATTCATGTCAAATGGCAACTGTTAGTCAGACCTCACAAGTTATCCATCCTTTCAAAATTATATTCTATTTATATCTTCTAATGTGATGGCTTTTGCTTCCATGGCCTCCCATAAAGGAGATGCCCCTAAGAAATAAGTTGAACTCAAAACATAATCAACTAATAAACAAGACTCTTCTAAAGAGGACTCCTCAAAGATGGGGTTGAGCTTAAAGAAGAACCATCTAATAAATAAGATCCTCTGAAAGAGGACCCTCCTAAAGAGGATCCTCCTAAGGTAGAAGCCCCTAAAGCAGAAAGCCCTAAATCTACTCACATTCAATCTTCTTCTACTTCATCCTCAGCTCAATCATCTTCTCCATCTAAGGTGAATGCATTCCTAGGTGATGACTGGGAGTCTTTGGATTTCATTGAAATCCATGTTGGTGCATAAAAGTGCATAAAAATTTAACCTTGTCCACATGAAGGTTCTTAAAATCTCATTCACTCCATCTACTAAGGATTATTATGCATCCATTAAGTTGAGTGATACTTATCATGCAGACCACCTTTTATATACAAACCCCTTGACCTCTAATGAATTACGAGATATCTGTGAGGTATTTGTTGATGACATTATCTTTGGTGGAGATGACAAGATGAGCCATGAGTTTGCAGATGAGATGAAGAAAGAGTTTGAGATGTCACTCATAGGGGAGATTAAATTCTTCATTGGATTGCAGATCCAGCAGATGAAAGATGGAATCTTTATCACTTAGTCCAAGTATGTCAAAGAGGTGTTGAAGACCTTTGGCATGGAAGATAGCAAACCGGTTGGTACTCCGATGGTGACCAGTTGTAAACTATCCAAAGAAGATGACTCAGCTTTGGTTGATGAGAAGGAATATCGATCAATGATTGGTAAGTTGTATTATGTAGTGCATAGCAGACCAGATATTGCACATGCAGTTGGCATTACTGCAAGGTTCCAGAAAAGCCCAAGAGAATCCCACTTGGTTGTAGTCAAGCAGATTCTTAGGTATCTGAAAGGAACTGTTAACTATGGATTGTGGTATCCATATAGCAAGGATTTCAAATTGAAAGTATACACAGATGCTGATTGGGCAGGCAATATAGATGACCGGAAAAGCACAACCGGTGGTGCATTCTTTCTCGGTGGTAGACTGATCTCATGGATGAGTAAGAAGCAGAGTTGTATCTCTCAATCTATAGCGGAAGCAGAGTATGTTGCAGCTTTCATGAACTGCTCTCAAACAATTTGGATGAAGCATGTATTAAATGGCTTCAAAGTTCTTGTATCTGAACCAGTAAGTATATTTTGTGACAATACTAGTGCAATTAATATCTCCAAGAATCCGGTTTTACATTTTAGAACCAAGCACTTTGAGCTTAAGTATCATTTCTTGAGACAAAAGGTTCAGAACAAAGAGATTGCACTGGAACATGTTTCCAGTAAGGAGCAGTTAGCAGACATATTCACCAAGCCTCTCCCAAAGGCTACATTTATGTACTTAAGAGGTGAATTAGGGGTGTTGCCCCTTCAGGAGGTAAACTAAAGGTATATGCTCCACATCAGTCAGGTATTGCATAGTCAAAATTTTCTTTAGGATTGATGTGTTGAAGGATGCTACTCCTCAGGCAAAGCAGCATAATGGAATTGGGAAGCTTGTGCCTCCACTTTGGCATTGTTGTCAAAGGGGGAGAAGATGTGAAGCGGAAGCGGAGAAGATATCTGCAGAAATTGGGGGAGAAGATGTGAAGTGGAGAGATATCTTTGTATATTGCCATCAATGCCAAAGGGGGAGATTGTTGGCATTATGTGAACCGGTATGAGGACATAATGACATTATATGTTGTTATTGATGTCAATATGCTGAAGAGGTGAGAACTGGCATATGTGAGAACCGATATAACACTGTGAACCAACATTTGTGCCAAAGTGAAGCGGTGTGTTTGTTCAAGGTGAACAGACATATGGTTATGGGAACCGGCACATGGAAGTGTTGTATGACTACCGATTGGTAGTCTCAAGTTCAGGGTTTCCGATTGAAGTGCTTCAAGCCTGTGTGGCTCAACCGATGACTTTGTGTGATGAGTTAGCATTGTAACGAAGAACAAATCATGTTGCCACGTCAGCCTTGTGCACGTGAAGGATCTTGCATGAAGGAGATTGTTCCTATCTACCTTGGGAATGTGCGAAGTCTATAAACGGTGATAACGTGTGATGGGTTATCAACCACTATGAAATCGGTGGAAAATGGACGATGGAGAATGTCTTGAGATTGGATCAAGACTGTTGCATTTAATGTAGTGTGCTCAACGGTCAGGATTGAACTGTTTGAATTCCTTAACCTAACTGGTTTGGGGTTTAGGGTTTATGCTACTGACCTATCTGTTTTCCTATAAGGGCGATGTTGTGATTCTTTCTGAGTTTGATGGCAAAATTTGTGTGTGTGTATCCAAGAGAAGGGATACGTGATTCTTGCTAGACCAAAGGAGAGAAGTGATACCTGCAGAGTGTAAGTGCAGAAGGTGAAGAGGAGCTTAAGTGGATCTGCATTGGCATTGAGTGATGTTACCAGATCATTGTAATACCTGTTGATCTCTAACCACTTCAATAGTTGAGAAATCCCTTAACAGGGTAGCTTTAAGCAGCTTGCTATAAATCCTTTAACAGGGTGACTCAAAACCATTGAGTTCTTGAAATCCTCTAACAAGGTAACCTTTAACAGGGTTTAACCCTTAACCGAGTATTCTAGCCATCCCTTAACCGGGTGATCCCTAACAGGATCGGTTCCTAACAGAACCTATTGTATCAGTCTTTAACCGGACAAGGCTCCTAACAGAGCAGACTTCTAAAGAGTTCAAAAACAAGCTTGTGGGTATTCATCCCCATCGTGGTTTTTCCCAGTTGGGTTTCCACATGAAAAATATGTGTGTCATGTGTGATGTCTTCTTCATGTGATGCTTTGTTGTTTTCTGTCAAGCGATGAATCATGTTGATCTAGTTGCTCATATGTATATCTTTGATGGTAGATTGCTTGTTAATGTATTAGGGTGAAATGGAAATGGAGTGTTAGAGTATATGAGAAGATAGGTATCAACCGGTTTATGCTTGTCTCAGTTATTCTAGGTTTTGCCGGTTGTAGTCTGTTTTAGGACCGGTGTTACTGTTTGTCTGTCAATGCACAATGTCTACTGACAAACTAGTTTAAGAGTGTGTTTTTGTCTGTACTGATTCACCCCCCTCTCTCAGTACCAGTTTGGTACTATTCGTTCATCATTGAGTTATCATAACTTAGATCTTCTACGTTAGTATGTCGATGTCTTTGTGTGGTCATATGAAAATATGTTGGCCATCAATGAGTTTGTGGTGATCCATATTATCATTTTGGCTTTAGATGCCAAGATTGTTAAATAGAAAATCTGCAAGATGAATCCTAGGGTTGCCTTGCTAGTAAAGACCAAGATAGAGAAGTTTTAAAAAACTACCTTTATCCATCCTATTGATTATTCCCCTTGGATCTTGAACATTGTGCCTATTAGTAAGCCCGATGGGCATATTCATATTTGCATTTTTTTTGTGATCTTAATAGGGTTTCCTTTAAGGATGAATTTCCTCTTCTGAACATGTATATGATAGTTGATTCAACCGTAGGCTATGCCTTGCTCTCTTTCATAGATGGCTTCTTGAATTATAATTAGATCCTTATCAATTCAAAGGATCAATATAAAATTTCTTTTACTACACCTTGGGGTGCCTTTCGTTATGTGGTCATGTTGTTTGGGTTGAAGAACACATGAGAAACCTATCAACGAGAAATGACATTGATCTTTCATGATTTCATTCACAAGATCTTAGAAGATTATGTTGATGGTATTCTGGCGAAGTCCTTAACCTACCAGGATCATGTTGAGAATCTTCATCTTATTTTCAAAAGACCTCGACTCTAACAGATGAGACTAAACCCTCTTAAGTGTTGTTTCAATGTTGATGTCGGTAAACTAATAGGATTTATCATCTCTCATCATGGGTATTGGTTCCCAAATCAACAAATTGCAAAACCCTAAGAGTATGCCAAATTCTATTATTGGACTCTACAAGTGATTTGGCCAATGAACAAGAGCCAACCCAAGGGTTAGTTTCTTCTACTCTTTAGGCTCTTCTATGCCTTGGTAGGCATACCTTTATCATCAATCAACCACTTCTTTTGATGATAAATAAATAGATTATGATCCTCACACAAATTAAGAGAAAATGAATGGTATCTTCAATCACACAACCATTTCTTCAATCTATTAAAAATTGTTTTTTAAGAAATTGAGCATAAATATGTAAATAATATTGTAATTATAAAATATTTTTATAAATGTCTTAGAAATTAAGTTTATAATTGATAATTAGACAATTAAAATAATGTACATTAAAAAAAGTAAAGGATGATAGTAAGGTACTGACTCAACATAGTTATGGCTTGGTAGATTGTGTCTAATTATATGGCCCCACCCCAAGTTTGTGTCAACCCCAACAACAAATTTTTTGTCCAACATTAACACTTGTCTATCAGCTCTTATCATCGACTATTTTTTTCTAACTTTTTAATCAATATGTACTACTTGCCACCTAAACTTGCATATGCCTACTAAACACAACAAGATAAACAAAGGAAATAACATAAAGATTAATGCAATTTTCAAATCTTTTTATCCTTGTTTACCTTACTCCTTTGATTGAGTTAAAGTAGAGTACACCCATTCTTTTCTTGATTTTCTCCTCAAAGATGATGGTTGCAAAATTTGAAGTGTGGATTATATATGGTATATATGCTAGTCGTTATTCACGTCAACACAAATGTAGGCACAAAATTACATCTTAGTAGTTATGCACATGTTTATTTTCAGTAGTGACATACAAATTCAATCAATGTTAAAGAGCCTTAGCCAATTTGATTGATGGGGATTTGTTGTTCCATGTGAGATTTCCTCTAGAGTTTTATGTACATGGGTGAGTGGGGTGTATATGATTGTAGATTTACGCCTCTTAGTGTAATGATAATGAGGTGGATATTGTGTTTTATTTAAAAAAAATCTATTTTGTATGTTTAATGATGGCAATTTTTTTAAATAAATAAACAAGAAGGTTTATTAGGAAAACATGTTCCTAGGAAAGGTTATTTATAGGGACAAATCTTCTACATGTAGTTTAGAATGCAATATCAATATAATTTTTTTGTGTTGTTTTATTTATCATAACTAGATGGATATTTCATTTGGTTAAATATTTTATATTTTATAGGATCAATTATGACATTTTTTTAATGAATGAATGAGGAGGTTTATTAGGAACCCTTCTCCTGGGCAAGGTTCTTTTTCAGGGATTAATCTTAGATTTGTGATTAACAATATAATGTCACTATAAAAAATGTATTATTAATAGAAAGACAATATTCAAAACTATTTTTTATGAAATTGAGCATAAATATGTGAATAATATTGTAATTATTAAATATTTGTATAAATGTGTGTGTTAGAGATTAAATTTAAAATTGATAATTAGACAATTTAATTAATGTCCATTTAAAAAAGAGAGACTTAAAAAAAGTAAGGGATGATAGTAAGGTGTTGACTCAACAGATATGGACTGGTAGATCGTGTCTAATTAAATGGTCTTGACCTCAAGTTTTTGTCCCCAACAACAAATTTTTTGTCTAGCATAAACACGCATCTATCATCTCTTATCATCAACTAAGTTATCCTTACATTTTAATAAATATGAACTACTTGGCACCTAAACTTGCACATGTCTACTTCTAGTATCACAAATTGCACCCAATGCATTTATTACACTTTTGCATTATGCCCGGTGCATTTATGATGATGATCAATGAGGAACTAACAATTCTAACATCATGGGTTGTAAAGATGGAATAGTGCTAGACACCCCTAAGCTCAATTAAAGGTTATCTTGGTTGGATGGTAGCATGATGCACAGACGTTTGTGTAGCACACTAATGTCTCGAGAATTTCCCAAATTCAAATTGGCATATCCCATATCAAACCCTTGTTGATGCATATTCCTTAGCTTGTGCACATCTGAACTAGTCACTGCCAACCACATAGAACAACAAAACCCTTCATTCTTCCTCATTTTGGTAAGAAATTGATTCTTGGCTCTTTTGCTCCGAAACTCTAAGTAAAGCTCTATCAAATAGACACTTAATATTGCAAAAGCTTGGTCTTCCTTGCAATGCAACTATGTTATCATCTCAAGAGAGGGGTCTTGGCTATGTGATGCTTCTTCCTCTTTCTTATCTATTATATCACTATATGATAATACTTTTAAAGCTTTCAATGTATTTATTATCTAAGTACATTTGTATCATTTATCATATATATTTTATCACAGGGAATTTCTTCCATGAAGCGAGTATTGTTTCTATTGTATCTTTTATCTCATCATAGGGGCTTTCCTAAGCGAGATTTGTTTCTATTGTATCATTTATCTTTGTAATAGGTTTTTTTCTTCATTAGAGGGACCTGTTTCTATTGCATTATCATTTATCTATTATCCAAATCTATCTATCTGGTTGTTCATGGAGCTGGAAACACCAAAATGGAGGTTTGACTGAGGCAAGCGCCTACATAGCCCTAACATTTTTTCCCTCTGAATGTGTGTAGATGATGAATAGATTTGAAGGGTGTAGATCAGATTCAGGGTGTCTTCTTGGAGTTTCCTGGTTCTTTGTTTGTATAGACAACAACATAGCATGTAGACATCCTCACGGTGCATTGTCATCTTGAGTCAGAGACCCGAGCAGATTCTTGGTAAAATCTATATATCTTGTTGATTGTTTGTTTCTATATGATTAAATTAATTTTGAGTACTTCATGTACTTTTATTATTTTTACATTAGTATAGTATTCTTTTGTTATTGTGGTATCTTCCTAGCTCACTAGAGCACTAGTTTATTGAGGTAGTGAAGGTCGGTTTGCTCCTTGAGGTCTATCACTTTGAGGGTAGCAAATACCCTCCTCTACATTTTGGTGAACTCAATCTGAATGCCTCATGTCTGCTCTTTTTCTTTTATAATTTGATGCATTTGATAATGTATTATTGAAAGATAATTTTGATATGTTGGACGATGTGCTAGATGGTTTCCTAGAGGCATTCCCTTTCGATAAAAAATATTCTAAGATCAACTCATATGTAGATTGTTCTTCCTTGGGGAGTGAAAATTTTGTAAATGTTATTGTGGTCTCTGCTTCTCGAAAGTCAAAGAGACTAGCTATTTATGTGACAGTTGCTAGCCCATCGTCAAAGAAGGTTAAGTCTATATATAGTAAATCTTTCAAGATAAATTCTCCATATTTATTTACAAGGTTTACTCAGTCTCAGAATGCTTCTTATAATGTTATTGTGGATACCTATAATACAAGAAGGAATAAGAAAAATGTAGACCAAGGTACTACTTCTTTGCCACCTTCTCAACCTGACCTTCCTCAAGCACCTAAGCTTGTAGCTAAGCAATGTGCAAACTAGGATTTGGTAGAGAAACTTTCAGTTAAACTTGCTAAGATCTCATTGTAGGATTTTCTCTAGATAGCTCTGATGTATCAAGGTATGCTTTAGGAATCTCTTCAAAAGATCTTATTAACTTCTTCTCTTAAGCTAGTGGATGTTAATTTGTTAAGATCATATTCGCATTGATACGCTAAATATTATGTTATATTTACATGAAATTCCACCCCCAGAAGTGAGGAATCTTGCAGATCCTCTGATGATAATTGTATATGTTAATGTCATAGGTATTAGGAAGACTCTTGTTTCCATAGTTCAACAATCAATGTTTTTAGTCTAGACTTACTACCAAAAATCAAAGTGGATCCAAACGCCCTTGCAAAATATTCTCTCTTTATTTAAGGATTTGATAACACTGGTAAAACTACTTTAGGCACTATTATTCTACCTTTGAAGATTGGGCTAGTAACTATTCCTACCCTAGTGTATGTAATGTGAAGCCCCTTCCTTACAATATCCTTCTAGGTAGACCATGGCTACATTCTTTAGGAGAAGTTTCATCCACTCTTCATTGCTCCATTATATTTGTTGTAGATAATTAGGTGGTCACAATTAAGGTTGACCCCAACACTATGCATTTGTGTCAAATGGCAACTGTTAGTCAGACCTCACAAGTTATCCATCCTTTCAAAATTAAATTCTATTTCTATCTTCTAATGTGATGGATTTTTCTTCCATGGCCTCACCTAAAGGAGATGCCGCTAAAAAAGAAGTTGAACTCAAAACAAAATCAACTAATAAACAAGACAATTCTAAAGAGGACTCCTCAAAGAATGGGGTTGAATTTAAAGAACCATCTAACAAATAAGATCCTTTGAAAGAGAACCCTCCTAAAGAGGATCCTCCCAAGGTAGAAGCCCCTAAAGAAGAAAGCCCTAAATCTACCCTCATTCAATCTTCTTCTACTTCATCCTCAACTCAATCATCTTCTCCATCTAAGGTGAATGCATTCCTAAGTGATGACTGGCGGTCTTTGGATTTCATTGAAATCCATGTTGGTGCATAAAAAGTTAACCTTGTCCACCTGAAGGTTCCTAAAATCTCATTTGCTCCATCTACTAAGGATCATTATGCATCCATTATGTTAAGCAATACGTATCATGCATACCACCTTTTATATACAAACCCCTTTACCTCTAATGAATTACGATATATGTATGACCTGGGGTTTAGCTTAGTTTCGCAATATAGTTGTGGTCGTAGAGGTTATGGACCTAATGAGTAGGGTATTCAGGTTCCCCTTAACCCCATCATCATAGCACTATAATTGGATACTGGCCTACCTCCTACAAAGCAAAACAATGGTTGACTATCAACATGATTTCTACTGAGCCTCTTTCTCTTAAGTTCATTCATCCTAGATATATTGATTTTGATGATAAGTCCAATGAAGTTCCCTTAGATGCTTTCTCTTTAGAAGAAGCCTTAGAGGAATTATTAATCATGTATTCTGATTTACCTTCTTACCACCATAAACATCGATTCCCATATTGCTTGAACAATCAAGCATACTTTAGGGAATTTGTCCTTAGTGCAAACAAAGAAGGTTCTTAGTATGACAATGGAGAAATTACCTCTATTCCTCATCTATAAGATCATAATACGCTCCTTAAAGGAGAAAATATTGATGTAATGATGGATCCCAAATCTTCTAAAAAGGTGATTAAATTGGTAAATGCCTTTATCTAAAAGAAACTAAGTCTAACTTAGATCTTCTACGTTAGTATGTCGATGTCTTTGTGTTCTCATATGAAAACATGTTGGGCATTGATGAGTCTGTGGTGATCCATATTATCATTTTGGCTTCAGATGCCAAGCATGTTAAATAGAAAATCTGCAAGATGAATCCTAGGGTTGCCTTGTTAGTAAAGACCAAGATAGAGAAGTTTTAAAAAGCTAGCTTTATCCATCGTATTGATTATTCCCCTTGGATCTTGAACATTGTTCCTGTTAGTAAGCCTAATGGGCATATTCGTATTTGCATTTTTTTGTGTGATCTTAATAAGGTTTCCCTTAAGGATGAATTTCCTCTTTTGAACATGTAAATGATAGTTGATTCGACTGCAGGCTATGCCTTACTCTCTTTCATGGATGGCTTCTTGAATTATAATTAGATCCTTATCAATCCAAAGGATCAATATAAAATTTCTTTTACTACACCTTGGGGCGCCTTTTGTTATGTGGTCATTTTGTTTGGGTTGAAGAACACATGAGAAACCTATCAACGAGCAATGACATTGATCTTTCATGATTTCATTCACAAGATCTTAGAAGATTATGTTGATGATAATCTGGCAAAGTCCTTAACCTACCAGGATCATGTTAAGAATCTTCGTCTTATTTTCAAAAGGCTTCGACTCTAAAAGATGAGACTAAACCCTCTTAAGTGTTGTTTCAATGTTGATATTGGTAAACTAATAAGATTTATCGTCTCTCATCATGGGTGTTGGTTCCCAAATCAACAAATTGCAAAACCCTAAGAGTATACCAAATTTTATTATTGGGCTCTACAAGTGATTTGGCCAACGAACAAGAGCCAACCTAAGGGTTAGTTTATTCTACTCTTTAGGCTCCTATATGCCTTAGTAGGCATACCTTTATCATTATTCAACCACTTCTTTTGATGATAAATAAATAGATTATGATCCTCACACAAATTAAGAGAAAATTAATGGTATCTTCAATCATACAACCATTTCTTCAATCTATTTCATTCTAGCATGAGGATAATGAAATAGATAATTAAAAATATAAAACTACTTCTACTTCTACTACTGAAATGAAAAGAAAATGATTTGAGATTTAGTTGAAAGAAACCTTGAGAATGATTGAGATTGGTGCATTTCCTGTAGGGCAACACAGTCTAAGTAACAAGCATCTTCCTTCTTATCACAATTTGAATTGTTTGACACTTTATTTGTTCATGAATTGCATAATTGTGCATAAATGTAATGTTATTAGGTTCTTCTCTTTAATCCAAATTATTCATTCATATTACCGTGACTTATTAACTAAATTTAATCCTACCTTGTAGAAACCAATTGAAAAAATCACACAGAGCAAGAGAGCTACTTTGATAAATCATAAATACCCTTGATATATTGATTTAAGTAATGAGAAAGAAATAAAATTGGAGACAACCACATAACATTTATCAAATTATACCAGAAACAATTGAGATCAAAATTCAGACACAAAATCCTTGCATTATATTATAGCTACTACAAAAAGGGTGTTACAATATGTTGCAAAATTTCTTCCTCACGAGTCTCCTCCAACCCCTTGAGCAGTCTTGGTTTCTCCCTTATATACAAAATGGAAGAAGTGACAAGCTTCAAACCGTTACAAAAAGGCTTTTTCAGTTATCCCACTCGAAAATGAAAAGACATACCCTATTCATTAATGATAACAAAACACAATTACATTTTTCAAATGATTACAATTAAAACATATGGAAACGCTAATAACCATGCGTATTTTGGCATTGAGTTCTCATTGATGTCAACATACATAGATACAAAGTTGATTTAGGTTCAGGATGCAAGGGGAGAAGTGTTGGTTCAGATTTGGCACTAATACATGGAAGCTTTTTCATGTAGATTACACTATGTGTTTATCACCACTCATTGCATGTCTGATTTTATTGATGAGAGATCTTATTTCTACTAGATACCTCGATTTCCTAGGAGATCAATTGAGTCTTGTTGATAAAGTTTTTACAAATGGGTTATGGAAAACTCAATATGTTTATCACCTCATGCACAGATAGAGAACAGGGGGTGGTCGTTGCATCGTAGATCAACCTGTTTGTGTTGACCAAAGATGGTTGGTGAAAATAAGAGTAGATATCACACTGCGTTTATCGCTACGGTCTTCGCAACCTTGCAAACTCCAACTCCAACGCTAAAAACTCATTTGCGGTACTATGGGAAGAAAGGTAAGTGTCTTCACAGCCCTGCAAGTCAAATCACCTTGAATTCCAAGTCATCTGCAGTTCTGTGGGAAGAAGGAAGGAATGTTTGCCACATAAGATCGAACGACGTGTTTTGCACCATGCTCTGCCAGCTCGTAGCCAAGAAGCTGAATAAAAAATATATCTTATGGGGCAAGTTAAGTGTAAGAAAGTGTGCAGTCCTGCCATCCTATAGGTATGGTTTGCGATGTTGAAAACATGATGGGTATATCACCAGGTGCCGACATAGAATTAACTCACATGGATGTTTGACCACGTTTTGACTCGACGATGATGATGATGTGGAGAACGTGACATGCACGGAAAAAATTAGATACTGTTGTCAAGGAATTGTTGGGGCTCATTTGATAAAATATGATCTCCATGGAAGCTACATCTAAGGAAGGTGTCTGCATTTAATGAAGAACCTGTAGAAGATTGAGTGTGAGGCTCGAGAAGATCAGATGATCTTCAATAGACAAGATATCACTATAGTGTGCAGGTGAAGATTAGTAAAGTTAGTAATTTGTATTCAAAGTTTGATCTAAGGAAGGAAGAAGATACAATTAATGATGGCAGCCAATCAATTTGTTGAAAATATTTTTTTTTACTCTAGAAGATCTCTTATGAATTATTATTTTGGAGGGAAAACCCTAAGAGGTAAAGTGGGTTTTTATTAAGTAGAGTTATTTTGATAAAAGAAGTTGTTGACAATGTGTGTAGTGGCTGGAGTGTAGAGAGAGAGGTGAAGAAGCTCTGTAAAAATGGAGAACACAGAACTGTAAAAATAGGGTCGCAAAGAAGCAGCTACAACATGCATGGAAAACATAGTGGTGAGTAGGTGTAGAACCCATAAATCTTATAGTGCACAAAGGATTATCAAAAGGGAGAAGCAAATTGTAGCAGGTGTGTAGAGAAGTGAATCTATTTGTAGAATAGAGAGAGGGGTGTGAATGATGCAAGTAAAGAGCAGGTGAGCAGACAAGAGAAGAAGATAAGAAAAAATAAAAAATGCAAAATAGAGTATAGAAAATAGAGCACATAGAAGTAAATCAGGAACATTTGCATCACACAAAGGCGTGCAGAGAAGAAGGTGGTGTTGTGCTGAGAACAAAGAACAAAGAAGGACATAAAAGAAAAGAACGTAGAAACAAAAAAGAACGAAGCAGAGAAGGGAGAACATAGTGTGAAAAACACAATGGGTAATACACACTGAGTAAAGAAAAGAGAAGACAAAGAACAAGGGAGTCAGAATAGAGTGCAGAGACCTGAGAGCAAAGAAAGAAGAAGCGGTAAAGAAAAGATAATAGGGTGTAGAAAACACGAAAGGTTTCACACTCAGAGTGGAGCAAAGAAAGAGGTCTGAACAAAGTAGAAATCAAAGAGCAGTGTGTTGAGACAAGAAGAGGATAGAAGGCTGAGAGCAGAGCTTGATAGCAGAGAAGAAAGAGCAGAGGATAGAGATGGCGAGCTGAGAAGATTTAATTCAATCTCAGGTGCAGAGAACATATTGTGAGTTACCAAATTTTATTTGTAACAAGGTGCATCATTGTATTTGATTATTTTACTCATTGTATGTCATCTGAGTGGGCGATCAGATTAGGGGTTGGTGCTCATTTGGGTTGGTGCCCATAAACTTTAGGGGTTGGTTCTCCTTCGGGTTCGTGCCCATAAAGCTAGGGGTTGGTGATCATTTGGGTTGGTTCCCATAAACATTATAAATTGTTATTCACTGTGAGCTTGGATTGGAGTAGTAGACTCCAACAATATTTATAACCAAGGTTTTTCCCCACCGTGGTTTTCCTCGTATATCTTGTGTTATGGGTTTTCCTCTTATGTGTGTGTTGATTAGTTTAATCTCTCTTCTCATAGCTTATTGATTTATGGTATCAGAGCCTAGGTTCCCTTTTTGAAAATGTTTCTCCAGCTTGGGTAGATTCTAGTGTGTGAACATGTGGTTATGTATGAGTCATCCTCTGCTAATGTACCAAATTTTGATGGCACAAACTATGTCATTTGGAGTTCTAGAATGGAAGTCTATTTGTCTACCTTAGGCTATGATGTTTGGTCGTCAATTGTAAATGGTTACTTTGCTCCTACTTGTCTTCCTATTGATCTTGAAGCAAAAATAAGAAATGAGTGTAATACTAAAGCCAAAAAGACTATTCTCAATGGGCTATCAGATACAGTGTCCTCAAAGGTCAATAGATGTAAATCTGTAAAGAGCTTATGGGATAGACTAAAGAAAATATATGGATAAGTGCCTACCACTGCTGAAATAGATTGTGGATTGAAGAAAAATAAAGATGCATATAATTGTGCAGATGATAAAAAAAGATCAGTCAGTTGTTGCAGCAGAGATGAAAAGGAAAACCATATGGTCATGGCTCAAGAGATCAAGAATGAGGACAAGAGATCAGAGTGTGAAATTGGATCTCACTCCAATAAACTGAGTTTATTCAATATCGATGATGAAGATGAAGGTGATGAAGAACTTGACTTTGGAGGAGAACTGTTATGTACTATGGAAGAATGGATTCTGGTGTGTGAACACGTGGTTATGTATGAGTCATCCTCTGCTAATGTACCAAATTTTGATGGCACAAACTATGTCATTTGGAGTTCTTGAATGGAAGTCTATTTGTATGTCTTAGGCTATGATGTTTGGTCGTCAGTTGTAAATGGTTACTTTGCTCCTACTTGTCCTCCTACTGATATTGAAGCAAAAATAAGAAATGAGTGCAATACTAAAGCCAAAAAGACTATTCTCAATGGGCTATCAGATACAGTGTCCTCAAAGGTCAATAGATGTAAATCTGCAAAGAGCTTATGGGATAGACTAAATAAAATATATGGATAAGTGCCTACCACTGTTGGAACAGATTGTGTATTGAAGAAAAATAAAGATACATATAATTGTGCAGATGATAAAAAAAGATCGGTCAGTTGTTGCAGCAGAGATGAAAAGGAAAACCATATGGTCATGGCTCAAGAGATCCAGAATGAGAACAAGAGATCAAAGTGTGAAAGTGGATCTCACTCCAATAAACTGAGTTTATTCAGTAGCGATGATCAAGATGAAGGTGATGAAGAACTTGACTTTGGAGGAGAACTATTATGTACTATGGAAGAATGGAAAGAATTCAAAGATTATAAGAAGTCAACCATAAAGGAACATGATCTGTTGAGGAAAATCCTTGAAGAATCAAATCAGAGTATTGTTGCTATGACAACTAAATTAGAAGAGCTCAGAAAAGTGAGGACAAAATATGAAATGTATAAGAATGTTGTTGTTGAAGAAGAAGGCCGACTGAATAAGTGTCTTCAAGAGTCAGAGAAAACTACTGCAAACATGAAGGCACAATTGGATGATGCTAAGAGGATAAATGAAGAATCAAAATCAGATTTTGATATTAAGAAGTGTAGGTGTGAGGAATTTGAGCTTAAAGTGGAGACTAAAAGAAAAGAGTGTCAAAATCTAAAGGATGAAATAGCAAGGCTAACAATAGAGATGGAGAAGTGCCAAGATGAGCTCAAGATTAGAATCAAATATGGAGGAAGCACTGAGGCTTTGGATAAGATGTTGAGCAAAAACATTCAAAGGATACTAAAGGTTTTGGATATGATGTTAGTAAATGCTCTACCAGCAAGGACTCAACAAATAAGGAGATACACTTTGTCTCTTCAAGTGATAATGGTGGTGGACAAACTTTCATAGTCAGAAATGCTCCAAGGAAGAAGATAGATCTGACTACAACTACTAAAAGTTTGAAGACTCAGGTTGTTGCTATGAGAAAGAATAATGTTGATTCAAAAAGAAAAGGCAAGTTGAATGAAGAAGGGTTCATTATAGTGAAGAACCCAAGAAGGAGATATGGAAGATCAAACAATGTTGCTCCACACAAGACTAAGAACAAGAGGAAATCAGAACGTGTGATTGCTGCCAATGAGCATCTCAAGATCAACAGCAAAAGAAGAATAAATGGAGCAAACCAGTCAACAAGATCTCCACACTCTTGGAAAAATAAATTTGTAAGTTACAAGCCCTTCTTCTCTAGTTATTGTTTTGCATGCAAAGGTTATGGGCATAGAGAAAGCGATTGTAGGAATAGGTTTATGAGAAATCTAGATGCATATGGACATAAGATGTTGAATGGTGGATTTATGCATAGATCAACTCCAAAATATGGGAGCAAGAATGTTACTACTATCCTAGGTGATAGGAATGTTGTGTGTTATACCTGCAATAAAATGGGTCATATGAGTCATGAATATAGAAGAAAATCAATCCAGTCTAATGGCAGCTCCTACACCTCTTTCTACAATAAAAATGTAATGAATAACTATAATGATAATTATGTAAGACAAGTTTTTGTATGGAACAAAGTAAGAAATGTTCCTAGAACATCCAGAAATCAATTTGTTCCATCAGCTGGTCATAATGGCATGGTCTAGAGAAGGAGATAAAATCAATTTAGTAGAAACTCTTCTACTCCTCTATTTGGGATGAACACAGTGTGCTACTACTGCAACAACTTTGGCCATACTACAAGGTATTGCAAGGCAAGAATTGCCAAGTCAAGAAAGATGGAAGATGCTCCTCAAAATGTTGCACCTTAGAGAAGAAGGGAAGTCTAGCAAGTATGGAAAAGGAAACCAAAGGATATGGCCATGGGAAAGAATTGTGCATTCCATGCATATGTGACATCTCCTCAAGATTTAGGAGGTGCAGGATATTAGGGGGAGCATATTGATCACACCCTCCAACCCCCAATTGTGAAAGTACTAGTGAAGAGGCAATTTATTGGACAAGAACTTGTGACATAGAAGTTGGTGAGAATGATAATTGTTTATGTATATTTTAGTTAATGTTGAGTTAGTTGAAATATTTGTAAATTTGTTGCAATTGCTTTTGAGTTGCTGAAGTTTATACCTTGAAGGTATATCAAGGTTTGACATTGTTGGCATATAGGTCACTGTGAAAAGGCATTTAGTTGTAGTTGCATATTTGTATATTTGCATATATAAGGCTATGTACAGTTGCAAGTGGTAAAAACAAATTGCAAATGGTTCATGATACACTATTTTCAGCAAAGAAGGATATAATTCATTGGATATATAAAATGATAGGTATTTTGCAGCATAAAAGTGAAATGACGGATGTGACAGAATGAGGATAATAAGCTATCTTACTGTAGCAACATAGAAGGAGATGAAAGTGTTAGGATGGATTGGATAATACTAAAAAAGAAAAAGAAGAAAATATAATGTATGTTGAAGATAAAAGGATGATGTGCATGGAAGCAATGGTTTGTTGTATGGAACTATCTATGCTGTGTTGTTTGCCTACAAGAGTTGGGTCTACAAGTAGTTTGTTTTTGTTGCAGCAAGACATTAAAGACAAGGAAAACTTTCAGAAGGAAAATTGTGAAGCAGGGAAGGTAGATTGCACAGAGTGAAGTGTGCCTGTGTGAATTTGAAGAAATGAAATGCTATGTGAAAAAGGTGTAGAAGAGTAAAGTGTAGAATTCACAGAGTTCAAATATGTAGACCAATGTAGATAGTGAGTGCATGGATACAAGAAAGGTCACACTCAGATTGAATAAGTGAAGAGATACTAAGGAGGTATAAAAGAGACAATCCAAAGCCAAAGATAGAAAGAAGAAGAATGGAAAAGAGGAGCTAAGAGTGTGTGTACATCACGATGTGTAATGTTGAGAACAAATGAAAGAGCACATAGTATAAGACAACAAGAGTGTTGAATGGATTAAGGCTATGGAAGAAGATTTGCAATAGATGTGGAATCAATAAATAAATTTGATCATGATTTTTGCAGCAAAGAAAAGGAAGCAAACCAAGCAAGATAATAGAGACACATAGAAACACTTATGAAGTAAATAAAAATAAAGTATGTGACAAGTAAGGGTATTTAGATAAAGGGAGAATGAAGAGTACTTGGTTCAGGGGGAGCTCATTGCCTCAAACTATATATCCTTGAACTGGTTTGTGCACTCCAAGATAGGTGGAGCATAAAGTTTTTATTATTCCAAGGTGAGTCAATAGAGTTTGCAGATTGGTAATTGGTGTTTCAAATGTGCAGTGAACATAAGAAAAGATGTAAGTGGTCTCTGTGTGATAAAAATGGTGGTCTTCAACACTTCAAAGAGAAGACAAGGAATTCAAGGTTGAATATGTAAGCACGGGTGAGCAAGTGGCTGACATTTTTACAAAACCTCTGCCCAAGGACACTTTTGAATATCTAAGACTGAGGTTGGGTGTTGTCCCTCCCTCCTTCAACACTTAAAGACTCATAGAGGTTTGTGGTTCAGGGGGAGTTCGTAGCTTTAAATTATATTTCCTTGAACCTATGTGGTAGTATGGTTCTCAGGGGGAGACGATCATTAATAGGATCAGTAAAATGATAGCAGGTGTTTAAGATGCATAGGAGCAGCATAAGTACATATGTGATAAAACTGTTGTGATTGAAACCATATGTACAATGCAAATTGTCATAGGGGGCATGTCATCAGCTAAAAGAAGAAGTCCAAAGGGGGAGAAGTTGAGCGATGTTGACATCAATTCCAAAGGGGGAGACTATTGGCATTGTGTTGTCATTTATGTCAATATACATAGATGCAGAGTTGATTCAGGCTCAAGATGCTAGGGGAAAAGTGTTGGTTTAGATTTGGCACTAATGCATGGAAGCTTTTTCATGTAGATTACATTGTGTGTTTATCACCACTCATTGCATGTCTGAGTTTATTTATGAGAGATATTATTTATGCTAGATACCTTGATTTCCTAGAAGATTAATCAAGTCTTGTTGATAAAGTTTCTACAAATGGGTTGTGGCAAAATCAATGTGTTTATCACCTCATGCACAGATAGAGAACAGGGGGTGGTTGTTGTTTTGTAGATCAACCTGTTTGTGTTGACAAAAGATGGCTGGCGAAAAGAAGAGTATATATCAGACTGTGTTTATCGCTAAAGTCCCTGCAACCCTGGAAGATCCAACTCCACTACTAAAAATTCATCTGCGGTACTGCGGGAAGAAAGGTAAGCATCTTCACAGCCCCACAAGTCAACTCACCTTGACTTCCAAGTCATCTGCGGTTATGCGAGAAGAATGAAGGAATGCTTTTTTTACATAAGATCAAATGTCGTGTTTTTCACCATGTTCTACCAACTCGTAGCCAAGAAGCCAAATAAAAAAGCATATCTTACTGGGCATGTTAAGTGTAAGAAAGTGTGCTGTCCCGCCATCCCGCAAGGATGGTTTATGATGTTAAAAATATAATGGGTATATCACTAGGTGCCGATACAGAAGTAGCTCACATGGATGTTTGACCATGCTTTTACTTGATGATGATGATGACATGGAGAACGTGGCATGTACAGAACAAATTAGATACTATTGTGAAAGAATTATTGGGGCTCATTTGATAAAATCTGATCAACGTGGAAGCTACATCTAAGGTAGGTGACTGTATTTAATGAAGAACATGTAGAAGGTTGAGTGTGAGCCTTGAAAACATCATATGATCTTCAACAGACAAGATGTCACTGTAGTGTGTAGGTGAAGATTAGTAAAGTTAGTAATTTGTACTCAGAGTTTGATCTAAGGAAGGAAGAAGATACAATTAATGATGGTAGCCAATCAATTTGTTGAAAAGATTTTTTTTGACTCCAGAAGATCTCTTGTGAATTATCTGTCATGGCATGTACTTCAAAGATAAATATTGTATACCCATTATCCAAAGTCACTACTCTGTCTAGAAAGAGATTAAAGCTTTGAACAATGATGTCTTTTTCTTCCGACATATGAGAAAGGATCTATGGCACCATTTGATTGAACTCTCTTCCAATCGCTGAAATCCTTTTGGAATCAAGGAACACTAAGAGGGGGGGTGAATCATTGTTCTGCAATTTTTAACTTTATTAACTTGTCCTTTCAACCACTTGATGCAAATGAACAAGAGTATAAATCAAAGAACCACAACAACACCATAACACAAATATTTTTATACATGGAAACCTGGTTAAGTGAAAAACCATGGTGGGGATGAACCCACAAGATAATTATACTTTGTTAAAAGTATTACAAGAGAATGCACTTGCATTCGAGCACACTTACCAGATCTCACTGCTCAATTTACAAAGAAAGGAGGGCTACAACCCTTGGGAAGGGTCACTGCCTTACAAACCATTACAAATATCACAAGAGTGAAATGAAATAATGAATAGAATCTCCCAATACCAAATTATAGTTCTTGTTAAGCTCATTATACATACTACATAGAATTCAACTCATACTGCTCTACTCCACTGTTCTGTTGTAATTCAGAGCATAAATATTTAATTTGTGCACATACAACTGCACATAATCGATCATGAACATCTCAAACCTAACCACCAACATCAAAAATGATCATATCCATTGGTCTTATGTATCCGCAACATGAAATAAGGTCTTCTACATGGCAGCTTCAAGAACACTATACAAATAATGAAATGTGCATACATAGTCGACTCAATCCGAACTCCAATGCATATGCGGAGAAAAAAGAATTGTCCACATACTTCTTGAATATTGGATGAACATCCTTGATCACAAAAACAAACACCAAAATTATTCCATCAATTCCACACAACAATCAACTATTCAAGATGGTCATACCCCACTATTCAACCCAAAAACCTGTACACTGGATCTTCTAACTCATACGACAATCATCACTGGAGGCTAAGATTATGATATAAGGTACTTGATACATCTATCAGGCTTCCCTTAGCTCCACAATGCAAAATATTAAAAAAAAAATAGATACTAACCAAAATACTACATTGTATTGGATGCTCTGTTCTAACTCACTAGACTTAACCAAATCTTCATTTTGACTTTCAATAGATCATATCACACACTGCAGATAAAATAACTAACTTGGGTTGCCATCAATGACAACACCAGATGACCTATACAGTGTCTCTTGCCAACAATCTCCCCCTTTGGCATTGATGGGAACACTCAATGAAAAATGTCTGTGTCAGAATTAGTACCAACATATATATACTACAAAACTCAAAATCTCAAATTTCCTAAATTTTGGAACTCCCCCTAAGATGAATACAATATTTTTCACTACTCTACAGTCCCCCTTTGACATCCACGGAAAATGTAGGAATCCACATGCCAAAAAAAAATACACAAAACTCTATATACAGAAGCATATATACACAAACCTTACTGCCTTACAAAAACTTGAAGATGTTTGCAAAAGTATTTTTCATTGAGCCCAAATGGCTATCCTAGACCTTCTTGAGACATTCCAAGATAGATATGAGTCCATTGAATAGGTATGCTTGCATCTCTACTAATTTAAGATTTGAGGGTTCACTGACGGCCTGAGCATCCTTCAAGGCACTAAGCAATGTGTCCAATTTGGGAGTGATATGACTCCGAAGTTCACCAATATTGCCAATAGTCCAAGTTCCTTGTCATGGTTTAAGATCTTGATTTTGTCAAGTAAAGATATTACTTGATCTTCTTGACTGCTCACAGAAACTGAGAAAGGATCAAATGACTGAGATATACTGGCTAGTTGTTTTTCATGCTCCTTGGACTGCTTCTCAATATTATCAATGAACTTTGACAATGATAGCCATGACTTGTAAATGTTACCACCTTTAGATATTGCATCTTGAGTGCTCTTAATACAAGTATCTAATATAACGCTATCATCAACAATCATTCTTTTCAATGTCCAGAGCCTCTTAGCATTAAATTCACTGCAAACCTTCACCTTAGCTGACTTCTCCAATGACTCAAAATGAGTATCTACATAGTTGATCAAACTTTTTCAGATATCCAGATGGAGTATCAGACTTGTTCTTGACGTAAGAAGGCATTATCTTCTCAAGAACACCAAATGCAAGGGTAAGCAGTTCATGGTCTTCGGTGTGGGACTTCAGGAAATCCTCACTTGCCTTAGCCTGAGAAAATGAAGCTAATTGTATCTTTTGAATGGGAGACAAAGTGGCAAGGTTGATGGGGCCTTGGAAAAAAATTGGATCATAAAACATGTACTTATCTTTCGTTGCCCCTGCAATGTCTCTTGCTTCCAAAATAGGTTCTTCCTTGATCTCAACTTTCTCCTTCTCTTCTACCTTCTTTGTATCATCTTTAGTAGGGACTGCATCCTTCTCAGGTATCTCAATAGAATCAATAGTTTCAATCAGAGGATTATGAGTGTCCTCAACCTCATTTCCTTCTCCTACCTCCTCTCCACGCTTATCCATCACATCCTCCTTATTGGCTTCTTCCAAAATAGAGGAAACATTTACCTCAACCTGATCAACCTTTGGATCAACTGGAATAAGAGATCTAGTTTTCTCTACTCTCCTTTGGATGGCATGAAGAGGTCTTGGATTTGAGAAAGGTGAAAGCTCCAGATCTGGTCAAAGCAATCCTAAATATGACATCATGTTCAAGAATATCATTTATGGTCATAGCTCTTTTGTCGAATATCAATCTGATTACGTCTATAACAGTCTATTTCTTCATAGACTTTAATGAGGGTAGATCATTGGTTGAGCACAGACCAATTACGACCCTAATGGCACTCTTGGTAAATTTGAAAGGCTTGTTTAACTACATAAATTCATCATGCATCCCGCTAAATACATACCGGACCCACTCGTGTTCATCAAGCATCAGAAATTTGACATACTAGGCAAAACCCTTTTCTTCCACAACTTTGAATTTGGGTTTGATACTGCCATTCTCATCTATCATCTGTTTGGTATACAAATTCAACATCTGTGAGCTTCCTAATTCTTCAATATTTTCATGAGTATACTTCAATATTTTCATGCATATAAACCCTAATGTATTCTACATGCAAAACATTGTATGGAACAGTTGAGAAAGCACCTTGCGGGTCATCTTCCATTGATTTATATGGGTGCTTTTTGAAGATAGGTCGAGATCTCTCATTGATATCTACAACTATTAGGGTTGCATTTCCCAAGGCAGCCATTTTAGAAATTTCAAACTTCAAGCTTGAAAGGTTTCATTGATAAATACCTTGACCACTAGATTAGGCTTTCACAAGAGAAATCTCCTTCAAGCTTGATCTCTGAAAATTTTGCTTGCAGAGTGGTCTTCTCCTCTTTTCTTCGAATGCAAACTGAGAAATGAAAAATTTATGTCACTTTTTATCATTGACATATCTAACTTTTTGGTGTAATAAATGCACTTTTCCCTAATTCTTCTGGATACCCTGCATACATTGGCAGTCTCTCAAGAATTATTTTGTGGATCTTAAAATTTTCTCATACTTTTCCGGAACTCCTTCCAAAGGATCTACAATATCATAATACAACTATTGAAAATATTTTGATCTTCTAGCATCACTACTAGTAGGGGAGAAAAAGATTTGCATAAAAAATCTCCTTAAGCCAGAGTCCCAATCTAAATCCCAGAGGAATTTGAAGCACCATAATCAGGTGTAGATCCACTTCCTGCATCTGAATCACTTTTCTTAACCCATGTCTTCTTCATCCGATCTCTTATCTCTTCCACTTTCACTTTCCCTTTTTCGTCTGCCTACATATTCTTATTCTTGTCTACCAGACCATTCCTATTCACATTTTTGCTTTTGCAAAATCTTGCATTGTGACTGGATTTGTTGCAGTTGTGGCATACAACACTTCCTTGTCTAGGCTTGAAATTCCTTTCATTTCCTCTTGATTTGTACTGATTAGCAACATGTCCAAACCTACCACATGCATAACATCTGATATTTCTTCTATTGGAAAGTTATCCATCATACTTCTTCATTCATTTGACTTATGTCCATACTTGTTGCATTTAAAACAATGATCAGAAAAATATTGACCATTATGATTCATCCTATTTTTGCATTAACTAGCCATATGACCAAATTTATTACAAACAAAAAATTTACCTTTGAACTTTTGAGCATTAGGTTGCCTTATCAGAGACCTTTTAGCTTTGTTCTTCTGGTGTTGAGACTTAGGATTGCTTTGACCAGATTTGGAACTTTCACCTTTCTCAAATCCAAGACCTCTTCTATCATCTGCATCTTTCTGGATTTTAAGCATCTCATTAAGTCTAGCTAAACTGATCCTGAACTTCTCTGTGTATTCATTTCTAGCCTCAAGATCATATCTAAGAAGAAAGATCTACTTTCCAAGCTCTTCCTCATGATGTCTCGATTCTTCCAGGTCAAGCTTCAATTGGCCATTCTCACAATCAAGTCTGCAACATTCATTAGATCTATCTTTCAAGGACTAAACAAGATTCTCCTCATTCTTCTTCCTTTCCTCAATCTCCTTTGTCAATCTCATCACTATAGATTCCATCCCATTCTTCTGGACAACATTATCTCTAGCAATTTTCTCACACTCTTCTATCGTTTCCTGCAAGGCTTGGTCATCTATGCTTTAGCTTTCTTTCTCCTTTATCTTAATAACAAGTTCCTTTATCTTTTCTCTTGACTTGTTCAATTGATCTTTCAATGACTGAATGAAGTTCTCAACATCCTTAAGATTATCTTTCATTTTTCCGACCTCAGCTTGGGATTGATCAAGATCCTCAAGTGCCACAATAAGCTGATGTTGAAGACTACCAGAATCCATTGATTCACCTTCCTGGATCCTACTCAAGGTGTTAGGCTTCTTCCGAGGGACTAAGCTCTAATACCAATTGTTGGAATCAAGGAACACTAAGAGGGGGGATGAATCAGTGTTCTGCAATTTTTAACTTTACTAACTTGTCCTTTCAACCACTTGATGCAAATGAACAAGAGAAAGATGCAAGAGCATAAAGCAAAGAACCACATCAACACCATAACACAAAGATTTTATATATGGAAACTCGGTTATGAGAAAAAACATGGTGGGGTTGAACCCAAAATATATTTATACTTTGTTAAAAGTATTACAAGGGAATGCACATGTATTCAGGCACACTGCCCAGAGCTCACTGCTCAATTTTTGCAAAGAAAGGAGGGCTACAACCCATGGGAAGGCTCACTTCCTTACAAACCATTAAAAATATCACAAGAGTGAAATGAACTAATGAATAGAATCTCCGAATTCCAAATTATATTTCCGGTTAAGCTAATTATACATGTTGCACACAATTCAACTCACATTGCTCTACTCCACTATTCTGTTGTACAATCTGGAGCACAAATCTTTAATTTGTGTACGTGCAACTGCTCACAATCGATCATGAAACATCTCACACCTAACCACCAATATCCAAAATGATCATATCCATCAGTCTCATATATCCGCAACATGAAATTAGGTCACCTACATGTCAGCTTCAAGAACACTATACAAATAATGAAACGTGCATACATAGTCGGCTCAATCTAAACTCCAATGCATATGTGGATAAAAAATAATGGTCTACATGCTTCCCAAATATCGGATAAACATCCCCAATCACAAAAACAATCACCAAAATTACTCCATCAATTTTTCACAACGATCAACTATCCAAGATGGTCATACCACGTTGTTCAACCCAAAAACATGTACACTAGATCTTCTAACTCATACGACAATCATCACCAAAGGCTAAGGTTCTTGAATAAGTTACTAGATACATCTATCAGGCTTCCCTCTACTCCGCAACACAAAATATTCAATAGAAATGAGCTACTGACCAAAATACCACATTCTGTTGGATGCTCTATTCTAACTCATCGGAATTAACCAAATTTTCATTTTGACTTCTAGTAGGATCATATCACACACTGTGGATAGAATAATTGACTTGGGTTGCCATCAATGGAAACACTGGATGACCTGTATAGTTTCTCTTGCCAAAAAATCCTTGATATGTTTATCCTGATAAAAAATTGGTGAGATGGTCCAATGCTTAAATTTATGGAAAGAGTCAAGCTTGGCCTTCACCCTTGGTTCTTTTGTGGAATATACTTGATCTCTTCAATCACAAATTTCACCATTTTTTTAGTCACTTTGATAGTAGGAGGGGCACTTGGATCTTTTTGCAATACTACATGTACAAGGTAATCAAAGTATGGTACACTGGTTGCCACCTTTTGAACAATGCTTCCAATACTGGTTTGTTTTCCTTGAATACTTCCAATGCCTTGAATAGTGACTCAATACTAGTTTGTGTGCATCCTCTAGCTTATCAATAACATATTTCACCCTGTGTGTCAATGACTTTTCAAATATAAAAAGAATTTTTTGTGACATTTTTTGTTTGGCATCTTCATTTATTCTCTTCAGTTCTCCAATCTCCTTCTCATATTTCATTTTCTCTTTAGTCCACCTTTTACTATCAACAATGTTAGTGGTTGACTCTAGTACTGCATGTTTATGAAGGACAAGTGTCGTACTTTGACTAGCCTCTCCACCTTTAAGTTGATCCTTCAATCAAACATTCTCAATATAAAATTTATTAATCTTCTCATTCATATCAATTTGAATTTTTCCATATTCAATTAACTTTTGCTACATATTTTTTACAACATCCCTAGTGAACATTGTTAAGTGCATTGTCATGGTGGCAGCTTCCAAGGGAGAGGTATCTTTGAGTGTCTTTACTATTGCAGCCCCTTTGGTTTCTTTGACCATGTCAACCAACTTTGGCTTATTAGTGCTTTTGAATCTTACTCATGCAGCCAAAGTCTTTGTGTAGGGTTGTGCCCTATTCCACTAACCCCTTGTTCTAAATCAAATTCTACCACTAGCATAGGGTCTTCTTGATGCTTGACATGATCCAATAAGAACATTTTCTTCACTATCATCCTTGGAATGATTAACATATTGCTCTTCAATACCATATCCCTGGCCTCATTCAGGGTGACATCTATATCATCAAACCTTAATTCCTTGAATGTTTTCATAGAAATTTCATCATGTTGAGACTCATCAACACCCATCATATTTATCTGCTTATTTTCCTCAAATTCTTTCGTTTTCATCTTAATCTGGAAGTCCTTGAATTTAGGTGTCTTAATTATTTCATCATCTTCTATGAATCTCAGAGATGTGGTAATCCTTTCATCTTCATGATTTGTTGGCAATGCTTCTCCCTCAGTCCTAGTCCCATGCCAATGTGCTTCTTCTTCATACCTTAGGGTGATCCTTGAGGCTAAATAACTCCCTCATCATCTTTCATGACTCACAAAGAATTGATGACATCATTTGTATCACCTGCCCCTTCAGTGTCATCATACGGGACCAAGGGCACAAGATCATCTTTCTTTTGTCTTTTCAGTGGGGGTGGACTAGGTGTAGATTCTTGAATAGAGACAGTATTGGGAGCATCATAGATTACAACCCCTTGGGTTTTCTTAATAGGCAATTTAGTTGCTTTGGGTGATGTGTCAGCACCTACTGATTTCCCATACAATATTTCAAAGTTATTCAGATACAAATCGATCCTTTTAATGATATATTTTTCCTCTATGTGTAAACCTGGAAAACTTGGGTCTTTCTTTCTTTTCTCTTCTTCTACCTTTATCAAAATTTTCTCCTCCTTTGAAAAATATCATCAAAAGTAACACAATTTCTAATTGCATCTTCATCCAATAGTACCTCACAAGTAACATCTATATTGATTAAATTTTTCTTTTCACATGATTAATGTGACCCTCAGGGTCACATAATCTTTTCGGGTCCAATCTCAAAGAGTAATTTGTTTTTAGATAGCCTTGCAGCTCCTCAAGGACATTTGATCCAATGGAGAATCCAACATATTTGGCAACATGGGGCAAGAAGGTCCCCTTCTTCTATCTCTCCACTATATCCTTTTCCATCACATCATTTGCCACATGAATTAGAAGAATGTAATTCTATCAGATACAAACAATGGTAGTTGATGAGGATCTTGAGTGCAACCATATACCCTGATCAATGTGCATTCAACCATATGAAACCAATCACTAAAGTTATGAGTGTTCCCTGCTTCAGGTTTCATAGCCAAGGGCCTAATCAACTCCATGATTTCAGGTGACAGTCTATTAACCTGGCGATTTGAAGAGCGCATCACTGAAACTAAAAACACATCATGAAATTTTTTGTAATCGTTATTTTTGCATTTGTTATCCCACATATAACACTATAGCTATACTAGCATTTTGTTTCCCATGTTGTCAACAATTTCCAACTTCAATTTCTTCTCCACAGGTTGCCTATTTTGATATAATATCAAGTGACACAATAATGAGTAACGCCAAAAGTCACAAGATCCCCTCTTCTCTTTCAAAGCAACAAACTGCTCATGAATCCTCCTTTCAATCTCTAGGGAAAAATCAAACTCAAGGTTCAATTCTGAATTTTGTATTGTCATAGTCATGTACATTAAAGCGACAAGCATCCTGTCTTTTGCATCCTCTCCCAATATCTAACAAAAGGCAAAATATGTCCTTTGAAAATAAACTTGGAATTCATCCATAGAAAAAGGCTCATTCCTTATAATTTCCATGGCTATGTTATTGAAACCCCTTTTGCAGTAGAGCGGGAGCTCATCCTTCCTGTATGTTCTTCTTAACCTGACATAATCCTCCTTAAGATTTCCCAATTCAACCTTGGTTATGGCCTGCTTATTCAACATAAAACAATCTACAATGGCCAACCTAGTTATCACTAACAAGGGATTCCCACTAGGCATTTGTACAGTCCTGATAACAGGGAGATAATGCTCCACCAATACTTGAATCAACTTGACATCTACAAACGCATTTGGTACAATCAATTTAGCTAAGTCCAAATTCCAAGGGTTTGTCACTGGAATCTTCCCATCCCTCTTATCATAAAAATACCAAAATAAATCCCACCCGACTATGGGAATTAGGGCATCCCTATAGCCCTATAGAGTGTCTTTGAAAACCTTCCTAGATCCTATATCTTCTGATTGGGGAAAGATATCTAACAAAGACTATTGGAGTGGCCTTTTCTTCTCAGTAGGGTTTTATGATTCACCTTTATGTTTAGAGCTTTCCCCCTTTCAAGGCATTGTCACTTACTCTAGTTCAGCTCAAATTCAATTGGACTACCTTCCAAATTCACTTACAATTTACAAAACCACAAGGGAGTGCAGTACTTACTTGTTTAAAGAGCACTTGCAAGTGGTTTGGACCTTCCATCGCCATCGTAGAACTCCAACTATCAGTTTCTCGGATGCAGAATGAATTTCTCATTTAAGAATTTTGAATTTTATGGATGCCCATGAGTGTCATTTCAACATTTACTCCTTTTGTGCCAATATACCACCTTATAACTTTGCCACCCTTTTCAAAAAGAAAAACAATGCTATGATGTGCTTACGTCATCCCTTGATTAGCTATCTTCATTTCTCCCCTTACTGCTACATTGCAAACTCTCCTCAAGCCCCACTTTCAATCTTTGCAGGAATGCAGTAACAGTTAACCGCCTTACCGCATGGTCAGTTTAAGTCATGTTTGCACCTCCTGCGGTATTGTGATGTCAATACTTTTCTTATCTGTCTATCGCAACATTATTCCTTTCCCATTAATAACATCTTGGGGTTTAGCGGTAAATTACTTCACTTTATCGCAAAGCTCATGAACACATAACACATTGCCTTTGCGATACTGTGGTAATGTTCATATTTCTTTCGCTCATTACCGCTGACCCACGAAAGGATAAACAAACGGGTCACTAAGGTTTGCGGGAATGCGGTATACTATGTTAACACCTTTTTTCTTACTGCTACCCCGTAGTTTCTTAGCAACTCTCAAATATGACACTTGCAGGACCGCGGGAACCAATGGATGGGGCAATATTAGGCTAGGATGATGATTTGGTCATGGCTATAAAGTGAATTTATGAAATTTATAGGGGATAAAAGTGGAAACTTGAGACATGAAAGACTTTTCAAAGGTGATTGAATATTTCAAAAATGTGAATGGGAAAAGATTTAGACTTACAATACATGACTTCTCAAATTTTTTGAGGTTTTTAATAGTGGGATCAAAATTGATACAAATAAGATCGATGCAATTGTTAACTTATCTCCACCTAGAAACATCTCACAACTATGTAGTTTACAAGGAAAGATTCAGGCAATTCATAGATTTGTGTTTCAATTGGTTGATCGTACCCTTCTGTTTGTATGCTTGTTGAAGAAAAATGTGTAGTTCAAATGGGATGTTGAGTGCCAAAATACTCTTGACTCCATCAAGAACTATTTGGCCAACCCTCCTATCTTAATGTCGACTATGCTGGATAGACCCTTTCTTTTGTATATATCAGTGTATTCTCGCGCTTTGGGTGCCTTATTGGCCCAATACAACGATGATGGAAAAGAGAGAGTCATCTATTACATCAGTCATGTTCTTGTGGACTACGAGACTCGATATTTCGTCATGGAAAAACAATGTTTGTCTCTTATGACACATTAAGAGTGTGGATATTCTCATGATTTTAAATGGAAAATTGTAGGCATGTAGATACTTATACTAGCAATATAACCTTGCATTCACCAAACATATCATGTGAAAATAGCATACATGAGGTACTATTTTAAAGTTTGAGGGAGGATTTATCAATAGATATGATTGATTTCAAATAGCAAAATTGAAAATTATTTGAGAGATTTGGAGCTACGAAAGACCTCCAAATGACACCTTGCAATTGATGCACAAAAAGAGCTCCGTGATTTAAGGACATATAGTGGATGGGATTTTATTAGCAAATGGATGGATATTAAAGATAAAAAATACCTTTTTAGAAGATCAAAAAGTCATTTTTTAAAAACCATGTGAAAGATCATTATCTTCTTGATAAAATAATGGATACAATTTTATGAAAATATTTTTGAGCATGGGTGAATGTACATGCAAAGTCCATTTTTGGACAAATGTGCATTCATGGACTTGGACAAGATCTATCTTGATTAATCATGTTTTGAGATATGCCAATGATTGGTTAGATTAAATAATTGATTTGTGTAATAATAATGTGAGTGAAAAAAGAGAATTAAATAAATAATTTTATTTATTTAATTGTTTTGGAGTAAGAAAGGACTTAAATAAATAAATATTGAATTTATTCATTTAAGGTTGGACAATAGAATAATCATTGATTAAATGAATAAATAGTCCTAATTTATTCAATTAATGCAAGAAATGATTGAGTTAATTAATTATATAACTAAAATGATTTACTTAATATTGATAGACAAAGTAGGATAATTAATTAAATAGATTATATTTAATTAATTAATTTAGAAATGGTGATATGAAGTGGATTAATGATAGGAGAATTGTCGAGAGACATTTTGAGGTGCTACACTAAGCACCACAAAAACGAGGATTGATATGGAAGCCAATGGAGTTTTATAACATGTGTTGCCTTGATTTTCTATATTTGAATATGCACAAAGAATACAATATGTAGATATACATTAGGGGAGATGACCGAATTGTGAGGGTTAAGTTCTCCTTGGCCATACTCTTGTCAAAATAGCTCTATGACGCGAATGTTTTTAAACAATATTTTCAAGCATGCAAATAACCTATATCAAATTTTGATACAACAGGTTTCTTTTAGTACCCTAAAGAAAAAATGCTCATAAAATGATTTTCTCTTTGATAATCAAAGATGTATGGATTTCTTCATATGAATTAATTGCATAAATAGATTTCTTTAAATATTGAGACATGACAATAAGTTTCACAAACATGTACGAGTTAGCTCCCAATAGCTAGAAATATAAACATGAGTTGCATTGAGATCATTCATAAATGTCACATAATATTGAATCAAGATAGAAAATTGTAGATCTATAGATAGGGATCAAGTGTATGGATACGTGTGTGATGGTAGGTGTAATAAATGACTACTAACACTGAATGTATTAGAATGTGGGTAACTAATAATACCATAAAACAAAATACATGTAAAAATGAATATAAATAAATAAAAAATGAGATTAAATAAAAACTTAAAATAACATAAAAACATTACACATTTTTCAGATTGAACTTACAACCTTGTACTTTATCACAAAAAATTCTCACCAATCAAACAACATATCACTTAATAATATACATTTATAATGATATCATGACAAAGTTGATTAAATTAATATCGTGGAAACCTCATGCATCCTATTCTCCAAATCAAACCATTAATTATCATTTTTATTCATACTTTACATAATACCAATTAGTCTATTAAGTTCTGCTAAATAAGATTAACGTTGAGATTACATAAATTTGGAAGATTCCTAATTTACATTGTCATGTCATTTCTTTTGCTGAGAAACTTTTAATCCTGCCATATAAATTATATAATAAATTTTTGTGAAGCAAGCTTATCTGACATGTTTGTTAGTATGCTTTGTAATCTCAGCCTGGAAGTGTGTTGTGTGTATTTTAAATTGACTTGATACTCTCTAATTTTCCTATTGAACTTTTATCCAATTTAAAAAGAGTGATACAGTTGTGATAAGTCAGAAGATCAATAAAATAGTTTTTAATTTTGGGTACATGTATTTATGGAAATAGATTGTAAATTTAGTACATGGCATTATCATTAAAATATAAAAATATAGTTTATAATGTCAGTTTACATATTTTTGGAATAAAACAATTCTTCGCACTAATCATTAAAATATACAGATAAAAAAAAAATCAGTTTATAATGTTATAGTTTACTTCTCTAAAAGGCCAGTTGAACACCATTACAACAATGACTACTTTGTCAGGCATTTTGTGCACAAGTAGAAAAAACAAGTTCAGTCCAAAGCATGGAAGAAATGGTTGAAAAAATGAGACTGGACAGGAAGAAGATATTCATTTAATATATAGTCTTGGGCGACGTTAACAAAAAAAGAAACACATTTTTTGAACAGATCTCAATCTCCATGTTCGGCTCTGAGAAAGCTATTTTGGCTTATACTTGGTTTGCAGAATGTGTTTTACTGGGTATCACCTGCTCAAGAAGATTAGATTCTTTTAAAACTCCCATTAAATCTTTTCAAGAAAAGTAGCCTTTTGTTGTTTGGCTTTTCTTCTGCAAGGTGATAGCACCTCCATAGTTGTTGCTTCTTGTATTTTTGGACCCACGCATGCTTAGAATTCAAAGATATATCTCTTTTTTTTGAGATAATGTCATTCAATTGTATCAGATTTCCACAATCCATGATAATTAAGAGAACAACTTCTGGATTTGATTGTGTGCAAGTTTTTAATCATCAACGTTTCGGATCACACTCCATGATCCATCATCAGGATGAAAGAGAATTCAAGAAATGAAAAAATCACGAAGTGTGATCCGAAACGTTGATGATTAAAACCTTACACACAATCAAATCCAGAAGCTGTTCTCTTAATGATAATGTCATTTCCAATTTGACGGTGTCATTTATGGAGCAGATAGAATGCATTGGTTTCATAGTATATTTTATAAGTCTAATCTATAAATACACTATGGGGCGGGCGTATTCTATGGGCCTTATGGTCAGAAAAAATTTGACAGATAAATTTTACATTGATTTCATAGTATATTTTATAAGTCTAACTTATAAATACACTAGGGGAAAGGAGTCAGTAGTGGGCATAGCTAACTTCGCACATCTTAATCTCCTAAACGGTTCATCCGATTTCAACAATTTTTTTTTTGTTCAAAAAAAGTAAAAAATTATCCACTATTGATATATGTGATATTTATTAATGGACCTTCCATTACCATTTTTTTTGGCTCCTACTATGTCTACTAATGGGGAGTGAGGTTGACAAAAAGATGATGGTTATTGGTCCTATGTCCACTACTGGCAACTTTCCCCTATGGGGCGGGCCTATTCTATCAGCCTTATAGTCAGAATAAATTTGACAGCTAAATTTTTTATGACATATTTTAGTTTAAATTACATAATATGTCAATGGGCCCTTGGTCTATTGGCAAATTTGAATGGCTCTAAATGAGCCCACTAGGGATCAAGTTTTGTTGTGCCCACAACCAATTTGATGGAATGGTGTGCTTGTGGGCCTCCATAAAAAAATAAAATCATATATAAATATGTAAGCATAATTTTTTATTATATTTTATAGTAAAAATTTCTAGATATGATCACACGACCATTAAAATTAGGTCATGATAGTAAATTATTGTTCTTTGTGATTTTGTTCAATATAGTTAGAAGTTTATTGTTTTAATAGTTATTAAGTATAGCATAGCCTAAGTTACCTAGTGGTGGAGAACTTGTGCTCTTGGCTTTGGCCCATTATCTATCAAAAAAAAAAAAAAAGTTATTAAGTATATTTTATTTCTTAGTGATGAAATTTATTGGGACCTTTTTTTATGAAAAATTAATAACATTTTGTTTTACAGATTTGAAATAAATTAAATAACAAAAAAGAAGTCAATACTTATGAAATTGGAAATTCAAAAGAGACTAATCAAATAACTTTTTTAATTTTCAACCCTTTGTTTTGTCATGGAATCACAACTTTTTTTGATCTTCTTATAATTTGATTAACAATTGGTGAGAATGTCAATACAAAGTGATAATGAATCTTCATCTTCTAGCTCCTATTTGACCTTTCAATCCTCAAGCTCATCACATTATCTGGTATACTTAATTGCATCCTTATGCAAAGAAGGTCATTAATAACTTCTATTTAGCACTTTCATGGCTATCATTTTTGCTACGAAATGCCCCCCACACAGTTCATCATGATAGGCATGTAGAATGTCAAAGATTTTATCTTCCCTAAGGCATCTTCTCATGACATTATCAAGCCCTATGTGAAACAACTAACCCGATATCCAGGAATATGGAGAGAAATAAGTGGTAGTTCTACCTGATACTAAGTAATTGGCAATATTGTGGAGTGCAAAAAGATGCTCATCTGGAAAAAGGAAATCTGCAACTACATTTGCCCTTCGAGGTTTATTTACTATTGTGATATCAAATTCTTACAACAATAGTAGCCATCTAACCAACCTACCACTAACAATTGGTTTATTCATCAAGTATTTTTATTACAGTATGATCAATATGTATAAATACCTAATTGTGAAGGGTGGAAAGTTAGGGCTTCACCAAAATGTAGGTAAAACCACTAATTTCATGGTTTTAACCCTTTACATTTAAAAGAGGAATGGAAACCAATAGATCTAGCCATAATTCAATAAAATATTAAATATGATCGACAATATTGATAAAGAATCTTTTGACATATTCTAATTAAAAAATATTCAAACTAACAATAATATATCTCATTTCAATAATTTTCTGGTGGTTTTTTGAACTATCTTTTTTCTGCAATACCAGGTTTTGATTGAAGTGCCCAACTAATTTTTTTGTTTTATTTCAACCAGCAAAATTTCATGATCCATTGTTGAAAAAACCACTACCAAATTACTAAAATGAGATACATTGTAGTTATTTTAAATATTTTTTAATTAAGTTATGTAGAACGATTCTTCATCAATATTTTGAATCACACTTCATGATCTGTCATCATGATGAACAAACATTAAAAGAGAAATGATAAATAAATGAAACAAAAAACTAACCAGAATATATCTCATTTCGCAAAACCAAATTTTGTTTGAAATGCCTAACTAATTTTTTATTTCCTTTGAAGCAGCAAAAACTTCTGTTTTTTTCCGAGGGACCGTTACATGTGTATTTAACGAGCCTCTCTGAAACTTGTGCCTTGTTTCCTTCAATAAATTTCTATTCTTTTTTTCTCAAAAGCAACATTGGCATTTACTTCACTTGAACATCATTACAACAATGACTACTTTGTCAGGCACTTTCTGAACAAGTTGATTAAAAAAAGCTCAGAGTCCAAACCATGGAAGAAATGGCTGAAAAAATGAAACAGGACAAGAGGAAAATATTCATTTAATATATTGTCCTGGGCGAAGTCAATGAAAAGAAACACAGACGTCCATCTCCATGTTGGGCTATAGCTAGTTTGCAGGATGTGTTTTAGTGGGTATCACCTGCTCTAGAAAAGTAGGGTTTTTGGTATTTGGATTTTCTTGTGCAAGTTGAAAGTAGGTAGCACCTCGGTATTTGTATTTTTGGACCCCCCCATGCTTGGAATTCAAAGATGATATCTCCCTTTCTTTCACATACTGTCATTTGCATGGGCTACATTCACATATTTTAGTTTAAATAAAATCGTATATAAATTGTATATATAAATATAATTTTGTTTAATTTTGATTAATTTAGGTTTCATAGTTCAAATAGTTGGTAAGGTTGTGCCAAGGCTTTGGGTTCTCATGTAGGTCTAAGGTTCAACTCTCACCATCTAAGTTTACCTCGTAGCTGGGTTGTTTGAACCAGCTCTATACCTCAAAACTTGGCAAAATATAAAACCTAGACATGGTGTGGTTGGGTTGCTGGCTAGGTCACTAAGTTATCTCATGATATCAAAACAAGAAAATAAAAAAAAATTCAGTTTTTAAATTTTGATTGTATTTTATAGTAAAAATATCTCAATGTGATCAAACGGACATTAAAATTAGGCCATGATTGTAAAATATTATTGTTTGTGATTTTGTTCAATATAATTAAAAGTTTATTGTTTTAATAGTTATTAAGTATATTTTATTTGTAAGTGATGAAATTTATTGGGATTTCATTTTATGAAAAAATAATAACATTTTGTTTTACAAGTTTGAAATAAATTAAATAACAAAAAGAAGTCAATGTTTATGAAATTGGAAATTTGAAAGAGACTAATCGAATAACATATTGTTAGGACCACACATATAAAAAAAGAGGGGGAAATTAAATAATGAATAGGATCCACCATCTGACTTTTATAGGAGAAAAGGGCATCTATCATTTGTTGAGATCTGTTTTCAATAGTTTCTTGAGTCCATTCTTTATCTTTCAACTTTTTAATTTTCAACCCTTTGTTTTGTTGTGGAATCACAAATTTTCTTTTGGTCTTTTTACAATTTGATTAAGAATTGGTGAAAATGTCAATACAAAGTAACAATGAATCTTCATCTTCTAGCTCTTAATTGACCTTTCAATCCTCAAGCTCATCCACATTTGAATAGTTAACAAAACCTTCTGGCCAACTAATTATAGGAGGTATAATCATAAAATTCTTCATTGTTTTGTGAGGGAGATGAACACCCATTAGTCTATTGAGTCTCAATTAGATAAAAAACTTATGGAGGAGATGACCAATGTTTTAAAAGATTTCCTTGATTTCATCATACAAAATTAATGTTTAAATTTCTTAACTTCGTGACCATTTATAAAGGTCAAAAGAGGTACATCTCACAAAATTATTTGAAGGTGAATGTGCCACCTTGTGCCCCTATTAGTTGTGGTGAAAATGATGAAAAACACCTTTGAAATGGAGGAATTATGTCCATGAACCATGGGAGAACATACAATTCTTAGAATGAAAAATGAGCTTGGAGAGATTAAAACCATAATAAAAACCTATCCAAAGAAACCCATAAATCCTCTACATTTTATGAAGGTGGTCCTCTTATTTGTCAATTGGTGAATGATACTAGGGCTCTACAAAAATAAAGGATAATTGTATAATTTGAGCTACATAGGAACAAAAATAATGAGAGCACTGGCAAGATCAACGAAAGAGGATTAAAGGCATAGAAAAACCTTCAACCACAAAAAAGATAAGGATCATTGTCTCAAACAAAAGTTTAATCTTCCATGGTCTTAAATTGGACGAAGAAAAGACCTTTCATGAGCAATAAAAGATATGTTTTTTTTAGTCTTTCTCTAATCAACCAAAGCATATATTCTTCAAAAGACAAACTTGACCCATACATATTCACAAACCAAATATTTACATCCAATGTCCTTAACAATAGAAAACAAAATCTCATCAAAAATATTGAATTTTGATAACTCTACACAAAATAAATTCCCCCCTTCAAGTAATTGCATGATAGTTTGTCCCACTTTTAGGGGATAATCAAAGTCAACATTTTTCAGTGTCTATCAATTATAGGGAACAAAAAGTGAATAATTTAAAGACAAAGGAAAATTAATGAGTTAAAACAAATTATTTTCAAGCTATAATTTTTTTAAAATTTAAATAATGCTTTCTCTCCAATTTCAAAGATGATCATAGTTAGAACATTGATAGCCCTTGTTTCCAAGAATGATTGAGAAATCCACTAAACAGATGTCAATTAAGTGCATTGTTGAATGGAGGTTTGATAAAGGAGGTATATGTGACAAAAACTCCTAGTTATGTTAAAAAGGGAAAGGGAAAGGAAGATATGTTATTTCACTTGAAGGATAAAAATTGATAAGTACTTCCTTTAGAGGGTTTTCTATAAATTTGATGTTCTGATTAATAAAAAAATAGGTTTTCAAGACCCGAAACCTTTACATCATAGATAGAGAAAAAGCACCGAGAAGAACAGAACAATATAGTCCGTAGACAAAAAGACTGGCCAAAAGACCAATGAACAGAAAGAACAACTTAACAAAAAAAAAAAAGCAAAGAAATAGGGAATGCGCTACACAATGATTTTCTTTAGCAGATCCTCCGCCTTTGTCACCAGCTCATCATAGGTGGCCCCGATAGCTTTCAGGTCTTCCAGATCCTTGTTCGGTTTCTTTTCCTTCCTCTTGCCTCTGGTGCGGGTTCTGGGACCTTGAGCTTCCCCTGTTCCTTCAGCTTCCAGTTCTAAGTCCTGGATTTCCTTTTCGTCATCCATCTTACTGATGAGGGTGTGGGTATTGTTGGCCGAGATCTTCAAGATACTTAGGCTCTGTTCAGCGATGTTCTTCAGGCACTCCTCAATTTTATCAACTTTGGTGACAATGTCCGAGAGGGTTTTTTCGCTAGTGTCTGCAAGGCTTTTTTTGTCTAGCATCTCCTTTTCAATCTTCTCAAACCTAGGGTTGAAAGCATCTCTGATGTTTTCAGCTTTGGCGATGGTGTTTTTCAGGTCCTCAATATAGTCGGCCATTATATTTCCCTCCCCAATATTAATGGTTTCCAGAATCAAGACTCTATTATAGAGCTTCTTGTATTCATCCACAACTTTCTTGTAACCATTAATGAGCCACTCCATAGTTTCCATGAAACCATGCAAACCCTCGGGAGGAGGGCCAGATGAGGGAGCAACTTTTCCAGGAGTAACTTGTTCTACTTTGGGGATGTGGAGGGTGGAAATTGTGTCGGCAACCCTGAGAGTCTCTTCCATAGTCTCCTTTTCTAGGTTGTGTACAACTTCCAGGGTCCTTGCTTTCTTGTCAGCTTCCGGTTCCTTGCCAGTCTCCTCTTTTTCCTTATGCTTTTTCCGGGTTTGGGTATGGATTTTTGTTTTCTTCTTCAACAACCCTTTAGGGTTTTCCTTCTCAGAATCATCCGAATCCTCCCCTTCGGAAGAGATGCTAATCAGGGGTTTGCTTTGAGGCTTTTTGCCCTTGGATGAAGAGGGTCTTGTTTTTCTATATTTCCTCTTCTTCCCGCTTTCATACTCCGAGTCATCAAAACTGTCCTTTGTATCAGATGAAGAGTCACTATCGGATTCCTCCTCCTTAGAAAAGGTAGAATCAGACATCTCTTCCTCAGAATCCACAGAGGGCTGCATCCAAGCAATTTGAGTGGCCTTTAAATGGTCATAAATTAGGACCATTAGGCCTTGGTGCATAGCAGTATCACCCAGAGGATTCTCTTTGTAAGCCTTAAGGGATGCATTCATCGAACAAAGCAGGAAATAAGGGAAATTAACCTTATCATTGTGCCTAAAGTGATTTAACAGAACAAAGTGATACCCATAAACTTTCATAAACCTACCATCTAGAGTGATATATTGCATTAAAAACAAAAAGAATCTCCTACCAAGGTTTGGCAAAAGCCCTAGGCGGGTAGTAGGTTTTGCTCAACTTTACCAATCATTTTTTCTCTTTCTCAATTACCGGGTACCTTTCAATAGCTTCCCTGCTGACCTTCTTGTCTTTGTAGAAGTTGCAACCTTCCTTGGTGAGGCCCGTAGCTTGAGCAATTAAATCTTCGTCGATTTCAACCATTTGATCGCCCATTTTTAACATGCCCTTCTTCCAGTTCTTGTAGAAAAGACTGGTTACCATACCATCTCGATCGTGGAGTCTCTCCATGAAGTTCAAGAGACCATCTTGCTGTAGAATACCCCAAACCTCTTCCTTCTGTTTCCATTCTTTACAACTACTTGGTTCATATTGCCTCCTATTTCCGCCCATGTTGTCGCTACTCACGGCCAAATTTTGAAACTTACAGAGCTGATTAAACCGAGAGCTTTTCGGAGCTATAACAATTACCCAAAAAGTGTGAGAATTTATGGCATTGATGTTATAATGAGTGATTTTCTCATTATTAAAATAACTCGAAGTACTCACATCAGTACTTTTCATAATTATCCTGTCCATCAAGAGTCTTTGGAGTGCTTCTATATCACTCATTGCTAATGATTTGTCTGACATCTTCAGGGAGTTCGCTTTCACCTGTCCACGTGGTAATTGCCTCACTTTTAACCGCCGCATTGGTAGCCTAGTCAGCAGAGCCGTTGGCCTCCCGGTAGATGTGGGAGATATGGCATTTTTTAAAGGTGCTAATAATGTCAATAGAAAAGGTGATTATGTTGTGAATCAACCAAGAAGTTTTTGAAGTCCCATTAAGGCACTTTATTATATTATTTGAATCCCCTTCTATCCATAGATAGGGGCATTTCCATTTTTGGGCTAGGATGATGCCTTGAAGAGCTGCCATTGCTTCAGCTTTATGATTGGTTTGGGTTCCAATAGGGACATCAACCATTTCCTTGCAAATTCCTCTATGATCTCTAAGAATAGCTCTAGAACCTGAAGGACCTAGGTTACCTTTGGTAGCACCATCAAAATTAACTTTGAGCCAACCTTGAGGAGGGGTTTGCCACTTAGCTTCAAGGCTTTTATCTTGGTTGAGATTAGGACCATCAGTGATCTTCATATTCCATACCCTTAAGATTTTTGAATCCAGTGGATTGTTCGAGTAACAAGGACCCTTGATGATCCCTATATTTTCCTGAATAGACCATTGAATTTTCTGGAATACAATATCTTGATTGAGGGAGACATCCCTGAAGATTCGGTTATTTCTTTCTTTCCATAGACCCCACAAGATGTGAGGAAGAGAAAGCTGCCACAAACATCTCAAAAAAGGGTTAGCCCATTGAATATTCTAGGAGGAGAAAATATCTCTAATGTTATTAGGAAACACCCAAGCGATGCTAAAGCTCTTGAGGAAGCTTTCCCAAACAGAGGCTGAGAAGGAACAGTGGAGAGCAAGATGGTCCATAGACTCTTCCTCTTGAAGGCACAACACACATCTATTAGGGAGGGAAAAACCTCTACCTTTGAGGTTGTCAAGGGTCAGGATCTTATTTTGGAGGATGGTCCAGAAGAAAAAATTGATTTTGGGGGTAAGACCCTTAATCCAGGCTTTAGACCAATAAGGGTTAATAGGAGGAGGGGGGGGGGGGAAGGACACAATACATAGAAGACATAGATAAAGTTCCTTTGGGATCATGTTTCCAAATAAGGGAGTCCTCTTCAGCCATATTGCAGACAGATGGATCTTGAGCTTAGAAAGGCTAGGGTGGATACTTTCAATGTTCTACCATTCATTACCATCCCAGTACTCAGCAACTAAGGAGCCAAAAGATCTAATACAGGAGGGAGCATGGGGGGCCCATTCGTTGAAGTCCATTAGAGGTTTATCAAAAAGCCAGGGATCCTCCCAGAATTTTACTTTCCTACCATTTCCAAGTTTCCAGATCACTCCTTTAGCTATACTTTCTTTACATTTTGAGGTATGATTCCAAATGTGGGATCCATTAATACTGAGATCCAAATTGAGAAAAGAGGAGAGAGAGGAGGACAAAAGAGAGTACTTACTTCGCCAAATTTTGCACCATTCAGAATCAGAATGAAACATTCTCCAAACTTGTTTGGATAGGAGAGCTTCATTTAAAGTATGAATCCTCCTGAGGCCCATACCTCCTTTTCTTTTCGGCCTATAGACCTGGTCCTAGGCTACCAAGGACATTCTTTGCTTATCCTCAACCCTAGACCATAGGAATCTTCTTTGAATTTTCTCAATTGCTTCAGCATACTTAACTGGAATTCTGAAAAGACTAAGAGCATAAATTGGAATACTTTGAAGAGTATCCTTAAGGAGTTGGAGCTTTCCAGCTTGACTTAAGAGGGCCCCTTTCCAACCAGCAAGTTTTTTATGAAATTTGTCCACTAGAGAACTCTAGAAGGGATCAGGAGGGGCAATTCCCATGGGGAGACCAAGGTAGGTAGCAAGAAAGTCAGCAGTCCTACACTCCAAGATTCTGCTAATCCTCTGTTGTCTTCTCTCTAGAGTATTAATGAAAAAGACTTCACTTTTAGCCCAGTTGATAAGCTGACCCGAAGCAGAGGCAAATTTACATAGGTGCTCTTCAAAACTTTAGCTTCTGAAATACATGTTTCCCCCATAATAATAGTGTCATCAACAAACTGCTGGTGGGAGCAGATAAGGTCAGTAGAGGATGGTTGGAGGCCCTTAAAGGAGCCTTGCAACACCATTTTTTCCATGGTCCTTCCAAAGCATTCGGCCATAATAATGAAGAGGATGGGGGAGATAGGATCTCCTTGCCCAAGACCTCTAGAAGCTTGGAAAAAAGTAGAAGGAGAACCATTGACAAGAACAACAAAAGTAACAGAGGTGGTAAGTTGGGAGAAAAGGTCAACAACTCTAGAGGAGAACCCAAAAGAAGGGAGGATTTTTTGAAGTAAAGACCAGTCAACCCTATCATAGGCTTTGGAGAGATCAAGATTTAGGATGTGACCCTGCTTCTTTTCTCTAACAAGAGAGTGAATGTTCTCATGGACCATAATAATGGAGTCAAGAATTTGTCTTCCAGGAACAAACCCATTTTGCTGGTGTTTAATTAATGCAGGAAGGACAACCAGAATTCTAGAGGTAAGGACCTTGGAGATAATCTTGTAAAAAGAATTGCAGAGGCTAATAGGTCTGAATTTGTCCAAAGAATCAACACCTTGAATCTTGGGGATGAGAGCAATAAAAGTTCCATTGATTTCTTTCAAGAGTTTTCTAGCCCTAAAAAATTCCTTAACCCCATTGGAAACATCAATTCCAACAATCTCCCAAAAATCTTGAAAAAAGAACATTGGGAAGCCATCTGGGCCAGGCGCTTTGTTACCATCAAAGGAGAAAACAACATTTTTAATTTCTAAGTTAGAGGGAATGGAGGAGAGGGAGGCATTCTTTTGAGCATCAATGAGACAAGGAATGTTCTGAAGAAAAGAGGATTGGGCTTCAACATCCAGACTGTGATCCCTCTTGAGGAGGTCTGAGAAATACCTCTTAGCTTCATTCCTTATTTCATTCTCCTTGACCAGCTCCCCATTCTCCACAACTAGCTTGTTCACCCTATTAACTACTTTATGCTTGATAGTCGACATATGGAATAATCTTGTATTCCTATCTCCTTCCTTAAGCCAGATGCATCTCAATCTCTGCTTCCAGAATGTTTCCTCTTTGGCAATAATATCATGGTATTTTTTGAGAGTCTCATTTTCATCAGCAATAGACACAGTACTGAAACCATCCTTCTGGCTGTGATCTTGTATTTCTTTGAGGTCTTCCTGAATTTTACTCTTAGCCTCAAATATATTTCCAAAACTAGTTTTGTTCCAGAGTTGTATATTTTCCTTCACACTTTTGAGTTTCTTGACAACTTTAAACATATCCATTCCCTCAACTTGGATGCTCCACCATTTCTGAATATTTCTTCTGATTTCGGGATGGAGGGTCCACATTTTTTCAAATTTGAAGGGAAAGTTTCTCTTTCTATTGATTGAGTCAGCAATGAAGGTGATAGGGAAATGATCAGATCCAACCCGTATGTGGGCCGACAAAGAACAAAAATATTGACTATACCAATCATCAGAGATGAGAGTCCTATCAAGTCGCACTTGGATAAGGTCATTACCAGTTCTTCTGTTAGTCCATGTGTAATTACAACCCTGTATTTCCAAGTCATTGAGAGCCTGAGAATTAATAAAATCCATAAGGGCCATCCTACTTTCCAATTGAGGAGGACTACCTCCAAATTTTTCCTCCTCTCTCAAAGGAGTGTTGAAGTCCCCCATAGCCATCCAACTAAGATTTTTGAAGTTGTCCCAAGCTTGAATGATTTTTTCCCAAAAAGAGTTTCTAGCCTTTAAGGTATTAGGAGCATAAATGTTGGTAAGAACCCATGAAGTACCATCTTTTAAATGCTCAAATTTAATACAAGAGAAATTACTGTCTTGAATTATGACCTGACCTTTAACAATATTAAGGTTCCAGATGGTAGCAATGCCTCTTGAAGTGCCTTCAGTACTGCCACCACTAACATTACCATTTTTGAAGAACTTCAAAGATTCAACTTTTTCTCTACTCATTTTGGTTTCTTGAATTAGAAAAATATCAGGATTACTATCTCTTATCATATTCCTAATAATATCATGTTTATGGGGATTATTGAGTCCCCTAATATTCCAAGAGATTATCTTCATAGCTACTTACCAATTCACAACTCCTTGAGAGTCTTTTGGGTTCCATCTACAATGTTCTTGCTGGCCTCCTTGTCTCTGACTTTGTGGTTAGAGGGTCGTCCTGGGGAAGAGGAGCTATTCTGTCTATAAATTTGATGTTGATCCAAATTTATAAATTATTATTTTTTAATCACAAGTTACTATTTATTGTGTTGTATGTTGATGACATTCTCATTCTTGGGAATGATCAATCATTTATAGATGAAGTGAAAGAAGATATAAAAACCAATTTTAAAATGTATAATCTTAGACTATTTTATTACTTTCTTGGAATTGGAGCATGGCAAACACCCAAAAAAAATCCTCTCAAATTAAATACACCCAAGAATTTCTCACATAATTGAAAATGCAATATTCTAAGGTTTCATTTATGCTAATTGAGATAGAAACTAAGTTGACTAAAGAGCTATATGATAAAGTAGTTAGTGAGACACTTTATAAGAGTTTGATATGAAATTTGATTTATTTGATTCTTACTTATCTAAACATATCTCATATGAAGAAAATTGTTGTAGCAACATGTGAAGAAATATGTCTTAGACAACTTCTTAAGGACCTTTGTCATCAACAACCTAATCTAACAATTATGGATTGTGATAATCAAAGTGTGTTGAATATATCCAAGAATTCAACATTCTATTCTTGTATGTAAAGCATATTGAACTAGTTTATACACCAACCAATGAGTAGCTTGTAAATATCTTAATCAAACCCATTGGTAGAGACAAGTTTTTATACTTTCAAGAAGGTATTGATGTTAAATATTTTTCATTTGTACATGGGTAGCTAATAAGCCTATTTTTTATAAGAAACCCCCATCTTCTACTTACTCTAGACATGCTAAAATTAAGTTGATGGAGTGTTGAAATATATACTCTACTAAATCACATTCCCTAGCCATTTGTTCCATAAAGACATAATTGTCATGTAGAGACATGGTTGTTAATATATTTCGGCTTTTGAAGACTCTTGGATCCATAAATTATATATATAGGAAAAATGTATTAAAAAATCTCCAATTATAATGTAAGAGCAAGGCTTACAAAATCTCTACGCTACGTTTGTAAAAATGTTGTTTTTTATTTTTAGTCAAGAAATTCCTCTACATAGAGAAGAGACAAAGCACTTGAAAGAAATAAACAAACAAAAACCAAAAGGCTCATCATAATGTTTTATACATGACTGCACTAATTTTTTGATAGGTAATAACTTGTCGAAAGAGACACCTTGATTTTATGTTGCATCTTTTTATATCTATCACAATAATGATATTATTGAATATAATAAAGATGAAGATTTTGTAATTTCCCCTTTGAAATAGGATTTAATAATATATAATAATAAATTAAAATACAAAAGAATAAATAAAAATTTTAAATAAAAATATAAAATTAATTAAAATTAAAATTTAATTAAGTTAATGAATGGTCAAAAGACATAAAATGAAAAGTTGTGACTTCCTCCAACATGAGATATGAAAGGGAGAAGAGAACCTCATTTAATAGGGGGGAGGGAGGAGAAAATAAAGAAGGGAGCATATGTGAATCAAGGAAGAGCCAATGGAATAAGGAAGGAATTGAAAGTAAATAAGAAAGTTATTCTTCCAAATGAGGGCAAAAATTAAGAAAGGTTGTTTAACCATTTTGAAGGGTGGTGTTTGTGAAAGGTTGTGACTATTTTGAAGGGTAGTAATTGTGAAAGGTTGTGACTCTACTAAAGGGTGGTGATTGTGAAAAGGTTGTGAATATTACACATGGCGGTGATTGTGAAAGGATGTGACTCTTTAGAAGGGTAGGGGTGTGACTTCTCGCTCACCATGGAAGATATAAAGGGAAGGTCTCATTTGAGGATGGGAGGAAGAGAGAACAACTGGGAAGAATATGCTATTTTAAAAGGTAGCAATGTAGGGTGATGACCTTTTTACCAATGAAGTATAAAAGAGATCATTCCAATTATCCAATGATCACTTATCAATCATCATTCCAATCATTCAAATCAAGCAACAATCAAGCAGCAAATCATTCTATCAAATCAGCATACATTCAATCATCACTCACCAATACCTCAAATCATACAATAAAAGGGGTTCATTCAATCAATAAATTATTCATCAATCACTCAACCATCAGAGGTTAAACTGAAAGGCTACATCAATATTAACTCCAGTTGTGCAATTACACATTCTACTTGGTTCAATATTAACTCCAGTTGTGCAATTACACATTCTACTTGGTTGTATGATGCATAGTAATCATGTCTATATTTGCACTTTCTAGAATTAATATATTGCTGCTTACAAATATTCAAATCTCATAATGTCATTGTATAAATCTACTTGTGCATATTTATGTCAAATTATATGTTGTTGATAATGTTGTTTATACATGTTCTGAGCATGGATTTGATTATGGACATTTTGTGTTTGACTAAAACTAATATATGTTTGCTTGCAATCTAAATGCATCATAGCCATGATAGAAAGTGAAGAGGTTACCAGTAGGGGAAAAAATGTTGGGGTCACCCCTAAGCAGACCACCTCATATGTATGGCAGGGTCCACATGAGGCCAAAGGGAGGTGAAGGTGTTTTGCCTTTGGGCTTAGGAGTGTTAGACTTAGGGCATCCTATTGGGGTAAATCCTTATCCTCTACCATGGTGATGAATTGAATCATATGAGTGGGAGAAGATAACTTGATTGAGGGGGAATAGTTATAAATACACCCTATCAAGTTACTCATCCATGACTTGATTGAGGTGGAATGGTTGTAAAAACACCTTATCAAGTTACTCATCCATGGCTTGATCGAGGGGGAATGATTGTAAATACACCCTATCAAGTTACCTATCTGTGGCTTGATTGAAAAGGAATGGTTATAAAACACCCTATCAAGTTACCCGATTTTTTTTTTTTTTTAAACATGAATTTTATGCAATTATGGATTTATTAACTAATCTTTATGTCCTTAATAATTAACTCTTGTATAAATGTCATTGCAAAACTTTATTTGAGTTAGTTAAAATATTCCATTAATGCCATCCTGGTCTAACAAATGGTATACGAGCAAAATCATGGTTGTAAATAAAATATGTAGTGAAGAGGAGATATTGTTATATAGTTTGAGAGAATTGGAAACATCTAACAATTTTTCTAGCTTTGGTTTTTGAAGAAATAGAAGTTTAAAATAGGTCAATTAATTCTCATTATACAAGAATTGACGAGTTATTTATTTATCATTATAACAATGCTGGATTGCTTTCACCTCCCTTAGTTATTGATTTAGAGAAATATTGTCAAAAATTGAGAAGAATATCATTGAGCCTTAAGAAACTCAACTCTCTCATAGCATGGTAGAATGAAACAACAAAAGCATTACTTTCATCACCCATAAATGTATAGTTTGCATGCCAAACATAAACTAATGTAAAAAAACATGCTCACTTGCTTTTTAAGGGTCCAAAAGCCTCTTAAGTGAATAATTTGCATGAGAATTGGTAGACTTATTTATGTAAAGAATTGATTATTTGGAGGGCCTAAAACCTTCTCTTGTAAAAAGAGATAAGTTTTTCCTTTTAGAAATCACATAAATAATAGTATTGTTTCTTGCAATAGAATTAAATTAAAAAGGTATAACATTTAATATTAGTAGTGTTTTTTATTTATGTTTATGGGTGACATTATTGTGATTAAATTATTTCACTTATCATTCAATATAATTGTGTCTTCTCTCGCTCCCTTGGTCTCAGAAAAGGAGGAGGTTAGGGTAGATAAGGCACTTGTGGAGGTCACTTCTGGGCTTCCTTTGGTTCAAACCCCTCTTATCCCTACTTCACCCTTGTCTACTCTAGGGAAAAGGGGTCGCAAGCCTAAGCATATTAAGACTAAATTAGAAATCGATGTGGGAATTCAATCAACTATTCTTTCCTCTTTGGAGACTTCCAGAAAGAAAAGATCAAAGAAACCCTTTAGTCCACCTCTCACAAGAGCCTTAGCTACTAAACGAAGTCTGCATAGGGTTTTTTCGGTTGGATTGGTTTCTCCAATATCGTTGAATATTTCGAGGGGAGCTGATGCTTCCCCTCAGGCCCAATGAAGATTATATCCTAGAATGTTAGGGGCTTAAACGCCCCTAACAAATGATGCTTGATTAAGTCACAATTAGACTTAATGAAGTGTGATCTGGTGTTGTTACAAGAAACTAAGCTAAATTTGTCTTCGGCTAATAGGTTATTTTCCTCTTGGAAAGTTTGGAATTTTTGCTCATCTCCCTCTTCTGGGGCTTTGGGTGGGATGGCAGTCCTTTGGAAAGATTTTACTGTACATTTCTCATTAATTGCTTCCTCATCCAATTGGATGCTTGGGCTAGTTAAGAGCAGGTTGTCAAAGTTAAAATTCTGGTTATTTAATGTGTATGGTCCATCGGGGGTTCTAGAAAAAAGAACACTTTGGAATTACTTGGTTTCTCTTGCCACTCCTCTGTGGAATGTTTTTCTGATTTTTGGGGGAGATTTTAATGCAATTACTAGTATGGATGAAAAGGTTGGGGGAATCATCCCTAATAAGCATGCTATGTCAGACTTTTGCAACTTCATTCACTCCTTGAATTTGGTTGATTGTAAACCTCTTAATGGGTCATTTACATGGACTAATATGCGTAGGGACTTTTGCCAAATTTTGGAAAGACTGGATCATTTTGTGGTTTCGGATAATTGGTTCAATTCGGGTCAGGATTTTGTGTCCTCAATTCTCCCCTTTACTGGCTCTGATCATTTCCCTATTCAGTTTTCTATTTTCGAGGATAGGGCTCCTAGAAAGTTACCTTTCAAGTTTGAGCCAATGTGGCTTCGGGACCAATCATTTTTGCCTTCCTTAAAACATTGGTGGTATTCAGCTCCATTTTTTCCTGGGTCGCGGATGTTTCAGCTTGTTAAGAAACTGGGCTTTTTAAAGTCAAGGATTAAGGATTGGAATGTGATGCATTTTAAGAATATTTTTGGTGAAAAGGCCAGGATTTAGGAGGAAATTGAGCAGCTTAATGAAAGAATTGTTGCTTCAAGGTTGTCTCCTGCAATATATGATAAGCTAAAGTTGTTGAACCCGCAGTTGAGTGAGACCTTGGCTAGGGAAGAATCTTATTGGAGATAGAAGTCTAGGGATCTTTGGCTTTCTGAAGGCGGTCGAAATACTAAATTCTTTCATTCCTCTTCTAAGCTCAAGAGACTTCGCAATCGAATCTCTTGTATTCATGACTCTAATGGTAATACTCTGATAGATGAGGATGATATAGCCACTAAAGATGTAAGGTTCTTTAAGTCTCTTCTTTCAGTGGAGCCGGTGGTGGTTGATGATGAATTTGTAAATTCGATCCCCCCTTTAGTTTCCTCTGAGGATAATAGGTTGCTTATGGCCCCCTTTTCATTGGCTGAATTGAAAGAGATAGTCTTTTCCATGCATCCAGAAAAGGCTCCGGGTCTGGATGGATTTACGGCCTTATTCTTTCAGAGATGTTGGGATTTTATTGGAAAAGATTTGTTGTTAGTCTTGGAGGAGTCTAGAAGGACTAGGTCGATCTTAAGAGAAATTAATACTACTCTTATAGCTATTATTCCAAAAGTAGATAATCCTACCTCTTTTTCGGACTTTCGTCCAATTGCCTTGTGTAACACCTTATACAAAATCTTTACTAAGGCAATTTTGGTTGGGCTGTCTAAACTCCTTCCTCGGATAATTTCTTTGGAGCAGGGTGGTTTTGTGCCTGGACGAGAAACTCGTGAAGGTGCTATTGTAGCGCATGAAATCCTACACTCCATATCCCAGCAAAAGGTCCCAGCAATGATTCTTAAACTAATCATGCTTAAAGCCTATGATCGTGTTAATTGGCAGTCCCTGGTGGCGGTCTTGTATCGTTTTGGGTTTTCACATAGTTGGGTCAAGTGGCTCTTTTCATGTATATCCTCTACTCGCTTTTCTATTTTGATTAATGGTTCTCCCTCGGGCTTTTTTGCTTCCTCCCAGGGAATTAGGCAAGGAGATCCTCTATTCCCTTTTTGTTTATTCTTTTGGTGGAAGCATTGAGCAGGGCTATATCTAATGCTACAGCTTCGGGTCTATGGTCAGGTATCAGAGTGGATGGCCTCCCTTCTTCACAATCTCATTGTTTATTTGCTGATGATACACTTCTGTTTGGGATGGCTTCTATGAGGGAAGCTCGAGTTATTAATAAAATTATTTCTGATTACGCTGCCTTTTCTAGTCAAAAGGTTAATAATCAGAAGTCCAAAGTCTTTTTTGTGAATGTCCCCACATTAGTTTGGTACAATCTTGCCTGCTTTTGGAGCTTTCATGTTGGGACCTTTCCCTGTATGTACTTGGGCATCCCTTTCTTTTTGGGTTCGGATAAGACCTCCTTTTGGGATAAAGTAGTCCATTCTATTACCTCCAAAATTACCTCCTGGAATCATAAGTGGCTAACAATGGCTGGTAAGATCCTTTTAATCAAATTAGTGTTGAGTGCCATTCCTACATACTTGATGTCTATCCTGCAAGCGCCTTCTCAAGTCATTAAGAAGATTAAGGTTTCCCTCAGGACATTCCTTTGGAGTGACAACTTAAGAGGACAAACAAAGATCCCTCTTCTTGCTTGGGATAAAATATGTCGTCCCAAGGAGGTGGGGGGTGCGGGTATCCGCGACCTAGTTATTCAGAATAAAGCATTAGGGGCAAAATTGATTTGGAAGTTATATGTAAACCCCCAAAGTAAATGGGCTTCCATCATGCTCACCAAGTATTTAAGGGGAGCACCCAGCAAAAGGATTTTTACTACAGCATCCCTTCCGAAGGGCTTTGCGTTTTGGAATTTTTTGATTTCTTGTAGGGAGGTGATCTTACCACATTTATCTTGGGTGGTCCATAATGGGAAAAAGGCTTGTTTTTGGGATGAAGTTTGGAATGAGCATCCTTCTCTCTCAACTATTTGTGACTATTCCCCTTTACTAGATATTTTGTCGGATCTTTGGGGACCTTTTGTTGCAGATTATTTCAATATTGTCACCTCAGATCCATGTTTAGTGGCTAAATGGAAGGATATCCCTCCCCTATCTATTAATAATGATATTATTTTAGCTTTTATAGAAGAAATGCATAAAAGACCTTTACTTTTCCATATGAAGGAGGACTCTTTGGTTTGGGTTAAAAATGCTACAGGTTCCTATTCAGTTAAAGAGGGGTACAATTCTTTGGTTCAGGCCCCCTTGCCATCTTGTTGGCCTACCAAACTTTTCTGGCATCTTGTTTGTCTTCCAAAGGCAGGGGCTTTTGCTTGGTTGGCAGTCCAAGATAAAGTCCTTATTGGAATGTGGTTGGATAGACTTGGGATTACAACAGTTTTTTCTGGTGTTTTCTGTGGTTATTGTATGGAATCGATGGATCACCTTTTCTTGCTATGTCCTTTTGCCTCTGAGTGTTGGTATTGGTTGTTTGATATGTTAGGATGGTCTTCTGCTCTCTGTCCAAATCTACTTTCACAATTTATGTCATGGCCCTTGTTGTTTCCCTCTTTGTTCTATTCATCTCTTTGGGTTGTTGCTCCATCTATGCTGATTTGGAATCTTTGGCTTGAAAGGAATTCAAGAATCTTCAAACATAAATCCTTATCTTTGACAGTCATAATTGGTAAAATTCAAGCTTCCATTAGTGAAGTGGTGCTTGCTTTCATTCATAGAAATTTAGATCATCTCAGGTCCTTTTCTCATTGGGATAATTGGGTCACTTGGCGATGGTCTTTACTTCATTTGATACCTTCTCATGGGGTTATAACAGATGGAGTTTCTTTGACTCTTAAGCGCAAGATGGCTAAATGGAGTCCTCCTCCTTTTCCTTCATTCAAACTTTAGTTTGATGGGGCCTCTAAGGGTAATCTGGGGAGGTCTGGGGTTGGGGTAATTATTTTTGATCACTCCTTAAAGATCATCAAAGCAGTGGGTAAATATATTGGTCATGCCACTAATAATGTGGCTAAGTTTTAGGCCTTATCCTTTGGACTTGATCTTGCTCGTTCTTTAAACATTAAGGACATTGTTATTGAAGGTGATTCAATGCTGGTATTTCAAGGGTTTGCTAGAAAAAAGTGTCTCTCTTGGCACTTGCAGTATTTTTTAGAGCACATTCTCCTTCAACTAAATGGATTTTCCACTTTCTCTATTTCTCACCGTTTTAGAGAAATTAATGCTTTTGCGGATTTTCTTGCAAACAAGGCTGTTGTTGAGGGTGCTGATCATATAGAACTTGCCCTTTCAGATTTTCCTATCTCTTGCATGAAACTTCTCTCTTAATAGACCTTTCATTCATAAACTTCCTTCATTCCCTATTCATGGTGTGGTTGTCCTTTTTTCTATTATATTCCGGATGAGGGACAGGTTATTTGGTGGTGTAGATGGCTCCTTATCTTGTTGTTGTTGTTATGGCTTTTGCTTTGGATTCTTTTATGGATAGGCCTCTCCCTAATTCCTGAGGGTTTTTACTATCCTTCTCTGCTTATTATATGGATGGGCATATGTTTGCTAACTATTCTTGTGTTGTCAGGACTGCTTTTACTTGGTTCCCTTCTGGCTATGGGTTTGTTCTCTGTAGGGCCTTGGAGTCATGCGATGCATAGATAGTTTGGTCCCTTTTGGGTGATGACACTATTTTTGTGGACATGGTGGTCTCATTTTGGGGTGCCATCTTCTTCACTGATTCCTATAAGCCTTTTCCAAGCTTCCTTTATATCTAATGTGATTGATATTGTAATCAGGGGTTGTATCTGGGTTGCCTATGGGCTTTTGTAATGGGTAAATAGGCTTTTTATTTTTTGAGCAATACTGAAGGGTTTTCTTACTGGTTCTTTCCCTTCAGTGCTCATTGAACCAGACACCATGTAAAAAAAAATATAAAGATTTAATATGATTTTAGTGGTTCATCCACTTTTATCAAAAAAATAAAAAAAATAAAAAAAATTGCAACAATGATGCAGGTAATATTCATTTAAATCACTTGAGAAGTATTAATGAAATATTTACATTTCACTTTATTTATTATTCCTCTTTTTTTTTTTTTTTTTTAATCTTTCATTAAGCTATAAATTCAATGTAGACCTCATCACCAAGTATATAGGAAGCTTTTCTCTTCTCCATACAAATTGATACTATAGATAGGTAGCATTGACATCACATATCCCTTTCACATATTACCTTGGCTCCACATACCATCCTATTGTTATGCACCTCAAGGTTTCTTTCACATACTTATGAGTAATATAGAAAGGATTAGCTTCTTTCACATATTGACAATTATAAAGAAGGGGCATGTTGTTGGTATTTTGGTATAGTTTTGTCATTGATGTCAACACCTACTAAAGCACTAGCACTCTGGAGATCTAACAACATTCACCGACAAACAAGTAACTATTGCACAGTTACTGGTATATGGTTCACCTGCAAGATATAATGATCACCGACACTTGGAATGATATGGAAGACACTTGGTAATGTCAAAGACATCGTGTGGACACTTTGTTTTGAAGAATTAATCATTGGTATAATCATATTTGCATATTTGCTTTTACTGACAAATAGGTCTAGGGTTACCTAGGGTTACATCGACAGGTTTATCTTTTCCAGATGAGCATGGCACGCTATGGAGATGATTTATTATTGTTGTAAATGCTTTAAGCCGACATGTTTAATCGGTTATTGCATCGGATATTATATTGTTTGTAAAATGTTTTATTGTAATATCTTGTAGAGCCGACCTACTAAAATTGGTCTTAGGTTATGGTATAAATGTAAGATCTTATTTGTAAGATCGAATGTGGGAATGTGAAAAAGAACTAAGTGAAGGTATATGCGATATTAAGCAGAGCTATACATAAAGACATCATTTGAAGGAGAAGCTAGGTTTTTGTGGAAGCATATCAGCATTACACCAGTACTAGAAGATGCTATTTTGTGTAGTACATTCTTATTGGATTTAATCATCCAACTGTAGTCAGTGTGACTCCCATTTTCTGATTGAGCAGTGAGCTCTAGGCTGTTGGCCTTTCTGCATGTGTAGACCCCATTTATGTACACTTACTATCTGCAGTAGTATCATCTGATTGTGGGTAAGGTTTCCCACCATGGTTTTTCTCCTTAGGGTTTCCACGTACAAATATTGGTGTTATGTGTTGTGGATGACTTTGTGTTTATGTTTCATGCATTAATCTTTACCGGTATAGCAATTAACTGTTAACACTGTCTACCGACATACTTAACTGGTTTACCGGTATTATGCATTAAGTTGGTTGAGTTATTTTTGGTTTGAATTTATTAGACAACTGATTCACCACCCCCCCCCACCCTCTCAGTTGTCTCCAGGACCTAACAATTGGTATCAGAGCTTAGTCCTCTTTTGCAGAAGTTTAACAACTTGAGGAGATCCAATAACTACTAATTATTTCAGGAAGGACAATCCTAAACTTGATGGAACTAGCTATGGGATATGGAAGATCAGGATGGAGACACATCTGAATTGCATTGGTAAAGACATCTAGGAAGTTACAAAGAATGGTTATACTGCTACTGTAGCTAGTCAAACCACTCCAACTACCTTAGCTAAAGATGAGGAGAATGATTGCAAAGGAAGAAAAATACTTTTGAGCGCCTTATCAGATCAACAAATCATGGGATTATCAGATAGGTCTACTGCTAAAGCTATTTGGGATCATTTGGAAACACTGAATGAAGGAGATTCCACAGTCAAGATTGCAAAACTTGAAAGCTTTCGAGTTAGGTATGAACATCTGAAAATGGAAGAAGATGAAAAGATTTCTGCTTTTATGGAAAGAGTAAATGAAATTGTTTTGGGTATTAAATGTTGTGGAGGAACATTGAGTGAGGATGAAATTGTTTCAAAAATCTTAAGAGGATTGCCACCGGCATATAAAATGAAAGTTACTGCTATAAATGAGTTGAGAACAATGCCTAATACATCAGTAACTAGGGATACATTAATTGGAAAACTTTTAGCCTTTGAAATTGAAGAATTTGGTCATGTTGCTACTATAAAGACAAATTTGGCATTTAAAGCATCAACATCATCTGCTCCATCATTTGACAAATCATATTGGAAAGCCTTTTATGCAAGAGAACTTGAAGAAACTAGGAAGGAGAATGAAGAACTTGAAGCACTATTTGCAAGGAAAATGCCAAAAGGTCCAGTTGGAAGTAAATATGAAGGTAAAGCACCCTTTAAATGTTTTAACTGCAATAAGATTGGTCATATGGCTTCGAGATGCCCTGATAGACATGCTAGACTAAGAGAAGAAGCTAGAAGAACATACAAGCCTAATCCTAAATATCAGAGATACAGATTTAAGAAGAACAAAGACAAATCTTGTTACATTGTTGATGAAGGTGTAACTGATGATTCTGACGAGGATCCAACAGACAATGGATGGGTTTTTGTTGCTATAACAGAAGATCAACCGACACCTACTGCTCAACCGGTAGAACAAGCCCTAGTAGCTAAAGTTGAAGTAAAGGATGAATGGATCATTGACTCAGGATGCTCACATCATATGACAAGAGACAAAGGTAAATTCTTGAACTTTCAAGAATACAATGGAGGTCTAGTAAGATTTGGAGATGACAAAGCCTGTTCAATCAAAGGTAAGGGTACAATATCTCTTGATGGTAAGCATAACATTGACAATGTCAACTATGTTGAAGGATTAAAGCATAATCTTTTAAGTGTTGGTCAATTAGTTGAGAAAGGATTTTAGTTACAATTTAAGAATGGAAAATGCAAAATCATGAGTAGAACTAGTTTAGAAATTGCAACCGGTAATCAGACTAGAGGTAATATCTTTCATTTGAATAACAGTGAAAAGGCATGCTTGATTACACATATAGATGAAAGTTGGTTATGGCATAAGAGACTCTATCATGTAAAATTTGATTGCATGATAAAGATCAGTACTTCTAAGGCAATTAGAGATCTACCTAAAATTGTGAAACCTTAGAATACAATATGTAAGGAATGTCAATTTGGAAAACAATTTAGAGCTAGTTTCAAAAGTATTCCAAAAAAATCCAATAATGCTCTTGATTTGATTCACACTGATTTATGTGGTCCAGCTAGAACCAAAAGCGTACAAGGTGATATATATTTCATGCTAATTATTGATGATTATCCTAGAATGTGTTGGGTTACTTTTCTCAGAGAAAAATTAGAAGAAATTGGAAAGTTCAAACTGTTGAAAGCAATGGTTGAAAATGAAACCGGTAAGAAAATCAAATGTTTAAGATCAGATCAAGGAGGACAATTCACATCTAAGGACTTTAATACATTCTGTGAAGTGAATGGAATTAGAAGACAACTATCAGCACCTCACACACCACATCAAAATGGAGTTGTTGAAAGGAAAAACAAAACTATCTTGGATGCAACAAGAAGTATGTTATCTGAAGTAAATTTACCACATGTATATTGGAGAGAAGCAGTCAGCACAGGTGTCTATACATTCAACAAAGTTCACATCAGAGGTGAAACTGGTAAGACCCCTCATGAACTATGGTTTGGTAATAATCCCACTCTTAAGTATTTCAAAATTTTTGGAAGTAAATGTTATATTAGAAGAGATGAATATATTGGCAAATTTGATCCTAGAAGTGATGAAGGAATATTTCTTGGTTTTTCATCTAAAAGCAAGACATATAGATGTTTTAATAAGAGCTTGCAGAAAATTGTTGAGAGTACAAATGTAAAAGTTGATGAACAATTCAAAGGAACTTCAAGGTATATAGATTCTGAACCGGAAACAAAAATTGTGACAAATGAACCTATACAGAATGAAGATCCAGTTACCTCGGTACCATCAGAGGATTCCACAGTAATTGAAGAACAACAACAAACTAAGACACCCCAGTATGTAAAATTGAATCATTCTAAAGATCATATAATTGGAAGCAAATTTAAAGGAGTTATGACAAGAGGAGGATTGGCAAATGAAGAGGTATGTCTTATTTCTCAAATTGATCATTTGTTAATGAGGCATGTGAAGATAAATTTTGGATTAAAGCTATGGAAGAAGAATTAGAACAAATTGAGAAAAATAATACTTTGACATTAGTTCCCCGGCCTAAAGATAAAAATATAATTGGAACCAAATGGGTATTTAGAAACAAACTCAATGAAGATGGTAAGGTTGTCAGAAATAAAGCAGGACTAGTGTGTAAGGGATATTCTCAGAAAGAAGGAGTGATTACAATGAAACCTTTGCACCGGTAGCTAGAATTGAGGCAGTCAGATTATTCTTGGCTTTTGCAGCTCACAAGAACTACAAAGTTTATCAAATGGATATTAAATGTGCATTCTTGAATAGAGATCTTGAAGAGGAAGTCTATAATGAACAACCTGATGGATTTTCTTTGACAGATGACAATGATATGGTTTGCAGGTTAAGAAAAGCTCTGTATGGATTGAAACAAGCCCCAAGAGCTTGGTATGCAAGGTTGGATAAGTGTCTTTTAAAGATTGGTTTTTCTAAAGGAAATGCAGACAACAATTTATATTTCAAAATAACTAATGATGATATCTTGATTATAGAAGTATTCGTTGATGATATAATCTTTGGAGGAGAAGATGGATTATGTAAAGAATTTTCTATTAAAATGCAGCAAGAATTTGAAATGTCTATGATTGGAGAAATAAAATTCTTTTTAGGATTGCAGATTTCATAGACTGACAAAGGTATATTTTTGAGTCAATCCAAGTACTTGAAAGAGTTACTAAAGAAAATTGGGATGGAGAACTCTAAACCGGTAAGCACACCTATGACTACAAATGACAAATTATCTCAAAGGGATGAATCTACACCTGTTAATCCAACTAGATACAAATCTATGATAGGAGGTTTACTGTATTTGACACAAACCAGACCTAATATTATGAATGTAGTATGTATTGTTTCTAGATTTCAAAGTAATCCTAGAGAAAATCATGAATCAACAGTAAAAAGGATTTTCCGGTACTTACAAGGCACTACAAATCTTGGATTATGGTATCCTAGAGATGAAAATTTTGATCTATGTGCATACACAGATGCAAATTGGGTAGGAGATGTGGATGATAGAAAAAGCACCACCGGCGGAGCATTCTTTCTTGGAAAGAGATTAGTTTCTTGGTTGAGTAAGAAACAGAGTTGTACATCTTTATCAACAACAGAATCAGAATATGTTGCAGTAGCAACTAACTGTACACAGGTACTATGGCTTAAGCAAATGTTGAAAGACATAAAGGTAAAATGCAAGGAACCTATTACTATATATTGTGATAACACTGCAGCAATTGATATATCTAAGAATCTGATATTACATTCTAAAATAAAACATGTTTCTATCAAACTGAATTTTCTAAGGGAAAAAGTTGAAGAAAACGAGATAAAACTGGTTTATGTGAATAGTAAAGAACAACTTGCAGATATTTTCACAAAACCTTTGCCTAAGGAGACTTTTGAATATCTCAGAGATCAGCTTGGAGTCGTACCACCACTGGTAGAGACTTAGACAGTTGATGATTGTCATCAACCGACAGAATTAAAAGACAAATCTTTTACTCCAGTCTTTGATAAGAAAGCTACTTCTTAGGGGGAGTAGTTGGTATATTGAATTGATTGGTATTTTGTATATGAACTTGGTATTATTATAACTTTGGCATTTGATGTCAAAGGGGGAGAGATATCTATGGAAAAACACATTATCTTTTAAGAGAACTTTGAATAACACATGTTGCTCCCAGGGGGAGAGATTGTTGTTTGAGAGAGACTATTACTCTCTGTATTCTGGTTATGATCTTTTTGGAGAGATTGTTGCTTTTTGGTTTTTAGCATTTCTGTTTTGGCACTTTGATGGTTTTTCCATCTTGTATTGCCATCAATGCCAAAGGGGGAGATTGTTGGTATTTTGGTATGGTTTTGTCATTGATGTCAACACCTACTAAAGCACTAGCACTCTGGAGATCCAACAACATTCACTGACAAATAAGTAACTATTGCACAATTACTGGTATATGGTTCACCTGCAAGATATAATGATCACCGACACTTGGAATGATATGGAAGACACTTGGTAATGTCAAAGACATCGTGTGGACACTTTGTTTTGAAGAATTAATCATTGGTATAATCATATTTGCATATTTGCTTTTACTGACAAATAGGTCTAGGGTTACCTAGGGTTACACCGACAGGTTTATCTTTTCCAGATGAGCATGGCATGCTATGGAGATGATTTATTATTGTTGTAAATGCTTTAAGCCGACATGTTTAATCGGTTATTGCATCGGATATTATATTGTTTGTAAAATGTTTTATTGTAATATCTTGTAGAGCCGACCTACTAAAATTGGTCTTAGGTTATGGTATAAATGTAAGATCTTATTTGTAAGATCGAATGTGGGAATGCGAAAAAGAACTAAGTGAAGGTATATGCGATATTAAGCAGAGCTATACACGAAGACATCATTTGAAGGAGAAGCTAGGTTTTTGTGGAAGCATATCAGCATTACACCGATACTGAATCCAACATATGAAGATATTATTTTGTGCAGTACATTCTTATTGGATTTAATCATCCAACTGTAGTCAGTGTGACTCCCATTTTCTGATTGAGCAGTGAGTTCTAGGCTGTTGGCCTTTCTGCATGTGCAGACCCCATTTATGTACACTTACTATTTGCAGTAGTATCATCTGATTGTGGGTAAGGTTTCCCATCGTGGTTTTTCCCCTTACAGGGTTTCCACGTACAAATATTGGTGTTATGTGTTGTGGATGACTTTGTGTTTATGTTTCATGCATTAATTTTTACCGGTATAGCAATTGCCGATATTATGCATTAAGTTGGTTGAGTTGTTTTTGGTTTGAATTTATTAGACAACTGATTCATCCCCCCCCTCTCAGTTGTCTTTGAGACCTAACACATGTAAATCAAAAGTTTTGGTATATTGATAAAGCTAGTGTGTATGCTGAATTTAAACCTATTTGTAAACCCTAAAGATCCAACCACTAACCCTAGATCTACAAATTAATTCAACAAACAATCAATGGAGAACGACAATACATGCAAATAAACCATTTAGCTCCCAATAGTTAGGAAGAAGAACATGAGTTGGGTTGGGACTATTCATAAATGTCATATAAGATTGAATCACGACAAAAAATTGTAGATCTCTAGATAGGGACCAAGTGTATGTATATGTGTGTGATGATAGGTATAATAGATAACTACTAACAATGAATGTATTAGAATGTGGACAACTAATAAAACTATAAAATAAAATACATGAGCATAATAGAAATAAATAAAAAATGAGATCAAATAAGAACTAAAAATAACATAAAAATATCACACCAAACCCAACCCCAACACAAAAACATATCATTTAATATTAAATTATTTATCAAAATACACTAAAAAATAATTAAGATTTACATACATATATAAAAATTTAAACATAACAATTTATTTTTTTAAATTTTTTTTCCTTTTCTTTTTGGTTAGATCCTTCAATAATTTGTAAAAGGCTCATAACTTTTTTCTAAATATTGACCAATCTCCTTGGGTCCTACAATGACTACTCAATGGGCCTACACTATGTAGATGAAGATGAATAAAAGTGGTGGGCCTTTTAGCAGAGGCTTCCTCTGTAGATCAAATTCATATTATGGAAAACTCACGCATCCTAATCTTCAAATCAAACATTATTTATTATTTTTATTTATACTTGACAGACATAATACCCAATTAATCTATTAAGTTCTGCTAAATAATATATTTATTTATACTTGACATAATATCCCATTAATCTATTAAGTTCTGCTAAATAAAGTTAACGTTGAGATTACATTTATTTAGAAGATTCTTAATTTGCGTTGTCCGTCATGTCATTTCTTAGACTGTTAAGCTTAATTTAGCTGAGAAACTTTTAATCCTTCCATATAAATTATATTAGAAATTTTTGTGGAACTGTTATACTTTATAATCTCTGCTGGAACTCTCTTATGTCTGAACATCCAATGATTTTAAATTGATTGATATTCTAATTTTTCTATTGAAGTTATATCTAATATAAAAAGAGGTGTATTATAGTTAGTTTGAAGATTTTTTTCAAGTAGAGAAAATAATAAAACATGAAGTGTGATCTGTGACATTGATGAATAAATTAGTTAGTTTAAATATTTTTGAATTAGATTATATAAAATAGATTTTCATTAATGTTTCTGATCATTTCATGATTTATCATTATGATGGAACATTAATGAACAATCATTTTACATAAACTAATCTAAAATTAACTAACTACAATATATCTCATTTCAATAATCTACTGACAATTTTTCAAAAAATCTTTTTTCTGACTAATTTTTTATTTCATTTCAAGGAGCAATTATTTATTTTTATTTTTTTTCATCAGGACCATTATATCTGTATTTAATGCCTCACTGAAATTTGTGCCTTGTTTCACTCAATGCATTTCTATTCTTTTTTTCTCGAAGGTAAGATTGGAATTTAATTTTCTGAGGCCACTTGAACATCATTACAACAATGACTACTTTGTCAGGCACTTTCTGCACAAGTTGAAAAAAAAAGAAGATATTGTCCTGGGCGAAGTTAACAAAAAGAAAAACAGTTTTTTAACAGATCTTCATCTCCATGTTCGGGTCTGAGAAAGCTGTTTTGGCTTATAGTTTTGTAGGATGTGTTTTACTGGGTATCACCTGCTCAACAAGATTCTTTTCTTTTCTTTGCCCCACTTTTAAAACTCCCCTTAAATCTGTTCAAGAAAAGTAGCCGTTTTCTATTGGGCTTTTCTACTGCAAGTTGAAACTAGGTAGGTATAACCTCGGCAGTAGTTTCTTTTTTGGAATTCAAAGATATATCTCTCTTTCACATAATGTCATTTGCAGGGCCTACATTTGACAGCTAATTTTTGTATGACATAGTTTAGTTTAAGAAAAATTATATATAAATTGTATATACAAAACCATAATCTTGTACTAGCACTTGTATCAAAAAGAGGTGTAAGAATTATATAGATAGTAAGATATAGGGGGAAGAGCATCACTAGCTGTCATAGCTAATTTCGCGTACCCACATATCACGTTGTGGAATCAGTTATGCGCACAAAGGTCAAAAAGTACACATTTCAAAGTGTCGCCAATAACTAAAGATGTAAGATGTTCCAGTAACCGTCAACTCAAAATCGCTAGTACTTGTTGACAAATGTCCCAATAGTGGTGCACAAATGTTCCAATAGTGGTACACAAATGGGACAAATGTTCCAATAGTTGTACACAAATGGGCCAATTAATTACAAAAAATGATCGGCTATTAGTACAAAACAAATTTATTAATGGTGTTTTTAACATGACAATAAGATGATGGTTATTGGAACTATGTTATCTATTGGTGCTCTTCCCCTAGATGAACTAATATCATTTTTCTTATAATTCATTTCAGTTGAGAGATGCCTACCTTTGCATTAGAAGTCAAGCCTTATACCATCATCTATTGACTAATATATGTGTGATAGGACATCACATTAATCATCTCTTGACTAAATAGAGAATTGACCAATGCCTCAATTAATGTTTGATCTATTGATAATGAACTCAACTAAAATAGCTCATTCAACAATGTTCAACTCAGAATTAGAGGAAATAATTTATGACCAACATTTACTCATACAAACCTTAGTCTATCAACATAAATAATACATAGATGAATATATTTATTTGAGAGTTATATATAGAAATATTATTACTTACATATATAAAATTCATAAAATATTTTTCATATATATAATATAAAATAATATTATCTACATTAATTATAATCTAAAAGAATAAAAAAATAAAAATTTAAAATTGTTTTGAAGATACTAAATCAAAGTAGATATCTACACTTATAACTTCATCTCATATCTATAACAATGTTCTTGAACATAACAAAGATCTAACATTATTAGAAACACCATCTTTTTATAGAATCTAATTTTAAAATGTTTTTCATTATACACTCATTCTTTAATCATTCAACCAAATCCCACCTCCAAATTTTTTTAATTTAATTTTTACAAATTAAATTATGAGATATTAATAATAATTAATCAATCTATCTAAATTAATCTATATTAATTTGTATACCCAAATTAACTCCATTGAAAGTTTTTTTTCCTTACAATATTTTACCATTTATTCTTTCCTAAAATAGTTGCTAATTAAATAAAAAGGTGGATAAAGGGCCTTTGCTGTGTTGGCTCCCATGCATCCCACATTCCCAATTTGCTTTCTAATTTTGTATAATATTGTTGTTCAATTGAAAAAATTCAAGTATGAAGTGAAATAAAATATGTAAATATTATTAGTACTTGTGAGTGTTATGCTTCAATAACTATTATTCTTTGTGTAATCATTTTTTCAATCAATAATGTAATAAGAAGGTGGATCACCAATAATGTTTTTTTTCCTACAATCTGCAGTTGATTATAGTGTATATTTATTTTGACATCAATCAACATTTCACAAGCACATTATTAGTTTTCCAAACATTTGTATTCATCATCTGTTGTTTTCCCCTCCTTATTACTAACATATTTTTTGAAGAGAGATTTTGTGTCTATGAATGGGGTTTTAAATGTATTATGTTTTTAATATTAAAAAGCAACGAAATAAGGGTACCATCCCTTAACAATACAGTCTGAAGGTGCACAAAATTAACATCACAATCATAGCAAAATATTAAGCCAGTTTTCAATGTTCTTAGAACACTTTGCATTTTTTTTTTCATCTATATAAAGATTCTTTATAAGGAGGTCTGGGAACTCTCAAGCTTTTCAACCATGGTCTTTTTCTTATAACCACCATTCATGAAGAACTCAAATCCAAAGAAAGATGATTGAGTGATGGATTCAAATCTTTTGTTTGCAATTCGCATAGGGTTTTTACAAGGATGAATTCTACCCATTCTCACCAATGCACTATATAAGCTTAAGAGTAAACACAGTAACAAATTCAAGAAACAATAGCAAGGTATCTCCACTACCTAGCTCTAGGTTTAGGGTTTTCACTAAAAAAATGTTCACTTTGTTGGAATGTGAAGTCAACATGGATCTCATCTAGATGTGGTGCGTCATCATGGATCTCATTTAGTTGTGATTGAATCATCATACATGTATTTTTTGAGACTTGCTATAAATAGAAAGTTTTGCTAGTAGACTTACTATAAGTATGTTGCATACATGTAGTTGTGTGAGTCATACTTACTATATTTAGTAAGTTGTATAAAATAAAGACTTTGCAACTCGGTTGTTTTTGATTAAAAAAGCAGTGTTATATGTTGCTTGAAGTCATGTTTTGAAGGATAGTTTTGATATTGTTATAACTTTGAAAATTCTCGAAAATCAGTACAAAAGATATTTTGCATGTGGTTTTTTCTTGGTATAATTTTACCAATTTTTAAACGTAAATCTGAGTGTTATATGTTGTTCTTCTCTACAATTTTCTGTACTAGAAATTTTCGTAACACGTATTAAAATTTCAAGACATTTTCATCATTTTTTTGGGCCAAATTTGAGTATCTCCTAACATATATCTATTAACAAACCAAGGAAGATGAGGTAGCAAAAGCTTATTATAAGTTTGACGAAGAGTACCCTTGCCAACAAAATTCTCCACTTTAAGCTCGACGCCCTCGTTAGAATTTTTGTCAAATAACAGAGAAAATATCCAGGCGATGATAGCGGCAATAGAGGCAGGCTTCTTTTGGATATGAAGGTTTTGAGCCATGTCATTACTCAAATCCTGTTAGCAATCATAGTAGAATCCAACATCAAAGGGCCTTGGTCTCCTCATAGTATGCTAAAAAACAATTCAATTTTTTTGGCAAGCTTTGATTTTTCAGACAATAGACGAAACCAGTAGGACTTCCCACCAAATAAAGCCTATGTCTGAATTCTTTTTATATAAATGATTAAATATCTCTTCATATATATTTGATTGTGTTTTATAGTAAAAATATTTAATATGATGACATGATTGAAAAATATTATTGTTTATGATTTTATTTAGTTAGATTTTATTGTTTAAATAATTATATTAGGTATTTTTATTCGTAAGTGATGAAATCTATTAGCATATTATCTTATGAAAAATTGATAACATTTTGTTTTACAGTTATGAAATAAATTGAATAACAAAAAAGAAGTCATTGTTTGTTAAATTAGAAATTCAAAAGCAATTTGAATTCAAAATAGACCAATCAAATAACATATGGTTGGGACTAAACATATAAAAGGAGGGGGGGGGAGTAATAATGAGAAGGATCCACCATCTCACTTTCAAGGGAGAAAAGGGCCTCTATCATCCATTGAGATCTATTTTCAATAGTTTGTCGAGCCCATTCCTACTCTTTCAACTTTTTAATTTTCAACCCTTTATTTTGTCTCGAAATCACAACTTTCTTTTTTGGTTTTTACAGTTTGATTAAGAATTGGTAAAAATGTCAATACAAAGTGACAATGAATCTTCATCTTCTAGCTCGTATTTGACCTCACAATCCTCAAGCTCATCCACATTTCAATACTTGACAAAAACTTCTAACCAACTAATTATAGCAAGAATAATCATAAAAGTCTTCATCCTTTGTGAAGGAGATGAACACCCATTACTCTATTGAGTCTCAGTTAGATAAAAATCTTATGGAAGGGAGGACCAATATTTAAAAAGCTTCCCCTAATTTTGTCATACAAAATTAAAGTCTAAATTTCTTGATTTCTCAGGCCATTTATAAAGGTCAAAAGAGCTACATCTCACATAATTATTTGAAGGATGATGGAAAAAACCTTTAAAATGGAGGAATTAAGTCCACGAGACATGGAAGAACACAAAATTTATAGAATGAAATATGGGCTTGAAGAGATTGAAACCATTTAACACAAACCTATACAAAGAAACGCATTAATCCTCATCATTTTTTATTAGGGTGGTCACCTTATTAGCCAATCATTGAATGATACTAGGGCTCTACAAAAATAAAGGAGAATTGTATAGATTGAGCTATATAGGAACCAAAGTAATGGGAGCACAAGCAAGATCAAAGAAAGGGGACTAAAGACATAGAAAAATCCCTCAACCACAAAAAGGATAAGGATCACTGTTTCAAACAAAAGTTTAATCTTCCATGGTCTTAAAAATGTGATGTCCCACAAGTGGGATTTACTATTGTGGGTTCATCCAATTGAGACACACTATTATGATATCAAGAGCCACTAGAGAGAAAGATCCAATCATAACTTGATAAAAAGATATCAACTATATTATGTTCTAGAGGTTGGGTAGAGGTGATGGATACTAAAGACTAGTTGCCAATATTTTTTCAGGAAATCCTATACCACCTATATCTCATTCAATAATTCCTATAAACGTGTTAGACAGTTAAAATAACCAGAAGACAACTGGGGGGGCGGGGGGGTGAATCAGTTGTCACAGATTACTGGAACCTTAAGCAATTAAAACTTTAATACTAGAACCCAAAACATTAATACCAAAATGCTTAAACCAAATACCATAATAGCAGTTAAACCAATTAAGCATAAACAATAATCATAGAATAAATACCATTCACATGACACCAATATTTATACGTGGAAAAACTGGTAAAGGGAAAAACCATGGTGGGAATCCTACCCACAGTCAGATAATACTTCTGTAGTAAGTATGTGAATTACAATTGATGGGGCCTGCACTTGCAAGAAGGCCAACAACCTAGAGCACATTGATCATCACAAAAGGAGTCTCGGTGACTACATAGAAATCCAAACTACAATCCGGAGAAGTGTTGAACTGCAAAAGATAACATCTCCTATGGTTGAGTACAATTTTGGTTAAGCTCAATACCGAAGGACTAAATCCTCTTACATTAACCCAATTCAATCTCCAATGATTGACCAAATCCTCTGCCTAAATGATGTTACATTATTCGCACATTACATCCCTTTCCATACTATTGATCTCTACTATATAATGATCTACAATGAGATCTTACATCTATATATACAAACCCTCGACCATAAACAATCAGGTCAGCCTCTAGACAATAAACCAATTACATAATTACAAAAAATGTTGGCCTTAGGCCAAACAAATAACATCCAATACATAAGACATCATGAAAATGTATCGAGAAGTCCAATCCACACGCTTCATTAAGTCAATCCATAACCTAGATCAACCAGGACCCAATATAGGCCCACACGCTACAACAATGATCTCCATCCGCCAAGTCTCGAACATGATCACCAATAGCATCCTAAAACTTTACCAGAAGCTGCACCAACACCACTTATGCAATTCATCAAAGATCTTCATCAAAAAGCTCTGCTAGTGAAACCCTCGCCAGAACTAGAAGCCAAGCTTCTAAGCAAACAGGATAGCATCCAATCACTAGACCAAAACCAACTGCCTGAATATGAACATGAGTATCATGAACAAGCCAATTCTATAGCCAAATCATACCGGATTTGTAGTACCCCTCCTTGATCAGACTCTTTTTGTATGTTTTTGATTGACTTCAGTGGAACATTATTGTATATTGATTCAGATTTTATGCCATGTTATTTCATGCTTTATCTGGATCTGTGGTGTATGATTTTATGCAGTATCTCAGTGCTTATAATTAATATTATTTTATGGATCATTATCATGAACTGACACTCTTACCTTATATGTGCGATGCGTTATTTATATGTTGCATGGTTGCAAGTGTATTGGGATGCGAGGGGATGATTTTCCTTCACTCACTTTGGTGAGACAGGGAACATCATGATTCTCCTTCATCGGTGTGCGTACCATGTCTATATATATATTTGTCTATATGCACGTGTGGTTCTTTGGTGCAGGACATTGCAGGTACTAGTACAGGATAGGTACGGGGTATCGACTCCACCTGGTTTCACAGGTTTGAGCGTGCCTTATATGTCTGATGGGAGTGGAGGAGATAGTTGTTGGACCCTAACATGACCTGCAGTTACACTCGTGTGAGTGTTGTCAGTCGATTGTCTTTCCCGTCTAGCCGGTATGCGAGTCATAGTGCTTTGGTTTGGTCATTTGTGAGTCGTCATTTGATCATTCTTCGTTTTGCATGCTTTCGTTCATCTAAATAGTTATTTAATTGAATGGATGATGATATCTTAGGTTGGCGTAATTAGTTAATTATTATGCTCTAAGATTATTGATTTAATTAAATTAATGATTTGCTAGATAAAATGGTTAAATTGGCTTATTTCATTGTGAATAGTTGTATCATTATATTGTGGAAGGAAACAGATTATTGCTCAACCATTTAAGTGTTAAATGATTATGTTGAAGGAAAGTATTATGAAAAATAGAAAATAAAATAAAAAGCTTTTCTTTTTACCTTTCCATTTGACTTTTGTATTTTATTTATTGGAAAAGAATTGTTTTGGATAAAGGTAAATCTGATTGTTTTTACTTTTTAAATAATTTAATCTGATTGGTGGAGAAAACTTTCAACCTAGAAAGTTTAGGTTGAAATTATTTTCCCCATATATTCCTGGAAATTCATGGGAAGAGCAGGCAAAAAATTTGGGAGAAACTTGGAAAACCGTTCTAAAGGAGGACCTGGAAATTGATTTGGTTTGCAAGGACTGGGATTCTTCCATCATTTTGCTTGCTAGTTTACTTCAAGGTTGGATAATCTCTTCTTGTTTGAAATTTAAATTTGAATATTTCAGTTGCTTCCTGTGTGTTGAAAGATGCAAATCTCCTTGTAGATTCTTGTGGAATGATTGGAATAGGAGAAAGAGTGTTTGTTATTGTTGATTTTGTGAAGCTTATATCATATGATTGCTTATAGGAAAGAAATGGTTCATTTCTCTATTTGCTGTATGTTTTTGTTCTTGAAAATCAACTTCTTGAATTACCTCTTCTATTTGGAATAGAATGAATTAGATTTGGTTTGCTGTGTGCTTCCTAGTATCTAATTGCCCAAGATTTGGGGTTTATGTTGGCAAAAATTGGTTATTGCTTTTTGCTTGATGCAAGGAATTCTTCCTATGTATGGAAGTAATGAAATTTGATTTTAATCCTTCTCCTACTTGTTGAATTCTTCTATTGTTGCCTAAATCATTATCTATTGGGTTCTTGTGTGATTTTATTTCACCACTTACCTTACTGGTAGATATCCCTTTGAATTTGGATCTTGGCACTGTGTGTGTGTGCCCGTGAAATGATCAGGAAATAAATCATTTTTATGTTTAAATGGTTTTGTGGCATACTGATTTTTGAATGCTTTGGAAGCATGTGATTATTTTATGCATAGATTTTACCTTACCCATGGTAGGCTAGTCCCACCATGCGGGTCGGTAGTGTATATTACCTGCAGGTAGTAGCACTACCGGTCGGTAGGACTGCTACCGGTTGGTAGCAGTGCTACCGATTGGTAGCGGCTGCTACTGGTGGTAGCGGTTGCTCAGTAGGCCTGCTACTGGTTGGCAGCAGTACTACCGGCAGGTAGTGTCTACTACCTTGGCAACAACACTACTTTGAGTTGGCCTTGGCCCCAACGTGACACTTGTACCCTCACGACCCAACTTGTTTTGTGCTATGAATTTTATTTGTATAAAATGGAATATTTTCAAAGTTGTCTTTTTAAATGTTAAATAAAGATAGTAAGTTCCAAATGATTTTTATTATGTGGTTTAATAAATTTATCTATGAAAATCAAGGCATGAATTAGTAATTCAAATTGGTAAATATGGGATGTAATCTAGAAATGAATTGAATGCCTATTAGGAATTCATGTTTTATTCGGTTGAATATTTAATGTGGATTTGATTCTTGATGGAATATTGATTTGGAAATTGAATAGATATGAATGTCGTAGAAGAGTGTTTTATTTAATTTTTAGTCAATGATGTTGCAAGTGCTTAAGATGCTGATTTTCTCAAAGATTGTCTGAGTGCGGACTTAGTGAAATTAGATTTCCTTGCAAAGAGTTATATTGTGTTATTTCTGGTCTGTGGTTTAGTCCTCCTATGGTAGCATATTTGGTACCTTTGACCAAGTGATATATGATGACTTCGTTGTCTTAACCATGTAGTGTCTTTGCCTTATGGTTAACCAAGAGTCAGTATGTCCTTGTTTTGACCACTTGTTTCTGGATAGTGGTGTTATGGTTTTCTGCTTCGCCATAGGGTCCTCATGGAGTGACCATGTTTGTTTAGTGTCCTTTGAGAGAGTGGATTTCGAGTGGGGCCCGTGCCCAAAGTGGTTGGCAGGATAACCTATCAAAAGTCAGATAATAAAGTGATAATCTAATTAATTGATTAGGTGGGTAGTTCATAACATTAAATAAGATATTGTACCTCACGCATAGGTGAGTGCTTGTATAGGGCTCATAATGTAGTGAGAAGGCCTATAATGTAAAACAAACCACCTTGTCTTCACGAAAGGCTGGTAGGGTTTGCATGAGACTTAGTTGGAGCCGGAGCTTCAGGAAAGGTTACCAGGGTAACCTAGGATGGGGGCCGAGACCTATGGAGGCCGACCATGGTAACCATCATAAGCTATGTGATGACACTCTCTCTTTAGGTTCACTTGTGTATTTGTGATGTTGAGTCACCTGGATATTCGTGGAGTCATATTGTGCTATCATGGAGTGATATTGTTTTGTCAACCATGTCATGATTTTGCTTGCTTGAGGGTCCTCTGCTATCTCCTAGCATGGTGGGGTGATTACATTTTGGGAATTACATGGTCGGGTGGTAGTGCCACTTCCTATCGGATGTTCTTGTTCATACCTTCATGCGAGGATTGGCTTCGCAGGTGTTTCTGTGGTTCATGGCTCATACATATCTCATGTTTGGAGATTATTGTTATTTGGAGACCTATGTGGTCATTGTATCATGATATTTTGTAACCTTGTAATTGGTTAAGGTGTATCTTTATATGTATATTAAGAGCCATGTATTGGAAGAGCAATGTAATTCTAAGATTGGGATGTTATTTATTAGTTTCGTTTATGTTACGTGTACATGCTTATTGAAGAGAAATTATATTGTATCCTTTCAATCTTTCAATGGTGTAATCTATTATTGCATATGGCTTCTTGTGATTATTGAGTTAATGATGGATTATTGGATTAACCTTAATTGTGGAATTTATCTTTTGGTTTTAATTCTTTGTTGGTAACCCTTAAGGAATTCTAGTGTAAGTCTTTCGCTTGTGTTATCGTGCATGTTGTGTTTATTGCACCTATTATGTTTATACTTTAAAAAAAAGAAGTGTTTCACCCTTGTTGTGGTTTTTCCTTTGGGGTTCCTAGCAGGGCATTACAGGAGTCTACCGGATCATGCCGGATCCAAACCAACCAGAAACCACTCATCCTACCGAGACCAGAAGGGTGTCGGTAAAGCATCCAAATAGCTAGTGTTGGCATCAATGACAAAACATCAATGTAACACATAATCAACTCCTCCAAATGGCCAACAATCTCCCCCTTTGGCATTGATGGCAACATTAGATGTGAAAAACATCTAAGTACCAAGAAATGCCAAACAAGTCTCCCCCAATGGAAGACAACCAACAATCTCCTACTCAAAGATATAACAATGAAGTTCTGAAACAAAGTCCAAACTCCCCCTATGAATAATATCTTTGTAAAGCTTGTAAATCTCTCCCCCTAATGTATACAACTCCTTAAGTTTTTCTTTTTCATATCAATATCTCTCCCCCTTTGACATCAATGCCAAAAATCGGATAAAAATGTCAAAGCAAAAACATAAACCACTAAAACACAAAGCTGACTACTCCCCCTAAGTAGTAGCATCCCCACATCAGTGCCAGAATGAACAGTATCTTTGATAATGCATACTGAACTGATGCCAACCACATCAATCAAGTCTCTTTCGGAGGGGCAAAAACCCCCAATCTATCTCTGAAGTACTCAAATGATTCTTTAGGCAAAGGTTTAGTGAAAATATCTGCAATCTTCTCTTTAGTGTTCACATAAACTAGTCTAACTTCATTTGCTTCCACCTTTTCCTTCAAAAAGTTTTATTTGATAGATATGTGCTTTGTCTTAGGATGAAATACCGAATTCTTTGATATATCAATAGCAACAAAGTTATCTTAGTGAATAACTACCAGTCCATTACAATCCACCTTTATATCCTTCAAAATTTGCTTCATCCATAGAACCTATGTATAGTTAGTAGGAGTAGCAACATACTCAACTTCAACAATAGATAAAGAAGTACATGCCTGTTTCTTGCTGATCCATGAAACCAACTTCTTTCCAAGAATAAAACTTTTCACCAGAAGTACTTTTCTAGTCATCAACATCTCCAGCCCAATCAACATCTGTATATGCACATAAAGTAAAGTCATCATCCTTAGGGTACCACAAACCATATTCTGATGTACCTTGCAAGTATCTAAAAATCCTTTTCACCGCACTCTCATGATTTTCTCTAGGATCACTTTGAAATCTTGATACAATACAAACAACATTCATTATGTCAGGCCTAGTCTAAGTCAAATAAAGCAGACCTCCAATCATAGAATTGTATCTTGTAGCATTTACCGGTGCAGAAACATCTTTCCTTGTCAATTTCTCACTTGTAACTATAGGAGTACTTACCGGTTTAGAATCTCCCATACCAAATTTCTTCAACAATTCCTTAGCATACTTAGTTTGATAGATGAAAATACCTTTATCAGTCTGAGTAATCTGAAAACCTAAGAAAATTCTCATTTCCCCAATCATAGACATTTCAAATTCTTTCTCCATATTGTTAGCAAATTCCTTACACACTTATCTTCACCTCCAAAAATAATGTCATCAACAAATACTTCAATAATCAGTATAATATCATTAGTTATCTTATAATATAAATTACTATCAACATTACCCTTAGTAAAACCAAGCTTCAAAAGATATTTATCCAACCTTGCATACCAAGCTCTACGTGCTTGTTTCAATCCATATAAAGATTTCCTTAACCTACAAACCATGTTTGTATCATCTGATAGTGAAAAACCATTAGTTTTCTTAATATAAACTTCCTCATCAAGATACCCATTAAAAAATGCACACTTAACATCCATATGATAAACCTTGTAGTTTTTATGAGCAACATAGGCAAGAAATAATCTTACAACTTTAATCCTAGCTATAGGTGCAAAAGTCTCTTTATATTCAATTTCTTCCTTCTGAGAATATCCTTTACAAACCAATCTAGTCTTATTTCTTATAACTTGACCATCCTCATTCAATTTATTCCTAAAAACCCATTTAGTTCCAATAACATTCTTATTTTTAGATCGGGGAACCAAAATCAATGTGTTATTTTTCTCAATCTGATCTAATTCTTCTTCCATAGCTTTCAACCAATATTCATCTTTACATGCCTCAATTACTGATACCGGTTCAACTTGTGAAATTGAACATACCTCATTAGTTGCCATTCTTCTTCTTGTCATCACTCCATTGTTCTTATCCCCAATGATCTAATCTTTTGAATGATTCAATCTCACATACCTAGGAGTCCTCTGACTCTCTGTTCCTCTTCCCTGTTCTTTAGTTACTGTAGAATTTTTTGATACCATTGGAGTAACTGGTTCAACACTCTATTCCGGTAAAGGTGCTACCGATTCAGATATAATCATTTCCACTACCGGTTCCTTCTCATAAACTTTGATTTGACCTTTATTCAACTCATCCACTTTGACATTAACACTCTCCACAATTCTCTGCAATCTTCTGTTATAACATCTATATGCTTTGCTTTCATTAGAATAACCAAGAAATATGCCTTCATCACATGTAGGATCAAATTTTTGAATTATATCATCTCTCCTGATATAACATTTACTACCAAATATTCTGAAAGACTTAACTGTAGGTGTATTGCCAAACCATAATTCATAAGGTGTCTTACCAGTTTCTCCTTTGATATGTACTCAGTTGAATGTATAAACCGTTGTGATCACCGCTTCTCTCCAGTAGATATGAGGTAGACTATCTTCCATCATCATTGTTCTAGCAACATCCAAGATAGTTTTGTTCTTCCTTTCCACAACTCCATTCTGCTGAGGTGTCCGGGGAGCAGAAAATTGTCTCCTTATACCATGCTTCTCACAAAAGTTTTTGATTAAGAAAAAATAGGTTTTAAGGGACCCAAAACCCACTTACAAAATGAAAGATGAGCAAGAAAGAAACAAGACAAAACAACTGCAAAAAACCAACACAAAAACTAGCAACTAGGACCAAAAGACAGCAAGGAGCCAACAAGAAATTGGCATCCAAAACCTAGCTTTACATATCAAATGAAAACTTTTATAGACTCCTTACCGTTTTGAACCAAAAGCATCATAGCCTTTGCAGCTTCTCTCAGATCATTTCTCTCCTATTTCAGCTGGATGTCTTTCATTTTGGTCTCCATCTTAGTGGTGTTCTGCCTAGTCCTTCGCCTGGAGATTTGATGAGTGGAGCTAGAGGTCAGTACATCTTCAATGATTACCAAGTTCTTATCCTGATTTTTCCTCTCTAAGTGATCCACCAAGGCATTCATGTTATGGGACGAAACTCTTAATACCTCAAGACTGTGGTTCATGAATCTTTTCAAAGCCTTCTCAGTTCGAGCAACCCGAGTGATGATGTTACCTTTATCCTCCTCAGCCTATTCTTTTACAATTCTGATAACATCCTCTAGATGTTTCAAATCCCCTTTTATCAGGTCTTTTTCTAGCCAGTCCTTCATTTCAATTTCCTCCTCAGCTTCACTGGTATCCATATCCTCATTCTTTTTCCCCGAATTTGTTTCCTTCATCAAATTGTGTATCTTATTTTCCAGGTCCCTCTGTTTGCTCTAAATGCTAGTAATGTTGTCAATAACCCTTTTCTAGAAGTTGAAGGATTCCAGAGTATAATTATAGGCAGTATTTAGAATAGTATTCACCGAATTCCTACCCTTCTCAGTGCCCACAGAATTAGGGTTGTCTCCCTCCATAGAGTTCAGGGCGACATTCCTACTATCTGAGCCCATAGGGTTAGAATAAGGGTTTTCAAAATTAACATCTTTTTTCCCTTCTTCCTTTTCTCCAACGTTCTCATCCTTCTCACTCTCCATTTTTGTCTCACTATCCTTCCCCTTTTCCTCCTCCAAATCACAATGCACCTCCATTTCCATATTATTTGTATCAACTCTCCATTTTTTATGGGTAGGGGTATTCGACTGATCCTCATTTGACTCAGAATCTTTACAACTCTCAGAAACATGTGCATTAGTAACCAGGTGATCATCCTTGCTAGCCCTAGCTTTTTCTTTCAGGTATTCATAAATAAGTAGGATAAGCCCTTGATGGGCTATGGGGTAAGAATTAGGCTTTTTAGCATGATCAGCCAAACTCTCCTTCAGAGAAGACACTAAGTAAAAGGGCAGAGAGATTTTAACCCCATGGCGGAAGTGATTAAGAATTGGAAAATTATAGTTATAGGTTTTAGTAAATCTACCATCTACCCTGAGAAACTCCATCAAAACCCTTAAAAATTTCTACCAAAAGGACTTTACCTGTTGGGGAAGGTAGTAGGAGATGTTGTCTTTCTTGACAAGCTTGGCCTTCTCATCCTCCAATTTCAGGAAGTTTTTAAACACTTCAGTAGCATACTTCCGGTCTCTATAGAATTTAGTGCCCTCCTTCTGAAGACCTGTGACCTCCGTAACCAGATCCTCTTCAATTTTCCATGTCTCCCCGAACAATGTGACTCTGTTGTTGTTCCAACCCCTAACGAAGCCATGTGACACAAAATTTCTGCTTCCATGCAACTTTTCCATATAGTCGGTGAAACCATATCTATGAAGCCTCCTCCATACTTTTCGTTCACTCTTCCAGTTTTTGCAGCTAGGGGGCTCATTCCTATTTAAGTTACCTCCCATTTTGAACAACAAGTAGAAGTACCCAAAGGTGTATCTCACAATCCACAGGTTTAATCACAATTTCTTGTGTAAAATTCTGGAATAACGAAACAAAGTCCCTTCCATAGTTTTAAAGCTAATGTTAATGGCCGCACAAAACCAACATTTATTATTATAATCCCCATCACACATTTGATCATATAACCGATGCCTAAAAGTAATCATTAACTAACAGTTCATCTGCCCCCAAACTCTATCTTTGAAATCCAGACCACAGAAGATAATCATGATTTTAACTTGACCCATTGATGCGATCAAATAATATTTGTTCTCTACGGGTCTCTCCGATATATTTAACCTCCATATCTAAATTGCCCCTTCATTAGCTAAAAGGTCCGCAACCTTATTGCCTTCTCTTAGAGTGTGAGTTATGATAATACTAACATAGTCATTTAATAATTTTTTAGCACTTTCAACTAAGTTAGTAATATTCCAAGAAACAAAACTAGTACCTTTAAGGGCTTGGATGATATTTAGGGAGTCCCCTTCCAGCCAATTTTTTTAAAATTTGAATCCCTGAGCAAGCTGGAGGCTTTTTAGCATGGCCAGAGCTTCAACCACATGATTATTTTGGAACCCAAAAGGAGAAGCAATAGCAACAATACCGACACCTTGAGCATTTCTAATGACTCCTCCACCACCAGACTTCCGAGGGTTGCCTTTAGCTGCCCCATCAAAATTCACCTTTATCCATTCATGATTAGGAAATCGCCAAAAAATATTATCTCTCCTATTCTTATTGTCAGATCTACAAACTTTTTGTATTAAGTTCCATTCAGTAAGGATGCCTTTTTCAATTTCATTCATATCAGTAAAAAACCAATGTTTATTGTTCCTGTGAGGAATATTTATGTTTTCTTTTATAGCCCTGCAAATTTTTTCAAAGACCACCTGAGCAGTGCAATTAGCTTCCCTAAATATTTTGTTATTTCTCTCTTTCTAGATTCCCTAGCAAATCATGGGGAGGATCAAGGATCAAAGGTTCTTGATAAGAGGACAATTGGTGGGGAATGTCCATTGCCAGATAATTTCCTTGAGACTCTTGTGCATGACCCAATCAATTTTCCATTTCACCCAAAACTTACTCCAAATTTCCCAGGTAGAGGAGCAGTGGAAAAATAGATGATCAACTGATTCTTCCTCTTTCTGGCAGAGTTCACACCTGTTAGGGAGCATGAAACCTCTTCGGACCAAATTGTCAATAGTAAGGATCCTATTGTGAGTAGCAAGCCAAAGGAACATATTGACTTTAGGGATAAGAATTCTATTCCAAACTTCACTGGTCTGAGTGAAAGTATTATTGTAGGCTGAAGCAACTGTGAAGTCACCTCTAGGATTACTCTTCCAGAGAAAAACATCATCATAGTCTTTGTTAATAGAGCTCCTGCTAGAGCAGGGAAAATCCAGCATATATAACATCAAGCCTAACCCATTTGTTCTCCTTTCAGTAGTCACACACCATATGTCCAAACCTCCTTTTACATTCCTCAATAAATTGACTACTACCTTGCTCAAAGAGAGGTTCATTGTTCATCCAAGGATCCTCCCAAAACCTTATTTTGTCACCTTTTCCAAGGACCCATCCAGCTCTAGCTTTGGCCACTTTTATAGATTTGATAATACTATTCCAAATGAAGGAACCAACAGGGGTGTCTTCAGAGTTGAGGAGATCCTGGAGAGGTTGATTCTGAATATATTTGTCAAACCAAATCCCATTCCAATCTTTCTTGATGTCATAAGCTCTCCATATTTGTTTAGCAAGGAGAGCTTTATTAAAAGTTTTTAAAGCTTTAATCCCAAGCCCTCCTTTGCTCTTTGGTTTACACACTTTGTCCCAAGCAACCAAGGATATTCTATTTTTTTTCTTCAACCCCTGACCATAGAAATCTCTTTTGGATTCTTTCTAATGCTTCAGCAAATTTAGCCGGGATACCAAATAGATTGAGAGCATAAACAAGGAGATTCTGGAGAGTAGCTTGAAGAAGCTGCAACTTCCCAGCCTGAGATAAAATGGATCCTTTCCATCTAGCAAGTTTTTTGTTGAGTTTGTCAATAAGCATATTCCAGAAGGAATTTGGGGGAACTAAACCCAAGGGGAGACCCAGGTAGGTGGATGGAAGCATTTCCACCTTGCAACCAATAATTTTAGCAATTCTGTATTGTCTTATGACCAGAGTATTCATGAAGTATATAGCCAATTTGTCCCAATTGACTTGCTGGCCAGTAGCCAAAGAATAAGAATTAAGAGCACTTTTAAAGGCAATAGCCTCCCCAACAAACAAATATCCCATTAGGATAGTATCATCAACAAACTGTTGGTGAGAAAAAAAGTCATTAGCAGAGGAAGGTTGAAGGCCTTTGATGTTTTTTTCACTTCCAATTTTTGGATCAATCTGCTCATGCTCTTCACCAAGATGGTGAAAAGAATAGGAGATATGGGATCTCCTTGTCTGATCCCCCTTGATGATTTAAAGAATTTAGTAGGAGATCCATTAATGAGAATTGAGAACATAGGACTGGAGATCAACTCTCTAATAATTTTGATTATCTTCTCATCAAAACCAAAACCCTCTATAGTTCTGAAAAGAACTTGCCAATCCACTCTATCATAAGCTTTTGCCAAATCCAACTTTATCAAAAATCCTTCTTTATTAGCAGCATTGAGGGAATGAATATTCTCATGCACAAGAGTGATAGAGTCCAAAATTTGCCTGCCAGGAACAAAACCTTTCTACTCCTCAAAGATGATGAAGGGGAGGACAACCAAAATTCTAGTAGTCAAAACTTTAGCTATGATCTTATAGAAAGAGTTACATAGACTTATTGGCCTAAATTTTCCCATTGAATTCACCCCAGCCACCTTAGGAATTAAGGCAATAAAAGTGGAGTTGAATTCCTTAAGGATTCTCCTAGAACCAAAAATTTCTTTTACCGCATTAACCGTGTCTTCTCCCACAATATGCCAGAATTCCTGGAAGAAAAACATAGGGAAGCCATCAGGACCTGGAGCTTTATCCCCTTGAAAAGACAAGATAACTTTTTTAATTTCCCCAGCAGAGGGGATAGCAGAAAGGGCCTTATTCTGATTAGGATTAATGATCTTGGGGATGATATCAACCAAATCTTGTTGTTGGGTATAATCAATATCCTTGTTCCCAATGAGGAGCTGAGAGAAGAAACTAACAACTTCATCCCTAATTTCATCCTCATTAAGAAGAATTTTTGTCCTCAACAATTAATCTAGAAATTCTATTCCCAGCTTTATGTTTCAAAGAAGTCATGTGGAAAAATTTAGCATTTCTGTCCCTAGCCTCCAACCAAGTTGCCCTAGATCTCTGCCTCCAATAGATTTCCTCCCTAGAAATGATTTTGTGAAGTTTGACTAACACATCATCTTCCATAGGTTTGGGATACTTTTTATAGCCATCTTTCTGTATTGAGTTTTTGACCTATTCTAATTCCTCCAACTTTTTCTTTGAGTCAAAAATATCACCAAAGACCTTCTTGTTCCATATCTTAATGTTGACTTTGATGTTTCTAAGTTTTTTAGCAACTTTATACATGACAGTTCCATTCACATCAATAATATACAAGTTGGCAATAGATTTATCAAGAGAGGGGTGAGAGATCCACATTTTCTCAAACTGGAAAGGGAAACTCTGATTACTCTTAATGGTCTCAACAATAAAGGTAATGGGATAATGATCCGAACCAATTCTATTGATGACAAAAAGGGAGCATCTATGAGAAAGAATCCAATCATTAGTAACAAGGGATCTATCAAGTCTTACCTGAATGAGGTCTTCACCATCCCTACGGTTAGACCAGGTGTAGGAAGCTCCATTAAGATCCATATCAATAAGAGCATTGACATTGATGAAGTCCATCAAATTAGATCTACTGTCTAGTTGAGTTTGAGTTCCTCCAGATTTATTAGTACCTTGCAGAGGAGTATTGAAATCTCCCATAACAACCCAACTTTTCTTAGGAAAAGATCTTCTTTTTTGCTGGATTTTATCCCAAAATTTACTCCTAGAAGATTTGGAATTAGGGGCATAAATGTTTGTAACTACACATTCCTTTCCATCATAGATGCTTTTAATTTTCATGGATATAATGTTACCATCTTCATCAATCATTTCTCCTAAAATACTTTTCTTGTTCCAGAAAATAGCCACCCCACCAGATCCACCATTCAAGTTGCTACCACAGACCCCTCCATTTTTAAAGAATTTTAAATTCTCCACTTTCTCCTTACTCATTTTGGTTTCTTGAACAAGGATAATATCCTGTTTTGGTCTTGAATGAGATTCTGTAATATATCCTATTTATTGAGACCATTTAGGCCTCTGATATTCCATGATATTGTGTGTGTGAAAAAGTGAACCTGTAGCTACAAGCACAACACTTCAATTAAGTCATTATATGCATGGTTAGTAATCAATAATCAATAAAAATAAACCATAGCAAAGCGACCCATTGCCTTCTAAATGATGCGAGTATAAGATTGCTCTTAGTTTGTTATAAGCAATACCAGTGACTAGACTACACCAAGACGAAGGATTTAATCTATATGATATTAAGCTATATCGATGCAAGATAAATGAATAATTCAAGCAATAATAACCAATTCAAGCAACAATGGATGCAAGCAATAATGAATTAAAATGGATGCAAGATAATCTAAAAAAAAACAATAATAATCAATCAATGACTCCAGAGCAAAACCAGTATAATAATGATGTATTCTCAAAAATCTCCGGGGTGAATTGGAATGCAAGCTGATGACTGAATTTATAGAGAATTACAAAGAGATGATGAAAAAACTCAATTTAGGATTAATTGAAAATAATTGAGAAATCAGGTTGAGTTAACCTTGAGATAGATTCCAATTATAGTTCAATTGAAATGCATTCGAATTAGAAGTCCAAGTTGCATTGGAAAACAATAATAAATCAATTCCATGCATTTGTGATAAAAATAGATAATTCTTCAATTTAATCAAGAAAAGAGTCTTCTTAATGCAACTGAACTTCTTTTTCTGAAAAGCTTTGAGTTTCAATTTAAGAGAATAATTAATAATTCAATTAATTGCTTTTCTGATTTCAAGTTCTAAATTTAGAAAAAGAAATAATATCTCAAGTTTGATTTCTCTCTTAATTCAATTCTTTTTTTTTTTTGATTTTGTTTCAATTCAACTCTTTGTAATAAATTAACTCATCTTTTGTAATAAATTAATCCTTTCACATGATTGAATGGCAAATTTATTAATTTAATTAAATATGTAAGGATATTTAATAAATTAAAATGGGATAATTGATCAAAAAATGATATTCTTGGAATGATTCAATTAATTAAATAAATATTTAATTAATATTGGGTAATTGATTTTGTCATGTGATTTTTGATAATTAAAGAATTAATAATGTGCTCAAGATTGATTTAATTTCCTTTTGGTTAGGACCTTGGTGATGTTGTCGAGATTAGGGGCCCATGATTTAGACGACCAATTTTAGGGTATTACATTTGCCCCTTTTTGAATTAATGTGCGAGCAACGCATTGGTTCAAAGAATGTGTGATGTCTAGGAGATGTCAGTTCTGAACTTGATTGATCACAAACTAGATGAAAGCAAGGTGTTTAGTTTGATTCGAAGAGACAAGGATGAATGAAGTTTGATTAAAGCGATACCGATCCCGAACTTGATTGAACTGAGGAACGATAGAAAATAAAGATACCGAACTTGAACTTGATTGATCAAGAAGCGGATCTTACTAATCTAGAACTTGATTGATCTTTGATGTAGTGAATGATGATAAAAATTGATCTTGAACTTGATTGATCAAGACATGATGAATGAAGATAAAACCGTCCATCTTGATCAAGAAATGAATACTGAACACTTGCTTAGATTTAGAGTGATCAAAGAAACTCTTTAAACTTTTTGATTGAGTTTAAATGAATAATCAGTTTGATTTGAAGTGATGAAACTGATTAATGTTAAGAGATTAATTCAGATGAAAGACAAATATCAGCTTGATTTGAAGCGATGAAACTGATATGCCCCTAGTGATTGATAGATTCAGATGATCGAGAGATCTCAACTTGATGTGAAGCGATGAAGCTGAGATGCCCCTTAGTGATAAGGATTGATTTTCTTTTAATTGAAAAGATTTTGCTCAACTTTTGATGAAAATTTGAAAAATTTCTCGACATTTTGAAGAATGTGAAGTCATAAGTTCACAGGTATGCCCCCTCGGGAGCGAAATCAAAAGATAGCGAAGGTAGTTGATTTTAGGCAATTGTGTGATGAGTAGTCATTTGAGCGCAAATTGATTCTGAGGATTTTTCTAAAAATTTCAGCGCTGATTGATGAGAAATTGAGCGTAGAGTTGATTGTAATGATGAGCGTGGAATGAAATTGAATTAAGATTCAGTGTTTGAAATTGAGCACAATTTGAAGAAAAAAATGAGCATTTGATGAAAAAAAGCGCTAAGTGGTCAAAATTATGAAATTGACTAGCAAGACGATCTCGAATTTCGATTTCGATCCTGAAAATGGAATTAGAGCAGGCACAGTAGCCAAGGGTACAATTTTCGTGTCCATCGGAGCAAGTTGAAAAATTAGATTTTTGGCTATATATAGGATGAAAGTGTCATTTTCAATTCATTTTAACCCTCCAAGTTTGAAAATTCAAAAAGCCTTCTACGAAGAAAAATGGTGGTCCCTACTCATCGACATTGATTTGAGCGTCAAAGCATCACAATCGACCCCAAAACTACAAGCCAACGGTAAGTGATCGATCATTAGCCTCTTTATGTGTCCAATTTCGAATTGTTTCATGCATTTTATCATGCGAGACAGGATCCTGTCTCATATGAGAAACTGGTATTTTGTGTTTGCTCATTTAAACCCATTAGAATTGTCGTATGGGAGCTACCCTCGTGTCATGCAATAGGTCTGTTAAAAGACCATTTTGTCGTGTGGGGTATGAAAGTTTGTCATTTGAGGCTATTTTCTCATACAAGAGCCATTCTTGACTCATACGAGATGCTGTCTAACTGTGTTTTGTCGTTCGAAAAACAGTGACCATTTTTGAAAGTGTAAACATGAAATTTTGGTTTTGCATTTGACTTATTTGGATTTGCGTGATGTTTAACTTCTCTCGTAGGATTATTTAGAATGTTTTTTGATGTTTCATTGTTGGATTGTTGCAGGTTTGCTTACCTCTTGTGCTCTTCAGATGTGTATATCCACCCACAATGGGTTTAGTTAGGGATTTATCTGAGGTTGAGCAGGCCCATATTGATATGTGTGGCTTTACCCACCTGATGGGGTTACTTGATATCCGTGTGAACCACGGGATGCTCACAACGTTGGTAGAGAGATTTCATTCGGAGAATAATACCTTTCATTTGCTAGTTGGGGAGTTGACCATCACTCTCGAGGATGTGTACAGGATCCTTCGTATCCCTTTTGCCGAAGATAAGGTGGATTATGATATTACATTGTTACCTGGACTGTAGGAATTGAGGAATATATTCAGGGATCCAGATATCTTGACTCGTTCTATGAGTTGGGATATATTGATGGGCAGGTATAGTGAGGAGTATCCACTTGCATGTGTCCTATCAGGTTTCATCAGTTGCTTCTTGATGCCAGACCAAGGGCAACAGGGTTTTCAGAGTGGATGGGGCTGGATGCTCGAGTGATTGATAGAGTCCCCTCAGAGACTAGGCTAGGGTTCATGTTTATTGGCTCACATGTATTGAGAGATGCATGAGATCATTTACAGAGAGGGGAGGAGCATGGCTGCTGGGGTGTATATTTTGCAGGTGTGGGCGTGGGAGCACCTTCCCATGTGTTGGCTGATAGTGACAGACAACAGGGAGCCAGGACAACCGATCATTTATAGATATGCTGGATATATCACACAGCCCCATCTGGGCAAGACAGACTTCTAGAGACGGCAACTCGATGACTTGATAGCTGTCATATGGTGACCATATAGAGGGTTAGAGCTGTGGGATGACTGGCGGGTAGTGCAGAGAGATCTATTTGTCACACGCCCACTAATTGGGAGATCGCAGACTATTGTGGAGCGATTCGTCATTTCATGAGTGATGAGGCAGTATGGCCGACCTTAGGGGATCTCACAAGAGTTTACAATGTTAATATTTTGGTATGGTTTTGTCATTGATGTCAACACCTTCTAACACACCTACTTTGGAGATCCAACAACATTCACCAGCAATCAGTGAACTGTTCAAACAATCACTGGTATATGGTTAATCGACAGGATATAATGTTCACTGGTACCTGCAATGACATGGAAGTAACTTGGTAATGTCGAAGACATCATGTGGACACTTTTCCTTGAAATAATAATCATTGGTATATTCTTATTTGCATATTTACTTTTATCGACAAATAGGTCTAGGTTATCTAGGGTTACACCGACAGGTTTATCTTTTCCAGATCAGCATGGCACGCTATGGAGATGATTTATTATTGTTGTAAATGCATTAAGCCGACATGTTTAATCGGTTATTGCATTGGATATTGTATTATTTGTAAAATGTTTTATTGTAATATCTTGTAGAGCCGACCTACTAAAATTGGTCTTAGGGTATGGTATAAATGTAAGATCTTATTTGTAAGATCAAATGTGAAATGCGAAAGAAAAAGATTTAAGGAAGGGTATATGTGAGATCAAGCAGAGATATACATGAAGACATCATTTAAGGTGAAGTTAGGTCTTTGCAAAAGCATATCAGCATTACACCAGTATTGAATCTAGCATATGAAGATGCTATTTTGTGTAGTACATTCTCATTGGATTTAATCATCCAACTGTAGTCAGTGTGACTCCCATTTGTGGTTGAGCAGTGAGCTCTAGGCTATTGGCCTTTCTGCATGTGCAGACCCCTCTTTGTAAACTTACTATCTGCAGTAGTATCATCTGATTGTGGGTAAGGTTTCCCACCATGGTTTTCCCCCTTACAGGGTTTCCAAGTACAAATATTTGTGTCATGTGTTGTGGATGACTTTATGTTTATGTTTCATGCATTAATTCTTACCGGTACAAGCATTTTTTGTTAACTTTGTTTACTGGCACAACTAACTATTTTACCAGTATTAAGGAATAAGTTGGTTAATAAGATTTTGGTTTGAATTTATTAGACAACTGATTCATCCCCCCCTCTTAGTTGTCCCCTGGACCTACAATTGGTATCAGAGCCTAGTCCTCTTTTTGCAGAAGTTTAAAAACATGAGGAGATCCAATGTCTACTCATTATTTCAGAAAGGATAGTCCTAAACTTGATGGAACCAACTATGCAATATGGAAAATCAGAATGGAGACACATCTGAATTGCATTGGTAAAGACATCTAGGAAGTTACTAAGAATGGTTATACTGCTGCTATAGCTAGTCAGCCTGCTCCTATTACTTTAGCTAAAGATGAAGAAAATGATTGCAAAGCAAGAGAAGCACTTTTGAGCGCATTATCAGATCAACAGATCATGGGATTATCAGATAGATCTACTGCAAAAGCTATTTGGGATCATTTGGAAACACTGAATGAAGGGGATTCCAGAGTCAAAATTGCAAAACTTGAAAGCTTTCGAGTCAGGTATGAACATCTGAAAATGGAAGAAGATGAAACAATTTCTTCTTTTATCGAAAGAGTAAATGAAATTGTTTTAGGTATCAAATGTTGTGGAGGAACCTTGAGTGAAGATGAGTTTGTTTCAAAAATATTAAGAGGTTTGCCACTAGCATATAAAATGAAGGTTACTGCTATTAATGAGCTGAGAACAATGCCTAATACATCAGTAACTAGGGATACATTGAGGAATTTGGTCCTGTTGCTATAAAATCTGATTTGGCCTTCAAAGCATCAACATCATCTGCTCCATCTTTTGACAAATCAGACTGGAGAGCCTTTTATGCAAGAGAATTTGAAGAAACCAGGAAGGAGAATGAAGAGCTTGAAGAACTTGAAGCACTATTTGCAAGAAAAATGCCAAAAGGTCCAATTGGAAGTAAGTATGAAGGTAAAGTACCCTTTAAATGTTTCAACTGCAATAAGATTGGTCATATGGCTTCAAGATGCCCTGATAGACATGCTAGACTAAGAGAAGAAGCTAGAAGGACATACAAACCTAATCCTGAATATCAGAGATACAAATTTAAGAAAAACAAAGATAAAACTTGTTACATTGCTGATGAAGGTGTGACTGATGATTCTGATGAGGATCCAGCAGACAATGGATGGGTCTTTGTTGCTATAACAGAAGATCAACCGGTACCTATTGCTCCACCAGTAGAACAAGCCCTAGCAGCTAAAGTTGAATCAAAGGATGAATGGATTATTGACTTAGGATGCTCACATCACATGACTGGAGACAAAGGCAAATTCTTGAACTTTCAATAATACAATGGAGGTTTAGTAAGATTCGGAGATGACAAAGCCTATTCAATCAAAGGTAAGGGTTCAATATCTCTTGATGGTAAACATAACACTGACAATGTTTACTATGTTGAAGGATTAAAACATAATCTTTTAAGTGTTGGTCAATTAGTTGAGAAAGGTTTTCAGTTACAATTTAAAAATGGAAAATGCAAAATCATGAATAGAATTGGTTTGGAAATTGCATCCGGTAATCAGACTAGAGGTAATATCTTTCATTTGAATAACAGTGAAAAGGCATGCTTAATTGCTCATATAGATGAAAGTTGGCTATGGCATAAAATACTATGTCATGCAAATTTTGATTGCATGGTAAAAATCAGTACTTCTAAGGCAGTTAGAGATCTACCTAAAATTGTGAAACCTCATAATACAATTTGCAAGGAATGTCAATTTGGAAAACAGGTTAGAGCTAGTTTCAAAAGTATTCCAGAAAAATCCAATAATGCTCTTGATTTAATCCACACTGATCTATGTTATCCAGCTAGAACTAAAAGCTTACAAGGTGATAGATATTTCATGCTAATTATTGATGATTATTCTAGAATGTGTTGGGTTACTTTTCTCAGGGAAAAATCAGAAGCACTGGGGAAGTTCAAACTATTCAAAGCAATGGTTGAAAATGAAACCGGTAAGAAAATTAAATGTTTAAGATCAGATCAAGGAGGAGAATTCACATCTAGAGATTTTAATACATTCTGTGAAGTGAATGGAATCAAAAGACAGTTATCAGCACCTCAGACACCACAACAGAATGGAGTTGTTGAAAGAAAAAATAGAACTATTTTGGATGCAGCAAGAAGTATGTTATCTGAAACAAATCTACCACATGTGTATTGGAGAGAGGCAGTAAGCACTGCTGTCTATACATTCAACAAAGTTCACGTCAAAGGTGAAACCGGTAAGACCCCTCATGAACTATGGTTTGGTAATACTCCTACTCTTAAGTATTTCAAAATTTTTGGAAGTAAATGTTATATTAGAAGAGATGAGTATATTGGAAAGTTTGATCCTAGAAGTGATGAAGGAATATTTCTTGGTTATTCATTTAAGAGTAAAGCTTATAGATGTTTTAATAAAAGATTACATAAAATTGTTGAGAGTGCAAATGTAAAGATTGATGAACAATTCAGAGGAACTTCAAGGTATATAGACTCTGAACCGGTAATAGAAATTATGACAAATGAACCAACAGTAAATCCACCAGTACAGAATGATGATCCAGTTACTCCGGTATCATCAAAGGATACCACAGTAATTGAAGAACAACAACAAACTAAGACACCCCGGTATGTAAGACTGAATCATTCTGAAGATCAGATAATTGGAAGCAAATTTAAAGGAGTCATGACAAGAGGAAGATTGGCAAATGAAGAGGTATGTCTTATTTCTCAAAATGAACCATTATCTATCAATGAGGCATGTGGAGATAAATTTTGGATTAAAGCTATGGAAGAAGAATTAGGACAAATTGAGAAAAATAATACTTGGACATTAGTTCCTCGGCCTGAAAATAAAAATGTAATTGGTACCAAATGGGTATTTAGAAACAAACTCAATGAAGATGGCAAGGTTGTCAGGAATAAAGCAAGACTAGTGTGTAAGGGATATTCTCAGAAAGAAGGAGTTGATTACAATGAAACCTTTGCACCGGTAGCCAGAATTGAGGCAGTTAGATTATTCTTAGCCTTTGTAGCTCACAAGGATTACAAAGTTTATCAAATGGATATTAAATGTGCATTTTTGAATGGAGATCTTGAAGAGGAAGTCTATTTTGAACAACCTGATGGATTTTCTTTGACAGATAACAATGATATGGTTTGTAGATTAAGAAAAGCTCTGTATGGACTAAAACAAGCTCCAAGAACCTGGTATGCAAGATTGGATAAGTATCTTTTAAAAATTGGTTTTACTAAAGGAAATGCAGATAACAATTTATATTACAAAGTAACTAATGATGACATTTTGATTATGGAAGTATTTGTTGATGATATAATGTTTGGAGGAGAAGATGGATTATGCAAAGAATTTTTTCTTAAAATGCAGCATGAATTTGAAATGTCTATGATTGGAGAAATAAAATTCTTTTTAGGATTGCAGATTTTACAGACTGATAAAGACATATTTTTGAGTCAATCTAAGTACTTGAAAGAACTACTCAAGAAATTTGGGATGGAGAACTCTAAAATGGTAAGCACACTTATGACTACAAATGATAAATTATCTCAAAGGGATGAATCTACACCTGTTAATCCAACTAGATACAAATCTATGATAGGATGTTTACTGTATTTGACACAAACCAAACCTGATATTATGAATGCAGTATGTATAGTTTCTAGATTTTAGAGTAATCCAAAGGAAAATCATGAATCAACAGTAAAAAGGATTTTCTGGTACTTACAAGGCACAACAAATCTTGGATTATGGTATCCTAAAGATGAAAATTTTGATCTATATGCATACACAGATGCAAATTGGGTAGGAGATGTGGATGATAGAAAGAGAACCACTGGAGGAGCATTCTTTCTTGGAAAGAGATTAGTTTCTTGGTTAAGTAAGAAACAGAGTTGTACATCTTTATCAACAGCAGAATTAGAATATGTTGCAGTAGCAACAAACTGTACACAGGTACTTTGGCTTAAGAAAATGTTGAAAGACATAAAGGTAAAGTGCAAAGAACCTATTACTATATATTGTGATAACACTGCAACAATCGATATATCTAAGAATCCAGTATTACATTCTAAAACAAAACATGTTTCTATCAAACTGAATTTTCTAAGGGAAAAAGTTGAAGAAAAGGAAATAAAACTGGTTTATGTAAATACTAAAGAAGAACTTGCAGATATTTTTACAAATCCTTTGCCTAAGGAAACTTTTGAGTATCTCAGAGATCAGCTCGGAGTCTTACCTCCACCGATAGAGACTTAGACAGTTGATGATTGTCATCAACCGGTATAATTAAATGGACAAATCTTTTTTCGGTATTTGATGAGGAAGCTACTTCTCAAGGGGAGTAGTTGGTATATTGAATTGGTTGGTATTTTGTATGAACTTGACCTTTTTGTGACTTTGGTATTTGATGTCAAAGGGGGAGAGATATATGGAAAAACATTAAGGAAAAATATATGGAAAAATCCATTATCTTTTTGACGAGAGATTGGTATTGTAAATAAATCTTTGTATAAAAACATATTACTCCCAGGGGGAGAATTGGTTTTTGTACTTGGCATTTCTATTTTGGCACTTTGATGGTTTTTCCATCTTGTGTTGCCATCAATGCCAAAGGGGGAGATTGTTGGTATTTCGGTATGGTTTTGTCATTGATGTCAACACCCGCTAACACACACCTACTTTGGAGATCTAGCAACATTCACTAGCAATCAGTGAACTGTTCAAACAATCACCGGTATATGGTTAACCGACAGGATATAATGTTCACCAGTACCTACAATGACATGGAAGACACTTGGTAATGTCGAAGACATCATGTGGACACTTTTCCTTTAAATAATAATCATTGGTATATTCTTATTTGAATATTTGCTTTTACCGACAAATAGGTCCAGGTTATCTAGGGTTACACCAGTAGGTTTATCTTTTCCAAATCAGCATGGCATGCTATGGAGATGATTTATTATTGTTGTAAATGCATTAAGCCGACATGTTTAATTGGTTATTGCATCGGATATTGTATTATTTGTAAAATGTTTTATTGTAATATCTTGTAGAGCCGACCTACTAAAATTGGTCTTAGGGTATGGTATAAATGTAAGATCTTATTTGTAAGATCAAATGTGAAATGCAAAAGAAAAATATTTAAGGAAGGGTATATGTGAGATCAAGCAGAGATATACATGAAAACATCATTTAAGGTGAAGTTAGGTCTTTGCAAAAGCATATCAGCATTACACCGGTACTGAATCCAGCATATGAAGATGCTATTTTGTGTAGTACATTCTCATTGGATTTAATCATCCAACTGTAGTCAGTGTGACTCCCATTTGTGGTTGAGCAGTGAGCTCTAGGCTGTTGGCCTTTCTGCATGTGCAGACCCCTCTTTGTACACTTACTATCTGTAGTAGTATCATTTGATTGTGGGTAAGGTTTCCCATTGTGGTTTTTCCCCTTACAGGGTTTCCACATACAAATATTTGTGTCATGTGTTGTGGATGACTTTATGTTTATGTTTCATGCATTAATTCTTACCGGTACAAGCATTTTCTGTTAACTCTGTTTACCGACACAACTAACTATTTTACTGGTATTAAGGAATAAGTTGGTTAATAAGATTTTGGTTTGAATTTATTAGACAACTGATTCACCCCCCCCTCTTAGTTGTCCTCGGGACCTACATACAACATATGCTAGGTATGCTCACGAGGAGAGGCAGGGTTGGACACCTAGGCTATCTTATGCCTTGGCTATGCTGGAGCTGATAGGTTTACACTACTTGAGGTGGGATTACCTAGATGATATAGCAGATGCAGGGGTATTGCCCTAGTATAGAGATTACTTGCAGCAGCATCCTTTCGCACTTTTGACAGATCTGGGTGAGCAAGCCCCTCACATTGAGGATGTTGAGGAGAATGTCCCTACACTAGCACAGGGACAGGGCTAGAGACCAGATGATCCATGATGGATTGGTGGTGATCCTGGTGCTAGCAGCAGCAAAGTGCGAGCCCACATTAGACAGCAGAGGGGTGAGGGTGGATCCCTTGGGAGAGTAGGCGTGAGGGTGGGTGGGGGAGACGAGGAGTGAGCAGCTCTGAGGCAGGGCCGTCAGCAACAAGAGGAGCAGGGTGGAGCCACAGGTGGAGATGGTGGTGGAGATGGCGGCAGAGAGCCTGCGAGAGAGCAGGGGGCTGACACGGGTCGGTCGATGAGAGCACGCCTTGCAGAGCTGTAGTCATAGTTGATAGTGGCGCAGACTCAGCTGGCAGAGCGAGACTGGCAGCTGGATGAGGTGAGGACTGATCGTGATCGTCAGATTGCAGTTCTAAGCACAGAGTCTAGAGAAGAGATAGAGTCTCTATGATAGGAGATCCTTCTCTAGAGCAGTAGGGCATCTTATTACATAGCAACGTATAGTGCTGTAGTTCTTGTTGCATAGCAGATGCAACCTTATTCACAGTATATGGCCCGATCAGAGGGAGCATGAACACCTCGATAGGATCCCGGGCATCAGGCTCCTCCTCCACCAGGCGATGAGGGAGAGGGTGCCAGATAGATGATTCTTTTTGTAGTTGAGATATTTTTTTGTAGACACACCCATATTTTTGTAGCCTATACGATTCTTGCTCTGATGGGAATTTGTACATGTCATTGGACATCATTTTGTACTCTTAGACTTGAGATGATATATATATATATATATATATATACGAGATCCGATTTGACTTCATTGTACTTGTGTCAATTGGTTATGAGATGTTTTTATATGCTTTATTCTATATGTATGCATTTCTGTTTCAGCATGAATGTATGTATTGCAAATGATTATGCATGTCTATGTTTTTGTTTCTTTTCATATACAAATAAATGAATGCAAATGAGTAATAATGAAATGAATGAATCTATATAAGATGTTTATGTATGTAGCTAACATCTCAAAACACAAATACTCGATCGCAGAAATGATGAAGAAGAGACCACTTAGTGAAGAAATGGTGAAGCTTCCAAGTCTAATTCAGCAAATGAAGAGATCATTATTATTACACCAAAATCACTCTAAAGTCACAAAATGCAAAATGATATGCGAAATGCAACCTAAACCTAGTCACTAGATTTAAAATGCTTAAGATTCATCATTGAGCATAACAAACACAATAGGCAGGTTAGAGTTCCTTTCTTTTTCAATGTGCAATATTAATTATCTTGTCCGCAATGACCCTTTTTTTCATTCATATCCTTGGACAGATTTCGCTGGGACCCGAATTGCATCATAAAGAAATTCCCTCAAAATAGACAAAGAAATGATATGGACCTCCCTATAGCATACAAATAAGCGGAGTCGAGGTATGTGAGGCAATTTCACCTTAATGTGAAGGCTCTTATCATAGACACCCAGCTAATTTATACGTTTCTAGATCATCGGGATCATTCCTACAAGCAGAAAACAAAGAAAATATTATGCCCCCAATCCTTGCTCCTCTTAGTCACAATAGACTTCCTTGAGTTACTCAAAGGGACAATAATCAAAAATCAATATAAAAGACAGCATACAAAGAGAATTTTCATTCATAGCTCAAACTGTTTAGTGATTGTTTTCCGTTATGTTGTTTTGCTTGTTAACTCAGTGATAAAAACTTTGTAGTAGTCAGGAGACAGATGACTGACTTGGAGTGGATGACCAGGTTTTCACTGACGGGAAAATGACCTTTTTGATACTGCTTAGGACATGGGATGTGCTCTGTCAATTTTTCTAAGACTAGGGCATTGATCAGTTTCAAGTCATGTGGGTTCCAATGAACCAGGGTGTCACAAAAGTGACTGCAAAATATGTACAAGCAAAAGCAAAGATGCATGAAAGCAGGAAATGCCAACGTTGCGTTGATAGATGGAGCGCTTGAGTACAAGAGGCACCTGTTTGCCAAGTTTTCACCTGCTTGGTAGAGAATCATCATTTTTTTTTTTTACCAAGGTGCCTATTTACCAGGTTTTCACCAAGGCATTTTCTCTTTTACATTTTTTTTTGTATTTTATGATTTTTCCATTTTTTTACTTTTTTCAAGACTTTTCCAATTTTTAGGATTTTTTTCAGGACTTTTTCAGCAGTACAGTTTGCTGGAGCAGAGAATGCTAAGTAAAGAATCTTTTCAGGTGGATGGTGTTAATCTATTCTTGGAGCTATTCTCCTTTCGATGTTGAGAGCTGATAGGCACTAGAGCCGAAGACTGCAGTAACGATATAGGGACCCAGCCAGTTGGGTTCAAACTTCCCTTTGTTGTCTCGAAACTATTGATTTTTTGGATTTTCTCTTAGTACTAGGTCTCCAACTTGAAATTCTCTTTGTCTAACCTTCTTGTTATATCCTCTAGACATTCTCTTTTGGTACACTCTGAGATGATCAAATACCACTTGCCGACGTTCATCTAGCAATTCGAGTTCTTGCAATCTAGATATTCTGTGATCTTCATTAGTAACAAGACCTTGCAACGAAACTCTTAGAGATGGTATTTCTACTTCAATAGGTAATGCTGCTTTGGACCCATACACCAAAGAGAAAGGTGTAGTCCCAGTAGGTGTTTTGATACTTGTTTTATAAGCCCATAGTGCAAGATTGAGCTGCAGATGCCAATCCTTCTTGGATTTGTTCACTGTTATGTGCAAGATAGTCAGTAGGTTTTTGTTAGACGCCTCAGCTTGTCCATTACCTTGAGGGTAATATACTGATGACTAGTGTTGCTTTATTTTGAATTTCTCACAAAGTTCATCTAGGTCTTTATTCTTGAACTGTCCTCCATTATCAGTCACAATGGACGAAGGTATCCCATACCTACAAATTATATAGTTTAGGATGAATAAGGTGACTTGTTTACTAGTTGCTTTGATGAGCGAAACCACCTCTGCCCACTTGGTGAAATACTCAGTGGCCGTTATGATGAATTTATGTCCATTGGATGATGCAGGATATATCTGACCAATGAGATCAAAGGCCCATTGCTGAAAAGGCCAGTGTGTAATGAATGGTATGAGATCCCTCACCGAGGCGTGTATGAGATTTCCATGAAGCTGACATTTCTCACAAGTCTTAGCAAATTTTATGGCATCTTTTTCCATATCTGGCCAGTAGTAGCCAGCCCGTAATAGTTTTTGAGCTAAAGTAAAACCATTCAAATGAGATCCACAAATACCTTCATGGACTTCCAATAATGCACGTCTAGACTCTTCAGTTTCTAGACATCTAAGCAATGTACCATCCAAACCTCATCTATATAAATCGTTAGCTATGATAACATACCGCGAAGCATTTTGAGTTAGGTTTCTTTTCTCATTTTGGGTAAGATTTTCAGGAATAACTTGGTCACGTAGATAGGAGTAGATGTGGCTATATCTGGATGAGTTGTGTCCAATAATAGAACAGACTATTTGGGTTTCAAGGGAATCATAAGTAGGGTAACATAACTCTTCCACCAGGAATTCAAAGCGAGCATTGAACTCTTGTAATTCAGGTATGGATGCCATAGTGGCCATAGCATCTACTACTCTGTTAGCAGACCTTGGGATTTGCTAGAATGACACAAAAGAAAAGTACTTCTTGAGATTGTCCACCATTCTCTTGTAAGGCATCAACTTCTCATCTCGAGTCTGATATGTGTCATTGATTTGATTGATGACCAGCTGAGAATCTCCATAAATATGTAATTCAACAACCTTCCATTCAATGGCTAGCTTTATCCCATTTACCAAGGCTTCATATTCTACAATATTGTTTGTGCAGGGGAATAAAATCTTGTAATATTTTGGGATGGAGTACTTCTAAGGAGTAATGAATAATATGCTAGTACCTAAACCATTTTGAGTAAAGGACCCATCAAAGAACATCTTCCAGGGTTGTTGAGTAAGATGCATTATTGATTCATCTAGGAACTCAATATGTAGTGGTTGATTATCCTCAAGTGGAGCTTCAGCAAGTTGATTAGCAATTACCTGTCCTTTTATGGCTTTGCGTTCCACATATTCAATGTCAAACTCTGTAAGGATCATTACCCACTTTGCCAATCATACAGTGAGTGTTGCTTTATTAAGAAGATACTTGAGTGGATCAATTTTGGCCACCAACTTGACTAAATGTGCTAGCATATAGTGCCTCAGTTTTTGTGATGCAAAGACTAATGCCAAGCATGCTTTTTCTATTATACTATAGCTCATTTCATTAGACACCAATGTCTTGCTGATGTAATAAATAACTCTTTCCTTTTTGTTGTCATCCTGTTGTGCTAGAAGTGCCCCCAGTGATGAATCAGTTGCTGATATATATAAGATTAATGGTTTACCTTGAATAGGTGGCATTAAGATCAGTGGATTTGACAGATACTCTTTGATTTGCTGAAGATGTTGTTCACATTCTTGATCCCAATTGTATAATACGCCTTTCCTTAGTACCTTCGTGAAAGGTTGAGCCTTGTCTGCTAGCTAAGAAATGAACCTTCTAATAGACTGGAGACGTCCTTGTAGACTTCTCATTTGACTGATATTCTTTGGAGGTAGCATTTCCATTATGGCTTGGACTTTCTCAGGATCAACTTCGATTCCTTTTTTTGAAATAATGTATCGAAGTAGCTTACCAGATGTCACTCCGAATGTATACTTCTTTAGGTTTAACTGGAGTTTGAACTTTTCCATTCTGTCCAGGATAGGACCTAACTCTTGAATATGTGTTGATCTTTTCATAGTTTTCACTAAAGTATCATCAACATAGTCTTCCATATTCTTGTGCATCATATCATGAAAGATAGTTGTAACTGCTCTCTGATAGGTCGCTCCTGCGTTCTTTAACCCAAATGGCATAATGTTCCAACAAAAGGTTCCCCATGCACAGGTGAAGGCTATCTTTTCTTGATCTCTAGGAGCAATTTTGATTTGATTGTATCCAAAGAATCCATCCATTAGTGAGTACATTTCATATCCCGCGGTCATGTCGACTATCATATCAATATTTGGTAATGGAAAATCATCCTTTGGACATGCTTAGTTAAGATCTCTAAAATCTGTACAAACTCTAATAGATTTATCTACCTTCGACACAGGTACTATGTTGGAAATCCATTCAGCATAATCTATTGCTCTGATAAATCCAGCTTTAAGTAGTTTCTCTAGTTCATCTTTGACCAATAGTGCGACATGCAGGTGCATCTTAGAGAGTTTTTGTTTAACTGATTTTACTTCTGGTGTGATTGAGAGATGGTGCATAATGAGATCAGGATCCAAGCCTGGCATATCAGAGTATGTCCATGCAAAATTTATTTTCTTCTCTAAGAATAGCTAAGTGAAATCCTTCAATTCCTCTGTCGATAGTGATTGAGCTACGTGAATAATTTGTGGTGTCTCTTGATTCTCGATATTCACTGGTTGAGTTGGCTCAATCAATATGGAAGACCGCTCTTGAAAATGACTGGGTAGTATACCAAGTATCTCACCTCCAGGCGCCTCAGAGAGGTTTTCACCTTTAGGTACGTCCTTTATTTTCTCTTTTTTAGGTTCTGACACTGCCACTATATGGTTTTCGCCATCAGATATTTTATTTTTATTTTTCTTGTTTTTGTGACTAAGATACTTGATATCCTCTTCAGTCATATTTTCACTCCGTTCACTGGTGGAAGAGTTAATAGGTTCAACGACATTGAGATAATAGGATAATGTATAGTCATTGGCAAAAGTAGGTATATCCATGGGTTGATTCTGTAAAGTACAGTCAATCAATTCGGGATGTATTAAGGACAAATTTTGGATAGGTTCAAGAGCGTTCACAGTATTGTTATCATAGTTGTGGATCAAAAAGTCAAGTTCCAGAAGCATACCTTGTGTAAGTGTCTCGAGACCAGGAAGAGTCAGATCATGATTATTAAAGTTCACATTAATATTTAATGGATCTAATCCAATAGACATACTTGTAACGTCGTTTACTACACTGGATTGGACATCATGTCGTGGTTTAACAACAATAAGGCTAGTAGACAACTTTTCCTTGTTTGTATCAGATGATTCAGAATTTAAGGATGAGTGGGTATCATCATGAACAAGACTATTATCAGAGTCCTCAGAATCATCAAAGTTATTAGATGATGTTTCCAAGTCTCTATCAAGTGATTTAGTAAGCATATGTATGGTATCAATACTAACATCTTTAATGCTACAAATTCCTTCAAATTGTAGTTCATTTGTCATTTGTATCTGACACACCTGTTGACATGGTCTCATTGTTTCTGTGACTTTTTTTCATCAACTCCATTCAACTTCTTCTGGACTGATAACTGGTTCTTGTTCTGCAGCTTCTAACTCTTCCCGTGTAGTGCTATAACTGATTTGTTCTGCTTTAGGATAAGGATACATAGATGAGAAGCTTTCTGGTATTGTTCCTTCTTTCAATGCTTGTTCATAATTTGCTTGCCTCTTTTGTCTAATTTCTTGTATTTCCCTCTCTAGTTTTATGTGCATCAGCTCTTGAGTATCATCTATGACACCACTAGATTCTTCTAGAGTTTCTGTAGCAGATGTGTCTGAAAGATAGTCAGGACCCCATTCATACTCATTTGAATCAGTCTCCGAATCATCTACTTGTTGCCTGCTAGTATATGTGACTGGAACTTTTAATGGTGCAAACAATTCTTTGATTCTCACAAATTCATCTCTTATATCCTCAGGAACCTTGACTTCTTGTATTATTGTAGTTGGTACCGTCAAAGCTTGAGCACTGACTATTTCTTCTTTCTTGATTATTAATTCCTCTTTCTCTTTTCTACACTCTTCTTTTGTTTGTTTAGTGTCTGCTTCATGTAATGTTAAAGGCAATATCTTTTTCAAGCCTTTAGACTTAGAAACATGTTTTTGTTCTAATGTCATTTTAGGATTGTATCCCAGTCCAGCCTTATCATTTGTGGATTTGGTTTGTAGCTGAATTGGTTCAGTAATACCTTCTTTTTGTTTGCCCAAAGGACCATTACCTGAGTACCCCATGTGCTGAATCATTTTGTAACCATGACCATATTGGTTTGAGGAAATCTCACAATTTTGTACCTCCTCATTTGGACTATCTTCCTTAAAGAGCCAGTTAAGCACAACATCCTCTTCTATTTCATCCACCAAGGAGGTAGAAGACTGTATGAAGAGACCATCATATATAGTATTCAGAGTTGAAGTTTGTGTTCTCATAGCCTCTAATGGCTTGCCCAACTATTTTGGCGATGGAGGGAGAGAAACTAAGGATAGTACCAGTTATATCTTGTAGCCATCCATGCCGGTATTTGTAATCTTCAATCTCTTTTCTAAGTCTTTCATCAATGTTTCTGGATCTTCATTTGGAGAGGCTGCCCTATTATGAGGCACAAAAGTATCTGCACCTTTTGTCAATGCATTATAGATGACATTTGTATCAGCAGGAATATTGATTTCAGCTCCATTATAAGGAAACTTTAAGCATTGGTGATATGTTGATGGGATTGCCTTCATTTCATGAATCCATGGCCTACCCAGTAATATATTGTATGACAATGGAATATCGAGAACCTGGAAAAGGACATCTCTCTCTACCGGTCCCACTCTGATTGGTAATGTTACCAAACCTTTGGAGGTCCTCTCTTCTTCATCATAGGCTTTAATTGTTATTTTCTTGCCTGGATCAATGACATTTTCAGAGAATCCTAGTTGTGTAAGCAGATGATAAGTACAGATATTCAATCCCGCACCTCCATCTATCAAAACACATTTAACTCTGTGTTTGTGGATCATGGCTTCAATATGCAATGGCTAGTTATGTGGATGATTTAATGAATTGTCATCTTCCTTAGAGAAGGTCAAATAGTGAGGTGAAGTCAGATGACCCACCATAGACTGAAACTGATCAATGTCTAAATCTTTTGGAATGTTGGTAGTGAGCAATGCTTTGTCTAGGATTTCCTTGTGAGCAGATGAGAGCTGTAGCAATTCAAAAATTGAAATTTGAGCATTTGTCCTTTTCAACTTTTCAACCACGCTGTATCTAGAGGATGATGATGAGGTTAATCTTTTAAATTTGTCTAAGGTTGATTCCTTTTATTTGTTTGGCAAGGGTGTTGGATTTGATGTTTCCTGAGCCGGTTTGGAAGAACTAGCTCCTTGGAGGGTAACTTTCTTTTGAGATCTGGTAAGAGCTTTTGCATATCATGATTCATTTGGTTTATCTTGAACTATAATCACATTGCAATATTCTGAGTGTGAAGGTTCAATCATGTTGATAACGTTGTCGTGGCTGGCATAAGCATAATTTACCTTGGCACCTCCTTTGGTCTTTGAGGAATCACCTTGTTCATAAGCAGGCAAAGGGTCTTTAAATGCTTTATGATCAACATTGGTTGGATGATTCCCAGCAACAACTTTACTAGCGTCTATGAGATCTTGAATCTCATGTTTTAGCTTCATGCAATTGTTTATGTTAGGACCCTTATTTTGATGGAAGTCACAGTATTCATTTTCTCTCCACCATCTTGGTTTGACATCCAGATCATATGGTCTGGAGTTATCTGGTATTGTTATCAAGTCGTTCGCCAACAAAATTTTGAAAGCAGACTCATATGATTCTTCAAGAGGAGTAAAATCACGCTTAGGTTTGGAAAGCCAAGGCTTGTCTTTGAACCATTCCTTTGTTTTCTTTGGCGTATTCTTTGCTGCAATCTCAGCGGCTTTAAGTGCTTGTGTACCACTAGCCATGTTGAATATTGTGGATTTTGAGTTGGTTTTGATAGTGTCTACTACTCCATCATTAACAACATTCTTGTTGTTGTCTTTGGCAAATTTCCAATACTTGTTCTTCTCTTTAGAGCTAGATCCTGTTTGTGTTTCTTTCCAAGGTGTGATATCCCCCTTCTTTATGAGCACATCTTCCATTCGAATGGCATTATCTACCATTTTGTTAAATGATGGGTGTACTTACATTTGTACACTATATTTCAGTTCGGGGACCAAGTTATTGACAAATATATCCATTTTCTCAGAGTCTGGAATAGGTCATGGGTACCTAGAGAACATCCTTCTCCAGTGTTGGAGAAAAGTAAGAAAAGGTTGCCCTGTTTTTTGTTGAGTATTACAAAGATCGATCATAGTCACAGGATGTCGAATGTTGTATGAGTATTGTTGTAAAAATAGTTGGATTAGTTATTCGAATGTTTTTATTCCTTTGGGTAGACTTGAGAACCATTCCATTGCTTGACCCCTTAAACTCCTTGGGAAGAGACGCATGAGGTACGTTTGATCGTGCATGAATTCCATACAAGCAGCACTAAATTCCCTCACATGATCTTGAGGATCTGAGGTACCATCATATTTGTCAAATTTTGGGATTTCCACTCGTGAAGGGAATGGAGGCATGTGTAAATTCTTGTCATATGGAAAGAGACATATTGTTTCTAGAGAATATTGTTTCAGGGACTTGTCCTTATTCTTCAGCTCTGTGAGCTCTATCCGCAAAGCTAGTAACTATTTGTGTACCATGATTATAGGTGAGTCTTCCCTTTTAGTAACAAGTGTCTGAACATCATATCCAATAGGAAGTTTAGCACCTTGATTTGCTAGTTCTAAAAAATAGTCTTCCTTTTCTTAGGTCATGATACTTTTCATCATTTTTCTAAAGTCTTTGTCTTTCTGACAGTCAAGGATTGCTTTTTTTGGAGGTTCAGTAGCTTCATCAATCTCACTTGATGATGATGAATCATTATGATTTTCAGATATATTGCGGTCATTTTTGTTTCCATCATTGTATTCTATCTCATGTATAGTGGGAGATTTTGGTTCATCAAAAATTGGTCCACCTGATGATGATGGTATGTTAGTGAGGGGATCCTTCACATAGAATGGATTATCTTGATAAGTGAAGGTTTGTCCTTTGCCTTTGGCTTGTTTCTTATGAGAACTCCTGGTTTGAATAGGCATTTTTATGGATTAGTGTGACCTAGAGTTGTTTTTGATGTAGAGGTCAAGATCAATTTCAGTGCTAGTTTGTTCGGTTTAAGTATTGTTTGAGAGAAACAACTAAGATTTAGTCTGGTTTCAAGAAAGATCTATCCTGTATAAGATGTTTACCTGGGTTGATTCTAAAATAATAACTAAGATTCAGTCTGATTCAGGAATGATATATCCTATGTAAGATGTTATCTAAGTGGCTTGAGTTTGATAGGTAGTTTGATTGAACTAGCTGAAGGGTGATCGACCAAATCGTGGAACAAAAAATGGCAGAGGTACACTATCTTGATCTATTTTATGCTCAAGAAAATTTGATAACCAGTATTATGTTTGCAGTAGACTATGTTTTTGGCAAGTTTGACTATTCTGTCTGACAAAACCAGAGACTTGTACAACTGGGTTTTCTGAACCGGACGACAGAAGTTCTATTTCGTACGAGTTGCTGCCTTGTACCGTACGACTTTCTCCTTACTCATTTTGGTCTTGAATGAGATTCTGTAATATATCCTATTTATTGAGACCATTTAGGCCTTTGATATTCCATGATATTGTGTGTGTGAAAAAGTGAACCTGTAGCTGCAAGCACAACACTTCAATTAAGTCATTATATGCATGGTTAGTAATCAATAATCAATAAAAATAAACCATAGCAAAGCAACCCTTTGCCTTCTAAATGATGTGAGTATAAGATTGCTCTCAATTTGTTATAAGAAATACTAGTGACTAGACTACACCAAGATGAAGGATTTAATCTATATGATATTAAGCTATATGGATGCAAGATAAATGAATAATTCAAGCAATAATAACCAATTCGAGCAACAATGGATGCAAGATAATCTAAAAAAAAGCAATAATAATCAATCAATGACTCCAGAGCAAAATCAGTATAATAATGATGTATTCTCAAAAATCTCTGGGGTGAATTGGAATGAGAGTTGATGACTGAATTTATAGAGAATTACAAAGAGATGATGAAAAAACTCAATTTAGGATTAATTGAAAATAATTGAGAAATCAAGTTGAGTTAACCTTGAGATAGATTCCAATTATAGTTCAATTGAAATGCATTCGAATTAGAAGTCCAAGTTGCATTGGAAAACAATAATAAATCAATTCCATGCATCTGTGATAAAAATAGACAATTCTTCAATTTAATCAAGAAAAGAGTCTTCTTAATGCAACTGAACTTCTTTTTCTGAAAAGCTTTGAGTTTCAATTTAAGAGAATAATTAATAATTCAATTAATTACTTTTCTGATTTCAAGTTCTAAATTTAGAAAAAGAAATAATATCTCAAGTTTGATCTCTCTCTTAATTCAATTCTTTTTTTTTTTTGATTTTGTTTCAATTCAACTCTTTGTAATAAATTAATTCATCTTTTGTAATAAATTAATCCTTTCGCATGATTGAATGGCAAATTTATTAATTTAATTAAATATGTAAGGATATTTAATAAATTAAAATGGGATAATTGATCAAAAAATGATATTCCTGGAATGATTCAATTAATTAAATATTGGGTAATTGATTTTGCCATGTGATTTTTGATAATTAAAGAATTAATTATGTGCTCAAGATTGATTTAATTGCCTTTTGGTTAGGACCTTGGTGATGTTATCGAGATTAGGGGTCCATGGTTTAGATGACCAATTTTTGGGTATTACAGATATTACCTTCATTTGGAAACATGGGGGTAGGATTCCTATATAGTTCATTGCCTTCCATTAGCTATGTTTTTCTTGCTCTCCTGGTCCCTGTGCCATTTCATAGTTTTACGTCCCGACGGAGATTTGGATACACCAATATCAACCTTGGATCTGGTCCTAGTTTTCACCCCATTAAGGCATCCTGCCTTCTTGTTTTTCTTTTTTCCATTCCCTATTATTTCTTCCTCATGCTCCTCTATGGGCTCGTCTTGCATATTACTCCATAGTTCTCCTCTTTTCTAGGATGATGTGGGCGTATGAACTCCAGTATTCTGGAATAACACATTTAGATTAACCTTAGGTGATCCAAACTTTCTATTCCTTCCAAGTTTAATTTCATGTCCTTCAAATTCTTTTAGGCATTGTTCATATCTCTTTGTTATTGAAACTTGAGGGGCTTCATGATGAGATTCAGTGACATTCTCAATCTCACCATCTTCAAGTGTCTCTTCACTGATAACATTCTCCTCCTCCTGAGTCTGTAGAGCCTCAAAAGTATTGACTATTTTGATTTCAAACTCCTTGATTTCATTCTTTTTATCTTCCTTCAAAGGGGGATTCTTAGGAGGGTCATTTCTATCTCCTTCAGATAGGTCTAGTATGTTACCAGGACTTCCACTTCTTCCTTCCACTTTGTTACCTTCTTTATTATTAGTCTTTTCTTTCCAAACCTGTTTGTGGGTGTTAACCATCACAAGTTTTTTAGGGTTACTAGGGCAGGCCTTAGCCCAGTAACCAACTTTTTTACAAGAAAAGCACACAAAGGGGAGTGACCCAAACTCTATTATCTATTACCATAATCTAAGTTTGGAACTTATATCAATAGAACTAGGAAGATCTATCTTCTATGAAATATTGACGCAGGTGCGCGCATAAACCAGTCTTTTTCAAGCTGCGGTCATTGGATCTATCGCAACAAGCTCCCCTAAGGAGTTTGCAATTCCTAAGAATACATCCTCAACCCAAAATTCCATCAGCAAGCCTAGCAACCTTACCCAGACTGGAGCAGATTCAAAGAAGGAGTCATTGAGTTCCATGTTAGGAGGCCATTTTCTCATAGATAAGGGGGATTTACCAAACATCCAAGGGCCATCGCTTAAAGCTGCTTCCATATCTTCCCTGCAAGAGAAGGAGAAAACAAAAAAACCTCTGGACAAGGAAGAAACATCAACCTGACCTTTCATCCTCCATTTTCTCTTAACAAAGAACCTAACATCCTCAATATTGGGTCGTGGTCCAACAAAATTCCCCACCAGAGAGAAAGCCATTAAAGAAATGCTATGATCGATAACCAAATCTAGAATGACAATAGCAAGTTTACCCATTTTTCTATCAGATATGTCTTTCACAAAGGGAAAGGATGATTTACTAGTCAGTTTTCCAGAAGATTTCTTTGTAAAGAGACTACTCCAGGGTTTGAGGGCTTGCACCTCCTTAATCTTTTCTGCATCAACTTTCACAACCTTGGGACCTGATTTTGGGGAATCTTTTTTGCGGTCAGGAGGAGGGTCCCATTGTCGTGGGTCCCCATATGGTCTCCCATCCTTATCATCCATCACTTGTCCTTGAACTGCAATGGCATCAGAACCAGAGGCTCTAGCCTCGCTATTCCCTCCATTTCTAGTTTTCAAATTTCCCCCCTCTACTTGCGCTGTTCCCTCCATTTCCCCCCTTCACGAACTAGTCTTCTCACAAAATTTATTAAGCTCACTGGATGTGAATTCTCCACCATGATCTGACCTCAAACATTTAATCTTCAATCCCATCTCTGTTTATACTTTAGTCTTAAAGATTTCAAAATTTTTAAATGCCTTTGATTTTTCTTTTAGAAAATTAATCCACATCATTCTAGTATAATCATCAATGAATTGCATGAAATATCTATCACCTTGAAATTTTTTTAACTCTAGCAGGCCCACACAAATCAATATGAATATGATTAAGAACATCATTTGATTTATCTTGTATACTCCTAAAAGAGTTTTTGACTTGTTTCCTCATTTGACATTCTTTACATACTAGATTATAGGGCTTCACAATCTTAGGTATATCTCTAACTACCTTAGTTATATTGATCTTTACAATGCAATCAAAATTCACATGACACAACATTTTTTGCCATAGCCAAATCTCATCAATCTATGTAATCAAACATGTATTTTCACCAGAATTCAAATAAAATATATTACCTTTTTTCTGTGTACCGATTGCAATCTCCAAACTAGTTCTGGTAATGATTTTGCATTTTCCATCCTTGAACTATAATTGAAATCCCTTATCCACCAATTTTCCTACACTCAAAATATTATGCCTTAAACCTTCAACATAATAAACATTGTCAGTATTGTTTTTACCATCCAATGATATAGTTCCTTTTCCTTTGATTATACATGCTTTGTCATCTCCAAATCTAAATAGACCGCCATCAAATTCTCGCAAAGATAGAAAATTTCCTTTATCTCCAGTCATATGATGTGAACAACCATTGTCAATTATCCATTCATCGTTGTCTTCAATTTTAGCAGCAAGTGCCTTCTCTTCAGGTACATTCTCTTCCAGTGCCAAATTATCTTCCTTGATAGCCAGGAACACCCATTCCTTCCCATTGTAGGAACCATTAGTAGAGTCTTCTGCCGGTTCATCATTAGAATCAGTAATGCCTTCCTCATCCTCTATGTAACATGATTTGTCTCTATTTTTCCTGTACTTATACTTGTTCTGATATCCAAGATTAGGCTTAAATGATATTTTAACTCTTTCTTCAAATCTTGAATTCCTTTCAGGACATCTAGATGCAAAATGGCCAATCTTATTACATGCAAAACATTTAAAAGGTTCTTTTCCTTCATACTTACTTCCCATCGGTCCTTTAGGTACTCTTTTAGCAAATAGTGCTTCAATTTGTTCAAACTCTCCATCTTCTCTCTTCATATCTTCCAATTCCTTTGCATATAAAGCTTTCCAATCTTTCTTATTGGTTGATGATGTAGATGCATGAAAAGTCGGTTCAGACTTCACAGCTCCAAAAGGTCCAAATTCTTCAATCTCAAAAGCAAATAATTTCCCAACCAAGGTATCTTTGTTGACAGATGTATTAGCCATTGTTCTCAACTCATTAATATTAGTAGTCTTAATTTTGTAAGCCGGTGGTACGGCTCTTAGGACTTTAGAAACAATTTCATCTTCACTCAGATTTCCACCACAACATTGAATTCCCATAACAATCTCATTTACCCTTTCCATGAATGAAGTAATCCTTTCATCTTCTTCCATCTTCAAGTTTTCATATCTCACCCGGTAACCATCAAGTTTAGCAATCTTCACTGTAGGGTCACCTTCATTAAGAGTCTCCAACTTATCTGATATAGCCTTTCCAGATGATTTGTCAGTCAATCCCATTATTTACTGATCAGAAAGTGCACACAAGAGGGCTTCTCTTTCTCTACAATAATTCTTAAACTCCTTATCTAGGTTTGCCGAAGGAGGATTTCCAGATGCCAAATTATAAGGTGTGACACCATTTTGTGTGATCTCCCAAATCTCCTTGCCAAGACATCTTAGATGATTCTCCATCCGAATATTCCATACCGTGTAATTTGTTTCATCAAGCCTTGGAATATCTCTTCGAAAGATAGCTCCAGATGAACTGGATGAACTTGAACTGTTAGTCGCCATAGGATCTTCCTCAAGCAGTTAAGATTTCTGAAGAGAGGACCAAAGCTTTGATACCAATTGTTAGACAGTTCAGATAACCAGAAGACAAAAAGGGGGGGGGGGTGAATCATTTATCACAGATTATCGAAACACTAAGTAATTAAAACTTTAATACCGAAACCCAAAAAATTAATACTAGAATGCTTAAACCAAATAAGCATAAACAATAATCATAGAATAAATACCATCCACATGACACCAAGATTTATACGTGGAAAAACCGACAAAGGGAAAAACCATAGTGGAAAGCCTACCCACAGTCAGATAATACTTCTGCAGTAAGTATGTGAATTACAATTGAGGGGGCCTACACTTTCAGGAAGGCCAAAAACCTAGAGCACAGTGCTCATCACAAAAGGAGTCTCACTGACTACATAGAAATCCAGACTACAATCTAGAGAAGTGTTGAATTGCAAAAGATAGCATCTCCTATGCCTGAGTATAGTTCCGGTTAAGCTCAATACCAGAGGACTAAATCCTCTTACATAAACCCAATTCAATCTCCAATGATCGACCAAATCCTCTGCCTGAATGATATTACATTATTCACTCATTAATCCCTTTCCATACTATTGATCTCTACTATATGATGATCTCCAATGAGATCTTACATCTATATATACAAACCTTCGACCATAAACAATCAGGTCGATCACCAGACAATAAACCAGCTACATAGTTACAAAACATGTTGGCCTTCGACCAAACAAATAATATCCATTACATAAGACATCTCGAAAATGTATCAAGAAGTCCAATCCACATGCTTCATTAAGCCGGTCCATAACCTAGATCAACTGGGACCCAATATAGGTCCACACACTACAACAATGATCTCTATCCACCAAGTCTCGAACATGATCACCAACAACATCTTGAAACTTCACCAGAAGCTGCACCAACACCACTTATGCAATTCATCAAAGATCTTCATCAAAAAGCTCTGCCGATGAAACCCTCATCGGAACCAGAAGCCAAGCTTCTAAGCAAACATGATAGCATCCGATCACCAGACCAAAACCAATTGACTGAATATGAACATGAGTATCATGAACAAGCCAATTTCATAACCAAATCATACCGGAGCCTATCGGATCATGTCGGATCCAAACCAACCAGAAACCACTCATCCTATTGGGATCAGAAAGTGTTGGCATCAATGACAAAATATCAATGCAACACATAATCAATTCCTCCAAATGGCCAACAAAACCTTCCACAAACTTAAGAATATCTATTAGGAAAACTAAGGAGAAACAAAACTTAAAATAGAGAATTAGTTGAAACATTGGGAGCGTCAACATTGATCTCCCACATACATCACTTATAAATACATGTAAAATTTTAGAATGGTATCACAATTTTATGAAGAAAATGGTCAACTATAAATATAGTTTTTAACTTAAACCACCTAAATGTGACATTGATATTTGTAGACACTTAAAAATGTCCTATTTCTAACATCGCTAATTATTCATCTTAATTAATTAAATAATCTTTTAATTAATTAATTAATCTAATTATGTTATTGTAAATAAATATTTCATCATTTTTAATTATTCAATTTCTGTTTAATCATTTAATTGTTCAACCACCCCTTTTACTAAAATTAGTTAAATAATTTTATTATTTAATTGATTGTGATTTATTTACCTTAAATAATCTTTATTATTTAATTAAATTCAATTTCTAGTTTCCCATAATTAAATAATTTCTTTAAATTATTTAATCATCTAATTTATTCTCTTCTAATTCAAATATTCCAAATTTTAAAATTTTCCCCAAATTCTAATTTCAAATAATTTCAATTACATGTGCATATCATTTCATGATTTCTAAAATCAAAATTCAAATGCAAATTCATGCTAAATTCCTAGAGGACAAGATAAAATTCTTAACTGGAATTGATCTCAACCATTGATTAATTCAGTCTTCAAATTAATCTCACCCATTCAAATTTCTCTCCAAATTCTATAAATTGAGCATCAATTCTTTCATTTTCTAGAATCATGATCTTTGAATTCTTGTTGTCTCAATGCAAGTTAGCAACACAACTCTAAGAGCCAACATTCCGTAGGATTGAGAAGAGTTCAATGGAAACGATGTGCATTAGGGAGTTCAATTGATTTAATCCTTTGTTTAATTTGCGCACTTTTATTGATGCATATTTGAATTCGTTAGTTAGAATAGGGCTTTTGTGATTCCCATTTTAATTCTAATTGACTTGATTCTATGATGATTTGAGGCATACGACAAATGGTGAACCCGATGTGAATCAAAGAAACCTTCTGATTTCAGTTGTATTGATTTTTGTTCTATAGATGCCATATAGATTTTCACATTAATACCCAGGTTTTCGCATTTGTCACTACATAATTTTGCATTTGGTTAATTTGATGAATACTAAGAGGGGGGGGTGAATTAGTATACCAATAAATACTGAAATCAAACACTTAAACATTTTAGCAGTTAACCGGTATAACAGATTTACTAACAAACCAGTTAAGACAAATGCAAACCAAACAACAAATAAAGCATTCACCCACAAGAGAACAATCACCATAACACAAGAGATTTTGATGTGGAAACCCAAATGGGAAAAACCACAGTGATATGAAACTCACAAGTAACTATCTGCAGAATAGTAACCAGACTGGTTAAGGTCATATAATGTTCTTCACCAGAATAGATCCTGTTAGGAATCTAGATCTCTGTTAGGAGATAAGTCCTATTAAAGACTACCTTGTGAGAGGATTTCAGATCCACAGTTGTGAACCACCTTGTTAGAGGATTTACAAAGGCCTACCTGGTTAAGTGTTTTAGACTTGTCGAAGATGTGAATAATCAACAAGTGAGTGATCTAGATACTAGCTCAATATGCCTAGTTAGATCCTTGATAGCTCATTGTTAATGCATTTCAGCATTACTCCAGCCTTCAATATCTCCACACTTTGTTTCTTCACATAGACCTAATCTTCTTCTATGATTGCACATACAAAAACCTCATCAACCACCTAAAACCCTAACAACTACTAAAACCCTAAACATGATGTCCTTATAAAGGAATCTGATTTCATGTCGGTCCAATAGGATTACATTGCAATTTCCGAGGTTCAGTGCATTTGGACACATTTGGTAACATGACACAAAATCACCGCCAAAGTGTAGGTGGATGATAACTCATCACAAAAATACCGGTTGGTAACTCATCACAGAGTAATACCGGTTCATACATTTAATCGATTACCGATTCACAAATTTTCCCAATTACTAGTTTGTCAAAATGAAGACTGGGAAAAATGATAACAACCACTTTGTTCCTTCGTACTGCTTTGGGATCCTCTAACCGCTTGAGGTCTTCATACCACTTTGGATCTTCATACCACTTGAGATCGGTAAACACTTTCTGCAAAACACCGATAGGCTAAAGACTATAATACATAATACCGATTGGAACAAATACCAGCTGAGCATAACTCATACATACAAAAACTGATCTCAAAGCAAGTGTGTGTCCATCAATGACAATCACATCATCATCAAAAATGGCTACAATCTCCCCATTTGGCATTGACGGCAACACTTAGGAAAATTTTGACATCTAAGTGTTTTACAACAAAAATATGCCATAATCAAAATTAGTCCCCCTAAGCATATACACTATCCCTTTTGCAGAAAATACAATGTATACTACTCCCTTAAAGAGATAACAAGAAATTATACATTCATCAAAATTTTAAAATACAAAATACTACTCCCCCTTTGTGAACAATGACAATGTACTACAAAATATCCCTTGTTTCTCATTATCATTAATATAATAAATATTTATGACAATAATGAGTGAAACTTATCAAAAACCGATTTAAAATCCTACATTAAAGTCTTCATGGATAAAGACCATGATTCAAGTAATGAGGTAGCCACCTCACTTTCTATTTGCATCTGGGATACCTGTTCTTCCATGGCATCAATTGTGCTCATCTCTTGAGTGACCGTTAAGGCATCCAGATTGAGATAGCATTTCTGAAGTATTTGCAGTCTGGGTAGTAGAACCAGTTGAAGTTCCTGCAAATCTCTAATCCGGTTGCAAATCTCTACTTCAATTCTAGTAGACTGGAGCTGAAACTGGTGAAAAGTTTGCCCATATGTAGTGAAGAAATCATAGGGTGTCTTAAAGGTTCTTATAAATGCCTGCAAATCAGATTGCAGTTTTTCCTTCTATGAAAGCACATAATCACAAAATAGATGGGGATGGCTTATCTTACAAAGCAGCAATTTTCCCTCATCCATAGCATCTTTTATGTCCTTTTGTTCTTTCTAAAGTTTAGACTGGAGCTTGTTTAGTTTCTTCACTAAGGCACTGTTTAGTGCCTTTTGATGCTTCTTCTATGCATTAGCTTCAACAACCTCTTCCAGCCATTGTACCTGGTCCTCCACAACTGTACATAGAAGTTTTAGTTAGTCTAAAGAGGAATCGATACTGGGAAGGTTAGTACCAGGAATCAAACTGGTAAGAGTTTCAATTGCAGTTTGAATAACATCTTGCTCCTTTTTACTCCTTAATGCTTCTAGTCACTCTTATGCAATCTTAATGCTTTGGAGCAGCTTTGATTTATTTGCAGATTGGAGGTCAATAGGATTGGTGATGTTAGTCGGTTTGGCTTGATCACCGGTTGCCTTTGGGGTCTGCACTTGTGTGCTCTTTACTGCTTCGTTCTTTTCTTCAACTCTTTGCTTTTCCTCTTTTGCCTTCTTTTGCTCCTCTTCTTCTTTCTTTCTCTTCTCTTCTTCCTTCTTTCTATCTTTTTCTTTCCACTTCTATTCTTCTTTCTTCTTCTCCTCTTCCTGTTTCTTCTTCTCTTCTTCCTGTTTCTTCTTCTCCTCTTCCTGTTTCTTCTTCTCTTCTTCTTGTTTCTTCTTTTCCTCTTCCTATTTTTTCTTCTCTTCTTCCTGTTTCTTCTGCTCCTCTTCTTTCTTCTTCTCCTCTTCTGCTTGTTTCATCTTCTCTTCTTCTCATTTCTTTTTCTCTTCATCTTGTTTCCTCTTCTCATCATCTTTCTTTTTCTTTTCCTCTTTCTTCGCTTGCTCATTGTCAGCCTTTTCTTTGTCTTGTTTCTTCTTCTCTGCCTTTTCTTTATTCTATTTTTCCTTGTCCACTCTCTCTTTATCAGCCTTTTCCTTTGCTACATCTGGAGTGACATCTTCACCATCCAAAGCATCAATGTCAATAGTGTCCATCTGTTCAGTAACTGGTTCTCCTTCACTGTCATATACCTCATCTATTTTTCTGATTTTCGATTCTTGTTTAGCCTTCTTGTTGGCTTAAGACACTTGGTGCAACCTCAGAGTGGATTTGGCATGGGAGTGTGTATCTTTCACCACTTCAAAAACTTTTCCTTCTAGTAACAAGAGTCTTCTTCTTCTCATGAAAAAGAGGCCTTTGTACTTATCCATGATTTCATAGAGCTCAGAATTTGACACATCAGGAAAATATTGTGCAAAGATTTCCTCTCTTATTTCCTATTCTTTTTCAATGGCAATGCACCATTTGTTATCTAAAGATTTGTATAAATAATCCGATGTCACAGATCTAATTTTTGATGGTGACTAGTCATTAATACATAGATATTGAATAACTTCTTGTTCAACTTCCTCCTTTTCATTATCATTAAAATCATCAAAATGGTCTATTAAATCACTTAGCACTTTTCTCCCAACATTCTTGATAGTCGTTTGACAATGTGTCAATGGTTTGTAAGAGGAAATATCTATATTTACTGGTGTTGATGATGCCGGTTCATTGCTGGTTGTTTTTTCCTTCTTCCTTGTTTGCCTAGTCTTCTTAGGCTGCTCTTCAGGTTCTGTATCCTTAGTATCTGGTGAGTTGCTCTTAGTCTTCCGCTTTCTTTCAAAAATCTTGGCGGGTGCAACTTCCAGTTTCTTCTTGGCAGGTGACCGCTTGGTCACTTTAGGACTTGTTGAGGTAACCTGTGCTGATACCGATGGCACTGCCTTTCCCTTCTTCACTGAAGGTTCTTCAACCAGTTTTATCCTTTCCAAGTAGGTGTCGGTTCTCTTCTTCTTTGGATCAAGAGGCAAGGCAAGTAGGGTAGAGGCATACCCATCTAGCATGTCATACATCACCTCATATCCCATGGGTTCAACTTTTTCTTTTCTAGGCTCCACCACCTCCATTATGCACTCATCTACTCTGATGATAAAGTAGATGTCCTCTTCACACTTCTTAACAATATCGCCATATATCCTCATCCGCTGGCTCATCTTCCGCTTGAATTCATCAAAATGTTTATTCAAGACTTCAGGATACCCAGCTCGCACGACTTGAAGACTTTCTCTGATTTGTTTGGTAATCGGTTGGTCAGCGGACCATTGAATATCACTGACTCTTAGAAAATAGCCTTGAAAGTAGAAAAACAGACCTACCAAAAGTTGTCCAAATTTAAATCTTAAGGCATTGTCCTGTTTGATAGACTTCAGGTTTACCAGAATTTGCCTCTGCATACAAGTGCATAGATCAAATGAGGCATATTCTATGATCATTCTATAGGCATCATTCACTACAGTAGTAGAAACAGAGTTTATTCTGCTAGCATAGAACGTCCGGTATCCGATCACCATGTAGGCATACTTGACTAAATCATCATTGATGGTGTTGACGATCATTCCCTGTTGGTCCCTCACAGAACTAGTGAGCTTAGTCATTTTAGTCTTGATGACTTTTCTTAGGGTTGGCACCTCACCAAAATTGCAAAAATTGGTGACAACATGAATGGCTTCAGGTGTAATATCATGTGTCCTCTGGAGATACATCTTGTCACCATGCACTCTACTCAGGATGATACAGATGTGATCTTCCATAAATTATTCAAGAAAGTACACCGCATTGTAAAGTTTCTTCCTCTCTAGGATGCTGTATTCTGGTTTGATCTTTTTGTCATCCCCGTAGAATAGACCTAGCTGGGAATGGATCACTAGAGATCCTAGGTCTTCCAATTTATAATCAATGTACCCTAAAATTTCATCTTCCACTATGACTCCAACGGGTATCTGGGATAGGGCATTGTATTTCATCTTCCGTTGGATAAAATCTACTAAATCAACAAGTGCACTAGGATTGGAGTGCGATGCAGAAGCCATGATTAACTGATAAACAAGAATTTTGATAAATACCTTCAAAATTTCAAAATTTAGGGTTTGTCAATACAACATACACTTCACCACTTCGATTGTTTGAATATTGCTTAGTGTTCTTCACTAATAGGTTGCAAGTACCTCAGAATTATTCTACTAGATTTCAATTCACTCTAAATCGCAAGTCAAATCACCTTTGGTCACTCTGCACTTGAGAATTTCTTTGCTCGCAAATGGATAAATGAAAATGACTTGAAAAATCCCTTTTAAACAAATTCTTCACCTACCATAATAAATGCTCCACCATTAGGTTATAAACCCTAATTTTGCCTTTTACCATTTTCGGTCTTTTGCCAATTGACACGTAACACATACCAGTTAAGGTCTTTTACTAGTGTAAACTAGGGGTTCGAAACATTTCACCAATTTGTCCCCCCTAAGCTTTTCTGAAACTTAGTTTGCCAGTTCATTGACTTCCACACTAGGTGCAGAAACCGGTTCTTCTTGTGACACTTCTTCAGATTTCTTCTTCCATGTTGTCTTCATATCCGCTTGAACAGTTTCAACATCAATCTTTCCTTCCGGAGTGACTGGTATGTCATCTGATAGGTTCTTTCTCATTCTGTAGGTTCTGGCAAGGTGTCTCGGTTTGTTGCAATGATAGCATACCATTCCAGGTGTTCTCCATGGTCCATTGTTCATTCTACCATTCTTCCTCCTGCATGTTGCAGTAGTGTGACCGCTACCATAACAAATCAAACAGGTTTCTCTCCATCCGGTTGCCGCTTGATAGCCACCACCAGCTGACTGATGGTCATAGGCATTATACCGGTTTGGATTCCAGTCCACAGAGGATTCAAGAAAAACTCCTTGATTCCTTTGAGGATATCTTCCTGTATTGTGTATAATAGACCTGCATTCAAATGCTCTATGCCTAAACTTATTGCATGCATAATAGTTACCATTGAATTTATTGGATCTAGGCTTATTGTTTAGAAAATAAGGAAAATTATTGTAAGCCTTATTTCTACACACATTAGCAATATGTCCTTCCTTGAGACAATTAAAGAAAACAGGTTTAAAATTTTGCTTACCTTTATCCTTTGGTGCCGGTTGCTTCTTTGATGCTCCATCTTTTGTTCCAGAGCTCTCACCTTCCTCATAACCAGAAAAACCAAGTCCAGTGGTATTCTTTACCAGTTTTGTTGATTCAAGCTTTTGTTGTAGCTTAACAATACTCTTATTGAATTTGGGAAGTATTTCCTTTGACTCAGTGAGTTCCTTAGTAATAGAAGCATTGGATTCCTTCAAGGTTGCATTCTCAGAAATAGCCATGTTTAGTTCACCTTGCATTTCTTCTTTTTCCACTTTACTCTCTTGGAGATGAGCGGTAAGGGCACTGATTTCTTGTTTCAGTTTGGAGATCTCATGATCTTTGTCTTTTACCAGATCTTCAACTTTCCTTTGGTTCTCAAGCTTTTTGCACATTTTGATAGTCAGTCCTTCTAGTTCCTTTCTTAGGTTGGCATTAGATTCATTCAATTTTTCAACTTCTTCAACTAGGGCTTCCATGTTTGCTTCATCAGAAGAACTATTTTCAGTAAGCTCCATCAATTTCTCAGCATGCTCTCTTCTCTTTGCTAGAGAGGCTTTATATTTGACTTTAAGTTCATCAAAGGCTTTCTCAGTCTGAGTGAGCCGATGAGTAAGTTCCCTCACAGTGTATTCCCCCATATCTCCTTCCAAGTGGTTAGACTTATAGAAAGGTTGGCTCTAATACCAATTGATGAATACTAAGAAGGGGGGAGGGGGGGTGAATTAGTATACCAATAAATACTGAACTCAAATAGTTTAGCAGTTAACCGATATAGAATATTTACTAACAAACTGGTTAAGACAAATGCAAACCAAACAAAGAAAAAAGCATTCACCCACAAGAGCACAATCACCATAACACAAGAGATTTTGACGTGGAAACCCAAATGGGAAAAACCACGGTGAGATGAAACTCACAAGTAACTATCTGTAGAATAGTAACTAGACCGGTTAAGGTCATATAATGTTCTTCACTAGAACATATCCTGTTAGGAATCTAGATCTCTGTTAGGAGATAAGTCTTGTTAAAGACTACCTTGTGAGAGGATTTCAGATCCACAGTTGTGAACCACCTTGTTAGAGGATTTACAAAGGCTTTTTCAAGCCTACCCGGTTAAGGGTTTCAGACTTGTCAAAGATGTGAATAATCAACAAGTGAGTGATCTAGATACTAGCATAGTATGCTTGGTTAGATCCTTGATAGCTCATTGTTAATGCATTTCAGCATTACTTCAGTCTTCAATATCTCCACACTTTGTTTCTTCACACAGACCTAATCTTCTTCTATGATCGCACAAATAAAAACCTCATCAACCACCTAAAACCCTAACAACTACTAAAACCCCAGACATGATGTCCTTATAAAGGAATCTGATTTCATGTCAGTCCAATAGGATTACATTGCAAGTTCCTAGGTTTAGTGCATCTGGACACATTTGGTAACACAACACAAAATCACTACCAAAGTGTCGGTGGATGATAACTTATCACATAAATATCGGTTGGTAACTCATCACAGAGTAATACTGGTTCATACATTTAACCAATTACCAGTTCACACATTTTACCAATTACTGGTTTGTCAAAATGAAGACTAGGAAAAATGATAACAACCTCTTTGTTTCTTCTTACCGCTTTGGGAACCTCAAACCGCTTGAGATCGGTAAACACTTTCTACAAAACACCGTTAGTCTAGAGACTATAATATATAATACCAGTTGGAATAAATACTAGTTGAGCATAACTCATACATACAAAAAGTGATCTCAAAGCAAGTGTGTGTCCATCAATGACAATCACAACGTCATCATCAAAAATTCCAACATAATTACCATTTCACATTCGAAGAGTTGGAATTCACTTATCGTACGTTTCACCTTCGACACAAGTAAAATTTTGAATAAAAGTCATGGCTGTAGGCTTTTGATAGAAAGCAAAATAGAGGTGTCTACAAAAATATTTTCAGATAATCCTATGAGTGGAGTAATTTATTAATGAAACAAATGAACATATTAGATTTGAAATATAGTTCTCAACACCTATTGTTGTTTTGCATTCAACCAATCAGTGCTTCACATTCATTTAGTTGCCACTTTGCATTTGGTATTCTTTTGTGTCGTACTTGGTATTGAGCATTGTATTTCGTAGTCATTATTTTAGTGTTTCACATTCGTCTGTTAGATTTAATTATTTCTATTCTAGGGATTTTCTCTATGTTGCTAATGTTCTATTCATATAATGTGGCAAATGGAGTATAGCAGAGGTGGTTTCGATTGGTCGAAGACAAAACAATTAAGCTCAAACTACTAATAGTGTTTTCTTGCAAGGGTATATTAGGATATTGTCTGTGATTTTCTATATTAGCTCACACTTTGGTTGGTGCTTAAAATTAATTAGTGTTTAGTGTGTTTGGAGCACTAGGCTCATTTATGTTTAACCCTTAGCAGATTTTCCTCTTGAGAAGCCCTTAAGGCCAAGTGAGAGGGAACAACCCAAGTGGTAACAAGCTAAAGCCAAGCTAGTTTTGAGCCACTATTAAAAAATGTGTTTGTGATGAAAGTTATGAACAATAGGTGCAGATGTGTCATAGCGATGTAAGTCTCCCTTAATGTCTCTGTGATGTGTAATCCACACAGTGATGAGTAAAAGACCATAAGGGATAGGAGGCCTCTTAATTGAGAAAAATGCCACCACGTGTATGGCCACCTGAATGAATGCCTTTAATACCAAATAATTATTATAGTATCCAAAATCCTTCTATCTGTTGACGTAGGAGGTTGAACCTCTAAAGTCATCCCACACTCTTGCAAATCAAAGTTGAACCTTTGAAGTCTTTGGGAATTTGAAGTTTAGTGTGCTTAAGAAGTGAGTGTCGTGGAGGGGAGCTAGTCTCACCAAACTTATAAGCTATCCTCTTTGAATAAGTGCGGTTCAGATTTATCCACAGTGGGAACCCAACAAATATTGTCTTTTCCAACCTAGGATTTGTACTTGAATGTGAATGTTATTTTATCCATTCCATTTTCTAAGCTTATCAACACAAAAAAAATTTAAACAAAGAGTCACATAAAAATAAGGTCGCAAACAACAACGTGATTATGAAAAATTCAAACATGGTTCTCAAAATTAAATTTATCTCAAACATCAAAGTTGTCACCCAAAATTTTGAAACACTGGATAATACTAGTGCTTCATCAAACAATCACAAGGTCATTTCCAAAATTCCATGTTGTCTCATTAATTTTTGCAATTAAAAATCCCCTTTAGAATCCATAGGTCCTTATAGGTTCCATATCCATAATAGTCCTTATTTAGCATCAACATTATCTTAGAATCAGGTTCAAACATTTACCTAGAAAGTCATTTGAAATCAAGAGGCCCTTCATCATCAATCAATTTTCAGTCAGTATTTGTGCCTCGAAGGGGTACAACTTTACCAAGACATATGAACAATTTACCTTTGCTAGATGAGATTCACCAAAACCTAACAACCAAAGAGCTTGAGATTACACAACAAGATCCACAAGTTCTCACAATCCTCGATGCTCTTCTCAATCATGAAAAAGAAAAATACCTTTCACTATTGTTACAAAATGGAGCTAAACTACCACCTAATGCTAATGTTGCAACAATCTTACCAGAAAGGACTACGCTAAACCAAAACATAAATCCAACATCAAGATCATTTGTTCAACCTACCCAAACACATGCTGCATCTTCCATCTCTGCCCAAAATACAACACAAAACACACAAGTAGCATTAACACAAGCCACCATGGCTTCAACCATGAGTTCACATTCCGATAACACATCTTTAAGTGAAAACATTACATCACAAACACATGCCAATATTTATTCACAAACAATACCCAACTTATCAAACACTTCAGCTCAAAGCTTGGCCAATATTTCTCAAATTTTGACTTCAACAAGTACTTCGCAACTTGTGGTGTTAGTTTATGTGAGATCAACCTATAGCAATCAGAGATTGAATCAAGGTCCCACAAATACATTCGGATGGACTCAACCTAATGTAAGTACACAATTTTCATACCTTTCTACACCTAGTGAAGTTAATAGTACATAGATTCACAACCATTCAACATTTCTACAACCTCCGACATACACGAATACCTGTCCCTTTGTTGGAAACACCTATGCTTATAATGTACCACTGATTCAGACAAATCTTCTCACTCAACAAGTCCATAATTTATAGAGACAAATGACCCATCTTCAGACAAGAAATGGGAAGAAAAGCTACACTATTGAAGATCTTCTCCCATACCCATTTGATTGAACATTATATATGTCTTTCCCACTCCAAAATTTGAGAAGTATAGGTGAAAAGGTGATCTAAGAGATCATATCAAAGAGTTCTTTACAACTTGCATAGAAGTGGCAGATGAAGATACATTACTTGATGTGTCTGTTTCCTAAAAGTCTTGGCAGTCAGGCCCTATAATGGTTTTCACACATACCCCCAACGATAAGCTAACGGGGAAATTGGCTGAATAGTTCATCACAAACTTCTCACATAATATAGAAAATATCGTGACACTTATGGACTTATGTGCTACAAAACAAAAGGAAGGTGAATCCTTTGCCTCTTTCTTACAATGTTGGCATTCTCTTGCTCGAAGATGTTCGTGTCATATTCCAAAAAAAGAGAAAGTAGACAAATTCATAGAGAATCTTGTCCCACAAATCAAGTACCCATTACAAATGCAGTGTCTCACTTTATTCCACCAATTATAGAGAAAGGTTTGAAATGTGAAAGGGTCTCATTGAACAAGGAATTTTGAAGAATAATAAGGAGAACAACTTAGGTAATGAAAAGTCCAAGTTCTGGTCAAAGAACAAAAATGTGACAATTGATTGAGTTTTTGATGCTCGAGTAGTGAATAGAGCTCAATTTGTGGTTTCATTACAAGGGCTTTGTTGGAATTAGTCATTGATGTCAAAAGGATGTCCAAAGGTTGCAGGTCATTGAGAAGCATATAGCATGCAATCGCACATAACATACAAGTTATGTTGTGCAGGGGTTTCGACCAAACTCATCATCATGGTTTCAACAGTTCCATCATCTTCACACATCGGTCATGTCAGCAACAGTCACCGAGTTGTTTTCTATGTGGCAACTATTATTTGGCTCACATGTATTTGTTGGCTCTATGTTATGTTCATGTGTATGGAAGAGACCGTGCTGGATAATTTATGTTTGATAAGCAAGGTGGTCCATATTATCCCACGGTGTTGTAAAAGTCATGTGCTTGTCTCGCAGGATAACGCTTGTGAGGTGGTCATGATGTTTCTTTTTATCCTGCTGTATGTTGGATGAGTGTTGAAGACTCCGCGGGATAACACTTAAGAGGAGAAAACAATGTTATATCTTATCTCGCGTTGTCAAAAGTGATCAATGATGGTTGTTTGGGATAAGAAAGTCAGAAGTAGTCAATAAAGGAAATTATTCCCTCTTATCTTGTGGTGTCAAAAGTGACAAAGAAACCTCATGTGTGACAAGTAGCTAAAGGGAAGGTTGCAGATTACCTTATCCTGCGTAGGTTAAGAGGCTGCACAAGGAATGCATGGGAAACTAAAGTAAAATGAAGGATACAAAGGAATTCCTTATCTTGCAAAGTTTCACAACAGAAATAAGACTACTGTGGGAGAAGAGTATAAAGGAAAAGGAAAGGTTTCCTTATCCCGCGCATCTCTGCGAGGACAAGGAAAGGGCTACAGGACAAGAAGATGCTTGTCAAGGTAAGACAAATCTTATCCCATGAGGAGAAACAGTGTCAAGGAATATAGTGCAGGACAAGGACAAGCAAAGAAAAAAGGGAGAAGTCTTATCCTATGTATGTTGAGAGACCATGCAAATGAGGTGCGGTGTAACAAAGGAATAGGTTAGCTTCTTGGGAATTACAGAATTGTATACCACGTAGGAAGAACATGCATTAAGTTAAATGGATCTGAGCAGCTCGATTGTCTACTTGGGCATTGACCATGTTTAAATAGACAACGTGACATGTACGGAGCGACACCTATCGAAAAGATGGATGATTACTTTCTTGACAATGTTGAAGATTTTGATCGACTTTGCTGCCATGTCTGCAAGCTGATAGACTTAGAGGTCCACATGGATAGTTGACCAGGTTTGACCAATTGACTTGGATGCTGAATAAAAACATGTATGCATGTCGATAGGCAAACTGATTGTCATGATGGCAAGCCAACTTTAATCGAATAATCTAGACAAAGGAAATGGAAACATATGGCACCCTGGCTGATCGAAAAATATGTGATATGCAGAAGTCGGTAACAATGGATCTCACTATGGTAGTTGTCAAACTTTTCAGAATGAATGAAAGATGAATTAATGGTGACTATGTTGCAGGTAGGTTGTGCGGCTCAAGGAAGGAGGGCATATCACTTTGGGTAGAGGAATACTACTAAACTTAGTAATCCAGATACAGAGAATGATCTAAAGATAGATAGGATGCATTTACTACAGGCAACAAGTATGAGATTACATTCAAGATAGAGGATAAAATATCTAGTGTTGCAGACCTCTAGAACAACCGACTTGAATAAAATATTCAAGATTGATGTAGAAGAAAAATTTGATGCGTATACAGTCAATCCAATCAAGAAGTGGCTTTAAATGTGATTTGATAGTTCAGTAGCTATAGCTATCAAAAAGAGTGACAAAGTTGGTGTAATGTCATAAAATTGTGATCCTTGCAATTTTTTACCACATTAGGGTCTTCACGTTGGCGAATTGAATCCCCTAGCTTGATTGGAGACTCGAGACCTGCTCAATCACTCAAAACTATACTTTTTCTACCCCTTGCACTGCCCAAACTTGCTTTCTATCCCGAGAAAAGGGTAGGACAGGGGCATGGTGCCCTTGTCCCCCCAGAACAGGGGTGTGGTGCCCCTGTCCCTACCCTATCTTAGGGCTCCTTCATTCAAACTTTTCCTTTAACATTGCAATTTGAGTGAGAAAACCTTCCCTGTGTCGGCCTATGATGAAAAATCAGTCTATTAACCCTAATTGATGAATATATATGTCGCATTTGTCCTCTCATTTCCATAAGCATGAAGTTGGAAAAAGTGGGCATAAGTTCAAGCATTCAAGCATTCCTTCTAAGCATTGAAGATTCCAACATTCAATTACACACAAGAAATTCTATCTACAACCTCCTTGAGGTGATTTACATTTTAGTCTTTCAATTACATTTACTTGCAAGTAATTTCTTTCATCATTTGGTTAATTCCAAAACTGGGGTTTGACCTAAAGGCGAACCCCCAATCCCAACCCCTTTGCCTCTCTTTTCTATGTGTAGGCTGTAGGTGTGGAGTTGTTCTTGCAGATTTGGACTCTATTTGCAGAGGTGGAAAAACCCTTTTCGTTTCACGGATTTTATGGAGGACCATGTGCACTTTCAACATGGTCTCGATGACTTTTCCTCAAATTCATAGGAAAGCTTTGTCTCGACATATTATAGCCAGATCTAGGTGCACAACTTCATCCCACGCTTCAATCTCAAGTTATAATCAGTTCTTTGCTACTTTTACACTTGGTCTCAAAACACATAATTCAACCATCTTCCATTCTAAAAGAGGGGTAAGCTTGGCACTTGTATCTTATTATCAATTCATTTAGTATTCAATCCCTTTCCTTAGAGGTTGGATCTAGTGAATTCTCGACCCTCTTTTAAATGTAATGTGGATAAAGTGTTTGAAGGGAAATCTACAGTGAAACTTTCATCTCTCCTTAGAGGGAAAAAAAGCTTTCCTCTTGACCTATCCATCATTCTCTTTTCACCGACATTACATTTTGGTGAAACCGACGTCTTGCATGCTTTCCTTTGAAAATAATTGCATATTTTTCATTTACAAGTTTAATTTTTCTTTAAACTTAGTGGTTAATTCATTCAAAACCCTAGTTTTTAAAATTGAAATTGAACTTGTGTTTTGTAAAAATTGCTTGCTATTGTCTTAGATCTGAAAATTGCTTTGTTTGTCAAATTCAATTTCTTCATTGCCTTGTTCAATTTGCAAATCAAATTCACAAAATTAAGAGGTTAATTGTTAAAACCCTAATTTTTAAAAATCATATTGAAATTATGCAAAACTTAAATTTCCATTTAATTTTCAGATTTGTGACTGTTTTGATTAAGTAAAAATAGGTTTTTGAAAGGAACCCAAACCTTTTACATAATAGGAGATAGATGAAGCATTAAAGAAAAAAAGATCCATGCCTGATCACCCCAACAACAATACAGAGCCAATCCAAACCAAAAAGGGATCTCAAAACACATATGGCCGCACTAAGACAACAAAAAGATAGGAAAAGGACAGCACAAAGACAAAGACAGAGACCAAGACAACTAGATATTTTTCATAATATCTTTTGCATGAACCACCATCCACTTCATGTTGTCTGCAGAGGTCTTCAAATCATCCAACTCTCATCCCTTGATGTCACCCTGATTCCTGGTGTTGGCTCTTGTTCTCTTCTCATGACCTCTTTTCTCTGTCTGGTCCTTGTCGCCCTCTTTGTCTTTAATGTTATCAAATCTGTTAATCAAAATATTCATATTGTCCACAGAGGCTTTAAGAAATTGGAAATTATGTTTAGCTATCCTCTTCACAGTTAGTTCCATCTTGTTGACTCTATTGCCCAGATTTTTCATGGTAATTTCCAGCCCATTCGCCTCTCTATTCCCTTCCATTTCCTTAACCTTCTTCTTAGTTTCAAGAATTTTACCAACCATGTTTTCAATAGCTTCAGCATTATTGATTGCCACTGCCAATTCTTTAACATTTTTTAGAAAGAGGTTTGTCGCTTATCATGGGATTTTTGATAACCTTCAGGTTACCGATATCATTCTTCAAGTTATCGATATCTTTCATAATTTTGCTGATAGTATCACAAAATCCCTTAATACTATCATTATCCCCATGACAATCACTAGGGTTTCCCCTTTATTCTCTTGGCCATCATTCTGCAATCCTTGAATATTCAATTCCTCATCATGGCCCACATCTAGAATCTCATCCCCCTCCTTACCCTTCACATTGTCATTTTTTTCCTCCTCTACATCCTCATCAGAAGCTATCAAAATCTATTTTTTATCTTTGTTAACTCACCTACTAGTGTTCTTATTCCTCTGGGTTTGTTTCCCCATTCCTTTACCTTTCTTTCTTTCAATGAATTTTTCCTCAAAGGACTCATCCTCGGAGTCCGAGATATCAAATTCAACCACAATCCTCTTTCCCTTCCCCTTATTCCTCTCCTTTTTGCTAAGCTGCTCTGACTCACCTTCAGTTTTCGAGTCATAGTTGAAACCACTATACTCAATTTCTATTTTATCATCCCTGGTATTTTTACCTCTAATTGGTTTCTTTATGCATTTCCCTTTCAACAATTTGTACACTAAAACCATAAGACCTTGATGAAGAGCATGATCACCATGAGGGTCTTTTTGCATTTCTTTAATTGTGTGATCCATGGATCAAGCAAGATAATAGGGCAAGATTACCTTTTCACCATGGCGGAAGTGGTTGAGTAACACAAAATGGTGCCTGTAAGCTCTTGTAAATCTCCCATCCAGCATAATGTAGGTAATGGTAGAAAACAACACGAACCTCCATGGCTTAAAGATGTGTTTTGGGGAGTGATATGAGTTATCCACCTTCACCATTTTCTTCTTTTCGCCCTCCGTGATAGGAAATTTGTCCGCTGCCTTATCATAGACACTACAATCTCTATAGAACTTAATACCCTCTGTCACCATCCCCATGGCTTCTGCAATAATATCTTCATCTACCATCATCATCTGAGTTCCCACCAAAACTTTGCCACTCTTTGAATTCTTTATAAAGTGCTTGGTGACTATTGGGTCTTTACCACAGAGCCTCTCCATGAACACACTTAATCCCTCCTCCTGTAGAATCTCCCAAACCTTTCTATTCTTCTTCCAATCCGAACATGAGGTTGGTTCAAACCTTTTTTTGTTCCCTCCCATTTTTCCTTCACAATCACTAGAATTCCTAATATCTGTTCTAATTTTTCTTCTTTGGTTTCTATTATTGCTTTGAAATACAACCTAGAATCCATGCCTTGTTAATATGATGAGACTATTACATAAATGCTCATCACCGCCGTTGTAAGCCTTCATAAAAAAAAGTGGGAAAATCATTAAGAATTATGATTGATGATACCATGTTGCCTTATCTGGATACGGTCCAAATGGAACAAGGATTTCACCTCACACACAAGTTTACTCTCCCCATTAATAGTAATGATTTCCTCAATTCGGTAGGCCAGGTTGGCTACCCAGTCAGCACACAAGTTAGCTTCCCTGTACACATGTGTGAAGACACACATATCAAAGGTTTCACTTGTTTTCTTCACTGCTTTAATAGCATTATTTATTGACCAAGAAGGCGGGAACACCTTATTCAAACAATTTATGATATTCAAAGAGTCACCTTCACACCATACTCTGGTACAATTGGCTTCCTTTGCTAGCACAATCACATGATAAGATGCCATAGACTCAACAACATGATTTGTTTGACTTCCAATAGGGATAGATTTAATGATTTGTGACTATTTTCAGACTTGTCCTCTTTCATAAAATTCAAAATTTCAATTTCCCTCCTTTTCAACATTCAAAATTTTCAAAAATTAAGTGGTTAGGTCCTCAAACCCTAATTTTCAAATCTAATTGGATTTTGTATAAATTTCAATCAATTTCAATTAATTTCAGTTTTCTAAACACTTTTCAAGGTGTCCCTATCCATTAGGTTTGATCCTTTTCAAATTTACAATTTGATTCCTCATTTTTTTCAAAACCCTAATAGGGTCTTATTTTCACATTCAACTCTTCATTTCACCTATCTATAGATCGTAGAAGCCACCAATTTTTGGGGGTTAGCTTTAAAATCATCATAACTTTCATCCCTGAAAATTTCCGAAAAAGTTGGAAGGACCGGCGCACTTTCAACACAGTCCCTGACTTTTTTCTTGAAAATTTGGGGGACTGTTATGATTGTATTAAATAGCTTAAATCCAGAAAATCGGCTGATTTTGTCAATTTTTGATCCCTCTAAAATAAAAAATACTTTCAAAATTCAACATTTCAAATTTCAAGAAATTTTTTAAAATTAAGTGGGTAATTATAATCTGCCCTAATTGTGAAACTTCTGATTTTGTCAGTTTTAAAATTAAGTGGTATCCCATTGATCGTAGTTTTAAATTCCAATTTCCCTTCATTTATCATAAAATTATTTTTGGAAATTGTGTCATTTTCCCTTTTCAACAAAGTTTAAATTGTTTAATCATTATTTTCACAAATTTTGCATTCTTCAATTTTTGTACACTTTGTTCCTATAATTCAAAATTCAAATTCAAAATTTCAAATTTTCCCTCTAGTGCATGAGTTTTACCACTTTTAGTCCTACCTATACTATCTCCGTTAGACGAAGCATTAGAATTAAGGATTCCCAAGGTTTAATTACCGAGGAGATGGAGCATAATCTGAGTAATTTCTTTAATGAGGATAATGCTAATTCTTCCCATCCTAATCATGTCCCTATCTATCCAATTGATGAATCCCATGGTGAAGAAGAAGCTTTGACTAGAGTTTCCATAGATCAACTTTCAAAATTGGACAATCAATTTGATAACTTTCAACAATGGATATCCCAAGAATACCCTAATAGTGAAGCTCTTCCTATAATTGAAGGCCTTAAATGAATTATTCAAAGTGATAAGAATGAAATTGATATATTGCATGGCATTGCTCATATTGTTGATTTCAATGTCATGCCTGTAAAGAGTTGTGCTGAAACCCTAGGTTATTCACAACCTTCAACACAAATCAATTCTTCTATTCCTTTGACTACTCCCATGACTAGTGTTCCTACTTTTACCTCAAAAATCATGGCTACTTCAACTCAAAATGTCATTCCTACAACAATTAGTCATGGGGGAAATCCCTCTTCTTCATTTAAATCTCCATCTTTACCTATGTCTTTAGTAAGAATTCCTATTATCCCTCAACCAATTAATGTGACATAAGGGGGCAATTCATTCAAAAAAAAAATTCCTTCTTTAAGTGTCCCTCTTCCTACTCAATCATCACCTATGCCTACTTATCATAATGTCCCACCACCTTATTCAATGCCTTCTTTGAATAATATCACACCACCTTCTCAATCAACCATGTCTAACATCAATTATTCTACCGAAGCGACCATTAACAATTTTGCTCAAACTACATCTTCCTTACAACAACAAAATTTCTTCCATGAGTCAATCCAAGTTTAGTGTGCTCACATTTGATGTCATGATCCCACTTTCTCTTGATATTGTTAAAGTCGTGCCACCTAAACATGTTGAGGTCCCGTAGTTGCAACTCTATAATGAAAAAGGTGATCCTCTAACTATTGGCATTTGGCATTATAATAGACAAGGGGAGATTGTTGGTATTTCAATAAGGATATTGAGAAGGTTGTTGATGACTACAGATAAAACTGATTAAGGATGTTTACTGTCTTAATATTATTATTTTGTCATTGATTTCAAGAAATTGATTTTCTAATTTAGTATGATGTTGCCATATCTTGAGAAGTATGATTTGATGAGTATAAAGATGTCGGTAAAAGACACAGAAAGAATATGATGAATAAGGGGAGAAATAAGTTATTCAATGGGCAACTATTACTGAGTTAGACAATGATGATTAGATTGTTTTGATATCCTACATATGTTATTGATTGAAAGGTTAATACTATACTATGTTACCGAGCAAAGAACCTAGTAGGTAAACCCTAAGGTTATCGCTATTAGTTAATGAAGGTAGAATGTCTACCGAGTGAAGTTTAGTATTTACCGAGTTGCAACCAAGTAATAACATAATACATTAAATGATTACATGCATTATTTAATGAAGGAAGCTGATGAGTTGGCTATGATTAAATGATCGGTATGCCGAGAATGAAGTTTGTTAAAGAATCTATGGCAAAGGAAAATCAGCAGGAAGATCTACAACTTAGATTGAACCACAATACCCTAGCACAAGTTCCAAGAAATGTATGCAAGTTCCAAGGTAGGGTAAAACATTTTCAGATCGAAGGATACATTGAACCTGGACAAAGTTTGAAGATTTGATGGCTATGATTGATCATGGGAAATTTGATCAAGGAGATCAAGTGGTTGGCAAATTGTTTATAAATAGGGAACTATTGATAAACAATGCATGCGGGCAAGTGTATGCACAGGGATGCTACATAGTGATTACCGAGCACAAAAGCTTGAAGACCTGTTTTGAATAATAGAGTATAGAGCCCAACAGATGGACAAGATTAGTTCTATGTCTATATTGTATTGAGCAAATAAGAATCTGCTTTAGCATTTTAGATGTGAAGTTGCAGATAGATTTTTATTACTATTATTTTGTGAAGTGATAGAAAATCTCTTAACTGAGTGGACTTAACAGTCTTATTTGTAAAACCCTCTAACAAGGTGACATTCTGATTTAGTGTTTGAAATCCTTAAACAAGGTCACTTCTAACAATGTGAAGATCCTAACAGGTTTGAGGGAAATCCCTTAACCGGGTCACATCTAGCAATGTGTTTGTAATCTTTAATAGGATTTACTTTTAACCGAGCATACTCTAGAAGAGTATATTTCTTAGTGGATCCAAAATCCCACAATGGTTTTTCCCTATTTGGGTTTCCACGTTAAATCTGGTGTTATGAGTATTATGATGTTTATATGCTTTTGAGTTTGCATGTTTAGCAGTTTTGGTTATATTACTGAAGTATATGTTACCGAGGTTGAATTTGATGTTTTTATGGAAGATTAAGTTTGTATGATTCACCCCCCCCTCTCATCTTATTAGCTTGGCATCTGTACTTATCTTTAAGTATCATAACTATCACTAACACATGTCAAAACATTTCAAAGCTTGTGTACTAGCTTTTCTTATGATCAAAGGCTACTTGCAAAACTATTTACAAGAACATTAAGAGATAAGGCTTTACAATGGTATTTCTCTTTGCCTTCTTATTTGATGACTTCTTTTGAACAATTAGAAAATGCTTTCATTCAACAATTTCAAAACAACATTGGTCCTAAAATCACTTTGACTGATTTAATGCATTGTAAACAAGGTGTTGAAGAAAAAGTGACTGATTTCATTGGTAGATATACAAATTTGTGTGCTCAAATTTATTTTCCTGTACCTGATAATTCTATTCAAATAATTTTCATTTCTAACTTGCAAAAGATATTAGGGAAAAGCTTCTTTTGTCTGAGTTTACTTCCTTTTCGCAATTGTGCATAACACTCCACAATTATCAACTGGTTGTGAGTCAAATGGAGCAATCTACTCCTATGGCTCTGAGTGATAAGGGGGAGAGTGTTCAACAACCATTTGTGAAGTTCAAACCAACAAAAGGCTTCATCAAGTTCAATGATACAATCAACAACAACAATGTGATTGCTAAAACAAGCGTGCCTCCTGTTTCTAAATTTTTCAAAAGAGAAAGACAATTTACTCCTTTAAATGAATCTTTACATATTATTATGTCTTAGTTGTTACAACTAAATGTTATCAAGCTTCCTCCTATAAAACCAATTGATCCATCTAAGCTAGCATCCCCTTATTTTGATAACAATTCCTTTTGTCAATTTCATCGTCAACCTGGTCATGATACTGAGAAATGTTCTGCATTGAAGAGTAAGATTCAAGATTTGATTCATAATAATACTATATCTATGGTAGGTGTGAATGATAAGGGAAAAAAAATAGTAGCTCCTTCTAATCAAAATCTTAAGATTTTTACTTATCCTTTGCCTTCTCATACCTCTAACATGATTGAGACTGAACATACTTATTTTTCTCCTTCTGATCTTACTACCACAACTCCAAATTTATTGAATATGGTAGAGAAACAAGAGACACCTAAGGATCCTTGTATTACATTTGACCCTAGTGAGACCATTAGGGTTCCTGATGGCCCTTTATACATAGTGGCGAAGGTTAAGGACATACCTTGCCATGGTGCTCTTGTTTATCCCTCTTGCATGGTTAATCTAATCACTAAGGAGCATCTTTTCACTTTATGATTGCATAAACTAATTTGTGACGACACTAATGTGGTTGTGAATTTATTTGATGGCTTCTCTTGTCCTACCATTGGTTCTATCATCCTTCATGTTGAAGTTGACACTAAATCTATGGATGTCACCTTGTTATCATTCCTTCTTCTGAGAAATTCCATGTGAAGTTGGGCTACCCTTGGCTATCTTCCATGAAGGCTATTGCTTCTCCAATCCACAAGTGTTTAAAATTTCCCCACAATGAAGAAATCATAATTGTTAACCATATCTTATTTTGACCATTTGAAAGAAGCCTAGGTGTTCCTATTGATCTCTTTTGGCCTAATTAATTTCAATCTCTTCCACAAAGGAGCGATGCTCTTTTCCAATATTATCAAAAATGGAAGAAAGATATGATCCTATCCTTGAGTTAACCTAGATGCCCAACAATTAGCATTCCTATCATTCTTGAAGATGAAGTTCTTCCCCTAACGAATTGAACTAATCTTCCTCCTAAGGAAGATCATCAACCTATTCCGATGGATGTAACTATGCCTTCTCCTAAGAAGAACACCAATATTCCTTCTAAGGATAAGCCTGTACCACCTCCCCATGATGGACCCTATCTCCTTCCTACACCTAATATTCCTCCTTTCTATGGCATAGTTCTACCTTCTTCCTCTTATAGAGAGAAGAGGCCTGCCTCTCCTCTTGACCAACCTAAAAGACCTCAACCTAAACCTTCACCTATCAAAGAGGAGAATATTCGTTCTTCAACAAATGTTCCTCCTTTTTCTCAGCCTTTCGCTAAGACTCGATGAAATTGTTGTGCGAGAGACCACCGATGAAGACGTCATGCTAGAGCTCATGAAGTTGTTCCTCAAAACATTCAATCTCCCAAGACTCCAATAGTTGATATGATTCCCTTTTCTCCTAAGCAAGATGTTGAACCTAAATCTCCAAATCGTAAGATGAAAAACACATGTGATGGTTTTACTTCTATTCATGTGAGAGCTCCTCTTTCTATAAATATAGATGAAGAAATAGGTGAAAATGTTATTCATGATGGAAATACAACTCCTCATGCTTCTGATAGTGACTATGAATATGTTGATGTGGACAAACATTTATCAGCTGAATTTTCAAAATCTCTAATCCTAGCTCCTAGAATCGAACAAAGTGACTTACTACATGAGAATAGTCCTTGTTTGGATCTTATGATAGCTCCATCTATTGTGCTCGATGTCACTCCTCTGGCATGTTTCCCACCTTCCCAAAATAGTGATCAGTAAGATCGGGAGGTGGATGTTGTGCTAGATTAGCAACATTAGCACCATAGGTCTTCTCCCTCTCTCCTTTCTTGCTCTTTTGTGATCACTCTTCTATGTGTATCCCTGTTCTTCTATTTTTTCCCTTAATTTCTACTTGAGGACGATGCAAAGCATTGAGATCTCTTTTGGTCTCTTTCACATTGACTCAAAGGACACCTTCTATTCCCTTTCTTCCAAAGAAGTTTCCTTTCTTTGGGGAATGACGATTATTATATGCATATACATATATGATATACATGAGTTATCATACAACATACTGACCCAGAGGAAAGTGAAACTACCTCATTTTTTTGTGTTCATTATCATTGGGTTTATTCCTTGGCTGGGGGCTAAATCCTTGCGATAACGTGTTCCCTCTCTTTTCTCTTTGGTGTATCATACCTTAAAGAAATCGCTCTCGATAAGGCATGCACGATTGCTTTAACGTGGGGGCATACACTCTACTCATATTTTCCTTCTTGATACCTAAAGTTAGTTAGTGAATTGGGCTTTGTAATTTTTTTGTATCCTTGCTTTTCATGACTCATAGTGAGGGAAACCTTGCTACTTGTAGTCATGGTTCTCTCTCTTGATCTTCCCTTTTACTTTGTTAATCGAAGTCATAAGATCCTAAGTCCACTGGGGGCTTGGTGTGTCTTATCTCCTTGACATGGTAGAAGTCTTTCAATCTTGTTTCCTTGTACTTTACTGACAGTATTGGCATATGTTTATACTCCTACTAAAGTGGGAGCTAAATTAAGTGTCATTAAATTTTGACCCTTGTAATTTTTTATCACAGAAGGGTCTTCACGTTGGTGAATTGAATCCCCTAGCCTGATCGGAAACCCGAGACTTTCTAAATCCCCCAAAACTGCACTTTTTCTACCCCTCGCACTGCTCAAACCTTCTTTTTGTCCTAAGAAAAGGGCAGGATAGGGTCGTGGCACCCCTGTCCCTGCCCTATCTTGGGGCCCCTTCATTCAAACTTTTCCTTGAACATTGCAATTTGAGAGGAAAAACCTTCCTTGTGTAGGCCTATGATGTAAAATCAGTCTATTAACCCTAATTGATGAATATATGTGTCACATTTGTCCTCTCATTTGCATAGGCATGAAGTTGGAAAAAGTGGGCATAAGTTCAATCATTTAATCATTCAAGCATATTCAAGCATTCCTTCTAAGCATTGAGAATTCTCAAGTCTCCCTTCAAGGCTAGGTGTTGCATTCAAGTCAAGGATTCAACCATTGAAGAGCAGATCCATTTCAACATTCAATTACACATAAGAAATTGTATCTACAACCTCCTTGAGGTGATTTACATTTCAATCTTTCATTTATGTTTACTTGCAAGTACTTTCTTTCATCATTTGGTTAATTCCAAAACCGGGGTTTGACCTAAAGGAAAACCCCCAATCCAAACCCGTTTTCCTCTTGTTTCTGGGTGTAGGTTGCAGGTGCACAACTGTTCTTGCAGATTTCAACTCCATTTGCAAAGGCAGAAAAACACTTTTCATTTCGCTGATTTTTTGGAGGACCATGTGCACTTTCAACACGGTCCTGTCAAATTTTCCTCAAATTCATAGGGCAGCTTCGTCTTGACATATTATAGCTAGATCTAGGTGCACAACTTCATCCCATGCTTCTGTCTCGAGTTATAATCAGTTCTTTGCTACTTTTACACTTGGGCTCAAAACACATAATTTAACCATCATCCATTCTAAAAGAGGGGTAAGCTTGCCACTTCCATCTCATTATCAATTCATTTAGTATTCAATCCCTTTCCTCAAAGGTTGGATCTAGTGAATTCCCCCCCTCTTTTAAATGTAATGTGGATAAAGTGTTTGAAGGGAAATATGTAGTGAAACTTCATCTCTTTTTGGAGGGAATAAAATATTTCCTCTTGATCTCTCCATCATTCACTTTTCACCCACATTATAGGTGGAAACAAAGATATCTCCAGAAGTTGATAAAAAAAAGAGGTGTTGTGTAGTAGAGAGGTGTGTTGTTGTTGTTACTGCGGTGAACTAGTTGAGCATGTGTTTCTTCCAAAATAAAACAAAGAAAGAGCTGATCATGGTAAAAGAGTAATGTTGTAGTAGAGAGAAGAAGATAGCCAGATAGAGGAAGGAGGAGAAATAGAAGAAAAACTTCAGCAGGCAGAGAAAGTTAATTTTTTCATGATATGAGAAATTTGTAAGTGGTACAAAACTCATGTGTAACAAAGCTTTATTATTGCATTGTAAATTTGAATAGTAACTGTTAATCTCTTAGTGGGTGCTCAGAGTAGGGGTGGGTGATCATAAAATCAGGGGTTGGTGCTCCTTGGGTTAGTATCCTAAACATTGTAATTTGTTATTCATATTGAGGCTGGACTAGAGCAATAGACTCCAACAACTATTCTCACTAAGGCTTTTCCCATGTTGGGTTTTCCTCATACACCTGGTGTTATGTGATGTCCTCTTGTGTGTGTGTATATTTATATTTGCATTACATTCTTAAAATCTGCATACTAAACTTAATAGTTTTTTGAAATACACTAACTCACCCCCCTCTTAGTGTCCATTTGTGTTCTTCAATTGGTATCAGAGCCTAGGTTCCCTTGTAGTAAAAGATTTCTCTAGCTTGGGTAGATCCCACTTTGTGAACACAATGACTAGGAATGAATCCTCATCTAAAGCACCTATCTTTGATGGTACCAACTATGCCTTTTGGAGTAGAAGAATGGAAACCTACCTGTCTTCCTTAGGATTTGATGTCTGGATTTCAGATAAAAATGGTTACACTATTCCTCAAGTTCCTCCTACCAACCCTGATGTAAAAGGGAATATGAGAACAATGCCAAAGCTAAGAATGCAATATTAAGTGGTCTGTCTGATACAGAGTTCATCAAAGTCATGCATTGCACATCAACAAAATAAACTTTGGACAAGCTGAAAAAAATAAAATGAAGAAGATATCAAAGTGAAAGAAACCAAACTGCAAAATATAAGAAATTAGTTTGAAAGCCTAAAAATGGAAGAAGAAGAGAAGATAGTTGATTCTGCAAAGAGTGGATGATACAGTAAGTTCTATAAGAGGGCTCGAAGAAGAAGTCAAAGATGAAGTTACTGTCAAAAAGGTTCTCAGATCATTAACCTCAAAGTGTGATATAAAGGTTTCAACTATTGAGGAAGCTAAAGAATTGAATAATTTCTCTATGGATGAATTGTTTGGATCTCTGTCTGCCTATGAGATGAGAACAACAAGTGTTGAACCTTCAAAAAGAGAAGATTCCTTCAACACCACACAGAAAGGAAAAGAACAAGCCATAAATGAGGATGAAAATGATTCTGATGCTGCTATAACAAATTTTGTCAGAAAACTCAAAAGAGGCTTAGGAAAGTACAAAGGTAAGTTGCCTTTCAAAAGTTTCAACTGTGGCAAGACTAGACATTTTGCATCTAAATATCCTTATGGAGAAAAGGATGAAGATGGAAAGAAAACCATGAAGTCTTTTGGAAAAGAAAAGATGAATAATTCTTATAAGCCAAGGAGAAAAAGTTTAAGAATAAGAGCAATCTTTACACTTTTGAAGATGATGCCTTTGATGAAGAAAGTGTCTCTGAAGATTGTTGTAGTGAAGGTGAAAGAGAAGTTAATCTCTTTATGGCACAAGGAGAGTTATCTACACATTATTGATGATGAAGAAGAGGAAATAGAAGCTGAAGTAGACCTTGAAGGTGAACTTGTGAGTGCAGTAGAAGAACTTAGAAAAGTAAGAAAAGAATATAAAAAATACAAGAATGTTGCTACTAAAGAACAAGAGCTATTAAACAAATCTCTTGAGGAATCAAAGAAAACAATTTCTGATTTGAAGATTCAATTGGAAGAAGCAAAGAGGATGTATGAAGTGATGAAGTCAGACTTAGAAATAAAGGATAAAGAGTATAAAAAGTTGGAGGAAGAGATTTCGAGTCTCAGAAAAGAACTTGAAAAGAAAAAAGATGAACTAAACATGAGGATCTAGTATGATGGCAACTCTAAAGCATTAGACAAAATGTTAAGTAAGAAAAAGAACAACAAGGATATCAATGGAGTTGGATTTGAAAATGGATAATGTTCTAATAGTAAAGATTCATCACCCAAGGAGATACTCCTCACCTCTATTAGTCCCAACTAGTGCTGAGAGGGGAGGGGTGAATCAACTCAAATTTTCTCAATTTAACTTTTATCTTAAATCTTCACTCATCTAAGATCCAACAATATACTTAATCGCTAAAGTAAAATATGCAAGTATGAAAAATTGATAGTGACACCAAGGAGTTATCTCATGCAAACCCAATAGGGAGAAAACCATGGTGTGAGTAGGAACTCACAAAATTTGCACTCTTCTAGAGTACGTCCGGTTAAGAGCCATCCCTATTAGGAGATTACAAAGACACAATTAGGTGCCACCCAGTTAAGGGATTTTGATCAAGGCCGGTTAGTGCCTTTACCTTATTAAAGGTAGCCTGATTAGAGGACTTAGAACATTAGTTAAGATGTTACCTGGTTAAGGGATTTTACAATGGGGACCTGTTAAAGTCCACCTAGTTAAGGGATTTATGTTGCAGTTGTTAGAAAGCAACAGGTGGATGTGTAGATCAGGAATTTGGAAACCATCAAAGCAATATAAACATTAGCCTAGCTCAATCAAAAAAACTAAATTGCAATGACAAATCCTAAAAACATTCAATAGAGATACTAAAAACAAGACATTCAAATCAAATGCAAACCATTACAAACGCGAATATCTCCTCTAGAATTCTCCATTGTCCTTCTTTCTCCTTCAAATTAGTGTGTTTGTGGATCTCACCTACAATTGCACAAGCATAATATGAAAGCAAGATTGACAAGATAGCATAAGGATACTAGAAGTGTGATTGATTCGGATCCCTGATTGAAGAAATTCATCCAATTTATAGATAAATTGGAGAAAAGACAAGATTAGCATGAAGAGATTTGAAAGGAAATTCAAATCAAGAATAGCAAAATTATGACAAGTGTATGACAAATTGCTATGCAAGGTGTTATGACAATTTATGACAAATTGCTATGCAAGAAGTTATGACAAGAATTTGAAATAGAAATAGAAATTTAGGAATTTAGGAGAAATTAGAAAATTAGGTGAATTAATTAATACTTTTTCATTCATTAATTAATTCACAAAAAGAGAAGGAATTAATTAGCCAATTAAATAAAAATTTAATTGTGACAATAAGACTTGGGATAAATAAATAAATTATTTAACCTATAGGGAAAATGACAATCAAGATTAAGTGAATAAATCATAAAATCCTAGAAATAAGAGGACAAGGAATTAGGTCAAGAAAACAAGAAATTAATGTCGATTCGATCATGATTTTGATTGACAAAGGACCAATGCTGATAAACGATTGAGATTGGTTGACAAATTGACCAAGATTGACAAAGAGATCAAATTGATAGGCACCAATTGACGAGGAACAATGATTAATTGATCCAAATTGACATGATTGAAAAAGGACAATGATCGATGACGAATCGATCGCAAAATGACAAGATTGACAAGAGAACAAGGATCGATGATGAATTGATCACAAAATGACAAGATTGAAAAGGACAACGATCGATGACAAATCGATCACAAAATTGACGAGATTGATAAGAGGACAAGGATCGATGACGAATCGATCATAAAATGACAAGATTGACAAGGATGAGGATCGATGATGAATCAATCACAAAATGACAAGATTGACAAGGACGAGGATCGACCAAAATCTTGACTGGAGATTGTTATCGACAAGACCAAATTTGAAAGCGAGAAAAATGAGGAATGTAGAAGAAGGACTCGATGCTTGCAAATGATAAAGACCAAGTGTGCAACATAGAAGAAATGTTAATGCAATGCAAAAACCCTAAAATAAGGCAATGCGCAAATGTTAAAGTATGACTCCGCAAGGGTTGACCATTTTTAGATGTCTACATTTTGCCCCTCTTTGAGACAATGCGATTTTAAGCATTGTTTCAAAGAAAAATAATGAAAATGCCCCAAACAAGAATGACATATGCATGCCCCCTTGAGGAATTGGCCAGAAAAATCCAGAAAAGAGGCCAAGTGATTGATAAGAATGACAGAAGATGATAGGTTTGAACGGATCAAACGGGCTGCCAAGACTGACGGAAGAAATGTTAGTAAGAAGAAATTAGATAGAGGATAGTTAGAGATGAAGAAAAACTTGCTTTCACCAACGCACATAAGTAGGTGAGAACCTTTATTTAATGTAGCAAAGCGGATGCAGAGCATCATGGCATTGAAGGCCAGAGCTGAAACGCAGCCCTTTTTGCAAAAGACAGACACATCGCACACAAGGAATGAGTGAAGCATCCTAGGGTGCATACATCAAGGGTCAAGGTATGTGCAATGTTCACAAAGCGAACGTACTTATCACAGACACCCAATGATATAGTTGCCCCAGTTTGTGACAAACATTCCACAAAAAACAAACATAACAAAAAAACAAAGAGACCATGAACCATCCCGGTCACTCTAAATCACTTAGTGACATCATCGAGCAACATAGGGACATGATCGAAGCCAAAGATAAATTAGTAAAAAGATAAGATGCACAAATTCAACCAAGTCAAACAAACATTCTGATCGTCATTGTCAAAAGTGGAACACAAGAATGATCATGCTGTCTGGTTCCAGGGAATGCGATACCCCGTCTAAGATAGCACACAGTATGGTTTCAAGTATACCACACCCTGTATAAGACCCATGATAATAATGACAAGGACAAATGATATTGATGTTGATTGATTGATATGACAATTTTGATCAGTTTGAATGTCTGGTTTGATTGAAAAATTCATCTGTTAACGCATGATTTCAGTAAAGCGCAGTGTTGTAACATGTTATCTGTTTGTTGTCTACACAAATCTTTGATCGATTTGTCGTTGGATGTATGCTCAATGATCGGTCTATGCACAAAGGGTACCATTTATTGACAAAATACAAAATGCCAAAGAAATTGTTTTTGGATTTTGATGTTTTAAAATTATTTTGTTCGTTTTTTAGGACTTTATTTGACTTTTTAGGGATTTTTTTCAGGACATTATTTGATTTTTTTTAGGGATTATTTCAAGACTTTATTTGATTTTTTTTTTGAATTATTTCAGGACTTTATTTGATTTTTAGGGATTTTTTCAGGACATTATTTGATTTTTTTTAGGGATTATTTCAAGACATTTTATGAATGTTTTTGAATTTTGACATTTTAGCTGAAAATGAAGACATGATTTTTTTTAAGTTTTTGAATGTTTTCAGGATTTTTTTCAATTTTTTTGATTATTTCAGGACATTTTTCAAATTTTTTTAGGACTTTTTATGATTTTGCCCGCAGTGTCTAGCAAGGAAAGGAATTTGAGAGGTGAATAAATAGGCTTGCTGAAATGTTGGTGAATAGAGGGAAGACAAAGGCCTTTTATCATGGAGACAATACGGACGCAATTTTCAAGGGCTATTGCGTAATGGGACAAAAGATTGGATATGACAATGTAAAGCAGTGACATGGCATGAGGGACATGTCAAGAGGTTTTTGAAACCATGTTTAAATTTTGCGTCCTTATGTTAGATCAAGATCAAGGAACAAAAAAAGAGTGTATGGATAGTGATAAGATATGGATAGGATAAGCAAGACCAAGAATGGATAAGGGACATGGACTGAAGGTCAGGATTGGCTTAAGGAATAATGGCAAAAAGTTGCAATAAGCTAGGGAATATGGATGAAAGGTTATAATAAGCAAATGGATAAAGACCAAAATCTATGATAGAATGAAAGCTGCAAACAAGATGCATGATGCTCATGAAGATCGTCAGCCTTGTTAAGATCAAAGGTGGAAAGGGAAAATGGACAGGAGGGATGATAGGACAAGGAAGGGTAATAGGACATGAAGGAGTATGACATGGTATGATAGGATAATGAAGGGCAATAGGATATGGAGGAAACCTGCCCCCAAGTGTGGTGTGCAAGAACTTCATAGATTATGCATGACGTCTGTTTGCCAGGTTTTCATCACGATATTTGCCCAAGGCACCTGTTTGCCTGGTTTTCACCAATGGACAAATTATTTTTGCTTTACCTTTTTTCTTTTGTCTTTTTTTTTTTCACTTTTTTTTTGTATTTTGACTTTTTCAATAGAAGATGGACACATGATAGGGGATGGAAGAAGGACTCAAGCATATTATTGTCTGGATAGTAACCTTGAAATAAATGGACCATGACCTTTAAAAGCATGCTCAAAGACGTTGGTAGGATAAGGACATGGAAAATAAGATGAAACTAAGGTAAGGATCTATGTAAAGGATTGGATCAAAGGGATCGAAGGATGAAAAATATGCATTGGATATTGGATAGGGTATTGGAAGAATTGGGCTTCAGTGGATGGAAATGTTGGCAAGATTGACATTGGAACACACCTTGAGGGGTGATGGACTGATGGAGGAAAAATGTATTTTGGATATTGAGATTTTGATGAAGGAAAGGCTATGGATTTTGGGACATAAGGGCCCAAAATGGATGAAGAAGGTGATGGAGGAACAAATTTGAGAGGGTTGGATGGAGGAATAGCAACTTTGGATGCCAAGTTGGATGTTTCTTTAGGCTTTTGTGCTTCAAGGAGATGCTTAGGAATCCACATGGTTTTTGATTTTTCATGCTTTTGTGGTTCCTTGGAGTGCATTGCTTGCACAAGGGATTTAGGAACCCATATATATTTTGACTTTGCTTTATTTTTCTTAGTGGGCCTTTGTGGCCTTTTGGATTTTTCCTTTTGTTTATAGATCAATTTGTTCTTTGTTTTGACATGTCGATTATATTGGACATGTTGATCCTTGAATACATGTGGATTGCTAGACTTATGACTTTTATACTTGGCATCCAAATTGCTTGGAGGGGGAAAGGAATGCATGGATGGATATGAATGAAATGGAGTTCTTTTGGATTGATGAAATTTACTCAAGGATGTGTGCCTTTCCTAACCTTGCATAGAGGATGAAGGGATATAAGGACCTAAGATGGATGGAAAGTATGATGGGGAAGGTGTATGTTTTGATTTTAATGGAGGGATACCAACATCTTGAGAGTGAGTTGTGTAGACATGAGCCTTAAGATCTTCTTTGATATGGAGGGATTCTTGCTTGTGGAGATCTACTCCTTTGCCTTGATGAATATCTTGACTTGTAGGATACTCTTTTCTTTGGGAAGAGCACACGAGGCCATTATGAGGTGGATATGATATGAGAGAAATAATGAGATCTTGAAGTGGATTGGATTGCACCAAAGTGGAAGAACCCATTATGCATGTCGAGGGTTCCTGAACATCTTGCACTGACACGTTAGAATCATGAGGGGGATTAGGATCATGAGGGGGACTAGGATTGTGTAGTGGACATGGTTCAATGATAGGCTCTTCAAGGGATGGAATGGGAGAAATAATGGGATCATCAAAAGAAATATGATCTTGGAGTGTATATGGAGCATTAAGACAAGGAGATGGAGGAACAAAAGGATCTTGTGGAGGATTTAAATGACTAATCTGATCTTGACAAGGAGGAAGATCATTGGAATCCTCTTTAAAGGTGCTTTGCTCTTGAATTTTAATGGGATCATCGGAAAGGATGGAAGGGATATCTTGATCTTTCTTAGGAAGTGGAATGTCAATGGGATTTGAAAGGACATATTTTTCATGAAATGGGAGGGGATCGTTTGGGATTGGATGGACTTGCATATCTTGATCTTGCTTGGGGAATGGAGTGTCAATAGGACTTTGGATAGGATGGACAAGAATAGGGGAATCATCGTGAGTGTCTGGGAACATGGGGTCTTGGTCAACAATTGGATGGGATGATAAGGTTTCACGATCTTGTTTTCAGACATGTTTCTTCATGCTCTAAATTATCCTCTTGACATGGGGGATTCTGACAAGGGATCAATGTTTTGGCATGAAGGAAATGTACTTTGAACATTTGTGATTGATTCTGGCAACGAATCAATGCTTGAACATGAGGAAGAGGGACTTCGAATGGGGTCCTCTAAAACAGGTAACGGCAATAAAGTGCATGGTGGCATTGGGTCTTGTATTTATGAAACATGACAAGGATGTGCATCAGGAATTGGATTATCTTGGAAATCAATTATGGATAGTCCTTGGATAATTGCATCCTTGGGTGTATTATTTGATGAGGACAATATGGAAGGTTCTTGTGAAACTTCTAGAGGTGTAGGGATACATGCCACTGGAGAGCCAATTTGTTTGTGGGGAGATGAGGCATTGTTAGACATAAGTGTATTATCTTGATCTTCCTCAAAGAACTCACTTGGTAATTTCCTGAAGAGCCATGCAATAAAGCCACCTTTCTTTCAAGGTTTTGACATGGTTGTATCTGGAATTTGAACTTGTTTAGCAAGAATTTGGTCTTGGTTTGATGTCATGTTTTGATATTGGACTTGGTTCAATTGTTCTGACATGTTTGAAACTTGGGTTGGTGTGTGCTGCAACCTTTGTTTTTGAATGTTTGGTTGTAATTGTTGACACTGAGTTGTCCATTGAGTTTGTTGTTGATACTTGACAGTCGGTTGGACATATTGTTGAAATTGGACCATTGGTTTTGTTGGTTGTATATGTTGGACCATTTGTTGTGTTTGTTGGATATGTTGTTGATTTGAGATTTGATTGAATGAAATTTGACCAAATGAATTTTGATTTGGGACTTGATTGAAATTTGTGCTTGTTTTTTGAAATTGTTTCATCATCTCTATTTGAGAGATGAGAGCTGGTATGTCTGATCATTCGATAAGAGATCTTACACCAATTGGCTCACTATTTGGATTTTGACCTAGAAATTTTTTAAACATTTTGGACATTTGTGATCTATTCTTCTCAATGTTTTTCACTTTTTGTTCCAAAATCTCCTTTTCTTGAGCTAGTTTCTCCTTTAGTTTTTGTATTTGGACATTTACATTATCATGATAAGTTTGATCCAAGTTCTGAGACATGTAGAGATTGGATTGACATGATTGATTTCTCAATTGTGATGACATGTCTTTGTAAGAAGGTTGAGACCCCATTTCAACAAACATGTCACTATGCAATGCAACTAATGGGATTGACAAATGCAACTTAAAAGGATGACAATGCAACTTAATGTTTTTGTTGTTTTTCAATATTTTGACAAACTTTTTGGAATGCAAACCTAAAGACACAACCTTGGGAAATTGAAATGAAGCCAAGACCTTAATTGAAAAAGGACTAAATGACAATAGGACAAATGACAATGTCTCACCTATATGCTTGGATACTAAGCTAGGTTTGACAAAAATGATATTAATGAAAGGACAAATTTTAGACAAGGTCAAGACTCCTTAACAACAATGTAGGGTATCATCCAAAGTTTTGATTTTTCAAGTTTGACAAACCAAATTTTGAGACTAAATGCAAGAAGGCAATGATTATGACAATGACGTAGGATATGACATGAAAATGATCTAAGGATATGATATGACAAGATGACAATACAATGATAAGGATATGTGAAGACCAGTGACTTGGAATATGCAAAATGCAACCTAGGCAAGACCTAATTTTAGCATGACAAGGATAATGCATGAATGTCACCTAAATGGAAATCTAGCTTGGATATGACAATGAAATGCAAACTTAGGGAAAATGATTTTGAACCTAAGTGAAAAATGAGGATGCTTGCAATGAAAAGGACTAAAATGAAGGGAGATGACAATATGTCCTTGGACCTAAGTTGGACTATGCAAAGACCTAGCCTAAAGTGACATGAATTTTGAAACCAATTTTTCAATGTGTTTGAAAGCCATGTTTTGAAAATGTTTTGAACCTTGTTGGATGAATGTTCTCTTTTTAAAACCTTGTTTGGACAATGTTTGGACTTGTTTGACAAATGATGTTTTGTGACAATTGTATGATTCAACTTTTGACAATCACAAAAGACAAGATGTTTAGACTTAGACCCAAGACAATCATGCTCATTCACAAAAAATCCTATGGCTGGCAAGGGAAATATCTATTGAATCCTCTGACCATAAAATACAACACTCAGCCAGATAGCTAGATGCTTGGTAGCATTGGCTCCCCCTTACAGTGCACTCACTTCTTGGGCATACCAAGCTTCAAGTTCAAGGGGCATCACTTCCCAAGAACTTGTTATCTCTAACTAAGGAGTACATGAGAGGTGTCTTCGGCATGCACCTATCACAATGCCTGAGCCAATAGATAGAAGGATTTTGTCCTCTAAAAACAAGAGATTTGAGTAAGGGCATCCATTCAGGTGGGTATTGATCCGGCGAATAAATCGTCGCAATACCATTCCAACACCCATTGTCTACAACTTTCGTTGCATCCACATTTATTTAGAGTGGTTCAGAAGAGCTTGGCTTTAACCCATCACCACTTTGGGTCGTTCCCTCTCACCAATGCTTATGCGAAGTGCAAGGCAAATTGGGAGGTAGACCCAATTCTAAGGGTTAAAACATGCAATCAAACTAAAAGCAATCAAAGTATGGATGGTGTTCATTAACCTTTAGAAAACTAAATGTGCAACTACTTTAAAAAAATCACATGCAAGATGTCTTAATAGAAGTCTTTGACCATGTCTTGCATAAGATTTGTTAATAGTTTCATTCTTAGTCTTCGTCACACGTAATGCCAAGGTGCTGCACAGAGAATCAGTACCAAAAAAAACCAAAATATAAGAACAGAATGAAAAAAAAAGTAATTTGCAAGTAAAAACACTGGTTTCACCTCTGTTTCTGGCCTTACACAGGCGCAAAATGTCTCAACACAGGCACAGAATTCCTTGACATAGGCACATATCCCTTTGACACAGGTGCAGATCCCTCCTACACAGGCACAGAAGTGCCCAAAAAGCTCTGAGTTACCCTGTTTCTTGGGTTTTCACCTGCAAATCAGCTCAAAAGCACTCAAAAAACATAGTTAAGGGGTTATATTCACGTCGGGTTCATCAATTAATGTAGATCAATTTTTTGGAAACCATCAAAGCAATATAAACATTAGCCTAGCTCAATCACAAAAACTAAATTGCAATGACAAATCCTAATAACATTCAATAGAGATACTGAAAACAAGACATTCAAATCAAATGCAAACCACTACAAATGCGAATATTTCCTCCATAATTCTCCATTGTCCTTCTTTCTCCTTCAAATTAGTGTGTTTGTGGATCTCACCTACAAGTGCACAAGCATAATATGAAAGCAAGATTGACAAGATAACATAAGGATACTAGAAGCGTGATTGATTTGGATCCCTGATTGAAGAAATTCATCCAATTTATAGATAAATTGGAGAAAAGATAAGATTAGCATGAAGAGATTTGAAAGGAAATTCAAATCAAGAATAGAAAAATTATGACAAGTGTATGACAAATTGCTATGCAAGGTGTTATGACAATTTATGACAAATTGCTATGCAAGAAGTTATGACAAGAATTTGAAATAGAAATAGAAATTTAGGAATTTAGGAGAAATTAGAAAATTAGGTGAATTAATTAATACTTTTTCATTCATTAATTAATTCACAAAAAGAGAAGGAATTAATTAGCCAATTAAATAAAAATTTAATTGTGACAAGAAGACTTAGGATAAATAAATAAATTATTTAACCTAGAGGGAAAATGACAATCAAGATTAAATGAATAAATCATAAAATCCTAGAAATAAGAGGACAAGGAATTAGGTCAAGACAACAAGAAATTAATGTCAATTCGATCATGATTTTGATTGACAAAGGACCAATGCTGATAAACAATTGAGATTGGTTGACAAATTGACCAATATTGACAAAGAGATCAAATTGATAGGCACCAATTGACGAGGAACAATGATTAATTAATCCAAATTGACATGATTGAAAAAGGACAATGATCAATGATGAATCAATCACAAAATGACAATATTGACAAGAGAACAAGGATCGATGATGAATTGATCACAAAATGACAAGATTGAAAAGGACAACGATCGATGACAAATCGATCACAAAATTGACGAGATTGACAAGAGGACAAGGATCGATGACGAATCGATCACAAAATGACAAGATTGACAAGGACAAGGATCAATGGTGAATCGATCGCAAAATGACAAGATTGACAAGGACGAGGATCGACCAAAATCATGACTGGAGATTGTTATCGACAAGACCATATTCGAAAGTGAGAAAAATGAGGAATGTAGAAGAAGGACTCGATGCTTGCAAATGATAAAGACCAAGCATGCAACATAGAAGAAATGTTAATGCAACACAAAAACCCTAAAATAAGGCAATGCACAAATGTTAAAGTATGACTCCGCAAGCGTTGACCATTTTTAGATGTCTACAAGATGATCTGCTGAAATAGCTATTGATAGCTTGATCAAATCTCAATATGCATCTCACTCAATACACACCAATTGTGTCTTCTCTACACAAAACTGATTTCCTTATTACACCTTCGGCTATTCACTCAGTCAGTCACCTATCCCTCGACACTGCACTTTGCCGGTCTTCTGACCTTCGGGTCTACACTCTACTGGTCTTCTGTCCTTTGGCTTTACCCTCATCTGGTTCTTTGTCTGTCGACTTTTCACTCAGTCGATCTACCTCACACACACACACTCAACTATGCTAACACCTCTTAGCACTTCCTCTCACTCTTCTCTTCACCATGGATCACCTTCAACAAGATTTCCTTTTTTCAAATTTCATGATCAAAACTTTCTGAAAGAGCTCAAGATCTCTTTATACATTTTTTGTCGACACCTTCAGGCATATCCTCAATCAAATCAATCAAGCATTTCAGAAGATTTCAATTTCAAAATCTCCCACTCTTTCTCACCAAGTGTTCAACAAATTTTGCCACCACATCTCCCAAAAATAGAAACTTTTGAGTCATGTTCAGCCAAATAAATGTGAGCCATAAAATATGCATGTAATCATGCTTGACTGCATGATAACTAAAAGTTAACCTTACCAACAAATGCTTTTGCGTAAACACAAGCTTACAAACTCATCCTTTACCACTGCAACTAAATAACCGATCACTGCTCCGAGATTTATGGTGATCACCTGTCTTCCTTCTATCATACCAGTGTACCGGTATGCAACTGCACTTCTTATATTACTAGTTCATCCTTTGATTGCTGGTTTGTTATGCTAGCACCAAGGCTCTTCCTCTATTTACCAGTGAGTTACTGGTTGGTTAGAGCAAACAAGTTTTCTTGCCTTAGTCACCTTTTGTGACTTCACCATCACCAAAGTGACCGAACTTCCTTAATGATAGATTAGTTGACTTAATTTATCTTTCCTTGAGCTGAAGTAACCTATGATAATTCAATACCAATGTTGTTTCCATTCACTATTGCTTACTAAAAATAAACACCACTCTACCTATACCACTTCACCGGTTAGTGTCTTCACTAGTAAGTATTGGAAATTAATGACAAAGCTTAGCACATATACCGGTTTTCTAGATTGACCAGTTTTGTCAATGCCAACAATCCAACAATCTCCCCCTTTGACATTGATGGATAACACTTCAAACTTTGTCTAATTAGATGCATGCTTCTTCATCTCTGTAATAGTCTAGTCATTCTTCCCTAAGTGATGAATATCTTCCCCTATCACTGATATTTGCCAATGCTCAAACACTCTAAACATATCTCCCCCTTTGACAACAATGCCAAAGAGTCCATTTTGAACACTTACAAGACTGATCCCCCTAACCAAAGTAGTCCACACTCATCAATATAGTTGTTTTCATTTGAAAAAACTTGAAATCATACTAGATTGATGTAGAACCCTATTTGCTTACTTTACTAAATGGAGGGGCATAACCCCCAACTTACCTCTGAGATAGTCAAAGGTTTCCTTTTGTTGGCTTGGTGAATATATCAGCTACCTACTCTTTTGCTGGTATGTATTCCAACATCACTTCCTTTTCTTGAACTTGTTCCCTTAGTGATATTTGATGGCTATATGTTTCATTTTGGAGTGCATCACCAGGTTATTAGATATGTCAATGGCACTAGTGTTGTCACAATGAATCACTACTGATCCAACTACTTTTTCTTGAATTCCTTCTAGCAGTTGCTTGATCCAAACTATTTGTGTGCAGTTAATTGCAACAACTACATACTCAACCTCAGCTGTAGATTGAGATATGCAGTTTTGTTTCTTACTTGTCCAAGATACAATCCTTCCTCCAAGAAAGAATTCTCCTCCATTGGTGCTCTTCTTGTCATTGATGTTTCCAGCCCAATCTAAATTAGTGAAGACACTTAAACTAAAGTCTCCTTTGTGTAGATACCAGAGACCATACTCATTAGTCCCCTTTAGTTATCTGAATATTATTTTGACTACAATCATGTAAGTTTCTTTCGGATTGGTAGAGAATTTGGAAACCAAGCTAACAACTTGTGCTATGTTTGGTTTGCAATGTACTGCATACTATAATTTACCGATCATGGACTGGTAAAGTGTCTCATTCACTTCTTCAGCCTCATCATGTTTAGATAGCTTGCAACTTGTAACCATTGGAGTTCCAACAGGTTTGCAATCTTCCATTCCAAAAGTCTTAAGAATTTTTCTTATGTACTTAGTTTGAATGATAAAGATGCCATTCTTTAATTAAGAGACTTGTAGGCCAATAAAGAACTTAATCTCACCAATCATGGACATCTCAAATTCTTGTTGCATTTGTCCTAGAAAGCTTCTTCTCATCTCATCATCTCCCCCAAAGATGATGTCATCTACAAAGATCTCAACAATTAGGTGTTTTCCTTCATCTCCACTCTTCAGATACATGTTAATGTTATCACTGGTTCTTTTGAACCCAATGCTTAAGATATGAGTGTAACCTCTCATACCAAGCTCTTAGTGCTTGTTTCAACCCATACAGAGCCTTCTGAAACCTACATACTATATTTCTCCCCTCTTCAGATGCAAACCCTTCTGGTTGCTCTATGTATACTTCTTCCTCTAACACCCCATTTAAGAATGTCGATTTGACATCCATTTGGTATACTTTAAACCTTTTATAAGCAACATAGGCTAGTAGAATTCTGACCCCTTCTAGTCTGGCTACCGATGCGAAGGTTTCTCCATAGTCCAAACCTTCTTCTTGGGCATAGCCCTTACAAACCAATCTTGGCTTGTTTCTTATTACCTTACCAGTTTCATCCATCTTATTTTTGAACACCCACTTGGTGCCTATTACATTTTTATTTTCTAGTCTGGGTACTAGATTCCATGTATCATTTTTCTCTATTTGCTCCAGTTCTTCTTCCATGGCTTTGACCCAGTCATCATCTTTCAGAGCCTCCTTTGCTATTTTGGGCTAAAAAATGGAGAGCATACACTCATTCTCTCTTTCTCTTCTTTTGGTTAGAACTCTTGCATCCTTGTCACCGATGATATCTTCTGCAGAGTGATTATTCCTGACATATTTAGCCAATACTGATTCACTCCATGGAGCTTCTTCTATCAGTTGTGCAAGTTCTATTTCACAAGCTTCTTCATTAGCCACTTCAATAGGATCTTCTTCAGTAGGTTCCACCAGTACATTGTACTCGAACCCTTTATAGTCCTTCGATTCACTCTTACTGTCCTGTTCATTTTTCTCAGAGTACTCCTCTACTCTGACATTTGCACTTTCCACAATCTTATTGGTTCTTTTTTTTAGACACCGGTATACCTTTCTCTTTGTTGAGTAACCTAAGTAGGTTCCCTCATCACTCTTGGGATGAAATTTTCCAGTGTACTTGTCCCTTTTGATATAGCACCCACTTCCAAATACTTTGAAATAACACATTAGGTGAGTAACCACTCCATAATTCATAAGAAGTTTTGTTTGTCCCCTTCATTACCTGTATCCGGTTCAGAGTGTATACAACAATTCTTATTGCTTCTCTCCAAAAGGTATGTGGGATATCCTTCTGTATCATTAGAGTTCTGGCACAATCAATGAGAGTTATGTTTCTTCTTTGAACAACTCCATTCTAGTGAAGTGTTCTAGGTCCAGACATTTGTCTCATGATTCCCTGTTCCTTGCAATAGTTCATGAACTCTTGAGAGGTGAACTCTCCTCCTCTATATGATCTTAGGCACTTCAAATTCTTACCGGTTCCTCTTTATACTCGAACCTTAAACACCTTAAACATGTGAAAAGCTTTTGATTTTTATTTTAAGAATACAACCCACATAATTCTTGAGAAGTCATCCACAAATAACATAAAACACTAGTCTCTATAGAAACTCTTGGTTCTCATGGGACCACACAGGTCTGTGTGAACTAAGTCCAACACACTTTCAGATGAGAAATTTTTACTGTTGAAACTGGACCCAGTCAACTTTCCTAGTTGACACTCTTTGCACATAGCATTTTTAGGTTTTACTATGTCAGGTATACCTCTGACAGATTTTGCCTTACTGACTTTAGCTATGCTATCAAAATTAAAATGACACAATATTTTATGCCACAAGTAGTTGTCTTCTACCTTAGCCACTAGACAATTACCTATGGTAGTGTCTAGATGAAACAAATTGCCTCTTGACTTCTTACTAGTGGAAATTAGACTTCTAGATTTGTCATTTATTTTACATATCCCTTCATTGAACTCTAACTGGTATTATTTTTTGTTAAGTTGTACAACACTTAACAAGCTATACTTTAATTCTTATATCCAAAATACATCATCACAATTTGTCTTATCATTCAAGGCTATAGACCCCTTACCTCTTACTGCACATGGGGCATCATTTCCAAACCTCACTGTTCCTCCATTACAATCCTCCATGCTGAGGAATTTGCTTCTGTCATCGGTCATGTGATGAGTGCAGACACTACCGAACACCCATTCTCCACATCGGTTTGTGCTAGAAATCAATGCCATATCTTCTTCCTCTGTGCTGTCCTCTTTGACTACCACAAAAGCAATGCCATCTTCATCAGATCTCTTTGATTCTTCATTAGTGACTTCTTCTGCAAGATAACATTCCTTCTTTCCCTTGTCCCTGTAACTTCTAAAATTGTCCTTCCTATCTCTATCATTGTCAGGGAATCTTGAAGCAATATGACCTATCTTATTATAGGAGAAGCACTTTAAGGGTAATTTATCTTTGTATTTACCTTTACCTCTTGGCAATCTTCTTGCCAGTAGAGCTTCAATTTCTTCTTGCTCTTGTTCCTCAGAGAGCAAATTGTCACTTTCATGGGAATGACTGGTTCTAGTAGTAGAGCTACTGCTGGTTTCTTTCCTTCTCCTTATGGGTGCATGCATCATGGATGCTTTGAAAGAAGCATCAATATTTGATATGCTGTTGTCATAATTGCTCAGTTGAAAAGTGGTCAACTTACCAATCATTGAGTCAAGAGTTACACTAACTGTTCCCAAGGATCTAAGTTCCTGGATAGCAGAGACCCTTATGGCATATTGTGGTAGCAGAGTTCTCAAGATTTTGCTAACCACATCATCCTTCTTGAGTTTTCCTCTCGCACTTTAATGGAGTTTACTACATCCTTTATCCTCTTATTGTACTGCTCTATATTTTCACTTTCCTGCATTCTCATCTCATCATATTTTCCTCTCAGGCTACCTACTTTGGCCTTTTGAACATGGGGATCTCCCCCATAGATTGTCTTAAGCTTATTCCATATCTGAAAAGTTGTTTTCAAATCTCATCCTTCAACAAATTCATTATTTGAAAGAGTGCTAACAATAAAATCCATAGCAACAGTTTTATCTTTCCTTTCCTTTATCTAGCTTGGAGTAAGAGTCCCTGAAGGTTCATTGTATTCTGTGATCACATGGTTCCAGTAGTGTTCACCTAGGGATCTTAGACAAAGTTTCATTCTTCCACACCATAAGGTGTAGTTCTCCTTAAAGAACTTAGGGCCCTCTTTATGCATCATCTTGGATCTCTCCCTAAGTGGGTTAAGCTTCTTCTGATTCTAGGGACCTGATGCTCTGATACCAATTGTTAGTCTCAACTGATGCTGAGAGGGGAGGGGTGAGTCAACACTTATCAAATTTTCTCAATTTATATTTTATCTTAAATCTTCATTCATCTAAGATCCAACAATATACTTAATCACTGAAGTAAAATATGCAAGCATGAAAATTGACAATGACACCAAGGAGTTATCTCGTGGAAACCCAATAGGGAGAAAACCGCGGTGTGAGTAGGAACTCACAAAATTTGCACTCTTCTAGAGTACGCCCGGTTAAGAGCCATCCCTGTTAGTAGATTGCAAAGACACTATTAGGTGCCACCCGATTAAGGGATTTTGATCAAGGCCAGTTAGTGCCTTTACCCTATTAAAGGTAGCCTAGTTAGAGGACTTAGAACATCAGTTAAGATGTTACCCAGTTAAGGGATTTTACAATAGGGACCTATTAAAGTCCACCCAATTAAGGGATTTATGTTGCAGTTGTTAGAAAGCAACAAATGGATGATCTCCTAAATTAGCTACTGATAGCTTGATCAGATATCAATATGCATCTCACTCAATACACACCAGTTGTGTCTTCTCTACACAACATTGGTTTCCTTCTTACACCTTCATTTATTCACTTCACCGGTCACCTATCCTTCGACACTGCACTCTATCGGTCTTTTGTCCTTCAGCTCTGCCCTCTATCAATTCTCTGTTTGTCAACTCTTCACTCAGTCGATCTACCTCACACACACACTCAACTATGCTAACACCTCTTAGGACTTCCTCTCACTTTGCTCTTCACCTTGGATTGCCTTCAACAAGATTTCCTTGTTTCAAATTTCATGATCAAAACTTTTTGAAGGAGCTCAAGAACTCTTTATACATTTTCTGTCGACACCTTCAGGCATATCCTCAATTAAATCAATTAAGGATTTAAGAAGATTTCAATTTCAAAATCTCCCACTCTTTCTTTGTTCTCCTTACAACAATTCCACCAAGTGTTCAACCAATTCTGCCACCACATCTCCCAAAGATAGAAATTTCTGAGTCATGTTCAACCAAATAAATGCAAACTAGAAAATCCACATGTAATCATGCTTGACTACATGATAACTAAAATTTAACCTTACCAACAAATGATTTGGCATAGGCACAAGCTTACCAACTCATCCTTTGCCACCGCAAGTAAATAACTGATCACTGCTTCAAGATTTATGGTGATCACCTGTCTTCCTTCTGTCATACCGGTGTATCATTATGCAATTCCACTTCTTAAAATACTGGTTCACTCTTTGATTGTCGGTTTGTTGTGCTAGCACCAAGTCTCTTCCCTTGTTTACCAGTGAGTTACTGGTTGGTTAGAGAAAACAAGTTTTTTTTGCCCTAGTCACCTTTTATGACTTCATCATCACTAAAGTGACCGATCTTCCTGAATGATAGATCGGTTGACTTAATTTATCTTTCCTTGAGCTGAAGTAACCTTTGATCATTCAATACTAATGTTGTTTCCATTCACTATTGCTTACTGAAAAGAAACACCAATCTACCTATACCACTTCGCCAGTAAGTGTTGGACATCAATGACAAACCTTAGCACATATACCGGTTTTCTAGATTGACCAGTTTTGTCAATGCCAACAATCCAACAACCTCTTCAAGTGAAAGTGAAGTCAAACAAAGCTTCACAATCAGCAAGCCCAGTGATAAGAAGACACATGGTGTATCTACAAATAATCAGTCAAGGAACTAGCATGCCGACCCTAAAAGAAAAGCTAATGTTGATAATGGAGGCTTCATAAAGGTTAAGGATACATGAAGGATGAGCTCAAGAAGACCGAACTATGTTTCTCCAAGGAGACAAATGAGAAAAAACTTTAATAATGATTGGTATGTACCTCAATTCCATGGTTACTACTATAAATGCAATTCTTATGGTCATAGAATTGCAAAATGTAAGCTTATGCATAGGTCTTCTCCTAGTTTTGAAAGTAGAAATCAATTTGCTTCTCTAAGGGATATGAATGTTATTTGTTATCACTATAATGGGAATGGTCATAGAAGTTATGAATGTAGGAGAAATGTATCTCAATCCTACAATAGATTTTCAAATACATCATTCAATGTAAAATGCTATCATTGTCAAAACTTGGGCCACATTGCAAAACATTGTAAGCTTAGGACAACTAAGAAAAAGAAGACAGTGTCAACATATGAATCTAATGCAAAATCAGAACCAAATGGGATAGTTCAAAAGAAGAAAGAGAACAAACAAGTTTGGGCAGAGAAAGATAAAGAAAAGGTTGAGTCAAGTTTGATTGTTCAAACTGGCTTACATGCTAAAAGGACAAACTTGTGGGTAGTAGATAGTGGTTGCTCAAACCACATGACTGGTGATAAGAAGAAATTCATCAAATTAAAAGATTAGAATGGTGTATCAGTAAGGTTTGGAGACAAATCATCAGTCAAAATCAAAGGTAAATGTACACTAAACATTGATTGTAAACTGAAAGAACATGATGTATACTATGTGGAAGGTATGAAACACAATCTTCTCAGTGTGAGTCAAATGTGTGACAAAGGATATAAGTTTAGATTTGATTCAAAAGGTTGTCAAATCAGTAAAGAAAGAAATGGACAACTTGTTGCTGAAGGAAAAAGAACAAATGGCAATGTATATAATCTTAAGGAATGCTTTGAGTCTCAATGTATGTGATGAATACTAAGAGGCGGGGGTGAATTAGTATGCCAAAAATATTTGCACTTAAACACTTTGCAAGACTAGCAGTAAACTGGTAAAATAGTTTAACAGACAAACCAGTTAACAAACATGCAAACCAAATAGCTAATAATGCATTCACCCATAGAAGCACAAAGACCATAACACAAGATATTTTGACGTGGAAACCCAAATGGGAAAAACCATGGTGAGATGGAACTCACAAGTAACTATTTGCAGAATAGGAACCAGACCGGTTAAGGTCAGACCGATTAAGGTCAGACCGATTAAGGTCTTACAATGTTCTTTACCAGAACAAATCCTGTTAGGAGATGATTTCGATTAAAGACTACCTTGCTAGAGGATTTTAGATCCACAGATGTGAACCACCTTGTTATAGGATTTACAAAAGGCTTTGGGCCTACTTGGTTAAGGGCTACAGACTTGTCAAAGATGTGAGTAATCAACAAGTGTTTCATCTAGCTAATAGCATAGACTGCTTGGTTAGATCCTTGATAGCTCATTCTTAATGCACTCCAGCATTACTTCAATCTTCTACACATTCATAATCTCTCCAACTCCTCAACCACCTTAAACCCTAGCCGCAATATCAACTATCGCAACAACAACAACAACATCAACAACCCAGAACCCTAGACATGATGTCCTTATAAAGGAATCTGATTTCATGTCGGTCCAATAGGATTACATTACAATTTCCTAGGTTCAATGAACTTGGACATACTTGGTAACACAAAACAAAAAGCACCGCTAAAGTGTCGGCACCATCAGACAATCGGTGGATGGTAACTCATCACAAAATGCGAGTTGGTAACTCATCATAGAGTATTACTGGTTCATACAAAATGCCGGTTGCCGGTTTGACAAAAATGAAGACTGGTAGAATTGTGTTATGCCACTTTAATCCCTCGTACCACTTGAGGTCAACATGTCGCTTCAAACCGAGAAACACATTCTGCAAAACACCAATAGTCTAAAGACTATAATACAACATACTGGTTGGAACAAATACTGGTTGTGCTCTAAATCATACATATAAAGGGGATCTCAATGCAAGTGTGTGTTCATCAATGATAATCACAACATAAACATAAAAAATTCCAACAATCTCCCCCTTTGGCATTGATGGCAACACTTAAGGAAAATAAAATTTTGACATCTAAGTGTTTTACAACAAAATCATGCCATTAGCAAAATTGCTCCCCCTAAGCATATACACTATCCCTTGTCCATACAATGTATAACAATTTTGCATAAAGAGCATAAAGATTGAGATATTCAGGGCATATATCAAAATTCTGATTACTAGTTACTTCTCTCAAATAGAATTCTTCTCCCCCTTTGCCAACAATGACAAAGTACAGCTGAACAACCCTGTTTTCAAAATAATAAAAGTTTATGACCAAAAAGGAATAATACTTGTCAAAAATAGATTTAAAGTCCTGGAAGAATTGTTTCATTGACAAAGACCAGGACTGAAGTAGGGAGGTGGCTACTTCTTGCTCTGTCTGCATCTGGGAGACCTGTTCTTCCATGGCATCAATTGTGCACATCTCCTGTGTAACTATTAAGGCATCCAGGTTCAGATAGCACTTCTGAAGAATTTGCAATTGTGGGAGTAGAACCAGTTGTAGCTCCTATAAATCTCTAGACCTTGTGCTGATCTCTTGCTCCATTTTTGCTAACTGGATGTGAAACCGATGAATAGTTTGCCCATAAGTTTTAAAGGAATCATAAGGTGGCTTGAATGTGCTCATGTAGGACTGCAAGTCCATGATTTGAAGCTTTTTCTTCTGAGCTAGCACATCATCATAGAACATATGGGGTTGGTAGATCTTGCTGAGTAGCAGATTCCCCTCATCGAGAGCATCCCTTCAGTTCAGATCGGAGCTCATTCAACTTCTTCACCAGAGCTATATTAAGAGCCTTTTGATGCTCCTTGACATTAGCCTCTACTGCCTCTTCTAGGCTCTACACCTGATCATCCACTACTGTGCATAGGAGCTTAAGTCTAGCTAGTGATGAAGCAGTGTTGGGAAGATTTGTACTGGGTATCAAATTGGTAAGAGTTTCCAACACAGCTTGAATTACATCCTGATCCTTCTTCTTGCGAATAATTTCAAGGTGCTCTTGAGCATCCTTGATGCTCTTCATTAGCTCTGTTTCACTTGCAGGTTGGAGATCGATAGGATTAGTGAGATCAACTGGTTTAGCTTGAATCCCGGTTGCCTTCGAAGTCTCCATCTGGGTGCTCTTCTCCGCTTCTCTTGCCTTGTTCTCTTCCGCTTTCTTCTTCTCCTCTTCTCTTCTTCCTTGTCCTCCTCAACGTTTTTATTTTCTGCTTCCTTCTTCTTCTCTTGTTCCTTATCTTCTTGTTCCTTATTCTTCCTCTCTGCTTCCTTCTTTTTCTCTTGTTCCTTATCTTCCTCTTCTTTCTTTTTCTTTTCATCTTCTTGCTTCTTTTTCTCTTCATCATCATTTTTCTTCTTCTCTGCTTCATCTTTCTTCTTCTTCTCCTCTTCATCTTTCTTTTTCTTCTCCTCTTCATCCTTTTTCTTCTTCTCCTCTTCATCTTTCTTCTTCTTCTCCTCTTCATCCTTTTTCTTCTTCTCCTCTTCATCTTTCTTCTTCTTCTCCTCTTCATCCTTTTTCTTCTGCTTGACCTGTTCCTTTGTTGCTTTATGTCTGTCCTCGACTTGCTTATCAACCTGTTTAGCCTGTTGCTCCTATCCTGTTACCTCAGATGGTGTTTCCTAAGTAACATCCTCTACATCTAGAGCATCGACATCAATGGTGTCGAGCGGTTCAACAATCGGATTTCCTTCATCATAAAATACTTCGTCTGGTTTGGATATAACCAGTTCTTTTTCAGCTTGTCGGTTGGCTAGACGCGCTTTGTGAGATTGGACAATAGTTGTCAGTGATGAGTGTCTTTTTTGACATCATCAACTCTTCCTTCTAACAGCCAGAGTCTTCTTCTTCTAATGAAGAAGAGTCCTTTATTTTGGTCAATAACATCAAATAATTCAGAATTTGACAAGTCGGGAAAGTACTGTGCAAAAACTTTCTCCCTAATTTCTCGTTCTTTCTCTATAGCAATGCACCATCTATTATCTAATGACATATATAAAGAATCCGATGTCTGAGATTTGATCTCTGAGGGCAACCGGTCATTAACACATAAATAGTGAATTATTTCCTTTTCAACTGCTTTCTTTTCATCATCATTAAAGTCATCAAAACACTCAACTAAGTCATGTAGCACTTTTCTCCTTATATTCTTTATTGTTCTTTGACAATGTGTCAAAGGTTTATAGGAAGAGATATCTATATTTACCGGTGTAGATGATGTTGGTTCATTCTTTGTCTTTCTCTTTGCTTGACGTGTTTTCTTTGGCTTTTCCTTAGACATAGTTTCTTCTGAGTCTGGAGAGGTACTCCTTGTCTTCCTCTTTCTCTGGAACACTTTAGCCGATGCAGCTTTCGGTTTCTGCTTGGCTAGTAACCACTTGGTCACTTTTGGAGTTGCAATGGTAACCGGTGCTGATGTTGCAGGCACTACCTTTGCCTTCTTCACTACAAGTTCTTTTTCTTTCTTTGTAGAGGGTCCCTCGACCAGTGTAATCCTTTCTAGATAGGTTCTGGTCCTCTTTGTCTTAGGGTCAAGAGGTGAGGCAATAAGGGTAGAGGCATACCCTTCCAGCATATCGTACATCACCTCATAGCCCATTGGCTCCACTTCTTCATGTCTGGGCTCAATAGCCTCCATTATGCATTTATCTACTTGGATGGTGAAATAGATATTGTCTTCATATTTCTTGATGATGTCACCTGATATCCTCATTCTTTGGCTCATTTTCCTTCTGAACTCATCAAAATACTTGTTTAGAATATCAAGATAACCGGTTCCAATTACTTCAATGCTTTCCTTGATTTGCTTGGTCACCGGTTGGTCAGCAGACCACTAGACATCTCCTACTCTTAGAAAGTAGCCTTGGAAATAGAAGAACAACCCAAGTAGTAGTTGTCCAAACTTGAACCTTAGTGCATTATCCTGTTTGATTGACTTCAGATTCAATAGGAGTTGTCTCTACATACCAGTGCATAGATCAAATGATGCATCCTCCTTTATCATCCGGTAAGTGACATTTACCTCTATAGCAGATACATAGTTAATTCTGCTGGTAGAGAATGTCCGATATCCAATCACCATACATGCATACTTCACCAGATCATCCTTGATAGAATTGACTGTCATGCCTCGTGAGTCGCTCACTGAACTGATGAGCTTGGACATTTTAGTTTTGCTGACTGTCCTTAGGGCTGGCACTTCCCCTGTATTGTAGAATCTGGTGATTGCATGAATTTCCTGCAGTGTGATATCATGAGTTCTCTCCAGGTACATCTTATCACCGTGGACTCTACTTAGAATGATCCTTATATGATCCTTTATGAAATCCTCTAGGAAGTAAACATCATTGTGGAGCTTCTTCTTCTCCAAAATATTAAACTCCAGTTTGATCTTCTTATCCTTGCCACATGTAATGCCCCTACCCTAGTCAGACTTGTAAAACCCGTTTGACCTTGGTTGACTTCCTATGTGGCATTCTTGAATGGTAGGTTAACCGTGATGCAATATGTAGTTTAGATAATATAAATAATCGTGCATACCTATTATTGTGCTTTTGCATCGATTCTTGTGTAAATGTAATTGTTTCCTAACTCTTGTGATAAATCTCGAGCTAACACCTTCATTGAATATGTATATGTATATGTATGCTTGTGTGATTCATGGGTACAGGAGATTGCAGGTACAACACCACCTAGGGCGAGGTTCATCTCCTTCGGGATTCGCAGGTTTGAGTAAACCTCCTCCATCCTCAGAATTCAAATTTGGGGGTCATAAAACTCTCATCTTGCCTTAGCCATGGTCAGGTGAGCATCGTGTGTGGTTCGTGGGGCTTTCTTTTCATTGGGTTGTGTGTCGTCTGATTTGGTGGACTTCCTCGATTTGCGTGCCTTGCGCGGGGTAAGTGGAGTTTGTTATCATAAGTATTTAATTCAAGTTAATGAGTAGATGTACGCATTAGTAATTTAGAAATTTAAAATAGGTAGTTTCTTTTATATGAATAATCGTTAATTTAAAGAGATCGTTTTGATTATAATTGTAGCAAGCTTAAAGCATTTAAATTGAAATAATGCGTTCATTTACGCATTAGTAGTTGAGAAAATTAGAATAAATAGGTTTCTTTCATGAGATTAGTCATTTATTAAAAAGGTCGCTTTATTATGTTATAGCGAGTCAATTTAATAGTTAATTTTAAAAATAACGAAATTCAATGAGTTATGCATTTTAGAAAGGAAAGATTTAAAGTCTTTGGGAAATAGAAATAAATTAATCATTTTTGCATTTTGGAAGAAAAAGGGTAAATTTTATTATTTAAAAGAAATTATTTTCTTTTTACTTGTAAAGCTGATATAGTATAAAGGATTGATTTTTGGAAATTTAAATTGAATTAAATACCTTACCCTTGTTAATAATTCAAAATATAAAATGTTGGCTAAAGTAATATGGAGAAATTAAAATTAGAATTAAATAAGAAATAGAGGCATTTTAACTTTAATTAGAAAATCAAATAAGATGTATTGAATAGTGGAAAGGAATGATTTCCATTCTTATTTTCTTTTATTTTAAAAATAAATGTCTAAATTCGAAATTGAAAATTAGGTCAAAAAAGGGGGTTTCTCATTTAACCTAGTTTTTTGAAATATTTTTAGGGGGTTCTTTCCTTTGGTCATCTTTTTGGAAAAAAAATGGTTTTTGGAAAAGAGATTGGGGATTCTGGACAAAGATGGAGTTTTAGAGCAGCAGATTTGGGGGCTCATCATCAAAATCCTTCCAGGAAAGCTTGTTGAGGTAGGAATCTCTTTTAACAAAAAAAAAAAAAAGAAAAAGAAAAGGGGCTTGTATGTTGTTCTTGCAATTTTGGTTTTTCTGATTTTCCCTTTGTTTGCCCATGAGTAAGTTTCATTGTAGAAAATTGTTAAAGATTAGTTTTGTTGGATCTTTGTGTGAGAAGAGAGTTTCCTTGTGCCAAAGATTTGCTTAATGGGAGGGTTATTCAACAATTTCTTCTATTATTTTGAAACCCTTGTCATTCAAAAAAAAAGGAAGACAAATGGCTGTGACTGTGATTGTTTTCAAAAAATGGGGTTTGCTGGAAAATGTTTTAAGTCTGTGTTTCAGACTGTGTGGGTTATTTTGGAGAGTTATTCATCTTTTTATCAATATTTACATATACTAGTTTAAAAAAAAAATATATATTCAATAAGTAAAAATAATTTTTATGAGAGTATTTCATGACTGGGAAGATTTTTTTTGACTGCACATTTTGGCAGTTTTGTTTGGGTCTGTTAATGTCATTTTAAAAGAAAATTTAAAAAAAAAAATAAGAAAAAAAATCTATTACAACCCCCCCCCCATGCTGCTGGAAGGTAACAGGCTACCAAGGGCAGCACTGCTACCAGTTGGTAGCAGCGCTACCATTGGTAGTGAACTGCTACCAAATGGTAGCAGCGCTACCAGAGGTAGCGACCTGCTACCATTTGGTAGCAGTGCTACCAATGGTAGCGTGGGCTACCAAGGGGGCCCACGTGGGGTCCACGTGGGTAACCCCAAATTTGCATTTTTTTTCTTTTTTTAATATTTATTTTTATTTATTGTTTTTTTAAAAAAAAAAACAACAATAAACTAACGATAAAATAGTAAGTTAAATAAAAAAAAAATAAAAAATTAAATGGAGTTTTTAATTATTTAAATTTAGTTTTTTTTTTTCTTAATTCATTTAATATTTTTTAATTTGTGTATGAAATAATATTTGGGATTGATATTTAGATAACTCATATAGTAATATATGTTATTAATCATATATTGATTTTTTTTGCTACATTCTGATTTATATATATAACATTCTGATTTATATATATAGCATTATTAATTATGGATAAATGTGGGTGTTATTTCTAATTGGTTAGATATAAATTGAGATTCACGTATACTTGCTTTATATATATGCAAGAGATTTATAAATCATTGGGGGGTGTTTTCTTTTCATTTCAAAGGTTCCTTTTTGAGTATATTTTCTTTGATTAGGGTATAGTTGTGTTGCTAGAGCGGGGTACTAGTGTATAGTTCTAGACCAATATGTCAATGATGTTTATCTAAGGATTAAGTAACATATTTGGACGAGTGATGCTTACATTTATGTGAACTTGGTTGGAAAACTTGTAGAGATGTATTTATGGACCAAGGTGGTCATTTGTATACTGGATGTGTTCGCCTAAGTGGCAAAGATGTAAAAGACATGTAATTATGTATTCCTAACTATATTGAATGCCAGAGGGGTCTTGCAGTTGAGCAGACCCGGAGATGTAGCCCTTTAGGGGTGAACTCCGAGATCATATCCGTGTTATGCGATGCCTTGTCTCTTTTATTTCATACTTTAAGTTATCATGTATGGTTGTTTTTCATAAGTGTATAATGGGAATTTAATGAAGCTAAATCAAGTGCATAAAATTATTCATCTTGATAAATGTAGTAATCAGGTTCATAAAACATTGTAAATTATGATTATGGAAAAGTATTTGGTTTATGTTAAATAAAAAAAAGTAATAGTGGAATGAATATCGCTAGGTTACCATTATTGTTTTAGCTTGATATAAGTTGGTAAATCGAATGAATGTGAATGGGTAACAGAGTTAGAATTAATGTTGTAATTTCTAAGTTGAAAATCTAAAGGATGAACCTCATATAGGTATTTACCTTTTTATCTTAAAGTCAATGAGCATCATCATGTTAGTTATATCACACTTTATTGGATGAATTTGTTTAGTTATTTATGTTTTAATCTTAACAAATAATCCTTACCAAATTAACTTGATAATTGAGTGACCTCAACTAGTTATCCATGTTATAACCCTATTAAATGAATTTCTTTATGATTAGCTAAAATTGAACTAAAAGGGGAAGGTTTCAATTAGCTGTTTATATCCTAATCTTGGTAAATGTATCCTTTCATATTAACTTCATTTACTAAAAAGAGTGACATGCAATAAGATAATTATAATTTAATCCTAATGGAAGAACGTCACTATGAACTTTCATTTTAATCCTGTAATGATGAATTTCATCTTGCTAACTATATTTTAATTTAAAGGATGAACTCATGTGTCCTAATACATATCCACCTTAATGAATTGAGTCCATCTAATAGCACTATTAAAGCTTCAATGAATGAACTCTATGGCTTCTTGCATCTTATCCTCCATAAAAGAACTATGACTCATTAGCTGGTTATGCTTGAATTCAAATGATGGAACCCCACTCTATTAATGGAAGTTTAATCCCTAATGAACGAACCTCATCTTATTAGCCATACTTTTAATATTTAAGAAAGATATCAAATGTGGGTGGTTATCTTAAAACCAATGAATGAACTTCATTATATTTATCACATTGAACCTTAAGGGAGGCCTCTTAAATTAAATAGGTGTTAATGTGCATTGAGTAAATAACCTCACGATGGCCTCCTAACCACCCAAAGTAAATGAACGCTTCCTAAAATTCTAAGACGTCAATTCATTGAACATACATATGACCATGTCGAATGCATTATCTCGTAACTAAGTCATCCAGTTTAATGGATCAATTGACGCAAGTTGAGTTAGGTGTAAGGTTATGTAATCGCATTGGGAAACTCCTTAGGATCGTTTAGCCTTCCACTGTGCTATCTAAGTTTTTGTTAACTCTAGTTTATCTTGAGGTTGTAACTTATCAGTAATACTCTTAACTATTATTATAAAAAAAAAATATTTACACTCTATTTGAGTGTTTTTAACTTAAACCCTTAGGGGTTTCCTGGCGGGGCATTACACCACAAAATAAACCTAACTGGGAGTGGATAGCTAGAGACCCTAGGTCTTCAATCTTGCAATCTATGTAGTCAGAAATTCCCTCTTCTATTATCACACTAGGCGGAACTTGTGATAGGGCATTATACTTGGACTTTTTTTGAATAAAAATTGTAGACTCGTCAGATGCACTAGAACAGGTATGAGATGTGGAAGCCATGATAGAAATTTCAAGAAATCAAGAAATACCTTTTGAAACACATGAATTTAAGGCTTGCCGATTCTCCTTCAATTCACACTCCGTCGGTTTCTGAATCACCGCTTTATGTTCTCCACTTGACCATTTGTAGTTTGAATTTGAATCTCCTTCGCAGTTTCTCAATTTCTCAAAATCTCAGCTCAAATCGCCTTTTCGTCGCTCTGCTCTTTGAAAAAAATTTCTTTGCTAAAAAATTGATAGTGAGAAATGATTTGAAAAATGCTTTTAAACATATTCCTCACCTACTGTCATTAATGCTCCTTCATTAGGGCGTAAACCCTAATTTGCCTTTTTACCATTTCCAGTCTTCTGCCGAATGATAGGTATAACATATCGATTAAGGACTTTTACCGGTGTAAACCGGGGGTTTGAAACATTTCGCCGTTTGCTCCCCCTAAGCTTTTCTGAAGCTTAGTTTGTCAGTTCCGTGATTTCCACACTAGGTGCAAGAATTGGTTCCTCTTGTAACACCGCTGGTTTCTTCTTCTAGGTTTTGTTCATATCTGCTTGAACAGTGTCAACATCAATGTCTCCTTCTAGAGTGATAGGTATATCATCAGATATGTCCTTTCTTGATCTACAAAATTTGGCAATGTGGCCCAGTTTGCTGTAGTGATAGCAAACAACTCCAAGTGCTCTCCAAGGTCCATTGTTCATGTTTCCATTCTTTCTTCTACATGTTGCAGTAGTGTGACCATGACCATGACATACCATATAGTTTTCTCTCCATCCTGTTGCCACTTGATAGCCACCACTTTTTTGTTGATGATTGAAGGCATTAAACCGGTTGTGATTCCGGTTCACAAAAGGTTCAGGACCAACTCCTTGGGTCCCCTGAGGATATCTTCCAGTGTTATTCATAACAGACTTGCATTCAGATGCTCTATGCCCATACTTGTTCCATGCATAATAGTTACAATCAAATCTATAGGATCTAGGCTTATCATTTAGGAAATAAGGAAAATTGTTGTAAGCCTTACTCCTACACACATTTGCAGTATGTCCTTCTTTAAGATAGTTAAAGAAAATAGGTTTAAACTTTTGCTTACCTTTAGCCTTTGATGCCGGCTATTTCTTTGATGTTCCAGCATTTGTACTAGAGGTCTCACCTTCCTCATGACCGGAATAGCCAAGTCCATTGGTATTCTTGATCGGTTTGGCAGATTCAAGCTTTTTCTCTAGCTTGACAGTACTGTTGTTGAACTTAGCAAGTATTTCCTTTGACTCAGAGAGTTCTTTGGAAATAGCAGCATTTGTTTTCAATAGGTTTTCATTCTTAGAGATGGCAATGTTCAGTTCTCCTTGCATGTCTTCCTTTTCCACTTTGTTTGCATGGAGTTGAGCAGTTAGGGCACTGATCTCTTGTTTCATCTTGGAGATCTCCTGATCTCTTTCTTTCACCAGATCTTCAGCTTTCCTCCGAATCTCAAGCTCTTGACACATCTGGATAGTCAGTCCTTCCAATTGCTTTCTCAGGTTGGCATTTGATTCATTCAACTTATTTACTTCTACAATTAGGGCTTCCATGTCTACTTCATTTGAAGAACTATTTTTAGATAGCTCCATCAACTTTTCTGCATGTTCTCTTCTTTTTGCTTGAGATGCCTTGTATTTGACCATAAGATCATCATAGGCTTGCTCAGACTGAGTGAGCCAGTGGGTAAGTTCCCTCAAAGTGTATTCCCCCATATCTCTTTCCAAGTGGTTAAACTTATAGAAAGGTAGGCTCTGATATCAATTGATGAATACTAAGATGGGGGGGGTGAATTAGTATGCCAAAAATATTTGCACTTAAACACTTTGTAAGACTAGTAGTAAACTGGTAAAACAATTTAACAGACAAACTGGCTAACAAACATGCAAACCAAATAGCTAATAATGCATTCACCCATAGAAGCACAAACACCATAACACAAGATATTTTGACATGGAAACCCAAATGGGAAAAACCATAGTGAGATGGAACTCACAAGTAACTATCTGCAGAATAGGAACCAGACCGGTTAAGGTCTTACAATGTTCTTTACCAGAACAGATCCTGTTAGGAATCTCAATCTTTGTTAGGAGATAAGTCCGATTAAAGACTACCTTGCTAGAGGATTTTAGATCCACAGATGTGAACCACCTTGTTAGAGGATTTACAAAAGGCTTTTGGGCCTACTTGGTTAAGGGCTACAGACTTGTCAAAGATGTGAGTAATAAACAAGTGTTTGATCTAGCTAATAGCACAGATTGCTCGGTTAGATCCTTGATAGCTCATTCTTACTCCAGCATTACTTCAGTCTTCTACACATTCATACTCTCCAACTCCTCAACCACCTTAAACCCTAGCCGCAATATCAACTATTGCAACAACAACAACATCAACAACCCAAAACCCTAGACATGATGTCCTTATAAAGGAATCTGATTTCATGTCGGTCCAATAGGATTACATTACAATTTTGTAGGTTCAATGAACCTGGACATACTTGGTAACAGGACACAAAAAACACCGCTAAAGTGTCGGCACCGTCAGACAATCAGTGGATGGTTACTCATCACAAAATGCCAGTTGGTAACTCATCACAAAGTATTACCAGTTCATACAAAATGTCAGTTGCTGGTTTGACAAAAATGAAGAATGGTAGAAATGTGTTATGTCACTTTAATCCCTTGTACCGCTTGAGGTCAACATGCCACTTCAGACCAGGAAACACATTCTGCAAAACACCAATAGTCTAAAGACTATAATACAACATACCGGTTGGAACAAATACTAGTTGTGCTCTAACTCATACATATAAAGGGGATCTCAATGCAAGTGTGTGTCCATCAATGACAATCACAACATAAACATCAAAAATGCCAATAGTATGATGGGACAAGTTGATGAGCGCTGGTTATGGTATATAAGACTAGGCCACATCAATTTTGATAATCTTGTTAGGGTAAGAAAGAAAGGGTATGTAAGACACATACCTCAAATTATCAAACCAACAAGCACCTTTTGTGATGAGTGTGAAAGAGGAAATCTTACTAAAGTAAGCTTCAAGACTAAATAATACTCAACTACAAGGCCACTAGAGCTTGTGCATACTAACTTTTATGGACGTACAAGAAATAGATCCCTAAATGGAGAAAGATACTTTATGCTAGTTATAGATGATTTCTCTAGGATGACATGGGTCACCAACCTGCAAGACAAGTCTCAAGCCTATGGAAGATTCAAAATCTTTATAAAGATGGCTGAGAAGGAAAGCGGATAGAAGCTGAAATGTATGAGATCAGATTGTGGAGGTGAGTTCACACCAAATGAGTTTGAATATTATTGTGAAAGACATAGAATTAGAAGACAATATGTTGCCCATAGGACACCACAACAAAATGGTGTTGTGGAAAGGAAAAATAGGACAGTCAAGGAGATGGCAAGGATAATGTTGAATGAAGGTAATCTACCTAATGTATACTCGAAAGAAGTCATCCATACTGTTGTATAAACATTAAATAGAGTTCAACTAAGAGTAAACAATAAAATGACACCTTATGAGTTATGGTATTATAGGAAACCATCAGTCAAGTATTTCAAGGTATTTTGTAGAAAGTGTTTCATCAAAAGAGATGAAGATGGATTAAGAAATTTTGATTCAAGAAATGATGAAGGCATTATTTTGGGGTACTCTACTCATAGAAAGGCCTAAAAGTGTTTCAACAAAAGACTAAAGAAGGTAATTGAGAGTGTACATGTGGAGGTAGATGAAGATATACTTAAAGGAGGGCAAAACTCAATTACTCAGAGTGAAGAACCATATGTTGAAGATTAAGATCAATTTGAGAGTGAACATGAAGAAGAAGCACCTAGAAAACCCCCAAATAGATATGTGCAAAAGAATCACCCTGAGGATCAAATTACTGGAAACAAAAATGATGGTGTGAAAACTAGAAGGAGAGCTAGGAACTATGAGAAAGTAAACTTCTATCTTATGATTGAGATGGAACCTAGAACACATTATGAAGCCAACAAGAGTGAAGAGTGGATCAAGGTAATGGAAGAAGAGTTGTAGTAGACAGAAAAGAACAAAACATGGGAATTGGTTCCTACGCCAGTAGATAAGAATGCCATTGGGACTAAATGGGTCTATAGGAACAATATGAATGAAGAAGGCAAAGTAATAAGGAGCAAGGCAAGACTAGTATGCAAGGGATATGCTTAGGTAGAGGGCATAGATTTTGAAGAAACATTTGCACCAGTTGCAAGACTTGAAGCTATAAGGATGTTCTTGGCATTCTCAACATACAAAGGTTACAAAGTATATCAAATGGATGTCAATTATGAATTCTTAAATGGCAATCTAGAAGAAGAGGTATACATAGAGCATCCAGAAGGCTTTCAACTGCATGAAGATGAGAACTTTGTTTGTAGATTCAAGAAAGCATTATATGGTCTAAAGAAGGCACCTAGAGCATGATATTCTAGGTTGGATAAATATCTCCATCAACAAGGTTTCAAAAAAGGAAATGCTGACAATAATTTATATATCAAGGTAGATGGATACTACATGATAATAGTAGTGGTATATGTAGATGGCATCATCTTTGGAGCCAACAAAGACATTTCATGCAAATAATTTGCTGATTAGATGCAATCAAAATTTGAAATGTCCATGCTTGGAGAGTTATCATATTTTCTTGGTTTGCAAATATCACAACAAAATAAGGGCATATTCATTTATCAAACCAAGTATGCTAAAGACATGTTGAAGAAATTTTAGATGGAGGATAGAAAATCGGTTAGTAACCCCATGGTGAAAGGCTGCAAGTTGAGAAAAGATGATGAGTCACATAGTGTTGATCAAACCTTGTATAGATCCATGATTGGTAGCCTGTTGTATCTCACAACTTCAAGGTCTGATATTGTGCAAGCAGTGTGCATGGTAGATAGATTTCAAGCAACCCCTAAGCAATCTCATGTTAATTCAGCGAGAAGAATATTCAAGTATCTGCAAGGCACACTCACTTAAGGCTTATGGTATCCAAAGAAAGAAGATTTCACTTTGCAAGCCTATACTGATGCTAATTGGGCAGGATGTGTAGATGATAGGAAGAGAACCAGTGGTGGAGCCTTCTTCCTTGGAGATAGATTGGTGTCATGGCACAATAGGAAGCAAGAGTCTATTTCACTATCAACTACTAAAGCAGAGTATATTGTTGTTGCTACATGTTGCTCATAGGTTTTATGGATGAAGAAAACCCTCAAGGAAATTCAGGTAGAGTTTTTAGATGCTATTTCCATCATGTGTGACAATTCAAGTGCAATCAATATCTCAAAGAACACTATTATGCATTCTAGGACAAATCATATTGCAATCAAATATCATTTTCTTAGGGAAAAGGTTGCAGAGAAAGAAGTGAAAGTTGATTATGTTTGTACTAGTGAGAAAATAGCTAACATCTTTACTAAGCCACTACCCAAGGATAGCTTTGAATACTTGAGACAAAAATTGGGTGTTGTCTCACCCTCCTTCTATACTTAAAGCATTGAGTTGAGATCTATGGTTCAAGGGGAGCATATTCTGTCTATATTTACCACCTTGAATCTTATGTATAGTCTCAAGGGGAGATTTGAATTTTTGCAAGCAGTATTGGTACTACTTTTTATTTTCTAATAATGGTTCATCTAGCCTACATGCATCAAAGGTCAAGAAGTTGTAAAGGAAATTTCTAATGTATTATAGATGTGTCAAGATCAAAATTGGAAGTTCTATTCATTTCTATAGATAATCAAAGGGGGATTTTATGCACACTTGACAGTTAGTTGCAACACCCTTTTTCATTGTTATCAAAGGGGGAGAAATGGTGGCTTCATGCATGGATAAATGGTGCCTATGTAGAGGGGGAGAAATGGTCTGAGAAATAATTTGTGATTGATTCTACAAGTGTGTGTGTTGGCATCAATGCCAAAGGGGGTGATTGTTGGCATTATTGTCATTGATGTCAAAATGATGTCCAGAGGTTGCAGGTTGCTAAGAAGAAGATAGCATGAAATTGTGCATAACATGTAGGTTATGTTTTGCAGGGGTTTGGACCAGTTCCATCATCTTCACACGTCGATCATGTCTGCAATAGTCACCGAGTCATTTTACACATGGCAATTGTTATTTGGCTCACGTTTATTTGTGGGCTCCATGTTGTGTTCATGTACAAGGAAGAGACCATCCGTGATAACTTATGTTCGATAAGCAAGGTAGTCCCTCTTATCCTGTGGTGTTGTAAAAGTCATGTGCTTGTCACATGGGATAACTCTTGTGAGGTGCACATGATGCTTCTTTTTATCCCGCTGTATGTTGGATGAGTGTTGAAGACCCTGTGAGATAACACTTAAGAGGAGAAAATAATGTTGTATCTTATCCCTTGTTGTCAAAAGTGATCAATGATGGTTGTCTGGGATAAGAAAGTCATAAGTGGTCAATGTAGGAAATTGTTCGCTATTATCCCGTGGTGTCAAAAGTAACAAACAAATTTCATGCAGGACAAGTAGCTAAAGGGAAGTTTGTGGAATATCTTATCCCATGTAGGTTAAGAGGCTGCACAAGGAACGTGTAGGACAACTATAGTAAAGTGAAGGATACAAAGGAATTCCTCATCCCAGAAAGGTTCACAATAGAAATAAGATTGTTGTGTAAGAAGAGTATAAAGGAAAATGAAAGGTTTCCTTATCTTGTGCATCTCTGTAAGGAAAAGGAAAGGGTCATAGGACAAGAAGATGCTTGTCAAGGTAAGACAAAGCTTATCCTGCAAGGAGAAATAGTGTCAAGGAATATAGTGTGACACAAGGACAAGCAAAGAAAAAAAGGAGAAGTCTTATCCCACATATATTGAGAGACCATGCAAATGAGGTTTGGGCTAACAAAGGAAGAGGAGAGATTCTTGAGAATTACAAAAGCTTATCCTCCTCAGTCTTCTCAGAGGATTCATCAACTCTTACATTGATGCTTTCCATAATTCTCTGAGTCCTATTGTTGTAGCACTTGAAAGCTTTACTCTTGGTGGAATATCCTAGAAATATTCCTTCATCACATTTAGCTTCAAATTTTCCCTGATGTTCACTCCTCTTGATGTAAAATTTGCTACCAAATACCTTAAAGTAGTTAACCATAGGTGTCTTACCGGTCCAATACTCATAAGGAGTTTTGTCCTTACCCTTTTTGATGAGTACCCTGTTCATAGTGTAGACTGCAGTGCTCACTGCTTCTCTCCAAAAGGTGTGAGCAACCTTTCCTTGGATCAACATATTTTTAGCTACTTCAACCACAGTCCGGTTATTCCTCTTTGCTAGGCCATTCTGCTGTAGAGTCTGGGGGGCAGACAACTGTCTCTTAATGCCAAATTCTTCACAGTACTTGTTGAATTCACTAGAAGTGAATTCCCCTCCTTGATCAGTTCTGAGACACTTGATCCTTTTACCGCTTTCCTTCTCCACTAATGCTCTGAAAGCTTTGAATTTCCCAAAAACTTCAGACTTGTCTTTCAAGAATGTGACCCACATCATTCTTGAGCAGTCATCAGTGAGAATCATGAAGTACCTATCACCCTACACACTTCTAGTTTTCATAGGACCACATAAATCAGTATGCACAAGATCAAGAAAGTTGTCAGTAGTGAAAGATTTACCTTTAAAAGTTGAGGAAGACATTTTCCCCAATTGACATTCTCTACACAAGGTATTTTCTAGTTTTCTCAGCACCGGCAACCCTCTAACTGCCTTGATCTTACTAACCTTCACAATGTTGTCAAATTTCACATGATAGAATCTCCTATGCCATATCCAGCTATCTTTAAGCTTAGCCATAAGACATGTACTTATATTAGCATTTAGATGAAATAGGTTACCTTTAGTCTGTATGCCAGTGGCTACCAATTTACCATCTTTACCTTTGATTCTGCAAACTCCATTCTTGAATTGCAGAGTGAGTCCACTATCATTTAACTGGGCAACACTTAGAAGGTCATGTCTGAGACCATCAACCCAATACACATTGTCAGCACTACTCTTTCCATTCAAGGAGATGGAACCTCTACCTTTGACCATGCATGGTGCATCATTGCCAAAGCGAACCACACCACCATCATACTCTTCTAATGATAGAAACTTGCTCCGGTCACTAGTCATATGGTGAGAGCAGCCACTGTCAATGATCCACTCATTGGAATCATCAAACTGGGAGACAAGAGCCTTCTTGTCTGCCACATCTTCCTTTACAACAATGAACACAATGTCTTCATTCTCTTCATCTTTTGATTCCTCATTTGTGACACCTTCATCAACTGCCACAAAACAATTTCTCAAGTTTCCTCCTTTGAATTTCTTGAACCTTTCTGGTTTGTCCTTGTTGTCACTAATAGGACAGTTCATAGCAATATGTCCTATCTAGTTACAAGAGAAACATTTCAAAGGAAGCTTACCTTTGTATTTACTAGTCCCTTTTGGAAATCTCCTAGCAAGAAGAGCTTCAAATTCCATCAGAAACTCTTCATCCTTCATTTCTCTATTCTGATTGGATTCCCCACTAGTGCTAGCCCCTTTTCCTTTTCTAGATGGTATAACAGAAGCTTTAAAAGCTAATTCTAAATTTTGAACACTACCATCAAATCTATTCAGCTCATAGGCTATCAACTTGGCTATGATGGAGTCCAAGGATGCCTTAGACTTGTCTATTAATCTCAGCTCTTGAATAGCACCAACCCTTATTGCATAGACTGGCAACAGGGATCTCAGGACTTTACTTACCACAGTGGAATCTTCTATTTTGCCACCTGCACTCTTTATTTCTCCAACAACTATTTTGATTCTTATTCCATACTGCTGAGTGGTCTCTCCTTCAACCATTCGCATGTCTTCAAACTTTCCTCTCAGGCTCTCTTCCTTAGCTTGTTTTACATGCTTATCACCACCATAGATATTTTCAAGAGCATCCCATACCTCTTTGGGATTTGCCTTGTCCTGAACATCAATGAACTCAATTTCAGAAAGACTACTGATGAGGGCTTCCATGACTTTCCCATTTTCTTGCATCTCTCTCTTTTGGTCATTGGTGAGAGTATCGGTAGGAACAACTTATACATTTTCAACATAACTCCAGTGTTGAACACCCATGCTTTTGATGAATATCTTCATCCTGTCCTTCCATATACCAAATTTTTCCCTATTGAACTTTGGACCTTCCCTCTTCATCATTTGGCTAGGATCTTTTCCTCAAGCGGTTAAGCTTGCAACACAGAGGACCTGGAGTGCTTTGATACCAATTGATAACTCAATGATGAACCACTAGTACCAAACCGATATTGAGAGGGGGGGTGAATCAGTACCAGCACCAATATCATCCGAAACTGGTTTGACAACAAATTCTCCAAAAGACTAACAAACAGGGATACCAGTAAAACAGAGTGCAACCGGCAACATCCAATATAGCTCAACCAGTTATGAACCGGTCACTCAATAAGCTTTCTTCTTGAATAAATACCACAATATCATTATATTCTCATGCATAAATAAGTAAACTTAACTATCAGATCTTCACAACTATGAGTTCAATGTGTTTTATAGACATGCATAAAACATAGAACCTTCATATGCTTAACAGGTAAGACAAAGCATCACAAGACAAAAGCATTTCACATGACACACATATTTTTCACATGGAAACCCAACTGGGAAAAACCACGTTGGGGATGAATACCCACAAGCTTCTTTTTGAACTCTTTAGAAGTCTACTCTATTAGGAGCCTTGTCTGGTTAAGGACATTACAATAGGTTCTAGTAGGAACCGATCCTGTTAGGGATCACCCGGTTAAGGGATACCTGGTTAAGGGTTAAACCCGGTAGGGTCACCTTGTTAGAGGATTTCAGGAACTCAATAGCTGAAAGGATCTCCTAAGCTTCTCAAGCTTCTCAGAACTCATTAGCCTTGAGTTACCCGGTTAAGGGATTTGAAATAAGCCACTTAAGACCACCCGATTTAAAGGATTTTGAACCAAGCTAGTTAAGGCTACCCTGTTAGGGGATTTTATAGCTATTGAAGTGGTTAGAAATCAATAGGTATTACAATGATCTTTTAATAGCACTTAATACTAATGCAGATCCGTTTAGGCTCCTCTTTTCCTTCTGCACATTCACTTTGTAGGTATCTCTTCTCTCCTATGGTCTAGCAAGAATCTCATATCACTTTACTTGGATACAAACTCACAACTTTTGCCAACAATCTCAGATAGAAACCCAACATCGACTTTATAGGAAACATACAGGTTGGTAGCAAAAACCCTAAACCCTAAACCTATTAGGTTAAGCAATTCAAATGGTTTGATCCTGACTGTTGAATCATACTGCATTAAATGCAGCAATCTTGAATCGATCTCAAGACATTCTCCATTGTCCATTATCCACCATTTTCATGGCAGCTGATAACCCATCATGCATTATCACCATTTGACAGACTTCACATTTTCCCGAGGTGGATAGGAATAGTCTTCTTCATGCAAGATCCTTCACGTGCATAGAGCTTATGTGGCAACACGATCTGTCCTCCATCATATTGCTAACTCATCACACAAATATTACCGATTGAGTCACTTGAGTTGCTCCAACCAGAAACCCTAAAGTGGAAGCTACCTACAACCTGGTAACCATATAGTTCTTCCATGTGCCGGTTCACATAACTACATGCTAGTTCACCTTGAACAAATGTGCCGCTTCACTTGGCATATAAACCGGTTCATACATATGCTGGTTCCTCTCTCTTCACCTATCACATGTGCCAGTTCTTACCATGTCTCACATTGACATCAATGACAACATACAATATCATTATGTCTTCATGCCAATTTACATAAGGCTCATGCTAGTTCACATAATGCCAACACTGTACAACTTCGCCATTATCGTGCCTTCTTGATCATGCCTTTTATCTCTCGTGATCTACTTTTTCCCTTGTCGACTGATTTCTTTGTCAACCACCAAGATAGGTCTTGTTGTTTCCTTTATCTGCCTCAATCTCCTCAATCACTCTTAGCTAGCTCTAAGTTATCCTCAAGACCTCAAGCCACAAACCTCTACAACAACTCTGTAACACATCCCGTGATTTAAGGGATCTTTCATTAATGTCAACCAACTTTGCAACTACCCTATCAATGTACATTCCTTCTTCATCTGAAAGTAGGTCTGCCACCTTGACTCCATGTGGCATCCATGTTGACCAACTACCAGCTTGACTCTTCATGTTGGTCTAGATAGGATCACCAACCAAATACTCAACCGGTTTCTCTTCTCTGTCAGTTTACTAACCCTGCTGATATCTCACACTATACCGGTTGACTCCTTGTGTCTGCACTTTGCTGAAGTGTCGGTGGAACACCTAAACTAATCATCAGACATGTCTATCCAAAACATGCACATTCCCACAAAGTGGGAAGACATCTGCATCTGCACGTTGTCCATATTGCCAGTGGACTTACATACTGGTAAGCACTCTTGATGACACTCTGTCATCAACCTTCACCAGAATCCATCTTCAGACATTCATCTATTTGCATCTGTGTAGCCTTGCCTTCTCCTTGATCATCTCAAACCATATCACAACTGGTTTGTCAAGATGAAAAACACATCATACTCCATCCGTTCTGGCAACTCAACTTGCCTTCTCTGTCGGTCCGGTGCATATTCGTGTTCTCATGTACTTAAGGCTTTCCCTCAATTTACTGGTAGATCCGATGTGAAACTTCAAGCACTTGCCTTTGCTTCATTTACCTTATCTCATGAAACTATGATGCATATTGTGCATAATAGGAGATAAACTCCACTTACCGGTGGAATGACACCTTGTCATCTACATCCTGCAAAGTACTCATGTGACTTCCCTATTTGTGCAACATCTTCAAACAGGCACATGTGATGCGGTGTGAGTCTTGTTGTTCTGCAACCTCATAGCATACCGGTGACTTGTTCATTCTTCTCTTTTAGTGCTTATGTGATTCAGGTAACATTTTGCATCTTCATCACAAACAACAGCCAAGCATCCTTCTCATTGTCAATACTTCACTTATCAGTTGATATACTCTCCTTGTCGAGGATACACTGTAACAATATTGGTCACCTTACCTTTCCATCTCATCCACACAAGTTAGGCACTAACTTGTGTACTAGTGATTGCAGTGATCACTCTTCCTTACCTTACTAGTGTTCTAAAACACAAGGTGATATCCAAGATATCACATCATGTACTCCTTCATAACAGTGTTGCATATACATCTCTTCTACCGGTAGTCATCCCATACCGATTGACATCAATGACAACACAATGCTAGTAGATATTTCATAATTTTTGGTAGTAAATGTTATATCAAAAGAGATGAATATCTTGGAAGGTTTGATGCTAGATGTGATGAAGGATACTTTCTTGGTTATTCTACTAAAAGTAAGGCCTATCAGTGTTACAATAAAAGATTGAGAAAGATGGTTGAAAGTGCTAATGTGAAGATTGATGAAGAAAACATAAGACATATTAGATCTTGCAAATATGATTCTAATGATTAGGATGTCAGTTTAGATAAAGGAAAGCCAGTGCAAACCCTAAGTCAAGTTCAAGTTGATCTAGAAAAGACAAAGATTCAAGAAGCAATTGCAGATGTTAATGCAGAAGAAAGAGTTCAAGAACCTGGAATTCAAGAAAATCTTAAAACTCCAAGGTATGTAAGGTTGAATCATTCAAAAAATTAGATTATTGGTGATAAAAATAAAGGTGTGATGACTAGAAGAAGACTTGCTGAAGAAATTTGTTTGCTTTCTAAGATTGAGCCTAAGAAAGTTGATGAAGCTTGCAAGGATGAAAATTGGATTAAAGCTATTGAAGAAGAATTGAATTAGATTTAGAAAATGAATACATGGATTCTTGTTCCTAGACCTAAGGATAAAAATGTAATTGGAACTACATGTGTATACCGAAATAAGTTGAATGAATAGGGTGGAGCTATCCAAAATAAAGGTAGACCTATTTGTAAAGTGATGCAGGAGCACCAGTCTAGTTCTTACTGGTTGGGTAGTTTTCAGTGGCATTGCTTGAGAGCGTGGCATTTCTTCTTGTTTGAGTGTTTATAATTGTGGTTTTGGGTTTATTCCCTTGTGTTCATGGTCATTATCATGTTTGGGTTTCATAGATTTTGGCTTTGTTTCCAGTATGATGTGGATTTTGGTATTGTCCCAGTTGATGTGTTCTTACCAGTTAGCCTTATTGTATGTTGAGTGAGGATGATTTCGGGTTGTGATTGATCTGTGTGAGTTGCAGATCATTTGAGGTGTTGCTTTGGGCCTTGGCCGGTATTCCCAAAGATTTGTGCATCATTTTGTGCTTTGGAGTTTGTTCTTAGTGATTGAGCCAACATGTTATCATTGCACATTTCATGAACCGGTTGGTCTTTGGGCTGACTTGATTGAGTTGTAATTATTTGTTGATGGTATATATATGGAGGTTTGTGAATAATTTGGATGAAAGCCAAAACAAAGAGAAGTTAGAAGATTGAAGATGAAGCATTGAGATTGAGTGAAGATGTAGAACTGATAGGATTTTGATCCGGTAGGATTGAGGCTGGAAGGCTGAGGTCCGGATTAGGAGAGAACCGGTAGACTAATACTAGAAGATGATTTGATATGAGGATGATCTGTGGATCTTGTAATTGCATTGTAAGCTTTTTTTGTATCCTGGACAACGATCCAACATGTGGCATGTATAATTTTCCATATTGTAATAAGATTCATTCACATAGTTTGCCGGTTATGTGTTATGTGTTGTTACCGATTGTTCTTTCTGTTGTTTTTGGCACCTTGTTACCAGTTATCGGTATGCTTTGCATGATTTATGTGTTTAGCTACAAGGTTGGGTTGTCCTTCATTGGATCACTCTACCTTGACTGTGTCATAAAAGTTATTCACAGATGGAAGGAATTGATTATGAGGAGATTTTTGCTCCAATAGCTATAATTGAAGTTGTTAGATTATTTCTTACCTATGCTACTCACAAATATTTCAAGGTTTATCAAATGGATGTCAAATCAGCCTTTCTTAATGGATAATTGGAAGAAGCCTACATTAAGAAACCAGATGGATTTTAGCTGATAGATGAAAAGAACATGGGTTGTTTGTTGAAGAAAGCCCATAGAGTTTGGTATGCCAGATTGGATAAGTATTTGATGAAGCTTGGATTTAGCAAAGGTACTGTAGAAAGTAAAGTTTATTTCAAAATTGATCAGGAATAGTATCTTAATTGTTGAAGTTTTTGTTGATGACATTATCTTTGGAGGAAATGATTATCAATGTATGAAATTTGTTGAAGAGATGCAAAATGAATTTGAGATGTCTATGATTGGTGAAATAGAATTGTTTTTGGGATTGCAAATTAATCAGTTGGATAAAGGTATTTTCATATCTTAGTCTAAGTATGTGAAGGAATTGTTGAAGAAATTTGGTTTTGTGGATTCTAAACCTATTGGTATACCTATGGTGACCAGATGTAAGCTGAAAAAGGATGATGACTCTCTGAAAGATAATTAGACCATATATAGATCTATGATTGGTATTTTGATATATTTCACTCAGACTAGACCTGATATAATGAATGTTGTATGTCATGTTGCTAGATTTCAAGTTGATCCTAAGGAATCTCATGTTACTGCTATAAAAAGGATATTTAGATATTTGGAAGGGACAGTTGATTTTGGTTTATGATATTCTAAATATGATGACTTTACTTAGAGTTCTTTTATAGAGTGCTTTTACAGATGTTGATTGGGCATGTGATGTTGATGCTCAAAAGAGTACTATAGGTGGTGCATTCTTTTTGGGAAAGAAGTTAGTTTCTTGGGAAAGTAAGAAGATGAATGTTATTTCTTTATCCACTAAAGAAGTTTGCTGAATACATTGCTGATGCTATCAATTGTACTCACGTAATTTGGATGAAGTAGATGTTGAATGATATAGGAGTTGTTTATGATGAGCCTATTGCTATATACTGTGACAATTTAAGTGCTATCAATATTTCAAAGAATTTGGTGTTGCATTCCAAGACAAAGCATATATCAATCAAGTTTCATTTCTTGAGAGAGAAGGTGATGAGAACTAAGGTGCATGGATTTACATCAGTCTAGTGAACTTCATAGAGTTATTTATATCATGTCCAGATTGATGAGTGTGATTGCTACTCAAGGGGAGTAGATAGTGTTAGTATTGGTGGTTCAGTTGTTTAGATTTATGGGTAGAGAAGCCTGATTCCTGAGCCTTTATCATTAATGTCAAAATGGGAGAGAAGCATATGAAAAACCCTGAAGTATTTTGACTTGTTTGGGAGAGCTAATCCTTGTGATTTTTGGTGGAGATCATTATGAGTTGATTTCTTTCTTTGCATTGATTATTTTTAAAATTTATATGTTGCCATCAATGCCAAAGGGGGAGATTGTTGGATATTGGTTGATATGTTGTCATTGATGTCAACATATGTGGAGATTTTTGATGAGGAGATTATTGGAAAGTTTTCTGTGTATTTCAGTGTTGGAGTTTGATTGGATGAGTTGGTTTAGCTTGTGTATTGTAGATGAGTTGATGTGGTTTAAAGGGTTTCTAGTATGTTATTTGTAGATGGTTCATTCTCATTTGCAGAGGTCCACATGATGATTTTATTGATTTATGAGATCCATATTGAGGATGTTATGCAATTGTTCGTATTATTCGATATTCTAGTTTGTGCTCTGTATTTCTCTAGGATTGCTATTGTAGACACCTAAAAATGGTCAACGCTTGTGGAGTCATACTTTAACATTTGTGCATTACCTCATTTTAGGTTTTTGCGTCGCATTAACATTTCTCCTATGTCACGCACTTGGTTTTTATCATTTGCGAACATCGAGTCATTCTTCTACATTCTTCAATCATCTCGCTCTCGAATTTGGTCTTGTCGACAACACTATCCAGTCATGATTTTAATCGATTTTATCCTATCGCATCAATGTGCGTGCTAATTTGTTATCATTTTGGACATCGTCAATCCTAATTAGGGTTTTGTCCTCTTATTAATCTTATCATCAATCTTATCATTTTGGACATTGTCAATCCTAATTAGGGTTTTGTCCTCTTATCGATTTGTCATCAATCTTTATCATTTTCAATCTTGTCATTTTGCGATCAATTTGTCATCGGTCGTTGTCATGTTCGATCTTGTCATTTTGAGATCAATTCATCATTGATCATGGTCATTTTCAATCCTGTCATTTTGCAATCTATTTATCATCATCTCTTGTCCTCTTGTCAATCTTGTCATTTTGCGATCGATTTGTCATCGATCGTTGTCTGTCTCAAATATGTCAATTTGGATCAATTTGTCATTGTTCCTCGTCAATTGGTGCATTTTCTCAATCAAATCATTTATCACATTGGTCATTTATCAGTCCAAAATCAAATCATGATCGAGTCAATTATCTTCAATCAAGACCTAATTGTCATTCTCGCATTGCTAATTCGTCTTTTAAGGTTTCATGATTTAATCATTTAACCTTGTGTGTGTCATTTTCTTCCTTTAGGATTAATAAATTACTTATTTATCCTAAGTCTTCTCATTGCAATTAAATCTTCATTTAATTGGCTAATTATTCCTCTTTGTGAATTAATTAATAAATGAAAGATTATTAATTAATTTACCTAATTTCAAATTCCTAATTTCCATCAATTTCCTAATTTCTTAATTTTTCTAATTCCTAATTTCATTTCCTCCTATTTCTCTCCTAAATTCATGGAAATGACATGTCAATTTGTCATAATTTGTCATAATTGACAATCAATCAATTTCGACATAGAAGTTGTCATAATTTGTCATAAATTATCAATCAACAAATTTTGCATAGAAAGTGCATAATTTGTCATAATTTGTCATAATTGACATAATTGATTTGCAATTTCCATTTGAATCGAATCATGCTAATCTTGTCATCTCTCCAATTCTTCTATAAATTGGATGAATTTCTTTAATCAAACCCCTTAATTTGGTAATTGGGAATTGATAATCAGGCTATCAAATCTAAGCTTCTAGTACTCTTGGTCAAGAATCCCGTCTACTTGCTTTCAATTGTGTGTGCACTTGTAGGTGATATCCACAACTATTTGAAGAGGAAAGAAGAACAATGGAGCCGCATGGAAGGAGCATTCAAATCGTCATCCGGTTTGCATAATTTCTAGTTTTGTATGCTTTGTTTTCATGTCTCTATTGAATGTTGTTTAGGATAGATCATTGCATTTGAGCTTTCGTGATTGGACTAGATTAATGTTTATTTCCTATTTCCTATGCTACATTAATTGGTGAACCCGACGTGAAAAACTAACCTTCTAACCTCTTTATGGTGTTTTGAGTGCTCTCAAGTTGATTTGCAGGCCAAAAAAATCCAAAAACAGGGTCGTGCAGGGTATTCTGGAGCCTCCTGCGCCTGTGTGAAGCAACCTGCGCCTGTGTTGAGTATTCTGCGCTTGTGTAGGTGACATTTTGTGCTTGTGTCCTACATTCTGTGCCTGTGTCATGGGTTCTGCGCCTGTGTAAAGTCCAGAACAGAGGTAAAAAATGCAGTGTTTACTTGAAATTTGTTGTGTTTTTACATTCTGTTTTCTGTGCTTTGGATTTTGGTACTAATTATCTATGCAGAGTCTTGGCATATGCATGGAAAAGACAATAAATCAAACTACTAACACACTTTGTGCAGATTCGAAAGTCAAAGAATAAGCGTATCAAACTCCTAACTTGGGTTTTTGCAGGTTGCCTTGGAGAAACAATCAAACTTTGTGTTTGCATTTAATTTTTAGGCACCTAGTGGTTTCTAAATAGGTTGGAATGAACATTTGTTTGCTTTGATTGTTGAGTATGACATTGGAGTAGGAGAGTATGCTCTCATCCTTCTTAGGGTGATCAGAAATCCAGATCTTCGATACCATGCTTGTATTGTTGATTGTGTGTCACATTTAGAGGGCCTACCTTCCCGACCATTTTGCTTTTGCAAGCAAGTGATAATCGTGAGAAGGGAATGACCCAAAGTGAGTACAGCTAGAATTCCTTGGCATTCTAACTCACTATAAAAAAATACCTGATGAGCAAAAGCTTTGAAGGAAGTGTTACGTGGGAATTGCAGTTACTTGGGAAGTGATGACCCTTGAACTCTTTCTCATATCAACATCTAAGTAGGGCCTCTTGGTCTAAATCGTGCTTGCATGACTAAATTTGTTTGGTATCTTGATGGGCTTAATGTCTCAATCACGCTTGCGTGACATCAAGGAGTAATACTTAACAGAAATCCTTACTATACACCTTGTTTTTAGAGGCCAAAAACCCTTCTAGTTGCTTGAGAAGGACAAGTTCAGATACTTGGAAGAGATACTAAGTTCGCCATGGGGAGATTTCCATGGGGATTGATGCTTGGCTGCCCTGAGAAGTGAGTGTCGTGGAGGGGAGCCCGTGGGGTCAAGCATCTATGTATTCTCCTTGAATCCCATAACAAGTCTACCTCTCAAGTACCTAATGTCCTTGCCTACCATAAGAAATGTGTGAATGAGCATGATTGTCTTGAGTCTAAGTTGAAATATCTTGTATTCTTTTCTTGTCAAAAGTTGAATTGCATCTCATTTCAAAAACAAGGCAAAATTGATTCAAAACAAGGTAAACACACAAGAACATTTCATCCAACAAAGTTCAAAACACCTTCAAACATGGCTATCAAACATTGTTCAAAATCTTGTCTCAACATTCATGTCACTTAGATTTAGGTTCATCCTAGGGTTGCATTTTGCAAAGTTCATTGTCAAGTACCAAGGTTAGGTTTCACCTAAGTCATATTATTTTGCATATCCATAAAAGTCATCCATTTTGCATGTGTCCTCTTGCATTAGAGTAATACCATTGTCATACATTTGCATTTGCATACCCTAGGTCTCTTCATCAAGCTTAGGTCATTATCATATCATATTAGGGTCACTTGCATGGTAATTGTCCCTTTTCCATATAGTCTCAAAACTAGGTTTTGTCATACTTGAGTAATCCTAATCTTTGAAAAACCCTAAGTCATTGTTAAGAAGTCTAGACCTTATCAAATCTTTTGTCCTTTTGTCATCAATATCATTTGGTCAAACCTAGCTTAGTATCCAAGCATATAGGGGAGACTTTGTCATTTGTCCTTTTGTCACTTACGTCCTTTTGTCCTTTAAGGTCTAGATATCATTCCGATTTCCTAAGGGTCCCTCTCTTAGATTTGCATTTCAAAAGTTTGTCAAAATCTTCAAAAACAACCAAAAACATAGGTTGCATTATTGCCATAGATTGCATTTTCATTCATCTAGTTTGCATTTAGTTGCATATCATACATTATCCTTGAAAAATTCCAAAAAATATTGCATTCGCATAGTGACATGTCTATTGAAACAAGGTTCCAAGCACCAATGATGCAACAAAGTTTGACATATCAACTGACAATGCAATCACAATTCTATCCAACCCAACAACAAAGTGACATTGATCAAACTTTTTATGATGAAACAAGTCTCCAAATACAAAAACTAGAGGAGAAACTAGCTCAAGAAGAGGAGATATTGGAACAAAGAGTGAAAAACATTGAGAAGAATAGATCACAAATGTATAAAATGTTTCGAAATCCAAAGATTGAGCCAATTGATGTAAGATCTCTTCTTGAACGATTAGACATACCAGCTCTCCTCTCCCAAATAGAGATGATGAAACAATTTCAAGAAAATGGACAACATCAATTTCAACAATATGTCCAACCAACTATACAATGTCCACAAATGGTTCAACCAATGGTGGAATATCAATGTCAACAACTACAACCAAAAATTAAAAAACAAAGCTTGCAACATGCACCAAGCCAAATTTTGAACATGTCAAACCAATTTGATCAACATTTAGTTCAACATCAAAACATGACATCAAATTAGAACCAAATTCTTTCTAAACAAGTTCAAATTCCAAATACAACTATGTCAAAACCTCGAAAGAAAGGTGGCTTTATTGCAATGCTCTTAAGGAAATTACCAAGTGAGTTTATTGAGGAAGATCAAGATAATACAACCATGTCTAGCAATGCCTCATCCCCTCGCAAACAAATTGACTCTCCAGTGGCATCTATCCCTACACCTCTAGAAGTTTCACAAGAATCTTCTATATTGTCCTCATCAAACAATACACCCAAGGATGAAATTACCCAAGAGCTATCCATAATTGATTGCCAAGATAATCCAATTCATGATGCACATCCTTTTCATGTTTCAGAAATACAAGACCCAATGCCACCATGCACTTTATTGCCATTACCTATTTTAGAGGATCCCATTCGAAGTCCCTCTTCCTCATGTTCAAGCATTGATTCCTTGTCAGAATCCTCCATGCATATCCAAAGTCCAACCCCATGTCAAGAGGATAATTTAGAGCATGAAGAAACATGTCTTAAAACAGATCAAGATCAAGATCCTGAAACCTTATCATCCCATCCAATTGTTGACTAGGACTCCATGTTCCCAGACACTCATGATGATTCCCCTATTCTTGTCCATCCTATCCAAAGTCCTATTAACACTCCATTCCCCGAGCAAGATCAAGATATCCCAGTCCATCCAATCCCAAACAATCCCCTTCCATTTCATGAACACAATGTCCTTTCAAATCCCATTGACATTCCACTTCCTGAGAAAGATCAAGATATCCTTTCCATCCTTTCCAATGATCCCATTGAAAGTCAAGAGCAAAGCACCTTTAAAGAGGATTCCAATGATCTTCCTCCTTGTCAAGATCAAATTATTCCTTTAGATCCTCCACAAGATCCACTTGTTCCTCCATCTCCTTGTCCTAATGCTCCATATACACTACAAGATCTCATTTCTTGTGATGATCCCATTATTTCTCCCATTCCATCTCTTGAAGAGCCTGTCATTGAACCATGTCCACAACACAATCCTAGTCCCCCTCATGATCCTAATCCCCCTCATGATTCTAACGTGTCAGTGCAAGATGTTCATGAACCCTCGACATGCATAATGGGTTCTTCCACTTTGGTCCAATCCGATCCATTTCAAGATCTCATTATTTCTCTCATATCATATCCACCTCATAATGGACTTGCGTCTTCTTCCCAAAGAAAAGAGTCTCCTACAAGTCAAGATATTCATAAAGGCAAAGGAGTAGATCTTCATGAGCAAGAACCCCTCCATATCAAAGAATATACTAATGGTCATGGCTACAGAGCTCACACTCAAGGCGCTGGTATCCCTTCAAAGTCAAAATCCAAATGTCCACCTTCCCCATCATCGCTTCCATCCATTCTAGGTCCCTATATCCCTCCATCTCCTATGCAACATCAGCAAAGGCACACATCCTTGAGTAAATTTCATCAATTCAAAAGAAATCCACTTCATTCCTATCCATCCATGCATTCCTTTCCTCCTCCAAGCAATTTGGATGCCAAGTATAAAGGTCATAAGTCTAAAAATCCACATGTATTCAAGGATCAACATGTCCAATATAATCGACATGCCAAAGCAAAGAACAATATGATCTATAAAGAAAAAGAAATATCCAAGAGGCCACAAAGGCCCACTAAGAAAAATAAAGCAAAGTCAAAATATATATGGGTTCCTAAATCCCTTGTGCAAGCAATGCACTCCAAGGAACCACAAAAGCATGAAAAATCAAAAATCATGTGGATCCCTAAGAAGCTCCTTGAAGCACAAAAAGAAACATCCAACTTGGCATCCAAAATTGCTATTCCTCCATTCAAACCTTCCAAGTCTGTTCCTCCATCACCTTCTTCATCCATTTTGGGCCCTTATGTCCCAAAATCCATAGCCTTTCCTTCGTCAAAATCTCAATATACAAAATACGTCTTTCCTCCATCAGTCCATCACCCCTCAAGGTGTGTGCCAATGTCGATCTTGCCTTCATTTCCATCCACTAAAACCCAATTCTCCCAATACCCCATCCATTATCCAATGCATATTTTCCATCCTTCGATCCCTTTGATCCAATCCTTTGCATAAATCCTTGCCTTAGTTTCATCTCATTTTCCATGCCCTTATCCTACCAACGTCTGCGAGCATACTTTTAAAGGTCATGGTCCATTTTTTTCAAGGCTACTATCCAAACAAAAAGACGCTTGAGTCCTTCTTCGATCCCCTATCATGTGTCCATCTTCTATTGAAAAAGTCAAAATACAAAACAAAAAAAAACAAAAAAAAAAGGTGAAAAAAAAAAAGACAAAAAAGAAAAGAAAAAAGTAAAGAAAAATAATTCATCCACTGGTGAAAACCTGGCAAACAGGCACCTTGGGCAAGTACCATGATGAAAACCTGGCAAACAGGCGTCATGCGTAATCTATGAACTTCTTGCACAGCACACTTGGGGGCAAGTTTCCTCCTATCATATCCTATTGCCCTTCGTTATCCTATCATACCATGTCATACTCCTTCATGTCCTATTACCCTTCCTTGTCCTATCATCCCTCATGTCCAATTTCCTCTTTCCACCTTTGATCTTGACAAGGCTGATGATCATCATGAGCATCACGCATCTTATTTGCAGCTTTTAGTCCATCATAGCTTTTGGTCATTTATCCATTTGCTTATTATAACTTTTCATCCATATTCCCTGTCTTATTGAAACTTTCTGCCGTTATCCTGTATCCAATCCCAACCTTCAGTCCATGTCCCTTATCCATTCTTGGTCTTGCTTATCATATCCATATCTTATCACTATCCATACACTCTTTTTCATTCCTTGATCTTGATCTGACATAAGGACGTGAAATGCAAAACATATTTTTCAAAAACCTCTTGACATGTCCCGCATGCCATGTCACTGCTTTACATTGTCATATCTAGTCTCTTGTCCCATCACGCAATAGCCCTTGAAAAATGCATCCATATTGTCTCCACAATAAAAGGCCTTTATCTTCCCTCTATCCACCAACATATTCAGCAAGCCTATTTATTCACCTATCATATTCCTTGCCTTGCTAGACACTGGGGGCAAAAATCATAAAAATCAAATAATGTCCTGAAAAAAAAGATCATAAAAATGTCTTGAAAAAATCTCAAAAAAATTAAAAAATGTCCTGAAAAAATCTTCAAGCAAAAAAAATTGAAAAATGTCCTAAAAAAAATCTTCAAAAAAAAAATCGAATAATGTCCTGAAAAAATCTTCAAAAAAATTGAAAAATGTCCTGAAAAAATATCTAAAAAACTAAAAAAATGAAAATCCCTAAAAATCATAAAAAAGTCCTGAAAAAAATGAACACAAAAACATTTCAAAACATTAAAATCCAAAAACAAGCATTTTGTCAATAAAGAATCCCTTGGTGCATAGACAGATCACTGAGCATCCAATGCCTCACAATCAATCACACACTACGCTTTTAATGAAATCATGCGTTAACAGATGAACTTTTTATTCAAACCAGACATTCAAACTAATCCGAGTTGTCATATCAATCAACCTCCAAATCATTTGTCCTTACTATCATGGGTCTTATACAGGGTGTGGTATACTCGAAACCAGACTGTGTCCTGTCTTAGACGAGGTACCACATGTCCTGAAACCAGATGGCATGATTATCCTATCAGCACTTTCAACTTTTGACAATGAAGATCAAGATGTTTGTTTGATTTATTGGAATTTGTGCATCTTATCTTTTTATTGATTTATCTTTGGCTTCGATCATGTTCCTATGTTGCTCGATGATGTCACTGAGTAACTTAGAGTGATCGGGATGGCTCATGGTCTTTTTCTTTTTTGATTGTGATTGTTGTTTGTCTGTGATGTGTCTGTCTTTTGCAAAAAGGTTTGCATTTCAGCTCTGGCCTTCAATGCCATGATGCTATGCATCCATTTTGCTACATAAAAATAAAGGTTCTCACCTACAAAGTGCATTACTGAAAGCAAGTTTTTCTTCGTCTCTAACTCTCCCCTGTCTCATTTCTTCTTACTAACATTTCTTCCATCAGTCCGGATAGTCAATTCGGTCTAGTACTCTGATATCCAAACACATATGCTGCATCCTGCATCCATTTGGTTAGTACATTTGCATTACATTTGCACCACATCAAGCATTTTATCCATTTCATTTCATAAATACATAAAAAATACATCAAAATACATCCATACATGTTCATAAACAAGTACATAAGTCATCCATACATAGAAAAATAACTACAAATCATAACACATTGCATCCCATCATATCGATGCATTTCATATCACATATCATAATAATATCGGAGTACAAAATTGGACTGTCTGTCCTAAGTATGGCCCACAGGCTGACTACAACATGTCAAACTACATAATGTCCACTGTCTGTCATAAGGAGCACGTGCCTCTGTCACTGGGTGCTCCCTCTGTCCTCCTCATCCCTGCCATGTCTCACGGATGATGTTCCTCCTGGTCCTGGCTATGGTTGTCTCATAGGTCCACTCACCCCCATGCTGCTCAATGACCTCCGAGAGCGTGACCTGCTCTCTATCCTTGATCGTGCCCGATATGATGGTGCTCTCTGCTCTGGTGGAACTACACTCTCATATAGTGTCCTCCAATACAGTCTCTCCTCTCCGGTCTCTACCAGCATCTGTGCCATCTCCCATGCACTGGCATCCCTAATCGACCCAATGAACTCAGTGACTCTCTGTCCCTCTCGCTGTGCCTGAGCCATCGCTGCATCTCAAGCTGCTGTGAGTCTAGCTATCTCCGCTCTGAACTGATCATGCTCTCTCTCTAAAGTCTCAATGTGATCCTGCTGACTCGCTATGGTAGCCCTGAATATCTCCATCTCCTCTGTCCTAGCTGTCCCTGGCTCTATGGGTATGTCCTGTAATGCCTCATGCTCGCCTGAATCTGGCTCATCCTCCTGCTCCTCATCCCTGCCATCCTCATCTCTGTCCTCATCCCCTCCATCATCCTCATCCCCATCCTCATCCTCCTCATCCTCATCATCTTCCTCCTCTCCTGTGAGTGGGAGGTCTTCCTGCCGCCTCGGTATTGGAATGTCCAGATCTGGCAATGGCACTGGTCGTTGTCGTGCAAACCATCTATCATACTCATCTGTCATCTCGGTGTCTGCCCCATCTGACCTCCAATCCCACTATCTCTGTTGTAGCTCTACAAAGTCAACATATGCTATGTGTGGCTGAATCATACTCCCCCACTGACTCGTCTCTCTGTGAGATCCGGCAAAGCATGCAGTCCTCCTAGGTACATCCTGCCTCTCTCCAAACTGTCGTCTGACTCTCTCTGGTAGGTACATCTCAATCACTCTCTATTGATTCACTGGTCACCCAATCAGGTACCTCTCTTGTCTACAATATGGTAACTCCTCACTATCATCTGACCATCCCGGACAATCACGATATGGCCTCCATATGAACTCTCTTAGTCTGTCTAGCTCATGTCGCCAGTATAATATGTATCCAAATGGACCCTGTCTCAATGCTCCACCATAGCAATACACATATGGTCAGTGTGGTACAACCTGTCTCTCTGTAATCGGTCGACATATGGCTATGTGCTCAAATGCCCATACCTGTAGCAATGTAACTCCACAACTCAAAGTCTGCACTCCCTGATACGCTATCTGATGCAGCTGAAAATATAGCATAGCAAGCACACATGGTCCCCACGCATACACCGTCCCCTCTGTCGCCATCCACTCTAGCACTCTTCCCGATCCAATAGGGAATCCATGTCCTTGTCTGTCTCCTGCCAGTAGACATGCTATCACCACGTATCGTCGATCATACTCTGATGCCATAGTCTCCCAACCAATCTCCCTCTCAACAATATCCAACTCATCTGCGTCGCACTCAAACAATCTGCATAATGCGTCTCTCCCTGTCATTGGGTCATACTCTATCATCTCTCCATGAATCAGAATGCGGAGGATATGCCATACATCCTCCAGTGTCACCGTCGCCTCTCCGGTCGCCAGATGGAATGAGGAGGTCTCTGAATGCCATCGCTCTGCCAATGCAGTAAGCAGTCCTATGTTTTCCCTAATCTCAGGCATTAATGTGACATAGTATATCCCAGTCTTGCTAAGGTATCTCTCTCTGTGCTCCTGAGTCTGTGTCGTAGCATGAAGCAATCCGGTCGGTTCTCCCGTGTGATCAACGGATACTGTTGACTCTGCATCACAATTGGGGCAGATTTTGTCAATTTTAGGGTTTGCTCCTACGGGTTGCATTTCCTCATTTTCATGTCCAAATCAGGGTGTTTTTCATCTCATTTGACCTATCCTATCCTTGTCCCCTCTTTCCGGAGCATTTGCATGTCGTTTTGACCAAAACTAGGGTTTTCAGTGCACAATTGGGCCTGTGTCAGAGAACCTGCGCCTGTGTCAGGTAACTTGCGCTTGTGTCTTCCTACACAAGCATAGAAGACATGACACAAGCGCAAAATTAGACTACACAAGCGCAAAAGTCCTCTTTTGCATCCCCTGTGGGCCCCGCAATGTCCCGCAAGCGAGTCAAATTCATCAAATTGAAAACATGGGTTTTCGAGATACATACCGCTGCTCCTGCGTCGTCCCGTCATCTAAATGTGCGTACATGTTCTCCAAGGTGATCCTCCATTGGAATGTTCACCATCTCTCTGCATGTGTCCTTGTCCAGAGCAACAAATCCTCCTCTTTAGCTAGTGCAAATGAGCAATTTTCCACCTCTTGGTCTCATTTATAGCTCTTTGTCATTGCATAGATGGATGTGCATCTTCTCCATCTTATGTTGGTCACGGTCTTTTGCATCTTCAATTGCTTGTCGTTCATGCATCCGATCTCCGATTGTCCGTCCGTTCGATCCTATCATTTTTATCGATCAATTGGCCTCTTTTCTGCATGTTTCCGGCCAATTCCTCGAGGGGGCATGCATATATCATTGTTATTGTCTGGGGCATTTTCATATGTCATTGTCAGCATTCGGGGCATTTTCATTATTGTTCTTTGAAACAATGCTTAAAATTGCATTGTCTCAAAGAGGGGCAAAATGTAGACACCTAAAAATGGTCAACGCTTGCGGAGTCATACTTTAACATTTGCGCATTGCCTCATTTTAGGTTTTTACGTCGCATTAACATTTCTCCTATGTCACGCACTTGGTTTTTATCATTTGCGAACATCGAGTCATTCTTCTACATTCTTCAATCATCTCGCTCTCGAATTTGGTCTTGTCGACAACACTATCCAGTCATGATTTTAATCGATTTTATCCTATCGCATCAATGTGCGTGCTAATTTGTTATCATTTTGGACATCGTCAATCCTAATTAGGGTTTTTTCCTCTTATTAATCTTATCATCAATCTTATCAATTTGGACATTGTCAATCCTAATTAGGGTTTTGTCCTCTTATCGATTTGTCATCAATCTTTATCATTTTCAATCTTGTCATTTTGCGATCAATTTGTCATCGGTCATTGTCATGTTCGATCTTGTCATTTTGTGATCAATTCATCATTGATCGTGGTCATTTTCAATCCTATCATTTTGCAATCTATTTATCATCATCTCTTGTCCTCTTGTCAATCTTGTCATTTTGCGATCGATTTGTCATCGATCGTTGTCTGTCTCAAATATGTCAATTTGGATCAATTTGTCATTGTTCCTCGTCAATTGGCGCATTTTCTCAATCAAATGATTTATCACATTGGTCATTTATAAGTCCAAAATCAAATCATGATCAAGTCAATTATCTTCAATCAAGACCTAATTGTCATTCTCGCATTGCTAATTCGTCTTTTAAGGTTTCGTGATTTAATCATTTAACCTTGTGTGTGTCATTTTCTTCCTTTAGGATTAATAAATTACTTATTTATCCTAAGTCTTCTCATTGCAATTAAATCTTCATTTAATTGGCTAATTATTCCTCTTTGTGAATTAATTAATAAATGAAAGATTATTAATTAATTTACCTAATTTCAAATTCCTAATTTCCATCAATTTCCTAATTTCTTAATTTTTCTAATTCCTAATTTCATTTCCTCCTATTTCTCTCCTAAATTCATGGAAATGACATGTCAATTTGTCATAATTTGTCATAATTGACAATCAATCAATTTTGACATAGAAGTTGTCATAATTTGTCATACATTATCAATCAACAAATTTTGCATAGAAAGTGCATAATTTGTCATAATTTGTCATAATTGACATAATTGATTTGCAATTTCCATTTGAATTGAATCATGCTAATCTTGTCATCTCTCCAATTCTTCTATAAATTGGATGAATTTCTTCAATCAAACCCCTTAATTTGGTAATTGGGAATTGATAATCAGGCTATCAAATCTAAGCTTCTAGTACTCTTGGTCAAGAATCCCGTCTACTTGCTTTCAATTGTGTGTGCACTTGTAGGTGAGATCCACAACTATTTGAAGAGGAAAGAAGAACAATGGAGCTGCATGGAAGGAGCATTCAAATCGTCATCCGGTTTGCATAATTTCTAGTTTTGTATGCTTTGTTTTCATGTCTCTATTGAATGTTGTTTAGGATAGATCATTGCATTTGAGCTTTCGTGATTGGACTAGATTAATGTTTACCTTGCTTGTGATGATTTCCTATTTCCTATGCTACAGCTATATCTTTTGTTGCGGATGAGTGGAATGTGTTCTAGACATTAATGTATGTCCTCTATTATCTTGGTTCATGATTTGGACATCTACAAGAAAACATTTCATGTTGACAGTTAGTTATGTTGATGTTCTTGAGCTCCGATAGAGAGATGATGATGGTTTTGGTAATCTGAGTTGTTGCAGTTGTTGTGATGCAATTAATGTTTCTTGTGAATGCCTTTTGATTGTGTTCTATGTGTATTGGTGGTCCGTATTGATTATTGTGCATATTATTGAATATTTTCCTTGTCTGTTGATGTTCTTCAGGTTATGCGATGTTTTTGGTGGTTGTAGCATGTTGTGGATGATCAAGGTGTAATTGTTGGAGATGTTTCTTATTTGTGGTATTGATTTGGGTCCAAACTATGTCTTAGCCAATATTGTTTTGGTTTGTATGTATTGTTGTAGCATGTGAGGATATTATTTTATAATTTATATTGAGGGTTTGGATGACCTTGAAATACAAGTTGAAGGGTTGTATAAATATATGCAATAATCATTGAATGTGATCATTCTATGTGTGTATTTTATCAATCATTTAGTAGTAGGGATGTTGTCTGAAGTTATGTGAATAGATGTGTTGCAAACTGTGTGCTTAACCAAAACTGTACTTAGGCATATGGAGATGCTATTTTCATAGTTCATATGATCCAGATTGTAGTTCGAATATTTTTTTAAGTCAATGAGACTTCTTGTAAGGCAGCGAGCCTTTCCTTAAGGTTGTAGTTTTTTTGGATTTCTTATTTTGAGCAGTGAGCTCTAGGTAGTTTTCTTGAATGCATGTGCATTCCCATTGTAATATTCATGATTACTCCTAACAAGGTATTATCTCATTGTGGGTAGGTTCCCACCATATTTTTTCCCTTAACCTAGTTTTCCATGTCAAAACTCTTAGTGTTATGTGTGTGATTGATGTGGTGTTGTTTCATGCTTTAACTGTTCATCATCAGATTATTTTTGTGGTTTAATTTATTGTAGTTTTTGGTGTAATCTGATTCACTCCCCCCCCCTCTTAGTTTGTTGCATTGTTTCCAACACTTAAAGAAATATCAAAAGATCTGAACAAACGAATGAGCCAAAAAATAAAATATCAAGAAAACAAAAGAAAAAATAATGAGATAAAATGCAATATCAAATGCTTGGCTTTGGGAACATGTGAGTAACTCCATCAAGGTTATGGATGCCTAAATATCAATGGAGCAATATTCACAAGATTATAGTGATAACCTCATCGGTTCTATAGATGTCTGTTGGTAGCAAGGCTCTATCTAGGAGGCTTTTGGAGTTAGGATACCTCACATAGCTAAGCACATAGTATTCTAAGGGTCATTGACGATTACAATAGTCAGAATAAACCCAGTTGCACACACATAGGTAATCAAAGACAAAAGTCTCAAGAGGTGATGGAGGACCTCTCTTCTTCTTTGAATACAAATCTTAATCACCTAGTGCATTAAGTTGAGTTATCTGAGGATTTTTGAAAATGGATTGGATCCTTATCTCTAAAATGTTTTGCAATCTCAATTTTCTTGGTGCATCATAAAGTGGCAAATTCACACAATAGGCTTTATTCGGATAATAAAGTCCTTTTTCTTTTTCATTAGTTTTGCATAATAAGAGCATTAATGCATAGTGAGTAGTCATTGAGTTAAATACCCATTCAATAAATAATGCATGCATAGAGGTGAGTTGCATCATACACTAGGGGCAAAAATCCCAAAAACATAAAATGTCTTGAAAAAATTCAAAAAAAATCAAATAATGTCCTAAAAAATTCCCAAAAAACATAAAATGTCCTAAAAAAATCCCCAAAAAAAATTCATAAAATGTCTTGAAAAAATTCAAAAAAATCAAATAATGTCCTAAAAAATCCAAAAATATCACATAAACTCCAAAAAAACTAAAAAATAAAAAAACGATCAAAAACACAAAAACTATCCATCAATCACAATCCACAATAAAATATCCTTTGTAAACGACAAGCATTTCAATAGACAAAAAGCACAAAACAAATCAAAACATTGATCTTAACAAATCATGCATCAATAGACAAACTACCAAGCTAGCCTACAACTTAACCTATCAATTGCCTATTAGTTTTCAGCATCGTTATCAAACAACATGCCTTTATGGATACAACGTTTCCAAAAAAAGGCACCCTATTAGATAGCATGTCCTAAGATATACATCTTTCCTACAATGGGCATCCTATCAAATAATCATCTTATCCAGAAACACTTATCCTTAACAAGAACATTAGTATGGTTGTTGACTCATTTTGGTCAAGTTAGTCTTATATTTTATTGGTTTATCTTTATCAATTTATGATAGATCATGTTCCTATGCTACTCAAGGATGGCCACAAGTGACTAGAGGAGATGAGATGGTTCTTTATCCTTTTTATTTGATTGTTGTTTGTGATGTGTTTCAATGAAGTTTTGGGGCACAAGTATTTTGGGTGTCCATGTTGGTATGTTCATTTGGCAAGTATCCTATGCAAAAAAGAAAGTCAAGGATAGCTATGATTGTGACTATCACACATACCTCGACCCTTAGTGCTACACCTAGAGATGAGAGGTTCACTCCTTGTCTTCTATGTGTTTGTTTCTATGATGGGATATCATCTACATCTTGGTTTCTCATACCCTGGTTTACAAAACTCCATTGATACATAATAAGGCTTGATGATGAAAATGTTGCACTATAATAAAAACATGAGAATTCATGATAGTTTCATTTCCTCATATCAACTATTCTATCCATCAATCAATTATATTTCCTAACATTCTCCACTTCTTACTAATCATTCTTCACTTTAATATCTTTATCATTCATCCAACTTTCATATATCGGTTGTCTTATACAAGATGTGTCCTTCCTGAAACCAGATGCTTTCATATATCATTTGTCTTATATGGGATGTATCTTTCTTGAAACGAAATGACCATCTATCTTTGTCTTATACTAGATGTGTCTTTCTTGAAACCGTACTTGATCTTTAGCCAATCAATCTACAAATCACTCCAAGCATTTCTTCTACCTAATCAAACCCATACATGTCAACAACAAACTATTTACTATCTCTCATATAACATTCTTCTTCTTTTGAGAGATCATTCATCCCTTTAATGTGCAAACAATTTCTCAAGGGGGCATCCTATCTCCACCATACTAGGGCATAATTATTTCACTTTTTCTTTGAAACAATGTTACTTCGAACATTGTCTCAAAGAAGGTCAAAATGTAGACACTTGTAAATGTCCTATTTCTAACATCGCTAATTATTCATCTTATTTAATTAAATAATTATTTAATTAATTAATTAATCTAATTATATTCTTATAAATTAATATTTCATCATTTTTAATTATTCAATTTCTCTTTAATCATTTAATCATTCAACCCCCCTTTTCCTAAAATTAGTTAAATAAATTTATTATTTATTTGATTGTGATTTATTTACCTTAATTAAATAGTCTTTATTATTTAATTAAATTCACTTTCTAGTTTCCCATAATTAAATAATTTCTTTAAATTATTTAATTATCTAATTTATTCTCTTCTAATTCAAATATTCAAAAATTCAAAATTTTCTTCAAATTCTAATTCCAGTTAATTTCAATCACATGTGCATATCATTTCATGACTTCAAAATCATAATTCAAATCCATGCCAAATTCCTATAGCACATGCCTAATTTCTAACTGGCACCGACTCTCACTTCAACTGTCAATCACCTTTTCTAATTAGGCAATCATTTCATTCAACTAACCAATTAACTCAGTTAACGCCTCCAATCACCTTTTTTAAGTCTATATTTTTTTCTAATAGATCAATCAAATTAGTTAACTCATCAATCAATTGAGTTGACTAATCAATATATTCAATTCATTCACCAATCAAATGAGTTTAACTCCCAATCAATTTTGACTCAAGCAATCTCAATCATTCAAATTTCTCTCCAATTTATATAAATTGAGCATCAATTCTTTCATTTTCTAGAATCACGATCTTTGAATTCTTGTTATCTTAATGCAGGTTAGGGGTGTGACTATGAGAGCCAACATTCTTTAGGCTTGAGAAGAACAATGGAATCAACGTGCATTAGGGAGTTCAATTGATTTAATTCTTTGTTTAATTTGCACACTTTCATTGATGCATGTTTGAATTCGTTAGTTAGTGTAATGGGAAAAAATATTTCCCTAGGGTTTCCACCCAAGGGATGAAAATTGCTAGAGATTTTTTCCACTTAGGGACATTACATTCAAATGAGGAAAGGGAATTCACTAGATCTAGTCATAAATCAGATGAATACTGAATGTTAAGTGAATTTGGGTTGATAGGGGTTTCCTCTTTTGTAAGTTGAAGTGCTGAAATTAGGTAAAATGCTGAAAAGTGGAGGTAAAATCATGAAAACAATGAGCTACAGATGTCGGATTTTCACACACACCTAGATTTGAGTAATGTAAGTTGAATCGGACCTACTACCTAAAATTGCCCAAAAAGTGCTAGGACCATGGTGCATCACACCGGTCCTCCAAACTTTTTCGTGCATCAAAAAGGGTGGATTCATCTCTATTAATAAAGATTAATCTGAAGAGTACAAATCCATACCTATTGTTGGCAACAACAATGAAGGAAAATTGAGAGGGGGGTGAATCAGTTTTCACCAGATTGATAAACTTTAACCTCAAATGCAAATCTGATTAACTGTAGCAAAACCAAAGATAAGCAAATTGATAGCACAACACACAACACCAAGATTTTGACATGGAAAACCTGATTAAGGGAAAAACCACGGTGGGAACCTACCCACAATAAGATGATACTATGCAGTAGTATTTGAAAATAACTATAATGGGGAATGCAAATGCATTTAGGCTCATTGCCTAGAGCTCAGTGCTCAAAATAAATTAACCTGGAAGGCTACAACCCTCAGGGAAGGTTCACTACCTTACGAGGATGTCTCAGTAACTTACAAAATATTTGGACAACAATCCAGAATCAAATGAACTAAAAGAATAGAATCTGAAAATGTTTGATGATAGTTCTGGTTAAGCACATTTGTTTGCTATGCAACACTTCAATCTCTACTCAATCATAATGTCAAAGGATGTATTCACTTGTTCGCACCGTTACCATTCTCTGATAAATGCATACACTTCACCAGTACCTAAATGACATGACTATACCATCTATTTATATAATTCATCAACCTTGACTACAAGGTTGGCCAAACCCTCAACTCACAATTATAAAATTACATCACACGATACATATGAGAACCACCAGACCAATATAATGATATACATGACATAACTTGGACCTAAATCAAATGCTCAAACATGCAACACCACCATAGCCAACTCCAAGACCAACTGCAATACGTTACAGCACCGAATAAACAAAACACCAAAACCATGCACAACGATCAATGTAGATCATCAAAACAAATAGGAAATAATGAGGAAACACCAACAAGCACGTTAGAATCATCTATAATAGTTGCACCAACACCACTTATCAAATCTTCATCGATCTGTGAAGCCCTACCCCGACCCATCCTAGCATTTTAGTGATTTTCATGTTGGAACTATTATGGATGCTTTATTTTTATGCATTATGGATATAGAACTTTATATGATCCCAGGATGGGATAACATTGATATATTCATGCTTCATTTCTATGCATTATGGATATAGAATTTTATATGATTCTAGGATAGGATAACATTGAGATGGTGTATGTCATTTATTTGATTTGCAAGACTTTATTATGATGCTAGAAATACAATTGCATATCTTATGAATGGATTAAATTTATGAGGATTATGATAAATTGCTAATGTGGATTGCTTTGATATATGGTAAATTGATTTGTATGATGTCAATTTTATGAAGAGTGATTGATTTGTATTCTTATTTATATGTTTAATATTATATGAGGCTATTTGGGAATTACTAATGTGTAATTGAGATGCACAGGAAAATTATCCATGTGACCATGGAAATATTATGGAGAATCAAGCCTAAACCTATGTACGTTTGTAAAACCAGGGGTTGTCTATTTGGAGAGACAACACCCCTTATGTATCTTATTTTATTTGTAAATGTAAATGTTTGCATGTGTGTTAAATTGTATTTATTAATTTGTGTAAATCCTACAAGAGACAATTGCCACGTGTGTATTTGTGATGTGGGATTCTTTTTGTAGTGTCACTTGACACATATGTTGTATGTTGAGCTGGCATTGTCATGTCACCTTTTGAGAGAATTATTTTGCCAATGATATATTTCCAAAATTTTCCTTGAAGGTCTCAAGTAATATAGGATAGTGAGCCATTAGGAGGGTCAAATCAGAGTTGACCCGTAGGTAAACTTTGGGTGGACTTTCAAAGGGTTAAATCAACTCCTAGAGTCAATTTTGGAGCATTTTTAGTGGGCCCTATGGGGTACCTATGGATGAAGGCCAAATTTGACCATGTGTCCACTCCCTAGGGCTTGCTTAACCTCCCCAAAAAGTGTATTTCCCAAGATGGCCGAATTTCATCTTTAGGAGAGTCATTCTTGGTTAGATAACCTTCTTGGTATGTGTCATTCCTTTTCCCCATTCGATTCCCCTTTTTGAGGTGCCTTGGTTAGGGAGTGTGTAAGACCTAGGGAAGACCAACAAATGGGATCTCCCACTCTATCCAAGAGGTTGGAAAGAGTGAGAGAAGCCTTTTTAGGCAAGGGATTGAGACTTAGGGAGTTAATCACCCACTCTCCATCTTTGGAGACTAGATCTTGCAATTTTGAAACAAGTTTTGAATATAATTTTTGGCTAAGTGTGGAGGAAAAGAAGTGTGGATTTGGGCTTCTCTTCTCCAACTATCCCTAGCAAACCCTTGGCAGATTCAAGGTTGGTTCATTCTCTTACCTTGTATGTTGAAAATCTATTTTGAAAGATTGCCTGAATTTTTGTTTGCTTCCCTTGTATTTTCTTTGTGAAGATATTTATGTGACCTTTCTCTTATTTTTGGTATGCATTTTCTTGTGTTTTGGGAGTATCCAAGGCCATCTCACCCTTGGGAGGGAAAAATGGTCTTGTGGGTGGAAGGTGTTTGACAGCCTTAGAGTGAGAGGCTCTCTTTAAGAGAGTGATCTCAAGGGTTTTTTTATATTACCCTTGCTGTATAGTTTTGTTTATGCATTTGGGGGTCATAAGGGGAGATATTATGGCATGTATGCCTTGGGGGTCATAAGGATGTTGGGTCAAGATAGATTTGTGATATGTTCTTGGTTGCCATGGGATGGCTTGTGATCCACTATCTTGCAGTTCTCCTCAAGGTACTTGGTCCACTTCCACCCATGTAAAAATCACATTATGTGATGATGTTCAGCCTTGGGATGGGAATGTGTTTGTTTGAGTTTTCCATGCTTGCATGTGTATTGTTTGAGTGTAACTCATCTAGGTCTTGGTTCTCCAAGCTCGAGGTGGCTTCTAGTAAGCCTAGGTTGGGAAGTGAGCCCTCCATGGTCACAACCTTAAGATTTTGTATTGCAGGTTTCTTTGGGAAGGGATTGAAGGAAACACTTTAGAATTATTCATATTGTGGTATCTTAGTTGCAAAAATGAAAGAGAAAAGTTTTATGTTGTATTATAAAAAAATAAAATGTATTTCTTTATTTAAGTCCTCATTTATTAGGAATGAGAGGCTAGTTGGGTATTTCACCCATTTGTAAAGTTGACATATTGTATTCAAATTATCCTTATAAGAAATGTATTCTTTTGTTAAGTTGATATTGCAAAATGTGGTTAAATGGATATTAGAGGAATTAATAGTTCTACATTTTTATTATTTCTAAGTGTTTTCTAGACTATATTAATGTTGCTGTCATTTATTTATCTCTGTCATTTATTCAAAAAAAATAAATGCATAAAGTATATTGGAAATATTATGAAGTAGAAAAGTAGGAATGTTAGTAAGATAAAAATAAATATTTAGTCCTAGTTATTTATTTATTCCAAATGCAAATATGGTTAAATAGACATTAGAAGTGTAACAGTTTTGCATTGTAAATAATGATAATGTTTTTAAAGTGTTTTCTAGACTATTTTAATGATGTTGTAATTTTATTTACTTCTATCATTTATTAAAAAAACTAAAAAATACAGAAGATAAAAGTAGATAAAATAATATTTTCCTATAAGTTAACTGTTAGAAATTTAAAATGAACAAGAATGCAGTTATTTAACTCTGTTCGTTTTAGAAATCCGCCTTCTGCATTTAGAAAAGATAGCTATAAACATGAAAGAGAAAGCTATGTTTTATTTTATCATTTCTAATAGACATTTAATCTCACTGTTTTTTTTACATAGTTGCATGACTTATACTTTGAAGCTATTTTAAAGAAAATAGTTAGTTTAAATTCCTTACATTAAGAATAAAACAAGGTTAATGTATACATATTAAAATAAATCATACTTAAGAAAGGAAATGCATATCTATTTATATGCTATCTATATTTTATTAATTCCTGCATGTTTAAAAAAAAAAAGGGAGTACATGTATAAAACAAATAATCTAAAAATCTAACCCTAGATATCTCTGTGAGGTTGACATATATATATATATATATATATATATTTAAAAAAAAAATAGAACAAAAAAGCAAAATGCTAACCCTACCTGAGGGTATCCCCGGAGCCAAGGCTACCGTAAGCCCCTGGGTGGCGTAGGCCCTATGTGGGCCGCAACCCACAAAGGTGCCACTGCAGGCCGCGACCCGCAGAAGCGGTTGTGGTTGCCACTGTGGGCCGCGTCTCGCAGGGAAGTCGTAGCGTCGCTACAGGCCATGACCTGTAGTGGCGTCCATGGCGCCACAACCCGCAGTGGCACCCACGACACCCCTGCGGGTGGCGCCTCCCCCTCCAGCGGCTGCCATTAAAAATCGCGCCCCCTTGCACGTTAAAATGGTTGCCTACACTTGTTAACCCGTGACCTTCAATATGATAAACGCCCTCCGCCATGGGCAAAGCCAACCTGCATAACACGAATAAGTTAACTGTTAGAAATTTAAAATGAACAGGAATGTAGTTATTTAACTCTATTAGTTTTAGAAATCTGCCTTCTGTGTTTAGAAAAGATTGCTATAAACATGAAAGAGAAAGCTATGTTTTATTTTATCATTTCTAATAGTCATTTAATATCACTGTTTTTTTTACATAGTTGCATGACTTATACTTTGAAGCTATTGAAAAGAAAATAGTTAGTTTAAATGCCTTACATTAAGAATAAAGCAAGGTTAATGTATACATATTAAAATAAATCATACTTAAGAAAGGAAATGCATATCTATTTATATGCTATCTATATTTTATTAATTCCTACATGTTTTTTTTTTAAAAAGGGAGTGCATGTATAAAAAGAAATAATCTAAAAATCTAACCCTAGATATCTCTATGAGGTTGATATATATATATATTTAAAAAAAAAATAGAACAAAATAAAAATAAAACAAAAAAATGCTAACCCTACCTAAGGGTATCCCCGGAGCCAAGGCTCCCGCAGGCCCTCTGTGGGCCGCAACCCATAGAGGTGCCATGACGCTACTGCAGGCCATGACCTATAGAGGCGGCCGTTATCGTTGCTGTAGGCCGTGTCCCATAGGGACGTCATGGCATCACTGCAACCCGCGACCCGCAGTGGCACCCATGATGCCGTTGCGAGTGGCACCTCCCCCTCCCGCGACCACCATTAAAACTCGCGCCGCCCTTCACATTAAAATGACTGCCTACACTTGTTAACCTGTGGCCTTCAACATGATAAACGCCCTCCGCCATGGGCAAAGCCAGCCTACATAACATGAGCCCTAAGGGCAAAAATGGGTAGTTTCAAAAAAAAAAAGAGAAAAACTTAATAAGCAACCCTAACCCTATTTCGGGATTAGGGTTTGCTCAATTATAAGAAAATGAGTTAATAGATTGATATAAAAATAATAATAATTAACTCAACCCGAAATTAGGGTTTATAATTAAACATTATTCATATATATATATATATATAACCATAAATCTTAGACTTGGGATTTAATATCTCCCAATATGGATTAAGGTGAAATCAAAACTTAATATAGACCTTATAGGTGAAGTTTAATTTAAAATTGGGGATTAGAATGATATAGTTTTATTAATTGCAAATTTGATTTAATTTTATTAACTAGGGCTATTAAAGAGGAATTTTTTATATATATATATTAAATTAATATGGATGTTGGATTAAAATTCCTTTGGGGAGATTTTTGTTATTGAACATTATTAATTATATTATGTGAAATCTAGCCTAGGAGGTCAAAAAAATTGGCCAAGAATTTAAAAGTCAAAAATTTGAAGGTTTAGGGGGAATTAAAATTGACTATAATTTAAATTATATTTAATTGGTAGTATCATTATTGAATTGGTTACCCTTATTGGTTATATTTAAAAAGTAAATTTTCTCAATTAATTAATTTAATTTAAGATAACATTATCATCATTTTGATTGGCCTCATATATTTTAAATGCAATAGAGATGTTTAAATATCTTTCAACTTGAATAAATGGAAAATAAATTAGGATGATTAGATTAGTCTTCATTAATTATTGTCACTTTATTGATCGAGTTAATTATTTCAACTTTAGTAAACAATTCTATTTACACCTTAGTTAAGACAAAACTTAATCGATTTCATTTTAATGTAGATTATACTATGAGTTTATGTTGTCAAAAAATTTTGTTGTTCCATTTTTGCCCAAAAGCTTGGGCATGACACAATCAACATCTAAAATTCAAGAACAACAACAACTGCCATGAAGAAAGATAAATTGTGGAGCACCAAATCATGATTCATCTGAAATGAAGATACACATGAACTTCCCAAGCAATCTCCCAAAATCTCAACTCAAGATCTGATCACACCAGAATATACTAGAGGAAATACTGAACTCTACAAAGCACTAATCAGAAGAACCAAACTATAAACCAGATCATATGATATGATTAATTAAGCTCTCGGATCACTGAAACCAATACAAAAAGATATAATGATACTAGAAATACTCCATATACCAAACCATGAGATTCCAATAAACCAATCTTCAACCACCAGAGAAATAAATCACAAGAATATGTTGGCATCAATGACAACAACATATCCTAGCAACAATAATGTCCAACACCTATTTGTTGCACACGTAAAGAAAGGGGAAAAGGTTGGGAGTAGGTGTTTTCTTAGGTAAAACCCTAGTTTGGAATCAACCTCGAATGAAATATTGCAAATACTTGAAATAAATGATGGAAAGGTATACCTCAGATCTGCAATGACTGATAATGATATTTTGCTTCTTGAATATAATCACATTTGTTGTATGAAATGACATGAACATGACAAAACCATAACACACACACATGCTTGCAAATGAATTATGTAAAGTTTCTTCTCAATGGTTGAATAAAAATGGTTTATGAATGCTTGAGAATACTTCACATAATCTGCACTTTCACTTCACAAGAGGCTCCTTTAGTTGCTTGTTGATGGATCTTGGATTGTTGGATCAACCCCCCTTCAAATGAGGAAAGGAAAGGCTATATGTATGAAACTCTAACATTGTTTTTTATCATAGGAAGACCTAAAAATGATATATTTTCATACCAAGTCAGGTTTGAACATTATAATACCACCAAATAATGATATGAAAATTCAAGGATAAAAAGTAGGGACTAATGTGACTCACATTGGTCTGACCAACTTTTTGCCAAATTTTCAGGGATGCAAGGTATTGTGATTATAAGGTGATTCCCAAGTGGGTGCAATGATTAAAGATATTTATATATGCAAAATTAGGCCTTGAAGATCAAAATAGGACATAATTAGGGCTTTTGATGAATTAATAAAGGAATAAAAAGGGGCACACTTATGGTAAAGGGCCCAATTTAATAAAGTGTGAAATGATAAAAGATGACTTTAGATGCTCAAAGGGAATTAAAATTATTCTCTCAATTATCCACTTATGCCTCTTGTACCCAAATGAGAGAAAAAGGCCTCCTTATGCACTTGCCCGTTGTTAATTATGTTAATTTTCTGACATAGGCCGATAGGGGGAAAGGTTTCCTACCCAAAATTTGGATAGGGCAAAGGGTTCAAAATGGGCCTCAATTAGGGAGGACCATGGTGTGGTGCCATGGCCCTGGTGAGGACGAAGGCACCATTTTTTAGTCCTACTTCATAATTGGGCCAATGTTAAGGGGACCAGCAAGATAAAATGATATAATATGGACATTATTGCTTGGTGGGTCATCATTAGGTCTCTGTCAAGCACGTAGATTTAGGCACTAAGGTGATATCCCTAAATGCAGTCCAAATTGTAAGGGAGTACAATTTAGGATGCTACATTTAGCCCCCACTTTAGCAGAAGTATTAGCTTACGCAAATACTCATGACAAAGTAGATGAAAGAGAGATGATGAAAAGAAGGAATGTAGAGAAAAATCACGAGTATAAGACATCACTAATTTAGAGGAACCAAGCCCCAAATCTTAGGATCTTAGCTCACTCAAACATATGCAAGGGCACACAAAACAAGATCAAAAAAAAAAAAAATAAAGACAAAAAGGCAAACAAAGGCAAAAGACACACAAGAAAAGCTAAGAACCATAAAAAAGACCTCAAGTCAACTAGCCAAAGAGACCTTGATATCAAAATGTCTCAACAACCAATATAACTCTTGACAAAAAAATACCATCTCACAAACACAAGCGATCACATAAAAGAGAAAAGAAAGCATCATCCATGAACTACAAGTAGCTGAGTTATGAGTTCATGAGAAGAAGAAGAGAGAGGGCATGCAAACACTCTAGATAAGTTTATATAGGTTATCCTTGAGAAGAATGATAAGAGAGAACATAGCTACCTCACTCCTATATTTTTGCATCTAGGTGATCCATGTTGGGTAGGAGAGTAGGAATAGTCTAGACCTATTCCACTAGTTTCACTCATCCTTGTGCGTGTGTGTAAGTGATGTCTGGTTTCAAGTGTGTAGCACCCCGTATAAGATTTTGTTTCCTCTAGTTTCAAGTGTGCTTCAACTTGTTTAAGACATGTAATGTAAATGCAAATTCCAAGGGGTGTCTATGTGAGATAATGCCAATGGCCGAATGTGTGCAAATTCAGGAACATCTCATTTAAGAGTTTTTCTATGGTTTCAAGAATGTTTAACCCTATTTGAAATAGATATATACTCCATTTCGAGGACATCCCATATAAGAGTTCTACTCTAGTTTTTGTGATGTGTACCCCCATCTAAGACATATATCAAATATTGCATCTAGTTTCAAGATTGAAGCATCTCGTGTAAGAGTTTTGCTTTGGTTTCAAGAATGAACACCTTGTTTAAGACATGCAAAAATGATATGCAAAAACATGGTACAAAGGGAGCATTATGAGTTCCCCCCCTTAAGATGTCAACATAGTACTATGTTGATGTCATAAGGAAGCTTAAAAAAAAAGATAGCTAACCTTCAACACCAAGGAGATATCCTTTAGGCAACAATATAGGAAATCCAATCTAGAGAGTGAATACTCTTCAAGCAAGGATAAGATAATTGAAAAAGAGATATCTTGCAACGAGTGTAAAGGAGATCCTTGGAGGAGAAGAGATCTTTGTTCAAAAGACATCTACCTCCAAGATGATTTTCTTTGAAAAAACATAACATCTTCTACAAAAAGAAAGGAAGGAGAACAAGAATGCACACCTTCCTCCTATTGCTAGGTGAAAGAGATTCTTGATGAAGGATGACATACTTTTGAATCGATGTGAGGGGGTAAGTTTATGATAGGTACACATTTCCTAGTGAAGAAGAGGTTGTAGCCAAGTACTTACACCTCTTGTATAAGACAAAATCCTTGAACAAAAAACAACTTCACACAAGGAATGATACCAAATTATAATAAAACACCACTCAACAAAGGAAAAGTAGATCCTTAGAGAGGGTAAGAGAGAGAAATCATTGCCCCCCAAGTGCAAGGACAACAAGAAGAATTACACAACTTCTAGAGAAATATTATTCATATGAGACATACCATCTCAAACAAAGAATAAGTCCCAACTAAGGAACAAACATGTGCTCACATGAAGGATAATCCCATGTAAGAAAAGACATTAACATATGTAAAATACATCTCCATAGAAGAGAAAAATTTTAAAGAGAGAAAGGGGAAGAGAAATATTAAATATTCCACTTAAGGAGAGACTAATCATAAAAGATATACCATGTCATGTGAGAAAGGATATCAAAAAGTGATAAATTCAACCTCTAAAGGGAATAATAAAACTTTTATAGAAGGAGGGAGAAAGGGGGAATTCATCTTTGCCCCCTAAGCAAGAAGACGATATATTAGGGGGAAAGATCACACAGTTTCTTAGGAGAGATGTTCCATTTAAAACCAAGAATAAGTCCTATGAAAGGAACACACATGCATTCATATGGAGGATAACTTTATGCCAAAAAGGACATCAAATTATGAAAAATGTGATCCATAAAGGAAATTGTGAAACCTTAAAGATGAGAGCTAGGATAGATGTGAAAGTGATCCATGTTTTTGATTAAGTAAAAATAGGTTTTAGGGGACCCAAAACCCTATTACAATTAAAAATATAAGCATTAAAGAAATGAAACAAAAAAACTACAAGCACCAGCACAAAAACTAGTCGCAAAGAAAAAGACAGCAAGAAGCCAACAAGAAGTTGGCTCCAAACCCAGCATTACAAATTACTTGAAAACTTTAATAGATTCCTCAACATTTTGAACCAAGAGCATCATCACCTTGGCTACTTCCCTCGGGTCATTGTTTTCCTCTCTTAGCTGGCTATCTTTTGTATTGATCTCCATCCTAGTAGTGTTCTACCTTGTTCTGCACCTGGGAGTCTAGTGGGTGGTGTTGGAAGTTGGAATATCATTGATAACAACTAGATTCTTTTCCTAATTTTTCCTTTCCAGATGATCCACCAAAGTATTCATGTTTTGTGATGAGACTTTGAGGACTCGAAGGCTATGGTTCATGAAGTTTTTTAGAACCTTCTTGGTACGGTCGACCCTAGAGTTGATGTTGTCTTTATCCTCTTCAGCCTATTCTTTCAGGGTTCTTATAACATCCTCTAGGTGTTTCAAATCCCCTTTGATCAAATCCTTTTCCAACCAATCCTCCATCTCGATTTCCTCTTCAGCTTCACTAGTTTCCATCTCATCATTCTTTTTCCCAGCATCCTTAATCAACTTATTAATCTTGTTGTCCAACTCCCTCTATTTACTTTGCATGCTGGCAATGTTGTTGACAACCCATTTCTAGAAGTTGAAGGTCTCCAGAGCACAGTTACAGGTGGTATTCAGGATAGTGTTCACAGAATCCCTACCCTGTTTTGTGCCCACAGAGTTAGGATTGCCATCCTCTTTAGAATTCAGAGCCACATTCTTGCTGTCCAATCCCATAGGGTTAGAGTGAGGATTTTTAGAGTTACCCCCTTCATCCTCTTCACCAATGTTCTCATCCTTTTCATACTCCATATCATTTTCAGATTCCTTACCCTTTTCCTCCTCCACATCACAGTGCACCTCCATGTCTGCATTATCTGTGTTAGCTTTCCTTTTTTTGTGGGTAGAAGCACTAGGTTGTTCCTCATCCAAATCCAAATCTTTGCTGCTCTCAGAGATATGTGCATTCATGATCAGAGGGTCATCTTTGGTCACCCTAGTTTTGTCCTTCAGATGTTCATAAATGAGCAATATAAGCCCCTGATGGGCTATAGGGTGAAAGTGATCCATGTTACTACCCCAAGATGTTTGAAATTAAAATAGCACCACCCATTATAACAAAGAGCCCCCAATTAAGCTAACTACTTGTGTCATAGGGTGAGGAGAAACATGAGGGAAAGGAGTGTTGGGGCTCTACCTTTTCACCAAGAAAGAGAGAAAGATCTATTGAAAGCATGATCATATTGTTCTTGAACAAATTCTTTAAATGCTTTACAATTCCAAGAGAATGAGAATCACCATGATGAAAAAGAAAATGTTTTGTAGTGCCCCTCCCTGATTCATCCCATCTTTTTGTACATCAAAGGAATATATTGATCTAGCTTAATCTATTTTATGATGATTTGATGGTATCATGTTATGTACTAACCCTATTTCATGATTGTATTGGATATGATGATGGATCTATATTTGATGATTTATATGTGTTCATTATTCATTATGGATCATATTGCTTATGGTATTTTGATGACATTATGATTACACTAGCCCTACTCTATGATTATGATGACTAAGTTGATGCTACGATGTTTGTGATTGTCTTCTAGTGTCTTTGTGATTAGACATGATGTCACACCACTCATTGCAAGAATGATGCAACATTATGATTCTCTATCACTTGCTTGATCATTTATGATGTATATCTGTTGTATATATGTTGTATTGCATTTAGTGGTGGATGTAGGATTGCAAGTACTAGACATCGACTCCACCTGGTCTCACAGGTCTGAGCATGTCTTTATCCCAATGACAAGTTGTTAGAGATGGCATATGTTTCCCTCTCATACTCTAGGCTTAAGTTGATACCCTTGTCAACTAGTGCCTTGGCTTGAGTCATTGGTCTGTGTCATGTGGTATGTTGTTCAACCTTATGTGAGATTGCCTTGTGAGATTGCAATTATTTATTAATTAATAATTAATCAGTTTATATACTTCATTTAGTATTAAATTAAATTAATGGATGGCATTAATATCTGATATTATTGTGTGAATTATTATTCATTAATGTTTATTTTATGAATTTAAATTTTATTGGTTATTTGGAATTGTGGAAATTAATTAATCAATTACTACATATAGCCCATTGGTGTAAATTATTAAATAATGGTTATATATATATATATATATATATATATATATATATATATATATATATATATATATATATATATATATATATATATATATATATATATATATATATATATATATATATATATATATATATATATATATATATATATATATATAAAAGTTGAGTATTTATGCTTATCTGTACATCATTTATTTATTTGATTATTTTATATGTATGTGGGAGATATTTATAGTATTGAGTTTAAATTATATTGGCTAGAGCATTAATAATTATCTGTACATTTCATTATTTGTTTATTTTTTATCTATTTATTTAATTTTGGCTCATCTATTTATTGGTTATTTATTATTTATTTATATTGGTTTTGATTTATTATTTAAGCTTTTGATTTATTGGATTATTGTTTATTTATTTATTGTTTAATTATTGGATGGGTATTTATGCCTTTCTATACATTTATTTATTTATCTTATTTATTGTTTATTTATTTATTAATTTATTGTTGGGTTATTTATTGTTTAGCTAATTATTTATTTTTTTGGTTATTTATTTGCATTATTTATTTATTTATATTTCCTTTAATTTATTTAATTGGTCTTTAATTTATTATTACTGTTTATTATATTATTATTACATTCTCTTGTTACTAATTGAGTAATTAAATTTAATGTTTATACCTACCCTATTATTTTATTGGTTGAGATTTGAGGGTAAGTAAACAATATTATTTTATATTCTTACCTTGATTTTTTGGAAGGGGGGTTGGTATAGAATATATTGATTGGCAAATATTCTTCTACAGTTTTGAATGAGATTTTATTTATTGGCTTTGTGAGCATTTTTTTGGGGGTGCTTCTAGATATCTTTCTACGACTTTTGGATTTTCGAATAGCTTGGAGTGATAATTGCTTGGTTGGGTTGGATTTTGGAAAGCTTGTTGGTTTGGATTTTTTGTTCTTCTATGATTGCATTACCATCACTTGAAGTATTGGATACTCATTAGGTAATATTAGATTATAGTTTTAAGTGAAAGAAAGAGATAGTATTTTGTACATCTGCATCGTGTTGATATTGTATGTATGAGCTTATGGGAGATTAAGTTAAAATATTAGTAGTTGTTGTTATAGAATTTGTTTAAGTAATGGAAATCATCTAGGTGTGATGGAATGTGTTGCTTAGGAGATTGAGTTTCTTGTCTTAAAGTTTTGTAGTGAAGCTTTAAGAATATTCTAGACTTATTAGAGATAATGATTATATAATCTTGATGTTTTTTTATGATGAATGAAAGAATGGATATTAGGAGTATGTGATTTGGTAGTTTCTAAAAAGATCTAAAAGAGCACGTTATGTGATTAAATGTTACCTATGTGTTAATGATTTAGTATAATTGCATGAGAAGTAACTGTATAGGTTGTATGATAATTTATAATGTTCCAGATGGATATGTGATGTGATTGTATTGTGTCAAGTAGTGACGTTGAGATACCCTAGGGAATGGACATGCATTGTGAGATTTCATGATGGAGATATGCTAATGGATTAAAATGGTTATTTTGTTTGTGTAATATGGTTCTATGGATATGTCCATGTTGATTTATGTGTTCATGTAAGTTGTTTAAGATGTATTGATGTGCTTTAGTTGTAAAGTTGCATTACTAGTAACTAGCATTGTGAAGTAATGATGGTTAACTTAAAACAAAAAATAAATAAATTATTATCTCCTTTTTGTTAGTATATTTTGGTATATTTCTCCAGAGTATTTTGGAAAGCATTACATGTCCACTACCTTCCTTATGCTTAGTGTTAAACTTCACAAAAGGAAAAATAATATCCTTGTCATACTTCAATTTCCAAAAGATTCTAGTTGCTAATTGTTCTTGATCATCAATAGATGTAGATTTAGAATTTTGAGATTTAGGACAAGGGTTGTTGTTAGAAGAAGAAGGATTGTGTTCAATGATTTTAACTTTGCCACTATCAATAAGTTTTTTATTGGGTTTTTAAAATCAGGGCAATCACCAGCATGGTGATCATGAGTTTGATGGAATGAGAAAAAATGAGTTTTTGAAGAAGAAGCACTTTTAGACTCTTGTCACATCCTTTGTCTTGCAAAATGGTTTTTAAAGTATTGAATCCTAAGGAGGTCATCCATAGGAGATTTATGATAATTTCCACGGCCTTCTCTACTAATTTGTGTAGAAGGGTTTATAGGGACTCTATTACTTGTTCAAATTTCCTAAGTCCTCGTCCTCTAAAACCTTCTTTTGATATTATGTTAAAGTCACTCCTATAAGAATTTATTAATTGAGAAGGTGGGGGGAAATTCTGATAAATTTATTTGAAGTTTGTAGTGTAAGGATGTTTAAAATGAATGAAAGGATTAGTAGATGAAGGAATATCTTTTAAAGGAAATTTTTCCTTTCTATCATCATGCATGTCCTTTTGGAAAAGGAGATCCTTATCATCTAAGGTATCATCTTTTCTTAATGTTATGTGGGGAGAGATATCCTGACTGAAATGCATAACATCATCTTCCCTACAGACATTTTGATGATTAAGATAGGCTCTAGGAGAGTAAGAAGGATCTACAGAGATGGAAACACCAATTTTTTTATTTTTCCCTCATTGTGAAAGGGTATGTTTATGAGAAGAAGATGGAGCCATGCTTCTCTTCAATTCTTTCTCTCCATTAGAGAGATCATTGGTAGGAAAATTATCTCTCTTCATTCACATTATATACCCTAGGAGATGTACAAGTGTTAGGTTTTCCATTAATATCTCTAGGGTTGGGATCTACAAAAGCTTTTAAATGATCTACAAATGAAATGCATTATTTTAAAAATATCACCATAAAGAAACATATATAATAAATAAAAGCTTTGAGATCTAGTTGATGAAAAGGAAGCAACATGGAAATCCTTAAAACAGAATATGTCCAAGTGCTATGAATGAAAAGAAGTAACATGAATTGAAAGAAGTCATTATCTAACCCATCATTATAGTAAATGTATGTAAAAAGTAATGTAATCATGTCAAATAGAAAATAAATCCAATCCATTAATTTCCATGATGAATAAATTAGGATTTAAAAACAAAACCTCTTAATTTATGCAAATTCATAACCCTCAAATTGAAAAATTAGAGAATAATTGTGAAAAACTATGCAACCTCTTAGGAAATTCAAATTTAAAATTAGGGTCTCATGAAAAGAACCTCTTAATTTAAAATTTAAAATCAAAATTTGATCTAAGGTTGAAATTTTGAAAATTGAAGTAATTAATACAAAATTAGGAAATGCACAAGATTAACTTAAAAATTAGGGTCCTTTTAGTGAACCACTTAATTTTAAAATTTTAATTTTCAATGAGATCTAGGATTGGAATTTTGAATTTGAATTACCACAAAATTGAAATAATTAATTCAAAATTTAAACCAATCACAAGCTTAAACTTAAACTTAAAAATTAGGGTTTTTGAAATAAACCACTTAATTTTAAAACTAATTGGAAAAATTACGTTTGCAAATGAAATTTTGAATTGTAAAATATGAAAAGAACTCAAATCTGAAATGATTATTCAAAATTAAGCAAAACACAAGTTCAATTTTGAATTTAAAAATTAGGGTTTTAATGAATTTAACCTCTAAATTTTTTAAATTTGCATGGAAACCAAACTTGTAAATGAAAATTTGAATTTTAAATTGCATGAACACTTAGATCTGAGAACAAATATCAAAATTAAAGGTGTAAGGAGTTGGGTTCACCAAAATGTAATGGGGAAAAATATTTCCCTAGGGTTTCCACCTAAGGGATGAAAACCGCTAGATTTTTTTTTCCACTTAGGGACATTACATTCAAAATAGGAAAGGGAGTTCACTAGATCTAGTCATAAATCAGATCAAGACTAAATGCTAAGTGAATTTGGGTTGATAGGGGTTTCTTCTTTTGTAAGTTGAAGTGCTGAAATTAGGTAAAATGCTGAAAAAAGGAGGTAAAAGTATGAAAACAATGAGCTATGAATATGGGATTTTCACACGCATCAGGATCTGAGTAATATAAGTTGAATTAGACTTGCTCCCCAAAATTTCTCAAAAAGTGTTAGGACCATGGTGCATCACATTAGTCCTCCAAAAATTTTGTGCATCAAAAAGGGTCAATTCATCTCTATTAATAAAGCTTAATCTAAAGAGTACTTTGTACCTATTTTCTGCACATAAAAAGAAAGGGAAAAAGGTTGGGAATAAGGGTTTTCTAAGTCAAACCATTGTTTGGAATCAAACTTGAATGAAATATTGAAAATGATTGAAACAAATGATGGAAAGGTATACCTCGAATCTACAATGACTGATAATGATGCTTTGCTTCTTGAATGTAATCTTATATGTTGTATGAAATGGCAATGAACATGACAAAACCCTAACACACAAACATGCTTGCAAATGAATGATGTAAAGTTTCTCCACAATGGTTGAATGAATATGGTTGATTAATTCTTGAGAAGACTTCACTCAATATGCACTTTCACTTCACAAGAGGCTCCTTCAGTTGCTTGTTGATGGATCTTGGATTGTTGGATCAACCCCCCTTCAAATGAGGAAAGGAAAGGCTATATGTATGAAACCATAACATTATTTTTTTATCATAGGCTAACCTAGAAATGATATATTTTCATACCAAGTTAGGTTTGAACAGTATAATACTGCCAAATCATGATAATGAAATTCGGGGAGAAAAAATAGGGACCGATGTGATTCACATTGGTTTGACCAACTTTTTTCCAAATTTGTAGGTATGTAAGGTATCATGATTATAAGGTGATTCCCACGTGGGTGTGAAGATTAAAGATGTTTATATATGCAAAATTGGGCCTTAACGATCAAAATAGGACATAATTAGGGCTTTTGATGAATTAATGAATGAAAAAATGGGGACACTTAGGGTAAAGGACCCAATTTTATAAAGTGTGGAATGATAAAAGGAGACTTTAGATGCTCAAAGGTAATTAAAATGATGCTCCCAATTATCCACTTATACCTCTTGTACTCAAATTAGAGAGAAAGACCTCCTTATGCACTTGCCCATCCTCAATTATGTTAATTTTCCAACATAGGCTGACACGAGGAAATGTTTCCCACCCAAAATTTGGATAGGGCAAAGGGTTCAAAATTGGCCCCAATTAGGGAGTACCATGTTGTGGCACCATTTTCCTAGTGAGGAACAAGATAAATTAATATAATATGGCCATTATTGGATGATTGGGGCATAAATAGGTCTTTGTCAAGTGCGAAGATGCAGGCGCTAAGGTGAGAGCCCTAAATGCAATCCAAATTGTAAGGGAGTATAATTTAGGACACTATAGTTAGAATAGGGCTTTCATGATTCTCCTTTTAATTCTAATTGACTTGATTCTATGATGATATCAGGCATACGACAATATTATATATAAATTTAATGATAAGAGTAAAACTAGCATCCTTATTGTTCAAACATGATGATTATAGGAAATACTATTGATTGTATGATCCCAAGGAAAAAAAATTCACATCTCTAGAGATGCTAGTTTTGAGGAAGAGTATTACCTTCCAAATTTTCACCATATTATTACAAAGAGAAAGACTATGGTGATACATCATTATACTTGCTTGAAAAATTGATCTAGAATAGGAAAGTATTGTTCAATCAATAGAAGAAAGAGAATGAAATCATGACACAAATTCAATCTTAATGTCCACTCCACCATCTAATGTTCCTCTAAGGATATTAGAGTAATTAAGGAAAACAACCATTGAATTGGAAGACTATGAGATCAATTATGCATTGATGACAACTATTCTAAGTGCTAATGAACAAAGCTCTTTTAAGAAAACAATAGAAGAAGTAAAATGACAAATTATTATGAATCAAGTAATAGATTCAACTTATCAAAAACATACATGGGAGTTGGTACCTTAACATGTTGGTAAAGGAAACATTGATTGTAAATAGATGTGTCAACAGTCCCCAGATTCTAACTAGATACCATTCGTTGTAGTTGGCCCAAACCCCATACACACTAATTCAAGGAATGCATATCATATCTTGAAGTAACCCTTCATGTACCCTTCATTGTGAGATACAAAATCCCTTGGTCAAAAGGTTTATAAACCTTTAGAGTAAGAGATTTGGTGTGCCCATGCCATGGTGGGGGAGCCAGTATCACCAAGTCTCTATGTATCCACTTTGTCTAAGGTAGTTCTATTTATAGCAAAGGGCCTTAGTGAGTATTATCCACTTTCTAGCCTAGGTTGTACATGCTTACAAGTGTCTTCATATGTTGAAACTAGTTATGTTAAATTCGAGCTAATCTAGGCCCTCCCTTATCTCATGTTTGTTTAAAGCATTAACTTGGCCAATATGTATGATTGTTTGACATCTCTTTCCAACTAGAAGACAAATTCCCAAAATTTCTAAATTTGATCAAATTTGCCCATTATATTCAAAACCATCCTTTAATGTCTTCAATACTATATTGGCATCTCTATCTTTTGAACATCATCTTTTCTTACCATATTCCTAACTGCCAAACCCCATCTTTGACTATCTTTCTCTAAACAAAATTGCCAACTTGTCTCCTTGCACATTAATGCATCATATCCAAAAGTGCAAACACCGAAATAAGTCTCCATCAAGTCAAGAAGAAGAAGAAGCCCATTCAAAAGGATATCGTAAAGAGGAAAAAAAAATTATACAAAAATCGCAAGCTTTTGCTAAATCGTCGAGTCTTCCTACATTACTTCCAAGACTTCCTTAATCACTTTACTTGAGAATTTGAGCAAGAACCCTTGAGCTTATGAGCCTTTGAAAAAAAATTAGTCTTGTCCCAATGATTCAATGAGAGTGGTCACATCTTGCTATCTAGTATTCCTCATCCAAAATATCTTATTACAGTCTTTTGCCATCCTGGGTAACCTCCATATTATACCATCATTCCATTGTCAATTCATTCTTCGTTGATCCTTGTGGACTTAGTGCATCAACCAAAATTAGCCTTTTAATCCATCCAAATCCCATCCAACAATCCTTGATCCCTAAACCAAGGTCAAAAATTTGCAAAACTCTAATTTAGATATTTAATCCTTTGGGAATCCCTAATTAGTATAGTGCTTGTGAAACTATCTATTTCAAGTATTGTGCTTAATTGGCCTTAATAATTTGGGTTAATCCAAACCCTCATCCTTGTATAATCTTTCTTAGGATCTTAGTCTTGGAGATTGTTGGTCATTATTGTTGCTAGGATATGTTGTTATCATTGATATCAACATATTCTTGTGATTTACTCTGATGTGTTTGGGAAGATCTTATGATCTGGTTTTGCAGTTTTGTTTTGCTAATCACTGTTTTGCAGAGTTTAGTATTTCCTCTAGAAGGTGTGATCAGACCTTGTGCTAAGATTTTAGGATATTTTTTGGGATGGTCTTGTGTATCTTCATTTCAGATGGATCATGATTTGGTTCTTTGCAAGTTATCTTTCTTCATGATAGTTGCTGATTGGTTGTCTTCTTGAGCTTTCAGACGTTGACCGACGAAGATTTGATAAGTGATGTTGGCGTAGCTATTTTTGATGATTCTAATGTGCTTGTTGGTGTTTCCTAGTCATGTTCTATTTGTTCTGGTGATCTGCATTGATTGTTGTGCATTTTTTTGATGGTTTCGGTCATGATTTTTGTGTTATGTGATATTTTTGATGGTGTAGCATGTTGCGGTTGATCTTGGCATGATTTTCGATGGAGTTTAGAGTTTGCAAATTTGAATTAGGTCCATGTTATGTTATGTAAATCATAATATTGGTCTGGTGGTCAATCTTTGTATTATGTAATGTAATTTTGTAATTGTGAGTTGAGGGTTTAGCTGACTTGGTTATCAAGATTGATGATTTGTATATAGGTGATATTGTCATGTAATTTAGGTGTCAAAGTTGTGTCTACATTATTAGTGAGTGGTTTATGTGTGAACAAGTGATTCATCTTTTAGTGTTGTGATTGAGGATAGATTGGTGTTGATGAGCACACAATTGTGCTTAATCAAAACTGTAATCAGGTATTTGGAAATGCTATTCTTTCAGTTCATTTCTTCTAGATTGTAGTTTGAATATTATTGTAAGTCAATGAGACTTTCTTGAGTGTTGTAGCCTTCTGGGCCATCATCTTTTGAGTAGTGAGCTCTAGGCAGTGTGCCTGAATGCATGTGCATTCCCCATTGTAATATTTTCACATACTATTGTAGGGTATCATCTTATTGTGGGTAGGTTCCCACCATGGTTTTTCCCTTAACTAGGTTTTCCAGATCAAAATATTAGTGTTGTTTGTTGTACCATTAATTTTCTTATCTCTATTATTGTTGCAGTTTATCAAATTTGTTTTTTGTGATTAAGTTTGTAGTTCTGCTAAAGACTGATTCACCCCCCTCTCAGTTTTACCTCATTGTTTTTGTCAACAATTAGTATCAGAACTAGATCCTCTAGTAGAAGCCTAATTGCTTGAGGACATCTAGGATGGTAGCTCAAGGTGTTATCTTTAAGAAGGACAGTCCAAGTTTTGATGGAAGTGTAGCATCATAAAATTGTGACCCTTGCAATTTTTGACCACATTAGGGTCTTCACATTGGCAAATCGAATTCCCCAGCCTGATCGAAGACCCGAGACTTGCTCAATCCCAAAAAAATATACATTTTTGTACTTCACGTGGCCTAAACCTTGCTTTCTATCCTAGATAAGGGCAGGATAGGGATGTGGTGCCCATGTCCCCCAAGGACAAGGGCATGGCTCTCCTATCTTTTCCCTATTTTGGGGCCCCATCCATTCAAACTTTGCATTGATCTTTGTAATTGAAGCGGGAAAATTTTCCCTATGTCGGCCTATGACAAAAAATCAATTAATTAACCCTAATTGATGAATATATAAGTCGTGTTTGTCCTCTCATTTGCATAGGTGAAAAAGTGGGCATAAGTTCAAGCATTCAAGCATTCAAGAATCCTTCTAAGCATTGAGCATTCTCAAGTCTCCCTTCAAGGTTAGGTGTTGCATTCAAGTCAAGGATTAAACCATTGAAGAGGAGACCTCTTCCATCATTTAATTCTATACAAGCAATTCTATCTACATTTTAATTGCATCCTCCCTTGAGGTGAATTCTATTTTAATCTTTCATTTACATTTACTTGCAAGTAATATTTTTTTATCATTTGCTTAAATCCAAAATTGGGGTTTGACCTAAAGGCAAACCCCCAATCCCAACCCCTTTTCCTCTCTTTTCTGTGTGTAGGTTGCAAGTGCACAACTGTTCTTGCAGATTTGGACTCCATTTGCAGAGGCAAAAAAACCCTTTTTATTTTGCAGACTTTTCGGAGGACCGTGTGCACTTTCAACACGGTCTTGATGACTTTTTCTCAAATTCACAAGAAAGATTTGTCTCAACATATTATAACCAGATCTAGGTGTGTAGCTTCATCCCACACTTCTATTTCAAGTTATAACTAATTCTTTTCTACTTTTACACTTAGTCTTGAAACACCTAATTCAAACATTTTCCATTCTAAAAGAGGGGTTAGCTTGTCATTTTCACATTATTATCAATTCATTTTGCATTCAATCTCTTTTCTAAGAGATTGGATGTAGTGAATTTCCCCCCTTTTAAATTTAATGTGTGTAAGGTGGTTGAAGGGAAATCCACAGTGAAACTTTCATCTCTCCTCGGAGGGAAGAAAAGCTTTCCTTTTGATCTCCCCATCATCCATTTCTTTTTACCACATTACCCTACACCTTACATGCTTTATTTTGAAAATCATTGCATATTTTTCATTTACAAGTTTAATTTTTCTACAAACTTAGTGGTTAATTTATTCAAACCCTAGTTTTAAAAATTGAAATTGAACTTGTGTTTGGTAAAAATTGCTTGCTATTGTCTTAGATCTGGAAATAACATTGTTTTTCAAATTCAATTCCTTCATTGTCTTGTTCAATTTGCAAATCAAAATCACAAAATTAAGTGGTTAATTGTCAAAACCCTAAGTTTCAAATAACATCTTGAGCTTGTGCAAAAATTGAATTTCCATTTAATTTTCAGACTTCCTCTTCCCTAAAATTCAAATTTTCAATTTCCCTCCTTTTTTAAAATTAAAAATCTCAAAAATTAAGTGGTTAGGTCCTAAAACCCCAATTTTCAAAGTTAATTGGATTTTGTGCAAATTTCAACCAATTTCAATCAATTTCAATTTCCTAAACATTTTTCAAGGTGTCCCTATCCATTAGGTTTGACCCTTTTCTAATTTACAATTCAATTCTTCTTCTTTTTCTCAAAACCCTAATAGGGTCCTATTTTCACATTCAAATCTTCATTTCGACTATCTAGGGATCATAAAATCCACAAATTTTTTGGGGTTAGCTTTAAAATCGTTGTAACTTTCATCCCTAAAAATTTCCAAAAAACTTGGGAGGACCATGTGCACTTTCAACATGGTCCCCGACTTTTTTACCCAAATTTTGGGAGACTATTATGACTATACTTAATAGCTTAAATCTAGAAAATTGACTGATTTTGTCAAATTTTTATCCCTCTAAAATCGAAAATACCTTCAAAATTCAACATTTCAAATTTTAAGAATTTTTTTTACAATTAAGTGGTTAATTATAATTTGCCTTGATTTTAAAAATTCTGATTTTGTCAATTTTTAGATTAAGTGTTACCCCATTGGCCCAAATTTTAAATTCCAATTTCCTTTCATTCATCATAAAATTATTTTTGGAAATTGTGTCATTTTCTCCTTTCAACAAAGTTCAAATTGCCTAATCATTATTTTCTTAAATTTTGCATTATTCAATTTTTGGAAAACTTTGTTCCCACAATCTAAAATTCAAAATTTCCCTCTAGTGCATGAGTTTTACCACTATTAGCCCTACCTATACTATCCACATTAGACAAAGCATTAGAATTAAGGCTTCCCAAGGTTTAATTACCAAGGAGATGGAGCATAATTTGGGTGACTTCTTTAATGAGGATAATGCTAATTCTTCCCATCCTAATCATGTCCATATCAATCCAATTGATGAATCCCATGATGAAGAAGAAGATTTAACTAGAGTTTCCATAGATCAACTTTCAAAATTGGACAATCAATTTGATAACTTCCAACAATGGATGTCCCAAGAATACCCTAATAGTGAAGCTCTTCCATTAATTGAAGGCCTTAAACACATGATTCAAAGTGATAAGAATGGAATTGACATATTGTATGGAATTTCTCATATTGTTGATTCCAATGTCATGCCTATAAAGAGTTGTGTTGAGACCTTAGGTTACTCACAACCTCCTACACAATTCAATCCTTTCATTCCTTTGACTACTCCTATGACTAGTGTTCCTACTTTCACTTCAAACATCATGGCTACTTCAACTCAAAATGTCATTCCTACAAAAATTAGTCATGGGGGAAATCACTCTTCTTCATTTAATCCTCCATCTTTACCTATGTCTTCAATATATATTCCTATTATCCCTCAAACAATCAATGTGACACAAGGGGACAATTCATTCAATAATTTTATTCCTCCTTTGAGTGTCCCATTTCCTACTCAATCATCACCTATGCCTACTTATCATAATGTCCCACCACCTTATTCTTAATCCATGCCTTCCTTCAATAATATCACACCATCTTCTCAATCAACCATTTCTAACATCAATTCGTCTACCAAAGCAAGCATTAACAATCTTTCTCAAATTGTGTCTTTCTTACAACAACAAATTGCTTCCATGAGTCAATCCAAGTTTAGTGTTCCCACATTTGATGTTGCCAGCCCACTTTCTCTTGATATTGTTAATGTTTCCCCACCTAAGAATGTTGAGGTCCCTCAATTGGAACTCTATAATGGAAAAGGTGATCCTCTAATGCATTTCAAAACATTTCAAACCTTGTGTGCTGATTTTGCTTATGATCAAAGATTGCTTGTAAAATTGTTTACAAGAACATTAAGAGATAAGGCTTTACAATTGTATTACTCTTTGCCTTCTTATTCTATCACTTCTTTTCAACAATTAGCAAATGCTTTCATTCAACAATTTCAAAACAACATTGTTCTTAAAATCACTTTGATTGATTTAATGCATTGTAAACAAGGTGTAAAAAAAAAAGTGACTCATTTCATTAATAGATATAAGCATTTGCATGCTCAAATTTCTTTTTTTGTACCTGATAATGATATCCAAATAATTTTCATTTCTAATTTTCAAAAGATATTAGGGAAAATCTTCTTTTGTCTAAGTTTACTTCCTTTCCTCAATTGTGCACAACACTCCACAACTATCAACTGGCTATGAGTCAAATGGAGAAATCTACTCCTATGGCTTTGAGTGATAAGGAGGAGAGTGTTCAACAACCATTTGCAAAGTTCAAACCAACAAAAGGCTTCATCAAATTCAATGATACAATCAACAACAACAATGTGAATGCTACAATAGGTGTGCCTCCTATTTCTAATTTTTTCAAAAGAGAAAGACAATTTACTCCTTTGAATAAATATTTACATAGTATTATGTCTCAGTTTCTACAAAGAAATGTTATCAAACTTCCTCCTATAAAACCAGTTGATCCTTCTAAGCTAGCATCCCCCTATTTTGATAACAATTCCCTTTGTCATTTTCATCATCAACCTGGTCATGATATTGAGAAATGTTTTGCATTGAAAAGTAAGATTCAAGATTTGATCGATAATAATACTATATTTGTGGCAAGTGTGAATGATAAGGGAAACAAATCAGTAGCTCCTTCTAATCAAAATCTTAAGACTTTTACTGATCCTTTGCCTTCTCATACCTCTTTCTCTCCTTCTGATCTTACTACCACAGCTCTAAATTTGGTGAACATGGTAGAGAAACAAGAGACACCTAAGGATCCTTGTATTAAATTTTACCCTAGTGAGATCATTAGAGCACCTAATGGTCCTTTATACATAGTTGTGAAGGTTAAGAACATTCCTTGTTGCAGTGCCCTCATGGATCCCTCTTGTATGGTTAATATCATTACTGAGGAGTATCCCTTAGCTTTTCATTTGCATAAACCAATCTATGATGATATTAATGTGGCTATGAAGTTATTTGATGGATTCTCTTGTCCTACCATTGGTTCTATTACTCTTCCTATTGAAGTTCATAGTAAATCTATGTATGTCAACTTTGTTATCATTCCTTCTTCCGAGTAATTCCATGTGAGGTTAGGCTATTCTTGGCTATCTTCCATGATTGCTATTGCTTCTCCAATCCATAAGTGTTTGAAATTTCCCCACAATGGAGAAATCATAACTATTAACCATAGCATATTTCAACCATCTAAAAGAAGCCCTGGTGTTCCTATTGATTTCTTTTGGCCTAACAGTTTTAATCACTTCCACCAATGAGTGATGCTCTTTTCAATTCTTATAAAAAATGGAAGAAAGATATGATCTTATCCTTGAGAAAACCTAGAACCCCAACACTTGACATTCCCATCATTCTTGAAGATGATGTTTTTCCCCTAATGGATAGAAATAATCTTCCTCCAAAGGAATATCCTCAACCTATTCCTATGGATGTAACTATGCCTTCTCCTAAGAAACACAACAACATTATTCCTAAGGTTAGACCCGTACCTCCTCCTCATAATGGACCTGGTCTCCTTCCTACACCTAATATTCCTCCTTTATATGTCACAATTCCACCTCCTTCCTCTTATAAAGAGAAGAGGCCTACCTCCCCTCTTGTTCGACCTAAAGGACTTGAACCTAAACCTTCAACTATCAAAGAGGAGAATATCCCTCCTTCAATAATTATTCCTCCTTCTTCTTAGCCATCTACTAAGACTTGACAAAATTATTGTGTGAGAGACCACTGACAAAGATGTCATGCTCAAGCCCATGAAGTTGTTTATGAAAACTTTCAATCTCCTAGAACTCCAACAATTGGCATGATTCACTTTTCTCCTAAACAAGATGTTTAACCTACATCTCCAAATCATAAGTTGCAAAAAACATGTGACGGTTTTACTTCTATTCATGTGCGAGCTCCTCTTTCTATAAATCTTGATGAGGATATAGGTTAAAATGTTATTCATGATGACAATACAACTCCTAATGCTTCTGATACTGACTATGAATATGTTGATGTTGAAAGGATTTATCAACAAAATTTTCAAAAGCCCTAATCCTAGCTCCTAGAATTGAACAAAATGACTTAGTACATGAGAATAGTCCTTGTTTGGATCTTGTGATAGCTCCATCTGTTGTGCTCAATGTCACTCCTCTAGCACATTTCTTTCCTTCCCAAAATAGTGATCAGCAATATCAAGAGGTGGATGTCATGCTAGACTAGTTGCATTAGCACCGTAGATCCTCTACCTCTCTCTTTTCTTGCTCTTTTGTGACCATTCTTCTATGTGTATCCCTATTCTTCTATTTTCCCTAAGTAATGTATACTTGAGAATGATGCAAAGCATTGAGATCTCTTTTAGTCTTTTCATGTTGACTCAAAAGACATCTTCTATTCCCTTTCTTCCAAGGAAGTTTCCTTTCTTTGGGGAATTACGATTATTATATGTTGTGATGGGGAAAAAGCGAGACCAGATGACTAGGACCTAATCCCACTTTAGCCAACACATTAGGAATATGAAAGAGCCTAGGGAGATAACTTACTTTGGCTACTTCTTGTGAGAAAGAGAGAGCCAAGGATTATCTCTTAAGTTTTCTATTCCTCTTGTTGAATGTGAAGATAAAATGTGAAAGATTGATCAAATAGATTAGGAGATAAACAATGAAGCACATATGAACTCAAATTGAAAAAACTTGTAGATCTAAAACTGAGATATTGAAAGAAAAGAAGGGGAGGGAATTTGGATGTGTACTTGATGCTGAAAATTGAGCCAAACTGACCAGGGCCAGCGTGCCATGACACTGTCCCTGATGATCTGACAGAGAGATGCAACTGAGAAACTGCAATTCTGAGGTCCTAAGCCAACACCCTACCAAATTTCACTGATTTTGAGGGGGACCAGTATGCTACATCCTAGTCTTGGGCAGGACCAGGGTGCCACATCCCTATCCTTGACAATTTTGAGCAATTTTGAGACTTATGGGTGGTACTTGTGCCTTTTCCTAATCTGAAGCTCCTTTTGGGTACCTATTTTTGAACATGCAACTAAAAAGAAAGGGTTTTGGGTGGCTATATAGGGTTTTTCACCTCCACAAATAGTCAATAATGTATTGAAAATGTGTGTGCTAGAACTTTATGTGTGTGCAAGGTCCTAAAATGAATGCAAACAATCTAGAGCAACCCTAAAGAGTAAACCCTAAATGCTTGTAATAGACAAAGTGAATGCTCTAAATGAATGATGAAAAGTGATCTAAAGCATGAATGTAAATATTTAAATTGATGTAATGAAGCTCATATAAAGACATGAATATAACATGAAACCATACCCAACCCGTAAGGGTGGGGTACAGGACAATCGTCAGTCGGTGATCGCCTATTATTCTTTAATGCCTTCAAGGCTCCTAATTGATGATGAATTCTTGATGAAATATTGTTGAATGTTGTTGAATATCATTGTATACTCCATATAGGCTTCTCTTTCACTACATAGAAGGCTCCTTGTTCTCCCAAAACCTTCTCTTAGATTCTTAGAAAGGTCCCTTCAAATGAAGAAATAGAACTCTTATGTATGAAACTCTAGATCTTAATTTAAACTTAATTTCATCTTTAGGCTGACCTAGGCATTGAATTTACTACCAATATTTTAGGGTTAATAATTATAATATTAGCACATGGTCCGACCAATGTTTCACCAAATTTTTAGGGCCATTAGATATGATGATATTAGAGTGAATCCCAAAATTACAGCTGATTTCAAGATGTTTTTGTTATCACTGATTAAAATTGGGTTTTTCTTTTCCCATGATTGGCTATGGTATGTTGAAATTTTAGAGTAGGGTGTAATTCCAAGTGCTTCAGCTTTGTTCTAGACCTTAAGGGTTTTTTATTTTAGATCCTATCTTATTTGTTTTAAACCCTCTGGTTTCTAATCTGTCGTTACTTTATTCACTTAAGTTATGGGTCGTGGGGTCATAGGAAGTGTCCCCCCTTGTTATTTGCCTAGGCGGTTACATTGATCAATTGAAAAATTTTATGCCTTCTATGTTTTTCTTCTAAAGTTGTCGGGCCTAGTAACTAGTGCACATCTTGCGGATGGATCCACGGCTAGCGTTATTTCGCTAGGCGAAGTTGCGCATAGTTTATACCCTGCGAAATAGCAAAAACCACATGGCACACCACATAGATGATCCAGCTGGTTGTTGACAGTGAGTAAAATGGTGGCACATGACACAAAACACAATAGTCAGCAGGTCAAGATTAAAGGCTGAAAGGCGGGCCCCAGAGGTGAGTCAGGTCGCAGGTGGAGATGACCTGGCAGGTACAGCTGTTAACAATTTATTGAGGCCCCGTGGTTTCCTTCTGGCGAATGACAGAGTGACAAGTTAGCTCCGCAGGTGACAGGGCGCCGCGTGTCCACGATGAGTCAGCGCCCCCCCCTCCTGAGAGCCTTTTCAAAGGATTAAATGCCGATCAGCTTATGAGATGATCCAACGGTCGGCGCTATTTTGCAAGGGTAAATTGCTCACTCTTTATGCCCGCAAAATAGCGAGAATGAACGAGAACCGTCCACGTGTCAAAATGATGACCTAGATGATAGAGTTGTTGAGACGAAAGTGGGGCCCCCATGGTTTCCTTCTGGTGAATGACAGAGTGACAAGTCAGCTCCGCAGGTGACAAGGCGCCACATGTTCATGATGAGTCAGCAGGCCCACCCCTCTTGAGAGCCTTTTCAAAGGATTAAATGTTGATCAGCTTATGAGATGATCCAACGGTCAGCGCTATTTCGCAAGGGTAAAATGCTCACTCTTTATGCCCACGAAATAGCAAGAATGAACGAGAGCCGTCCATGTGTCAAGATGATGACCTGGACGATAGAGCTGTTGAGACGAAAGTGGCACCCCCATGGTTTCCTTCTGGCGAATGACAGAGTGACAAGTCAACTCTGCAGGTGACAGGGTGCCACGTGTTCATGATGAGTCAGCGGGCCCACCCCTCCTGAGAGCCTTTTCAAAGGATTAAATGCCGATCAGCTTATGAGATGATCCAATGGTCGACACTATTTCACAAGGGTAAAGTGCTCACTCTTTATGCCCATGAAATAGAAAGAATGAACGAGAGCCGTCCACGTATCATGGTGACACGTAGTCTGAGAAGAAAGTATGGGCCCGCCAAGGTGGAAACGTCGGTATAAAAGAAAGACACGAGGCCAGTATCAAGTGGAATGCGAAGGGAATTTCAAGGCCAATGATACGACCCCACGTGGTATTATGCAACCAATAAAAAAGTGGGACCCAGAAAAGGCCAAAGCCATTAGTTAATCTAACGCTCAATCAAGTTTCTTTTGATCGAACGGTTGGCACTATTTCGCAGGACTAAGCTGCCCGATAGTTATGCTTCGTGAAGTTGCGAAAGAGCAAAATAGAACACTTGTAGGAATGTTGTGACTTGTTGGCGCGAAAAATACAAATTCTCGTATGAATTCAATTTCAAAGGGACGGGCGGAGCATGTTGAATCAATGTTATAGTTAAGGCCCTGAGTACAAATATTTGATTTCCTAACTACCAAGTGAAGATATCTTTTAAAAGATTTTGCAGAAGAGCAGACGCAGAGTTATTTTCTTCAGATATAGAGCAAGTCGGTTTAGTTGTAGAGAAAATTCCTTCAAGCAAAGATCAGGTTCTCTCATATTTTTGTAGCAATTCTTGTGTGGTGTTCTAAGTAAGATAATTCTTTTGTTGCAGGATTGTTTAAGAGTGATATTCATTTTCTTGCATTTTCAAAACGGCTCCTAAAAGAGAATTTTCCTGCAAGGTTAACTATTTAGAAAGAAGTGTATGTGATGATTTTTTAGAACATTTGACGTTATCAACCAATCAGGCATCAAAGGCCAAAGAGTTAGTGCCCATGGCTCCCCATCTAAAGATAGGAGAAGGATTGTATGACAAAGGTAATTGGTTGAGAGACCCACAGGTTGGGCTGTCCGGGTTGGGGTTGTTTAAAGTTGGATTTGGAATGAGAAATTCTCTTGCTCCTCAAAACAGTATCTAGGAACTAGATGTTGGGAAATTAGTAGTCCCAGGGATATTCATGGGTACAGACCTGCTAACCCAAATGGCATTAAATTATGATCCAGTCACAAGATGCATCCGGGATGTAAATGGGAAAACCCTTGTAGAAATTAATGATGAAGAATTTAGGACAACATTTGGACTTAATGAGTTCACAAATTTCCTGGAACCTATAAATTTCACAGCATTAGCCCAAGTTTACGGTGCACAGAGGAGTCATCTCAGGAATGGGCCTCTCAAGGAACTTTTTGTCAAAATAGGAGGGTTAACAGTTGTAGGACCCAACACACAAGAGCCCTTCTCATTAAGTATGTTTACCCTGAGGGCTAAAGGAATGTATTGGGCACTTTGTCAAGTTCTAGGAGAGGATGCTGAAGCAAATATGCCCAATCATTACTTGCTAATGATTGCCTAGATTTTGAATCCTTCTCTTGCTATCACATTTGATTATACCTCTTTCATTGCCGATGCTATCCATGGAGGGTTGATAGGAATAAAGAATGGAAAGGTGGATAGACCTTTTGGATGGTATTCACTCTTAATGCACCTTTTTCTCTTCAAAGGTGGTGATTATTTCGCCAGTGGACTAGACCTGGTTAAGGAGAAGGAAGGAGAAAAAATGCCAGTACAATTATGGAGTACTGTGTTGGCATGGGACAAAGAGGATGCTAGTTTCTTAAGGTTTGATAAATATTTTGCATCCAAAATAAGGACTCTTCTTTGCTCTAATAACCCAAGAGTCCCCAAGGTTCTTCTGGAATTCATAAGGCCAAAAGAATTCATAGAGAAAATCAAAATTGTTCATAACTGGGGCGACATCTATTTATATCCAGTCTCCATAGTTTTTAGAGTTTTTGGTTTCAGGGGTTCTCCATTTTTGTTACCTTACCAGGTCCCTCTCAAAGTTGGAATAGTGGAGATGCTTAGGCAAATTGGTGGCCTACAAGAGGCGGAGTTAACAGGCAGAGGTAAAGGGACTATTTTCCCTGCAGCTACCATAGCCCACCAATTCGTAATAACAAAGGGAGGCTGGAATTGCTTTGAGGATTTCCTCAAACCTTATCATTTATCCACTGCAGTGTCCAGGTGTGCTAATCCAGAGGACTTCTTCAATGGTGTGTTTAGGAAGAAGGTAGCATGCAGATTTAGGCCTCATCAATTCCAATTTCCCGAAGACCTCATCAGAAATGAATTTGATCTAGATGAGCAGGAACCAAGGAAAGAAAAGTGGGTGGCTTATAAGAAAGCCTTGGATTTTGTGCATCAGTTTGATGCTAGCTATGACCCATTGTCTAGCTTCTTCCCATTAGAAGAAAAAATAAAAATTTTGATTGTTTGCTTTGAAGATGTGATGCAAACACTAAAGGAGAAGAGGGAAGTTGTGATTAAGAGCAACCCTGAAAAGGCCAGAGTGATCCTAAGCAGGTCAGCGTCCAGCAAAGCAATTCCTCCTAGTGATTACACATTGCATAAGAAATCAGGTTACAGTGTGCTGGTGCCTACAACAGGAGAGCCCTCTACATCCAAGGAAAAGAGGAAGATACAAGATGTCATTGACATCCAAGATAGCCCAAAGAAGCAAAGGGTGAGGAAGGAAGTACAATCAGATACACCCTTGTATTCCCCATCCCAATCCCCTATCCATATAGGAGATGAACAAGCAGCAGCTGAACACCTCTTGCAATTGGGTAGCTTAGGGGAAATTGCATACACCTATGATGAAGTGGAGGAAGGGATGCCAGAAGAGCCCATTGATGCTGAAATGGCTATTACCTCCACTGAACTCAAAGGCCAGGAGTGGGATCCTGAGATAAAAAAGGCAAGTAGTGCCTTTTTAGCTGATGACAATTTTGTTACATCGAAAGCATATATGCAATTCATTTGGAAACAACATATAGATGGATATAATGCTAGATGTGAGAAAAGAAAGGCTGAGCAGCCCAATAAAGATCCAGCCTTAGTGGAGGAAGAAATAAAACAAGAGATGATGGAGGAATTCAAAACCATCACCCCTGAGCAGGGAAGAGATATGGTAGCACAAGCTGGAGTGCTTATCTTACCAGAGTGGGATATTGCAGATGCCCTAGTGTTAGATGCAGTAAGAAAAGAGACCAAACCCATGGAAGGGGTTACCTTCAATAAGGATAATGCTGCACTTGTCATGTGGTCTCTCAAGAGAAATTTGAGCAAGAAAGGCTAAGACACCCCAGGTTCAAGTTACCTTGGTGGAATTATGGTAAAGAGAGTACAGAGTATAGGGGTAGTAGAGGTTGCTAGCACTGTGTTAGAAACTACAAAATTCAGTGTTGCTATGGCAGAGAAGGAAGCCAAAGAAAAAGAGGCCCTCCAAATTAAGTTGGAAACAGTTTTGTAGGCCTATAACATTGCCAAGGAGGAGGTGAGAGGTAAGGATAGCATCATTGCTAAGTTGCAAAGCCAGTTGATGGGACAACACCAATAAGGTGAGTCTTCAACACTGATGATTTGCTCTTCTCCCGCAAGACCTCCGCCTACTATCCCTATCATTGAATTTCCACAATCTCCAGCACCCTCCAGCTCTCAAATGATTGAGATTACTCCTCAAGATCTAGAAAACCTGAAACAGGCTCAGGCCTTATATGCAGGGAAATATGAGGAAAAGGTAAGGGCCACAATCTCCAGTTTTGTAGATACAATAAATGCCTCATTGCTTTACAACAATGTGGGAAAAATTATGGAGATATGGAATGAGTTGAGGAGAGATAAGGCCATTTTGACACCCATTTTTGACAGATGGAGGCCTAGGGAGCAAGATCTAGAGTTCATGTGTGTATCCTGTGATGAAGCAAGAGCCAATCCTATTATCAAATCCACTTCTGATGTCGCTAAAGTCTTAATGCAATTGGTAGCAGAAGTGGATAATGTGGATAGAAAGGTTAATTTGTGTAAGAAGGAATACACTGATCAAGTTTTTGAGTTGCTCCTAGGAATTTTTGATAATCCAGATCAGTTAAAAGACAAACAAATATGGCTTAAGGAGATAGAAGCTAAATTGTCAGCAAGGGTTAAAGGAATCATTGATCTTGATGATACTTCTTTCTTTGTTGTGAGAATACAGGAAATAGAGAAAATTAAATCACATTATGGTTTTCTTAATTCAGAAGTCAACAAACTGAAAAATTCTTGGAAAAGGTTGACTAAGATTAAAGATGATGTGATTAATTTTTCATGGCTGACAGAAGAGATATATAGTGAGTGGGAAATTAAGTATGCCACCCATGATCCGAAACAGTTGGAGAGTGCCCCTGAAAAGACAGAAGAGGTTGCAACCGAACAGCCTGTTGAACAGACTGCAGAGGTTGAAAAGAGCTTGTAACTATTTTTTGCGGAAAACTTGTAACCTCTTTATTTTTGAAAAGAAATGATTGTAACAAACTCTCCTCGAGAAGTCCGAAGATTTATGCATCCATGTTGTTATAAATGGATACCAGGACTATAGGAAGAGAGATCACAAAATTTTGTAAGAAAACGCTGCAGAAATTTATCTGAGCTTTTCTAAGTTTAATGGAGAATCAGAATTTATTGTAATATTTCTTGAACTGAATATCAATATACAGGCCATCAGTTTTGAGTAAAGCTTTGTGTTGTCTTCAAGTTTGTTCACAAATTTATTTACTGTTTTCATTCTGAATAATCCAGGGTTATTCTGTTTAAAATGGAATTGCAAAGCAATTTTAGTATAAGTGTTTGTTAGCTTTTCTCTTTAAGAGAGAAATTAAATACGCGAGATCACTCATACCAGTAATTTCTTTGGGAGGAACTTTGAATTTTGAGGACAATAGCTTAGTTTGGAATGCTTGAATTCTTGTATGTGTCAGGCATATATAAGGATTAATGGAAACCAAGCCGACGGGAAGTATAAAGATGTATTGTTTAAGGAGTTTTATTTGAGTTTAGATGACTCTGTGACCTTGGATAAGACACTGGTATTAATTGAAGTTGTTTATTGCATGCTTTGTTGATCGAAATGCTGAATTTAAGTACAATTTCCATCCTTTGTTTTCAGTTGATTTCAAGGTGAATAAATCCACTAGTTTTCTGGACTGGTTTGCTGTGGGTTTATGTTTGAAAGTGTGAATTTAATTCACAAAGGTATACCCACCTGGGCTCCGAGGAAGCCCGAAGTGTAGAAGGTTTAATCAAACCTTGTCATATGTTGTCTTGAGAATTTCCTTATCTTTGATGTCTCTTCTGCACCAATCTCAAATCATATTACTCTAAGGATATTAAAGGGAATCAGATTTTGAAGACAACAAAAGTGGCAACTCTGCTGGGGAGAGTTATAACAAAGATATAAATACCGATCTATGCCGAGATTTGTAAAGAAATTTGTTGTGTGTTTGTGGGTAAGACTGCTTGTTTTCATTTTTCCCATAGTTTTGTGGGTGGCGACTCTGTTACTATTGAACCAGTCCTTGTGAGATACAAATTTTCTAAAAAGAAGACAAGCGAGATGCAAGGAAACAAGAACACGAGATCATTCATGAAGAAACATCCTCATGAAACCTTGCAAGAAGGTCTGCCAGAACAGTCACGAAGAGGTCAGAAGAGATCTGTGTTGCATGAGCCATCAAATGCTGCGTGGGTGCAGAAAAGCAATAATACTGGCAAGATGCCTGATTGACTTGTCTATGCAAAGTCTAATTCATCTTCTAGAGATTCGGAGCATGATATTTTAGGTTTCCATTCCAGATTATTTGGAAATATTGATGATGCACCTATTTTAAATCAAGATCTATCTCATGCTAGTGTTTCTGCAAAAGATAGAACTAGTTCAAATGCAATTAGGCACTCAGTTCCTAGGAAAATAGATGGGAACATTAGTCTAATTGACATAGATCAAATTAATGCATCTGACTCTGAAGAAAATTTCCTTGATGAGGATAAGATGTCTCAAGAGATCGAAGATTTGAATAAAAGAGTCCATCATTTAATCTCCCTAAGAGCCCAAAAGGAGGCAAATAAGGAGAAGGAAATCAAAGCCAAGTTAATGGAAAGAGATAGGCTTCTTAGACAGATAGCTGATCTTGAAATGCTTGCTAAAGAAAAGGAAAAAAGTGATGAGGAAGGCCCTGTGATTAGGGAAATCCTAATCCCTAAAAATAGACAAGCTTGTAAGTCAGTAGCCCAGCCAATTAGGGAAGTATTTAATGACTCCCAACTTCCTAAAGCTAATTTAGATAAAGGAAAACAGAAATGGGTAGATGATGGAGTAGAATCTAAAACTACAGAAGAGATTTCTCATAGGATTCTAGCACATGAGAGAGAGATGGAAAGGATGAGGAAGGAAAAGGAAGACCTCCAAATGGAACTGGAAAAAACTGAGTTGGAAGCAGAGAATCAGGAAGTTAAAAGAAAGATTAATTACTTAAAGGCTCCCCCTATTACATTCCCATCAAAAGATCTTAGCAAGCCTAATCCCCAACACATTTTTGTTCCTCGGGTCAATACTCAACCTGCAGTACATGCTAATATTGCCTCAGTAAGTCAAATACCCTCAAATAAATAGTACACCCAAGCACCTCAATCTCCAATCCCAAAAGCTAAAATGACCATGGGAAATGATAGTGCTATTGCCCCTTTTCAAAGAAGGCCAATCAATCTAGAACAATATAGGCAATTGTTTTTTGATGGGATCCCAGGCTATCCAAATCATGTTCCTACTGAGCTAAGAGACAGACTCCATAAGTTTGCTAGGAACAATGCAATTAGTGCTGAGGAACATCTGAAATCTTTTGGGGATTTAATAAATGATTATGAGATAGCAGATGAAGATGTTATTATGAAGCTATTTGTTCAATCTCTGGTTGATGATGCAAGAGATTGGTACAGAGGTCTTCCAGTAAATAGCATAGGTTCATGGGATGATTTTAAAAATTGTTTTCAAGAATAGTATGGTGACAAGACTAATGTGAGTTTCATGCTGAATGAGTTCAATAATATTAAAAAATTTGAAAATAAAATAGTCACTGATTTCAATGCCAGATTCCAGAAAGCTATGCATAGATTGTATCAAGTGATGAGGCTAGATGATAACATGTGTCTTAATACATACTACAATGCATTTGATTCCAAAATGGCCTATATTGTGAGAGATAAAAATCCTCATAACTTGAGGGATGCTTTTAGAATTGCTATAAATGTAGAAAGCAATAGAAAAGCATCTGAAAAATTAGGAAGAAGGATAGATGGTAGATTATGGCATGAAACCAAACAACAACCTAACAAAGTTGCTAAAGAGGATGATAAAATGGAGAAACTGGTTACTGCTATGAAAGATTTGACTGCCAAGTTTAACAAAAATGATAAGCCCCATTATAACTGGTAAGATAGACCTCCTAGATTACATGATATGCCATATAATACAAATTGGAAGGATGGTAAACCCCAAATTGAGAAGCCCAAAATTGCCCAAAGTCAGGACACACCGGATCCTTTGAAAGGGAAAACTGTTAACAATATAGAAAATACTCCTTGGTGTATTGCTTGTGACGGACCACATTCTCCTCATCAGTGTGCAGTGGCTCAAGCTTTGGAAGAATCTATGAGACTAGAAGCAGAGCCTGACATTAATATGTTTGAAATTATTGTAGAAAGTGATGAGGAATCTATGCAAAGTGAATACAGTGATGTGCTGGATAGTGAAAGGTTAGTGCAAGGACAGTTAGCCTTAGGTTGGCATCCTACATTGAATGTGGTAACAATTGAAGATGAAGAAGTTCATCTTAGGAGGCCTAGTGAGGAAGAAGTTAGAAATCTCACTAAGGCTGCAATTGCCAAAGCAAAACATAACTATAATCTGAGAAGCACCAAGAGAGACACTGATCAAGGTGAGCCAGGTTCTATGTTTGTAAAAGAAGTCACAAAAATGGGGGCATCAAGTAGCACTACTACTATTCCTAAAGTTAGTCAAGAAAAAGAGGAACAAGTTAAAGATTTACCTAAAGGTATAGATGACAAAAATGTTGGTGATGTACAAAGAGCAGAGACAGTGAAAAGGGCAAGTCAACTCAAAACAGAAAAGGTTAAGGTTAATACTGAAAAATGTAATAATTCTACATTTGATATGGCTCAAGCTTTAACTCAAATGAAAGTCACTGTTCCATTAATAGAATTGCTAAAGATTAAAGAACATAAGGATGCAGCTTTGTCTTTATTCTCTAGTATATCTGATAGTGACACAGTATTACCCACTAGTTTGGCTAAAATTGGAAAGGATCAAGAGTTCCAAACCCCAGAGGTCTATGTTGGAACCATTGTCACTCAGGAGCCTTCTCAGGTAGATCCCTTCTATGTTACTTTGTTAGTCAATAACCGGTTGATTAAAAACTGCATGATAGACTCAGGAGCTGTTGCTAATGTAATGCCCTATGGTGTTATGAAAGAATTAGGGTTATCAGTAACCACAGTGTATGGGAAATGTTATGCCATGGATAACAGAAAAGTGCCTGTGATAGGTACAATGAGAGATGTAGAAGTAAAAATAGAAGCATTTCCTGAAGCCACTTACAAAATGGATGTTATTGTTACTGATATTAAACCCCACTATGGTATGTTACTATCCAGGCAGTGGGCAACAACAGTAGGGGGAAATGTTCAACTAGACTTATCTTATGCTACTATCCCTATTGGTGGCAACCAAGTCAAACTATACAGAGAGCTGCAAGCTCCTAAGGTAATTGAAAATGTGGACCCTAATATGCTTAATTGTATGATTGATGTAGATTTAGATAACTTCAGACTTCAACCAATCTCACCTCAATTGAAGAATACTGACCCAATTGTAGTCGAGTTACAAGCACAGTAGTATGGGTTGTGGCAGATGTATTTTTATGGATCTTGCTCCAAAGAAGGATCTGGAGCAGGGGTTCTTTTTGTATCCCCGTCAGGTATAACTTTTAAGTACTCATTTTTATTGGCATTCCAGTGCACAAATAATACTTCATAGTATGAAGCCCTGTTACTAGGACTTGAGGTTGCAAAAAGGCATGGAATTCAACTGTTGAAAGTAATGGGGGATTCAGAGTTGGTTATCTCTTAGGTGAGATCTAAATATGCATCCAAGAATGATAGATTGAAGCAATATAAGCATGCTGTTTGGGACATTATTGAGCATTTTGATGCATTTTCTATTAATTGGATAGAGCAAACCAAAAATATTATGGCAGATTTCCTAGCTAATGTTGCTTTGAAAAATGATGATGCAACACTAACTGGTATTTCCACTATAGAAATAAAATCTAGGCCTGCTATCCCTGATAATGTGTACAATTGGCAAGTTTTTGCTGATGATGAAGACATTCTTAGGTTTATCCAATGTGTTGATGATTATGATGGACAAAAGATTGATTGCAATGCATTAGTGGAAGTGGTAGATAATAGAGAGACAGTGTTTGGAAATGATGTTGTCCAGTTGGAAACCAATGAGATACCTAAAGGGTTGGTGGAGCTGGAGAGCATGTTTAGTTATAATGATAGTCATTTACACCAGCAATCTACCACCAAGTTAGAAGAGTTAGAGGAGGTAAACCTAGGGACAGAATCATTTCCTAAGCTGGTATATATCGGAAAGAAATTACCCCCTCATGTTAGGACTAACCTTATCAATTTATTGAAAAGGTATAAGCATGTCTTTGCTTGGTCTTACGAAGACCTAAAGGCATATAGACAAGATCTTTTTCAGCATGAAGTTCCTTTACTTCCAGATGCTAAGCCTTTCAGACAGAAACAGAGACCTATCAACCCCTTATTAGAAACTAAAATGCAACAAGAGTTGACCAAATTGAGAGAAGGGGGGATTATCAAACCAATAAGGCATTCTTCATGGGTCTCCAATTTGGTCCCAATAAGGAAGAAGAATGGAGACATCAGATTGTGTGTAGATTTTAGGAATCTGAATGTTGCTTCCCTAAAAGATAATTACTCATCTCCAAATATGGAAGCAATGCTACAAAGAGTGATAGGTTGTGATCTTTTATCCATGATGGATGGTTTCTCAGGATACAATCAAGTGTTGGTAAAGGAGTCTGAATAGTTTAAAACAACTTTCACTACTCCATGGGGAACCTATGTATATGTGAGAATGCCATTTGGATTAAAAAATGCAAGAGCTACATTTCAAAGAGCTATGGATGTGGCTTTTAAAGAATTCATGAATATTATCATGATGGTTTACCAAGATGGTCTAACTTGTTTCTCAAAGAAAGATGATGATCATTGTGGACATCTAGAGAAGGTGTTCAATAAAGCCCTGGAATTTGGTGTGTCACTGAATCCCAAGAAATGTCATTTTGGGGTCATTGAAGGAAAGTTATTAGGACACAGAGTTTCCAAGGAAGGGGTAAGAATAGACCCTGAGAGAATTGAAGCAATCAATAGGGTGTCTGAACCTAAAAATGTGAAAGGTATCCAATCCTTTCTAGGCAATGTAAATTTTGTCAGGAGATTCATTGCAAACTTTGCAGAGATAGTGAAGCCTATTGTCAAATTGCTTAAGAAGGACACAAAGTTTCATTGGGATCAAGAAGCTTCAAAAGCTTTTGATGAGATTAAGAAAGCAATCCAAGAGGCACCAGTGTTGAAATCCCCTGATTATAGTAAGCCTTTTTCTCTATTTTCTTTTGCTTCATATTACACGGTGGCTGCAGTACTATTACAAAAGGACAATGAAGGATATGAACATCCCATAGCCTTCTACAGTAAATCTTTGCAGGCAGCAGAACTAAAGTATGAAACCATGGAGAAACAAGCTTATGCTCTAGTTAAAGCTGTTAAGGCTTTTAGGCCATATTTAGTGAATGCAAACATTATTGCCTATGTCCCACATGCTGCAGTTAAAGATATTTTGTCGCAGTTTGAGGTTACTGGAAAGAGATGCAGATGGATTAATAGAATTCAGGAGTTCAACTTGGAGATAAAGATCACCAAATTGGTGAGAGGTTTAGGCTTGGCTAAGCTTGTGACTGAGTCAAATCTCATGAATGTAGAAATACACAATGTTGAGGTTAGAGATGTTTTGGTCACTAGTATTGAGAGGCAACCCTGGTACACAGAGATAATCCAAATTTTGAGAGGTGACATATTCCCAGAAGAAATGACATACAATCAGAAAAGAACTTTGAAACTCAAGTCCCAAAAATATGTGCTCATTCAAGGTGATCTTTTCTGGAGAAAAAGAGATGGAGAGTTACTAATGTGTTTGGATGAATTTCAAGCTAAACAGGTGTTGATTGAAATGCATAATGGAGTATGTGGAGGTCACTATTCTACTAAGACTACTGCTGGTAAGATAATATGGGCTGGGTATTATTGGCCCACTTTATTTAAAGATACCCATGCATATGTTCGGAGATGTGATCCATGTCAAAGATTCTCCTCCAAGCTTAAGTATGAAGGAGCCTTACCCCTAAATCCAATCTCTTTAGAAGCTCCTTTTGTCCAGTGGGGCATTGATTTCATTGGAGAAATTGTTGAGAAGTTAGGGAGAGGTCATGGATGGATCATAGTGGCCACTGATTATTTCACCAAATGGATAGAAGCCATCCCTACAAGAAGAGCTACTAGTAAAATTGTCATTGATTTCCTGATGGATAATATTGTGACTAGATTTGGAACACCTGCAAAACTGGTAATGGATAATGCTATGTGTTTCAGATCAGAAGAATTTGTAGGCTTTTGCAATAGTCACGGTATACTCATGTCATACTCATCACCTTATCACCCCCAGGGGAATGGACAAGCAGAATCCAGCAATAAAAGCCTATTGAATATCATCAAGAAAATCCTAGAAGAGAATAAAAGATCTTGGGATCAAAAGTTGAAGTTAGCTCTGTGGGCAGATAGAATAACAGTCAAAAAATCCATTGGAATGTCACCTTTTGAGTTGGTTTATGGTACCCAAGCCAGACTGCCCATAAATAACCTTCTTCCAGTGTATAAGTTTTTGCAGAATGAGGACATGGAGGTATCTGAACCAATGGAAAGCCGAATGATCCAAATTGTAGAAATGGAGGAACTTAGGACTTCTGCCCATAAGAAAAATCAGAAGATCCAGTTGCAGTCAAAGTATCTTTTTGATAAAAGGACGTCACTAAGGAAGTTTCAAATTGATGACATGGTTCTTCAGTGGAATGCAAAAGGACAGGATAAAGGAAAGCATAAAAATTTTTAATCACTATGGATTGGCCCTTTTGTGGTTTGTGACATAAATGGTAAGGATTAATATTTCTTAAAGAATATGGATGATGAAATGCAGGAATTTCTAGTGCATGGACAATTCCTCAAGCATTATTTCTCTTAATGTCCATGCACGGTAGGTCTTTTGTTTGTACATATTTTGTTTTCTTTCCTGCTTTTCTGGTTTTGGTCTGTTTCTCCAGAGTTTCTGAGTTTTCTTGTGTTGATCTTGCAATCAACCATCCCCAGTTAGAGCTGCTATTATCACTGATTAAAATTGGGTTTTTCTTAACCCATGATTGGCTATGGTATGTTAAAATTTTTGAATAGGGTGTAATTCCAAGTGCTTCAGCTTTGTTCTAGACCTTAAGGGTTTAAGGGTTTTTTTATTTTAGATCCTATATTATTTGTTTTAAACACTCTGGTTTCTAATCTATCATTACTTATTCACTTAAGTTATGGGTCGTGGGGTTGTAGGAAGTGTCCCCCCTTGTTATTTGCTTAGGCAGTTATGTTGATCAATTGAAAAATTTTATGCCTTGTATGTTTTTCTTCTAAAGTTGTCGGGCCCAGTAACTAGTGCACATCTCACGGATGGATCCACAACTAGCATTATTTCGCTAGGCAAAGTTGCACGTAGTTTATACCCCATGAAATAGTGAAAACCACATGGCATGCCACATAGATGATCCAGCTGGTTGTTGACAGCGAGTAAAATGGTGGCATGTGGCACAAATCACAACAGTCAGCAGGTCAGGATTAAAGGCTGAAAGGCGGGCCCCAGAGGTGAGTCAGGTCATAGGTGGAGATGACCTGGCAGGTACAGGTGTTAACAATTTATTGAGGCCCTGTGGTTTCCTTCTAGTGAATGATAGAGTGACAAGTCAGCTCCGCAGGTGACAGGGCACCACGTGTTCACGATGAGTTAGCGGGCCCCCCCTCCTGAGAGCCTTTTCAAAGGATTAAATGCCAATCAGCTTATGAGATGATCAAATGGTCAGCGCTATTTCGCAAGTGTAAAGTGCTCACTCTTTATGCCCACGAAATAGCGAGAATAAATGAGAGCCGTCCACGTGTCAAGATGATGACCTAGATGATAGAGCTGTTGAGATGAAAGTGGGGTCCCCATGGTTTCCTTCTGGCGAATGACAGAATGACAAGTCAGCTCCGCAGGTGACAGGGCACCATGTGTTCACGATGAGTCAGCGGACCACCCCTCCTGAGAGCCTTTTCAAAGGATTAAATGCCGATCAGCTTATGAGATGATCCAACGGTCGGCGCTATTTCGCAAGGGTAAAGTGCTCACTCTTTATGCCCGTGAAATAGCAAGAATGAACGAGAGCAGTCCATGTGTCAAGATGATGACCTGGATGATAGAGCTGTTGAGATGAAAGTGGGGCCCCCATGGTTTCCTTCTGGCAAATGACAGAGTGACAAGTCAACTCCGTAGGTGACAGGGCGCCACATGTTCACGATGAGTCAACGGGCCCACCCCTCCTGAGAGCCTTTTCAAAGGATTAAATGCCGATCAGCTTATGAGATGATCAAATGGTCGGTGCTATTTCACAAGGGTAAACTGCTCACTCTTTATGCCCACAAAATAGCGAGAATGAATGAGAGACGTCCACGTATCATGGTGACACGTGGTCTAAGAAGAAAGTATGGGCCCGCCAAGGTGGAAACGTCGGTATAAAAGAAAGACACGCGGCCAGTATCAAGTGGAATGCGAAGGGAATTTCAAGGCCAATGATTTGACGCCATGTGGTATTATGCAACCAATAAAAAAGTGGGACCCAGAAAAATGCCAAAGCCGTCAGTTAATCTAATGCTCGATCAAGTTTCTTTTGATCGAACGGTTGACACTATTTTGCAGGACTAAGCTGCCCGATAGTTATGCTTCGCGAAGTTGTGAAAGAGCAAAATGGAACACTTGCAGGAATGTTGTGACCCATTGGAGCGAAAAATACAAATTCTCGTATGAATTCAATTTCGAAGGGATGACCGGAGCATGCGGAATCAATGTTATAGTTAAGGGCCTGAGTACAAATATTTGATTTCCTAACTACCAAGTGAAAATATCTTTTAAAAGATTTTGCAGAAGAGCAGACGCAGAGTTATCTTCTTCAGATACAGAGCAAGTCGGTTCAGTTGCAGAGAAAATTCCTTCAAGCAAAGATCAGGTTCTCTCATATTTTGTAGCAATTCTTGTGTGGTGTTCTAAGTAAGATAATTCTTTTGTTGCAGGATTGTTTAAGAGTGATATTCATTTTCTTGCATTTTCAAAATGGCTCCTAAAAGGGAATTTTTTGGTAAGATTAACTATTTAGAAAGAAGTGTATGTGATGATTTTTTAGAACAGTTGACGTTATCAACCAATCAGGCATCAAAGGCCAAAGAGTTAGTGCCCAGGGCTCCCCGTCTAAAGATAGTAGAAGCATTGTATGACAAAGGTAATTGGCTGAGAGACCCACAGGTTGGGCTATCCGGGTTGGGGTTGTTTAAAGTTGGATTTGGAATGAGAAATTCTCCTACTCCTCAAAACAGTATCTGGGAACTAGATGTTGGGAAATTAGTAGTCCCAGGGGTATTCATGGATATGGACCTGCTAACCCAAATGGCATTAAATTATGATCCAGTCACAAGATGCATCCGGGATGTAAATGGGAAAACCCTTGTGGAAATTAATGCTAAAGAATTTAGGACAGCATTTGGACTTAATGAGTTGACAAATTTCCAGGAACCTATAAATTTCACAGCATTAGCCCAAGTTTACGGTGCACAGAGGAGTCATCTCAGGAATGGGCCTCTCAAGGAACTTTTTGTCAAAATAGGAGGGTTAACAGTTGTAGGACCCAACACGCAAGAGCCCTTTTCATTAAGTATGTTTACCGTAAGGGCTAAAGGAATGTATTGGGCACTTTGTCAAGTTCTAGGAGAGGATGCTAAAGAAAATATGCCCAAACATTACTTGCTAATGATTGCCCAGATTTTGAATCCTTCTCTTGCTATCACATTTGATTATGCCTCTTTCATTGCTGACGATATCCATGGAGGGTTGATAGAAATAAAGAATGGAAAGGTGGATAGTCCTTTTGGATGGTATTCACTCTTAATGTACCTTTTTCTCTTCAAAGGTGGTGATTATTTCACCAGTGGACTAGACCTGGTTAAGGAGAAGGAAGGAGAAAAAATGCCAGTACAATTATGGAGTACTGTGTTGTCATGGGACAGAGAGGATGCTAGTTTCTTAAGGTTTGATAAATATTTTGCATCCAAAATAAGGACTCTCCTCTACTCTGATAACCCAAGAGTCCCCAAGGTTCTTCTGGAATTCATAAGGCCAAAAGAATTCATAGAGAACATCAAAATTGTTCATAACTGGGGCAACATCTATTTATATCCAGTCTCCACAGTTTTTAGAGTTTTTGGTTTCAGGGGTTCTCCATTTTTGTTACCTTACCAGGTCCCTCTCAATGTGGGAATAGTGGAGATCCTTAGGCAAATTGGTGGTCTACAAGAGGCAGAGTTAACAAGTAGAGGTAAAGGGACTATTTTCCCTGCAGCTACCATAGCCCACCAATTCATAATAACAAAGGGAGGCTGGAATTTCTTTGAGGATTTCCTCAAATCTTATCGTTTATCCACTGCAGTGTCCAGGTGTGCTGATCCAGAGGACTTCTTCAACGGTGTGTTTAGGAAGAAGGTAGCATGTAGAGGTAGGCCTCATCAGAAATGAATTTGATCTAGATGAGCAGGAACTAAGGAAAGAAAAGTGGGTGGCTTATAAGAAAGCCTTGGATTTTGTGCATCAGTTTGATGCTAGCTATGACCCATTGTCTAGCTTCTTCCCATTAGAAGAAAAAATAAAATTTTTGATTGTTTGCTTTGAAGATGTGATGCAAACACTAAAGGAGAAGAGGGAAGTTGTGATTAAGAGCAACCCTGAAAAGGCCAGAGTGATCCTAAGCAGGTTAGCTTCCAGCAAAGCAATTCCTCCTGGTGATTACACATTGCATAAGAAATCAGGTTACAGTGTGCTGGTGCCTACAATAGGAGAGCCCTCTACATCCAAAGGAAAGAGGAAGATACAAGATGTCATTGACATCCAAGATAGCCCAAAGAAGCAAAGGGTGGGGAAGGAAGTACAATCAGATACACCCTTGTATTCCCCATCCCAATCCCCTATCCATATAGGAGATGAACAAGTAGCAGCTGAACACCTCTTGCATTTGGATAGCTTAGGGGAAATTGCATACACCTATGATGAAGTGGAGGAAGGGATGCTAGAAGAGCCCATTGATGCTAAAATGGATATTACCTCCACTGAACTCAAAGGCCAGGAGTGGGATCCTGAGATTAAAAAGGCAAGTAGTGACTTTTTAGCTGATGACAACTTTGTTACATCAGAAGCATTTATGCAATTCATTTGGAAACAACATATAGATAGATATAATGCTAGATGTGAGACAAGAAAGGCTGAGCAGCCCAATAAAGATCCAACCTTAGTGGAGGAAGAAATAAAACAAGAGATGATGGAGGAATTCAAAACCATCACCCCTGAGTAGGGAAGAGATATGGTAGCACAAGCTGGAGTGCTTATCTTACCAGAGTGGGATATTGTAGATGCCCTGGTGTTAGATGCAGTAAGAAAAGAGACCAAACCTATGGAAGGGGTTACCTTCAATAAGGATAATGCTAAACTAGTCATGTGGTCTCTCAAGAGAAATGAGAGCAAGAAAGGCAAAGACACCCCAAGGTCAAGTTACCTTGGTGGAATGATGGTAAAGAGAGTACAGAGTACAGGGGTAGAAGAGGCTACTAGCACTGTGTTAGAAACTGCAAAATTCAGTGTTGCAGTGGCAGAAAAGGAAGCCAAAGAAAAAGAGGCCCTCCAAATTAAGTTGGAAATAGTTTTGAAGGCCTATAATAGTGCCAAGGAGGAGGTGAGAGGTAAAGATAGCATCATTGCTAAGTTGCAAAGCCAGTTGATGGGACAGCACCAAGAAGGTGAGTCTTCAACACTGATGATTTCCTCTTCTCCCACAAGACCTCTGCCTAATAGCCCTATCATTGAATTTCCACCATCTCCAGCACCCTCCAGCTCTCAAATGATTGAGATTACTCCTCAAGAACTAGAAAACCTGAAACAGGCTCAGGCCTTATATGCAGGGAAATATGAGGAATAGGTAAGGGCCACAATCTCCAACTTTGCAGATACAATAAATGCCTCATTGCTTTACAACAATGTGGGAAAAATTATGGAGATATGGAATGAGCTGAGGAGAGATAAGGCCATTTTGACACCCATTTTTGAGAGATGGAGGCCTAGGGAGCAAGATCTAGAGTTCATGTGTGTATCCTGTGATGAAGCAAGAGCCAATCCTATTATCAAATCCACTTCTGATGTTGCTAAAGTCTTAATGCAATTGGCAGCAGAAGTGGATAATGTGGATAGAAAGGTTAATTTGTGTAAGAAGGAATACACTGATCAAGTTTTTGAGTTGCTCCCAGGAATTTTTGCTAATCTGGATCAGTTAAAAGACAAGCAAATATGGCTTAAGGAGATAGAAGCTAAATTGTCAGCAAGGGTTAAAGGAATCATTGATCTTGATGATACTTCTTTCTTTGTTGTGACAATATAGGAAATAGAGAAAATTAAATCACATTATGGTTTTTTTAATTCAGAATTCAACAAACTGAAAAATTGTTGGAAAAGGTTGACTAAGATTAAAGATGATGTGATTAATTTTTCATGGCCGACAGAAGAGATATATAGTGAGTGGGAAATTAAGTATGCCACCCATGATCCAAAATAGTTGGAGAGCGCCCCTGAAAAGAAAGAAGTGGTTGCAACAGAAGAGCCTGTTGAACAGACTGCAGAGGTTGAAAAGAGCTTGTAACTATTTTTTGCGGAAAACTTGTAACTTCTTTATTTTTGAAAAGAAATGATTGTAACAAACTCTCCTCGAGAAGTCTGAAGCTTTGTGCATCCATGTTGTTATAAATGGATACTAGGACTATAGGAAGAGAGATCACAAAATTTTGTAAGAAAACACTGCAGAAATTTATCTGAGCTTTTCTAAGTTTAATGGAGAATCAGAATTTATTGTAATATTTCTTGAACTGAATATCAATATACAGGCCATCGGTTTTGAGTAAAGCTTTGTGTTGTCTTCAAGTTTGTTCAGAAATTTATTTACTATTTTCATTCTGAATAATCCCAGGTTGTTCTGTTTAAAATGGAATTGCAAAGCAATTTTAGTAAGTGTTTGTTAGCTTTTCTCTTTAAGACAGAAATTAAATAGGCGAGATCACTCATACCAGTAATTTCTTTGGGAGGAACTTTGAATTTTGAGGACCATAGCTTAGTTTGGAATGCTTGAATTCTTTTATGTGTCAGGCATAAATAAGGATTAATGGAAACCAAGCCGACGGGAAGTATAATGATGTATTGTTTAAGGAGTTTTATTTGAGTTTAGATGACTCTGTGACCTTGGATAAGGCACTGGTATTAATTGAAGTTGTTTATTGCATGCTTTGTTGATCGAAATGCTGAATTTAAGTACAATTTCCATGCTTTGTTTTCAGTTGATTTCAAGGTGAATAAATCCACTGGTTTTCTGGACTGGTTTGCTATGGGTTTATGTTTGAAAGTGTGAATTTAATTCACAAAGGTATACCCACCTGGGCTCCGAGGAAGCCCGAAGTGTAGAAGGTTTAATCAAACCTTGTCATATGTTGTCTTGAGAATTTCCTTATCTTTGATGTCTCTTCTGCACCAAGCTCAAATCATATTACTCTAAGGATATTAAAGGGAATCAGATTTTGAAGACAACAGTTTTGATATGCGAAATCAGGCCTTAAAGGTCAAAATAGGACATAATTAGGGGTTATGATTAAATGATTTATTGGAAGAATAAAATAAAAAGGGGCACACTTAAGGTAAAGGGCCCAATTTTATGATGTAGGGAGTGATGAAATAGAACTTTAGATTTAATTAAATTAATTAATTAAAAGCTTAAAGGGAATTTACAATGTAAGATGCAAACACACTAAGGTGGGTGCTAAACTAATTATGGAATTGTATCACCCTAGCAAGGGTGTACAATTTATGACACTACATTTAGCCACCACTTTAGTTGTCATATGACACTATGTGCATATGCAAGCTAAAGTAAAGAAAAGTAAACATTCATGAAAAAGGATATATCCACAAGTTGTCGGACGAAGCCCCCAGCGATATCTGTAGTACAGAGTGAGGAACCACACCCTACAAAACCACATGTTAGATAAAATCACAAAATCACCTAAATTCTTACTAAGGAAGGTGATGAAAATTTGAGGGTAGCTATATCCCCCCTGTTTTGTCTTGCTAATTTTAGTGAGTTGAAATAGGGTATCATGTTTACCACATCGAATTGTGAAAGAAGATTGATGACAAACGCTCACAAGAAGATTTGATACAAGATCAAAAGTTAATGGAGAATCATTTGGTAAGAAAGAGGACTAAACCTCAACTGCAACACAATAAAGAGTGTGAGGATTTGAAAGCTCTCTAACACAAGATGGAAGATTAAATGGAGACAAATGCAAGAGATGTAATCCAAAGATGCAACTCCATAAAGGAAATTGGAAAAGAATGGAGGATTGAAATGATATCAGAGAGAGATTATTTATAGAAATACTCTTCTAAAGAAGGCAATAGATCCTCACCACTACCCTACTATTTGAAGGGGCGACTGGCCGGCTAAGTAAGCAAGTAAGTAAGTTAGCTACATGGCTAGGCCGCATTTAAATTTGAAGTAGACCTTGATTATCTTAGCACTAGAGCTCATCAAACCTTTTTAAAACTTTACTACCATGTGGGCATCTTCTTCGCTAGTTATCCTAACTATGCGCAACAAGTCTATAGATGACCAACTACTCACATCCAATGTGTGAGAAAGCAATAGATATCAAAAACTCGGACACCAAGTCAAAGGCAAACCACCAACCACATAATGCTCTGATATAGTTTGTGTATCTGCCTCGTTCCTACTAGGCTGGGAAGCACTGGAATGGAATAGAGGAATGGGAAAGCTCCAATCAAAAATATGGGTCTTCTTGAGTAGCCAAAGTGCTTCTTAGGAGGCAACTAATCATCCCGTAACCTCTAACTCAACCGGCAACTGAAATTCAATGTCAGGCATCTACCGTAACCGGCAATGGGCCACCAGAACTCGACATCAGGAATCTACTATAACCGGCCCCTATAATTTTAGGGCAACTAGAAGGAACATGAGAGGAACTGCTTTCTCTGGGTATGCTGTTAGATATGGACCTATAATACTACTCAATGAAGAAAACAAATCTATGAATGATCAAAGACTTCCAACACCAAGGAGGAGGTCCCAATTAAGGATATGTACTTGAGATCCCCATTAGGGATGCTTGTTCCAATCTGAGAGAAGGAATTCAAATATGAATACACCTCTATAATCAATAAGAAATCCTTAAAGATGACACTACACAAAGGGGAAATTTTAATCTTAAGGAGAGATGTTTGAAATCACTCTTTCCCCCTATATATAGGGAGAATAGATGAGATAGAAATAGGTTATTATGTTTCTTCCAAAAGTATGATTGCATGTGAAATTATACCATCATGAATGACAATGAGCCCCCAATAAGTGAGCTACCAATGTCACATAATGATGAGCAACATAATAGCCATTAATGTTATTTAAAGACATGATAGATTGAATGATGTATTTGACTATGACATGTTAAATTCTCTACTATAAGTGAGATTAAAAACATGTATAGGATCATGAATGTTAAAAGGTCTTTAGAAAGAGAGAAGTTTATAGGAGAAGAATAGGCCACTAAGTCATAGTTTTCTTGCACACAAGAAATCTTAGGAGAGGGATAAGTGTAATCCCTTAGTGTCTTATTCCAAGAAGAAGGGATTTTAAAATGAGTAGAAGATAAAGTCTCATAAGTGGGATTATAAATCTCTTAAGGATATTCATAAAGAGATTTTTTCATCACCAAGATTTCCTTATGAGGGGGATGAGTGTTTAAAGAAGTAGAAGATGATTTAATTGAGGTGAGGTTATCATCACTACTAAATATAGCATTCACATTGAGAGATGGTCTTTTAGATGCTTTGGTGGGATTAGAAGGATTATATCCAAGTCCAAATGAAGCTACATGTGTGTTATGTTCTAAAGGGATGCCAAATCAGAAAGAGATGGTGATGCTTCATAGGTCTTAGTGCTATATGAATTAGAGGAAGGATTTGAAGAATCATTTGAATTAGAAGCAGTCACAAAGTGGTTACTTAGTTGTTTAGATAAAGTGGGTTGCTCTTTAGGTTCCTCCTTAGATTTCTCCTTCTCAGTCTTAGATTCTTTCTGAGATACTCTATATTCTCCTATAAAAGTAGGGTTAAAGTCTAGAGATCCCCAGTCATCATCTGAGAGCACTCCTTTAGGAGAAAAGATATCTCCATGAGGAGATTCTAATTAAGTAGAAGAATTAGGAGTATTAGAAGGAACAATATCATTAAAGGGAATAGATGTGTTTGAAGAAGTAGAAGGATTGGTAGAAGAATGGGAAGTAGTTGAACAAGAAGATCCATATTTTAATGGTTCTTGAAGATTGGTATCACCTAACAAGGTGTATGTCTTATCATTATAAATAAACTCGACTTGCCTATGAAAATTTGAGGGGACAAATTGCATGCTATGAATCCAAGGTCTCCCTAATAGAAGGTTATATGTCAAATTACCAATAATAACATGAATAGGTGTAGATACAGTGATAGGAACTACCTTAACAGGCAAGGTTATGACATCTAAATCTTGTTTAGAAATATTATCAAAGCCTCGAATAGAAAGATAAGTGGGTTTGATGACAAAATGATCCACACTGCAAACATTAAGGCCAAACCCATTGTCCACAATGGTTCATCTTATAGCACTATTGTTGATAATAACCACAATAATAAGAGGATCATATTGATGTTGAATTTCACGAGAAGGTAACTCATCTTGTGTGAATACAATTTGAGCTTTGGGTTTGTTTATAGGATCAATCAAAGAAGACATGTTATTAGGTGTCACTGGAGGTGGGACATCTAAGTTTTTCAAAGCATCTTGTAACATCCCATAATAAGCAAGTAAAGTTTGAACCAAATCCCAAATAGAAATCTTGGCAAGAGTAGCTTTAAGTTGTTCAATGAGATCATACTCCTTACTAAGAGTTTGTGATATATGAGGTGCTTAAGGAAGAATAGGTTGAGGATCAGGAAGAGAAGTTGGGATAACCAGAGGAGGATTAGGTTTCCTATTGTTTCTTGTGTTGTAAGTATGAGCAACTGCATTATAACTCTCTCTAGTGATTTTCTTAGTATAGTCATAAGGGATCTTAGTAGGATAACCTCCTTGCACAATAATAATAGGTTTTTTAGGAGTGAAAAAAGTCATTATCATAACCACCTTGAACCACTAAGAGAGGCTTATGTTGGGAATTTTGAGAAGGACAAGCACCTTGAACTGTGAAGAGTGGTTTATTAGGTGTTCCATTCACATGTATCAAATTGATTGAAGATGATTTAGGAATATCAAAGGTGTCCTTATGAAATTTTAGAAGAAGAATAGACAAGATTTCTGGAAGAATTATTGATAGTCTCTTCTTGCACTCAAATGATATCATGGACAAGATCAAATTTAGGATGGAGACTAGGAGTAGGAATTGATGTTTTAGAAGGAAGAGTGTTAGTAGGAAAGGTCATATCATCCTCTATCATCAAAGGATATACATGGGGAATAGACTCTCTAGGAGAAGGATCAACATTACTCTCTAAAGTCTCACCTTTGAGAGGGAGATATTTGAAAGAGATGTTAACAATCTTACCTTGAAATAGGGTATCCTTATGGGTAGAACCAAGTTGAGGAGAGGGAGATACTTTATTTTTAGATGGATAATGATTGAGATTCATGGAAGGTGAGATTCTACCAAGGGAGTTATCAATCATAATTTCATCCCCTTTGGCTAGGGTTCTCTCATGGGGGAGAGAATAATCAACACCTTCTTCTAATTGTTCATTCCAAATAGTGAGGTCATTGGAAAAAGTATTAGAAATATCTTGCACAAAGATGTCCTTATTGTTATTGCCAATTTTGGGAGAAGGGATAAAATTGTTCATTAATTCTTCATCCTTAGGAGGGAGAGCATCACTACATGTGTTTAAATCATCCTCTTGCCTCAAAATGTGTTCAAAAGGATCCTTAAGGGAGAGAGAATTAAGTAAATTGATTATGATTTCATCTTCTTTTTCTAAGGCATCTTTATGGATAAGACAAGCTTTGGGGCAAGGAGAAGCATTTCTCATTAATGCATCATCTCTAATGGGAATTTTGTTGAAGTAAGAAGAGGAAATGCCATTACTAGGAAAAGTGGGGACAATACCATCTTCTTGCACAAAATGATCCTTATGAGGGGAGTACTCTTTAGAAGTAAAATGAACATCTTTCTCGAAAGATTCATGCTTAGGAAGGAGATCTTTGAAAGAAGTGTTCATAACCTCTTGTTGCACTAACATGCCCCCATTGGTAAGACCAAATTTAGGAGAAGATAACTCAATTTCCATCACTACCTTTTCACTAAGAGAGGCATCATGTAGGGAAGGTAAAGTAACATTAAGAAAGGTTTTAATGATATCATCCTCCTCCTTTAAGATAGCTAGATGGGAAGGGCACCTTTTAGGAGAATTGTTAACATCACTCTTCAAATCTTCATCCTTAGAGCATGGGAGAGTTTTCAAGGGGTTAGTAACAACTCTTTTAGACACTAAAATGTTGTCATAGATAGGAGGAGGTTCTTTAAGAGAGGGAAAACTGAAGCAAGGGAAGCTAACCCATTATCACATTTATGAAATGAACGCATCATGACAAAAATTTCCTCTTTCAAATGATGACATATGTAAAATAGGAGGAAATGTTCAATTTTAACCAATGCAAGCACTCTAAATGTTGATTTAGAAAATGAAATTTATGAGTGAAATATGTTCCAAAATCAGATCTGAAATTAATGATCCAAATTAAGCTATCCACAAGTTCAATTTTGATTTGGAAAAATTAGGGTTTTAACAAAATTGACCTCTAAATTTTTGAAATTTACAAGGAATTGAAAGTTGTAAATGTAAATTCGAAATTGAAATAGAAAAAACACTCAGATCTAAGATAATAAATAGGAATTAAAGAAGATTGGATTTGTTAGCACACATCTTTGCAAAATTTTATGTGCTATTATGAGAGCATTTACTGCGGGTTTGCATGTGCAGGAACCTTACTAGCACAGGAAAAGTTCTCTAAGGATCAGCTATTTCAGGAGTGTCAAGGTATCACTTGGGCACACTAAGGGCATGCACTAAGTATAGACTGCACAAGGAATCCAGTATGGGAGCATTTATCAACAGAGAAATCATTATGGTATAATCTAAGGTTGTTTTGTAGTATGTATTAGACCCAGTGGGATAGCTGATATAACTTTTATTCATGGTGGATGTCTCATTTTTTCAAAATTACAAAATTTCAATTGTCGGCATAAGTAGTCCCGATGAAACAACATTGGCAAGCAAAAGAAGGATTATTGGCTTGACATATACCGATAAATCAGAAGGAAGATTCATTGGAGCACTCAAATAATATTCAGCATGGTCCATGCTCTTGGAAAAGTCATACCATCAGGATAGCTTTTTCTGATGAGGAAGAGGGAGGGTGGTTTCTATCAGCATGTATCGGCTTATCAGAAAAGTGGAAAAATTGCTATATCGATAACCTATGAGGCTATTAGTGTAACTTGTAACGATGAAAAGGTAGCGTAGATCATGGACTTATAGCATCGGGAGATCAGAAATAATGAAAAAACTCTATCCTAATACTCGATGACTGAAGGGAACTGAAGGCGGGTCTATCGAAGAAAAAGATCATATCGAGATAGTGCAAAAATAGTTAGGCCGATCCCCGATGACATGGAGAATTGGAAGGCAGAACCATCGGTATTACCTATACCGATAAAGAAAACTTGGAGGTATAAAGCATAAAAGTGCATCAGAGTAACATCGGGACTTCGGGAGGAATAGAAAAAGGCCATTCTGATCCCCGATAAAGATAAAAGTGCCTGCGGGGATATTGGTGTGAATTATACCGATAAAGTAACATGAAGTTGAGACTCATTGGGACATCGGGAGGAGAAGTTTTATGCTATGTTGAATCCTGATAGGATAGTTACGACAGATGGTGAGTTGCAAGGAGTTCTTTGGGGTGAGTTATGCTGATAACAAAGGAAGCTTAGTTAGAATGTGGATCAAAATGTTAAGGTCATTGAGGCATCAGAGGGACATAAAATGAACTATGTCGATACCCGATGGGTTAAGTAAAAAAACCGAAGGCGGGTGTATCAGGGAGAGTTATACTGATAGATCATGAAAACAAAAGCAAAGTCAAAAGTAAAGGAGTATCCATCAGGATAAAATGAACCATCGGGATAGGACAAAAATTACTATCCTGAGACCCAATGAGTCGGTCGGGATAGCTTGTGCCAATTAGAAGGTAAGAAGTAGTAAATTCATAACAAATGACACCAAACAATTGAATCATCGGGAAAAGTCTCACTGATTAGCCATTGAAGGTCTTGACAAAAAACTGACAAGATGGCTTCCATTAAATGCATCCAATGGGTACGTCTGATGCCACACGAAGCAGATCCATCAATATTGTAATAATTAAGTACAAGCTTACACTTCTTTGGGGATATATAGCTGGTGTTGCACAACGACATTTTGCACAAAGTTATTGTAGAAGTTATCAGGTGTTCATCGAGAAATATTTTGAGTTGCTGAGCATAGAGTAAATAATTTGCAAAGATGGAAGGGTCAAGCTCAAAAGGGAAGTGGAAGGTCGTTGAAATATCCAGTAGCACATCAAAAAAATAAATGGGTGAAGTCAGTGAGGCTCGAAGGAAATTAAATCAAGACATGATAGATCAAATGGGATCTCTAGAAGCTAGGTCACACAGAGCTAAGGTGGATTTGCCTATTTGGGACTAGCTGGAAGTCAGATACAGAGAAATTGGAGATGTATGTGTAGATAGGAAATGTGGAAATCATCAAAGCAAGATAAACATTAGCCTAGCTCAATCATGAAAGTTAAAATGCAATGACAACAATCCTAAAAACATTCAATGAAAACATGAAAACAAGACATTCAAAATGAAATCGAAGAAAACCAAATGCAGATGTCTCCTTCATGTGGCTCCATTGTCCTTCTTTCTCCTTCAAATAGCTTTTGTTTTGTGGATATCACCTTCAAGTGCATAAGCATGAGATGAAAGCAAGATTGACGAGACGACAACATAAGGGTACTAGAATTGTGATTGATTCGACCTCTTGATTGAAGAAATTCATCCAATTTATAAACAAATTGGAAAAAGACAAGATTAGCATGAATTTGATTTGAAAGGAAATTTCAAATCAAGAATGACAAATATGACAAATTATGACAAATTGATACTTTCTATGCAAGATTGATTGATTGACAAATTGACAAGGTTGCTATGCAAAATTGATTGATTGACAAATTATGACAAATTATGACAAGATTGCTATGTCATTCCCATAAAATTAGGAGAAATAGGAGAGATTATATGAATTAGAAAATTGATGAAAATTAGGAAATTAGGAATTAGGAGAAATTAGTAAATGAGGAAATTAGGAATTAAGTGAGTTAATTAACAATTTTTCATTTATTAATTAATTCATAAAAGAGAGAGGAATTAGTTAGCCAATTAAATAAACTTTTAATTGTGACAAGAAGACTTAGGATAAATAAATAAATTATTTAACCTAGAGGGAGAAATGACAAACAAGGTTAAATGAATAAATCATGAAACCCTAGAAGATGAATTAAGGATGACAATTAGGTCTTCATTGAAGATAATTGATATCGATTCGATTTGATCATGATTCTGACTAACAAAGGACCAATGCTGATAAGTGATTTGATTGATAAATGCGCCAATTGACGAGGAACAATGACTAATTGATCCAAATTGACATGATTGAGAAAGATAACGATCGATGACAAATTGATCACAAAATGACAAGATTGAAAATGACAACGATCAATGACAAATCGATCGCAAGACAACAAGATTGAAAATGACCACGATTGATGACAAATCGATCACAAGATGATAAGATTGATAATGACAACGATCAATGACAAATTGATCGCAAGATGATAAGATTGAAAACGACAATGATCGATGACAAATCGATTACAAGATGAAAAGATTGATAAGAGGAAAAAACCCTAATTCCATCAATGATTAGGATTGATGATGTCCAAAATGATGACAAATGAGCATGCACATTGATGCGATAGGATAAGATTGACCAAAATCATGACTGAAGATTGCTATCGACAAGACCAAATTCAAAAGTGAGACAATTGAAGAATGCAGAAGAAGGACTCGATGCTCGTAAATGATAAAGATCAAGTGCGAGTCATAGAAGAAATGTTAATGCATCACAAAAACCCTAAAATAAGGCAATGCGCAAATGTTAAAGTATGACTCCGCAAGCGTTGACCATTTTTAGATGTCTACATTTTGCCCCTCTTTGAGACAATGCGATTTTAAGCATTGTTTCAAAGAACGATAATGAAAATGCCCTAGACAATAATGATGACATATGCATGCCCCCTCGAGGAATTGGCTGGAAACATCCAGAAAAGAGGCCAATTGATCGATAAGAATGATAGAAAATGATAGGAGCAAACAGACTGACAATCGGAGATCGGATGCATGAATGACAAGCAATTGAAGGTGCAAAAGATCATGACCAGCATAAGATGGAGAGAGTGTACATCCATCTATGCACTGACAAAGATCTATAAATGAGACAAGGAGAAGGAAAATTGCTCATTTGCACTAGCCAAACTGAAGGATTTGTTACTCTGGAAAAGGACACTTGCAGAGAGATGGTGAACATTCCAATGGTAGATCACCTCGAAGAATGTGTATGCACATACAGATGACCAGACGACGTAAGAGTAGTGGTATGTATCTCAAAAACCCATATTGTCAATTTTATGAATTTGACTTGCTTGCGAGACATTGCGGGGACCACAGAGAATGCAGAAAGTGACTTCTACGCCTGTGTGAGCGCATCCTGTGCTTGTGTAGGGTATCCTGTGCTTGTGTAGGGTACACAGGCACAAGTTGTTGCTACACAGGTGCAGGACCTAGCACACAGGTGCAGTTGTGCATTGGGAACCCTAATTTGGTCAAAAATAGCATGCAAATGATCTGAAAAGGGGGATAAGGGTAGGATAGGTCAAAATAGATTAGAAACACCCTGATTTGGACATGAAACAAGGAAATGCAGCCCATAGGAGAAAACCCTAAAATTGACAAAATGTACCCCAATTGTGATGCAAAGTCGACAATATCCATTGATCATGCGGGAGAACTGACCTGACTGCTTCATGTTACGACATAGACTCAGGAGCACAGATAGAGATACATTAGTAGGACTTGGGATATACTATATCACATTCATGCCCGAGATTAGGGCAAACACAGGACTACTCACCACATTGGTAGAGCTATGGCATTCAGAGACCTCCTCATTCCATCTAGCGACTGGAGAGGCGACTGTGACACTAGAGGATGTATGGCGTATCCTCCGCATTCTGATTCATGGGAAGATGATAGAGTATGACCCGGTGATAGGGAGAGACGCATTGTGAAAATTATTTGAGTGTGACATAAATGATTTGGATATCATAGAGAGGGAGATTGGCTAGGAGACCATGGCATCAGAGTATGATCTGCGATATGTGGTGATAGCAGTGGTTATAGCATGCCTATTAGTAGGGGACAGATGAGGACATGGATTCCCTATTGGATGGGGAAGAGTGCTAGAGCGGATGGTGATAGAGGGGACGGTGTATGCATGGGGACCATGTGTACTTGCTATGCTATATTTTCAGCTACATTAGATAGCATATCACGGAGTGCAGACATTGAGCTGTGGGGTCACACTATTACAGGTATGGGCATTTGAGCACATAGCCATATGTTGACTGATTGCAGAGAGATAGGTATTACCACACCAACCATATGTGTACTGCTATGGGGGAGCACTGAGATAGGGTTCATTTGGATACATATTGTATTGGTGACATGAGCTAGACAGATTGAGAGAGTTCATATGGATGCCATATCTTGATTGCCCTGGATGGTTAGATGATAGTCATGAGCTACCGTATTGCAGATAGGAGAGATAACTAATTGGGCAACCAATGAATCACCAAAGAGTGATTGAGATGTACCTGCCAGAGAGAGTCAGATGACAGTTTGGAGAGAGGCAGGATGTACCTAGAGGGACTGCACATTTTGCCCGATCTCACAGAGAGACGAATCAGTGGGGGAGGATGATTCAGCCACACATAGCATATGCTAACTTCACATAGCTACAATAGAGATAGTGGGATTGGAGATCAGAAGTGGTGGACACCGGGATGATAGAGGAGTATGAGAGATGGTTTGCACGATGACGGCCAGTGCCATTGATAGATCTTGATATTCCAGTACCAAGGAGACAAGAGGACTTCCCACTCGCTGGAGAGGAGGGAGATGATGAGGATAGAGATGAGGATGAGGAGGAGGAGGGTGGTGATGAGGATGAGGGGGATGATAAGGATGGAGATGATGAGGATGAAGATTATGAGCTAGACTCAGCCGATCAGGAGTCGTTGCAGGAGATACCCATAGAGCCGGAGACAGCTAGCATAGAGGAGATGGAGATATGTAGGGCCACCATAGCAAGTCAGCATGATCACATTGTGACATTAGAGAGACAGAATGCTATCTTGAGGACAGAGCATGAGTAGTTCAGAGTAGAGATAGCTAGACTTACAGTGGCTCAAGATACAGCAATAGCCCAGGCATAGCGAGAAGAACAGAGAGTCATTGAGTATATTGGGTCGATTAGGGATGCCAGTGCATGTGAGATGGCATAGATGTTGGTAGAGACTGGAGAGGAGATACACCATTGGAGGACACTATATGAGAGTGCAGTTCCACTAGAGCAGAGAGCAACATCATATCGGGCATGATCGAGGATAGAGAGCAGGCCACGTTCTTGGAGGTCAGTGAGCAGCATGGGGGTGAGTGGACCTATGAGACCACCATAGCCAGGACCTAGGGCAAGAGGGACATCATCCTTGAGACATGGTAGGGATGAGGAGGACAGAGGGAGCACCCAGTGATAGAGGCACATGCTCCTTATGATAGACAGTGGACATTATGTAGTGTGATATTATATAGTCAGCCTACAGGCCATACTCAAGACAGACAGTCCAATTTTGTACTCCGATATTATTTTGAAATATGATATGATATGCATAGATATGATTGGATGCAATGTGTTATGTTTGATGTGTTTACTTTCCATGCATGGATGGCTTATGCACTGTTTATTGTGGAACATGTATGGATATATTTTTATGTGTTTTTGATGCATTTATAATATGAAATGGATAAAATGCTTGATATAATGCTTGAGATAATGCAAATGTACTAATCAATGAATGCAGGATGCTGCTTATGTTTTTGGAGATCAGAGAACTAGACCGAACTGAATACCCAAACTGATGGAAGAAATGTTAGTAAGAAGAAATGAGACAGAGGATAGTTAGAGACAAAGAAAAACTTGCATTCAGTAATGCACTTTGTAGTTGAGAACCTTTATTTTAATGTAGCAAACCGGATGCAGAGCATCATGGCATTGAAGGCCAGAGCTGAAACGCAACCCTTTTTGCAAAAGATAGACACATCACACACAAGGAATGAGTGAGGCATCCTAGGGTGCATACATCAAGGGTCAAGGTACGTGCGGTGTTCACAAAGCGAATGTACTTATCATAGACACCCAATGATATAGTTGCCCCAGTTTGTGACAAACATTCCACAAACAGCAATCACAACAAAAAAGAAAGGGACCATGAACCATCCCGGTCACTCTAAATCACTCAGTGACATCATCGAGCAACATAGGAACATGATCGAAGATAAATCAATAAATGATAAGACTCACTAATTCCAACAAGTCAAACAAACATCTTGATCTTCATTGTCAAAAGTTGAAAGTGTTGATAGGACGATCATGTTGTCTTGTTTCAGGGAATGCGGTACCCCGTCTAAGATAGGACACAGTCTGGTTTCAGGCATACCACACCCTGTATAAGACTCATGATAGTGTGCCAAGGACCAATGATATTGATGTTGATTGATTGATATGACAATTTTGATCAGTTTGAATGTCTGGTTTGATTGAAAAGTTCATCTATTAACGCATGATTCCATTAAAGCACAATATGTGATTGTGTGTCATTGGAGGGATGCTCAGCAATCTCTCTATGCACAAAAATGCAAAATGCTTGTTTTTGGATTTTAATGTTTTGAAAAAAAAATTGTTTTGTTTTTTTGAGTTTTTACAAATTTTTTGTTTTTTCAGGACTTTATTTGATTTTTTTTTTATTTTTTCAGGACTTTATTTGATTTTTAGGGATTTTTTCAGGACATTTTTGGATTTTTTCAGGACTATTCAATTTTTATGATTTTTTCAAGACATTTTTGGATTTTTTTTTTTGGATTTTTTCAGGACTTTATTTGATTTTTTTGGATTTTTTTTAGGACATTATTTAATTTTTATGAGTTTTTTCAGGATCATTTTATGATTTTTTATTTATTTTGCCCCTAGTGTCTAGCAAGGCAAGGAATATGACAGGTGAATAAATAGGCTTGCTGAAATGATGGTGGATAGAGGGAAGACAAAGGCCTTTTATTATGGAGACAATACAGATGCAATTTTCAAGGGCTATTGCATGATGGGACAAAAGACTGGATATGACAATGTAAAGCAGTGACATGGCATGAGGGACATGTCAAGAGGTTTTTGAAACCATGTTTAAATTTTGCGTCCTTATGTCAGATCAAGATCAAGGAATGGAAAAAGAGTGTATGAATAGTGATAAGATATGGATAGGATAAGCAAGACCAAGAATGGATAAGGGACATGGACTGAAGGTCGGGGTAGGCTAAGGGATAGTGGCAGAAAGTTGTAATAAGACAGGGAATATGGATGAAAGGTTATAATAAGCAAATGGATAAAGACCAAAAGCTATGATAGACTAAAAGCTGCAAACAAGATGCATGATGCTCATGACGATCCTCAGCCTTGTCAAGATCAAATGTGGAAAGGGAAACTGGACATTAGGGACAACGGGATATGAAGGGTATGACATGGGTTCGATAGGATAATGGAACAATGAAGGACAAAAAGATATGATAGGATAAAACATGTCCCCAAGTATGGTATGCAAGAAGTTCATAGATTACGCATGACGCCTGTTTGCCATTTTTTCATCACAGTACTTGCCCAAGGTGCCTGTTTGCCAAGTTTTCACCAGTGGATGAATTATTTTTTCTTTACTTTTTTCTTTTGTCCTTTTTTTTTCACCTATTTTTTTTGGATTTTGACTTTTTCAATAGAAGATGGACACATGATAGGGGATGGAAGAAGGACTCAAGCATCTTTTTGTTTGGATAGTAGCCTTGAAAAAAATGGACCATGACCTTTAAAAGTATGCTCAAAGATGTTGGTAGGATAAGGACATGGAAAAAGAGATGAAATTAAGGCTAGGATTTATGCAAAGGATGGGATCAAAGGGATCGAAGGATGGAAAATATGCATTGGATAATGGATAGGGTATTGGAAGAATTGGGCTTCACTGGATGGAAATGTTGGAAAGATCGACATTGGCACACCTTGAGGGGTGATGGACTGATGGAGGAAAAATAGATCTCAGATTGTGAAATTTGGATGGAGGAGTAGCTTGGGATTTTGGAACATAAGGGCCCAAAATGGATGAAGAAGGTGATGGAGGAACAAATTTGAGAGGGTTGGATGAAGGAATAGCAATTTTGGATGCCAAGTTGGATATTTCTTTAGGCTTTTGTGCTTCAAGGAGCTGCTTAGGAACCCACATTGTTTTGGATTTTTTATGCTTTTGTTGTTCTTTGGAGTGAATTGCTTGCACAAGGGATTTAGGAACCCATATAGATTTTAACTTTTGTTTTTGAGCAATGGGCCTTTGTGACCTTTTGGATTTTTCCTTTTCTTTATAGATCATATTGTTCTTTGTTTTGACATGTTGATTATATTAGACATGTTGATCCTTGAATACATGTGGATTGCTAGACTTATGACATTTACACTTGGCATCCAAATTGCTTGGAGGGGGAAAAGAATGCATGGATGGATAGGAATGAAGTGGAGTTCTTTTGGATGGATGAAATTTACTCAAGGATGTGTGCCTTTGCTGACCTTGCATAGAGGACAAAGGGATATAAGGACCTAAGATGGATGGAAAGTATGATGGGGAAGGTGTATGTTTTGATTTTGATGGAGGGATACCAACGTCTTGAGGAATTTCACTGAGGCCATGACCCTTAATATTTTCTTTAACATGAAGGGATTCTTGTTTATGGAGATCTACTCCTTTGCCTTTATGAATATGTTGACTTGTAAGATATTCTTTTCTTTGGGAAGAAGATGCGAGTCCATTATGAGGTGGATATGATATAAGAGAAATAATGAGATCTTGAAGTGGATCGGATTGCACCAAAGTGGAAGAACCCATTATGCATGTCAAGGGTTCATGAACATCTTACACTGACACGTTAGAATCATGAGGGGGATTAGGATCATGAGGGGGACTAAGATTGTGTACTAGACATGGTTCAATGATAGGCTCTTCAAGAGAAATGGGAGAAATAATGGGATCATCAAAAGAAATGCAATCTTGGAGTGTATATGGAGCATTAAGACAAGGAGATGGAGGAACAAAAGGATCTTGTGGAGGATTTAAAGGAATAATTTGATCTTGACAAGGAGGAAGATCATTGGAATCCTCTTTAAAGGTGCTTTGCTCTTGACTTTCAATGGGATCATCATAAAGGATAGAAAGGATATCTTGATCTTTCTTAGGAAGTGGAATGCCAATGGGATTTGAAAGGACATTTTTTTCATGAAATGGAAGGGGATCGTTTGGGATTGGATGGACTGGGATATCTTGATATTGATTGGGGAATGGAGTGTCAATAGGACTTTGGATAGGATGGACAAGAATAGGGGAATCATCGTGAGTGTCTGGGGAAATGGGATCTTGGTCAACAATTGGATGGGATGATAAGGTTTCAGGATCTTGATCTTGATTTTCTTTAGGACTCATTTCTTCGTGCTCTAAATTATCCTCTTGACATGAGGTTGGATTTTGGATATGCATGGGGGATTCTGACAAGGAATCAATGTTTTGGCATGAAGGAAATGTACTTTGAACATTTGTGATGGATTCTAGCAAGGAATCAATGCTTGAACATGAGGAAGAGGGACTTCGAATGGGGTCCTCTAAAACAAGTAATGGAAATAAAGTGCATGGTTGCATTGGGTCCTGTATTTCTAAAACATGACAAGGATGTGCATCATGAATTGGATTATCTTAGCAACCAATTATGGATAGCTCTTGGATAATTTCATCCTCGGGTGTATTATTTGATGAGGACAATATAGAAGGTTCTTGTGAAACTTCTAAAGGTGTAGGGATAGATGCCACTGGAGAGTCAATTTGTTTGCAGGGGGATGAGGCATTGCTAGACATAATTGTATTATCTTGATCTTCCTCAAAGAACTCACTTGGTAGTTTCCTTAAGATCATTGCAATAAAGCCACCTTTCTTTCGAGGTTTTGACATAGTTGTATCTGGAATTTGAACTTGTTTGGCAAGGAGTTGGTTCTGATCTGATGTCATGTATTGATATTGGACTTGGTTCAATTGTTTTGACATGTTTGAAACTTGGGTTGGTGTGTGCTGCAACCTTTGTTTTTGAATGGTTCGTTGTAGTTGTTGACATTGATTTCCACCATTGGTTGAACCATTTGTGGACATTGTAGAGTTGGTTGGACATATTGTTGAAATTGGACCATTGGTTGTATTGGTTGTATATGTTGGACCATTGGTTGTGTCTGTTGGAAATGTTCGAACTATTGAACAATTGGTTGTGATGGTTGAAAATCTGATTGATAGTAAACACCTTCTTGCTCTTGTTGTGGAGGCACATAATGTTGAAATTGATGTTGTCTCTTTTCTTGAAATTGTTTCATCATCTCTATTTGTGAGAGGAGAGCCGGTATGTCTGATCGTTCAAAAAGAGATCTTACATCAATTGGCTCAATCTTTGGATTTTGACCTAGAAATTTTTGAAACATTTTGGACATTTGTGATCTATTCTTCTCAATGTTTTTCACTCTTTGTTCCAATATCTCATTTTCTTGAGCTAGCTTATCCTCTAGTTTTTGTATTTGGAGACTTGTTTCATCATAAAAAGTTTGACCGATATTGCCTTGTTGTTGGGTTGGATATAATTGTGATTGCCTTGGATTAAAATTCAATTGCATTATCAGTTGATATGTCAAACTTTGTTGCATCATTGGTGCTTGGAATCTTGTTTCAATAGACATGTCACTATGCAAATGCAATATTTTTTTTTTGGGAATTTTTCAAGGATAATGTATGATATGCAGCTAAATGTAAACTAAATAGATGAAAATGCAATCTATGGCAAGAGTGCAAACTATGTTTTTGTTGTTTTTCAAGATTTTGACAAACTTTTTGGAATGCAAATCTAAAAAGAGACCCTTAGGAAATTGAAATGATGTCTAGACCTCAAAGGACAAAAGGACCAAGTGAAAAAAGGACAAAATGACAATGTCTCCCCTATATGCTTGGATACTAAGCTAGGTTTGACCAAATGACAATAATGACAAAAAGAGAAAAGGTTTGATAAGGTCTAGACTTCCTAACAATGACTTAGGGTTTATCAAAGATTTGGATTACTCAAGTATGACAAAACCTAGTTTTGACACTATATGCAAAGGGACAATTACTATGCAAGTGACCCTAATATGATATGATAATGACCTAAGCTCAATGAAGAGACCTAGGGTATGCAAATGTGACCTAATGTTATGAGGACAAGGATGCAAATGCAAATGTATGACAATGTCAGCCTAAGACAAAACCTAAGGTTGAATTATGAAATGGTATTACTCTAATGCAAGAGAACACATGCAAATGGATGACCCTTATTGATATGCAAAGGAGTATGACCTAGGTGAAACTTAACCTTGGTAATTGACAATGAATTTTGCAAAATGCAAACCTAGGATGAACCTAAATCTAAGTGACATGAATGTTGAGACAAGATTTTGAAAAATGTTTGACAACCATGTTTGAAGGTGTTTTGAACTTTGTTGAATGAAATACTCTTGTGTTTACCCTTGTTTTGAATCAATTTGTCTTGTTTTTGAAATGAGACACAACTCAAATTTTGACAAGCAAAGAAGACAAGATATTTTAACTTAGACTCAAGACAATCATGCTTATTCACACATTTCTTATGGTAGGCAAGGATAGTAGGTACTTGAGAGGTAGACTCATTATGAGATTCAAGGAGAATACATAGATGCTTGACCCCATGGGCTCCCCTCCACGACACTCACTTCTCAGGGCAGCCAAGCATCAGTCCCCATGGAAATCTCCCCATGGCAAACTTAGTATCTCTTCCAAGTATTCGAACTCATCCTTCTCAAGCAACTAGAAGGATTTTTGGCCACTAAATACAAGGTGTTTAGTAAGGATTTCTGTTAAGCATTACTCCTTGGTGTCACACAAGTGTGATTGAGACATTAAGCCCACCAAGATACCAAACAAATGTAGTCGCGCAAGCATGATTTAGACCTTGAGGCCCTACTTAGATGTTGATATGAGACAGAGTCCAAGGGTCATCACTTCCAAAGTAACTACAATTCCCACGTAACCCTTCCTTCAAAGCTTTCGCCCATCAGGTATTTATTTATAGTGAGTTAGAATGCCAAGGTATTCTAGTTGTACTCACTTTGGGTTGTTCCCTTCTCACGATTGTCACTTGCTTGCAAAAGAAAGCAAATGGTCGGGAAGGCAGGCCCTCTAAAGGTAACAAACAATCTGAGCCATGAGAATGGTATCGAAGATCTAGATTTCTGATCACCCTAAGAAGGATGAGAGAATACTCTCCTACTCCAATGTCAAACTCAACAATCAAAGCAAACACAGGTTCATTCCATCCTACTTAGCAATCATACTAGGTGCCTAATTATGAATTACAAACACAAAGTTTAGTTGGAGTACCTGCAAAATCACCAAGTCAGAAGTTTGATTTGTTTGATCTTTGACTAGCGAACCTGCATAAAATTTGTTAGTAGTTCCATTTTTGTCTTTGCCATATGTAATGCCAAGGTGCTGCACAAAGAATCAGTACCAAAGAAAAACCAAAATGCAGAAACAAAATGCAAAACAAAGTCATTTGCAAGTAAAAACACAACTTTTTACCTCTGTTTATAGCCTTACACAAACACAAAATGTCTTACACAGGCACAGAATGCAGTAACACAGGTGTAGAATGAAGTAACACAGGTGCAGATCCCTTTGACATAGGTGCAGATGTCCTTGACATAGGCGCAGATCACTTGACACAGGTGCAGATTGCTCCTACACAGGCTCAAAAGTTCTCAGAAAGCCTTGAATTACCCTGTTTCTTGGGTTTTTCACCTGCAAATCATCTCAAAAGCACTCAAAAGCATGGTTAGGGGGTTAGTTCACATTGGGTTCAACAATTAATGTAGATAGGAAATGTGGAAATCATCAAAGCAAGATAAACATTAGCCTAGCTCAATCACAAAAGCTAAAATGCAATGACAACAATCCTAAAAACATTCAATGAAAACATGAAAACAAGACATTCAAAATGAAATCTAAGCAAACCAAATGTAGATGTCTCTTTCATGTGGCTCCATTGTCCTTCTTTATCCTTCAAATAGATTTTGTTTTGTGGATCTCACCTTCAAGTGCATAAGCATGAGATGAAAGAAAGATTGACGAGATGACAGCATAAGGGTACTAGAAGCGTGATTGATTTGACCTCTTGATTGAAGAAATTCATCCAATTTATAAACAAATTGGAAAAAGACAAGATTAGCATGAATTTGATTCAAAAGGAAATTTCAAATCAAGAATGACAAATATGACAAATTATGACAGATTGACACTTTCTATGCAAGATTGATTGATTGACAAATTATGACAAATTGACAAGGTTGCTATGCAAAATTGATTGATTGACAAATTATGACAAGATTGCTATGTCATTCCATAAAATTAGGAGAAATTATATGAATTAGAAATTAGAGAATTAGAAAATTGATGAAAATTAGGAAATTAGGAATTAGGAGAAATTAGTAAATGAGGAAATTAGGAATTAAGTGAATTAATTAACAATTTTTCATTTATTAATTAATTCACAAAAGAGAGAGGAATTAGTTAGCCAATTAAATAAACATTTAATTGTGACAAGAAGACTTAAGATAAATAAATAAATTATTTAACCTAGAGGGAGAAAGGACAAACAAAGTTAAATGAATAAATCATGAAACCCTAGAAGATGAATTAAGGATGACAATTAGGTCTTCATTGAAGATAATTGATATTGATTCGATTTGATCATGATTCTAACTGACAAAGGACCAATGCTGATAAGTGATTTGATTGATAAATGCACCAATTGATGAGGAACAATGACTAATTGATCCAAATTGACATGATTGAGAAAGATGACGATCGATGACAAATCGATCGCAAAATGACAAGATTGAAAATGACAACGATCGATGACAAATTGATCGCAAGACGAAAAGATTGAAAATAACCATGATCGATGACAAATAGATCACAAGATGATAAGATTGATAATGACAATGATCAATGACAAATTGATTGCAAGATGACAAGATTGAAAATGACAACGATCGATGACAAATCGATCGCAAGATGACAAGATTGATAAGAGGACAAAACCCTAATTCCATCGTTGATTAGGATTGATGATGTCCAAAATGATGACAAATAAGCACGCACATTGATGCGACAGGATAAGATCGACCAAAATCATGACTGAAGATTATTATCGACAAGACCAAATTCAAAAGCAAGACAACTGAAGAATGTAGAAGAATGACTCGATGCTCGCAAATGATAAAGACCAAGTGTGAGTCATAGAAGAAATGTTAATGTGTCGCAAAAACCCCAAAATAAGGCAATGCGCAAATGTTAAAGTATGACTCCGCAAGCGTTGACCATTTTTAGATGTCTACAATATGGACAATAGTGTGAGGACATGAGCTATTTCTTTTCCATTACTTTCACAGGGATGAGCCCATGCTGATTTTGAACCCGTGGAATACCGGTCTAGGTAAACTTGTGGTACCTAATGTCTTTGTAAATATTGATTTATTGAAGCTCCTGGTAAGACATTATGATACAAACAAGCAGTGCATTCTATTGCCCGATGGGACCATTTTAGTTGACTTTGCAGTAGCCACAATTCAGGAGGTTTTTGCAATGGATCTTGAGGTGAATGTGCCCTTATCTTTTGTGGATTTGGAAGAGGAATACAGAAAAAATGGATACTACATACTAGGGTTGGAACCTCACTATTCTCAAAGCAGAGAGGGGGAGGCTAACAGAGGAGGATGGTCCTCCTTATTATATGACCATTTTCAAGAAATATTTGCAGTATACATATATGGCATGTGGTCAGGTTGGAGGAGTTGAAGCTCCCGATGTAGCAAAAATTGGACCGCTAGTTTTAGCAGCAGATATTCAGAGACATGAGCCTAGAGCTTTTGATTTTGCTTCATAACTGGTGGATAGACTTCATGAAGGCTTCCTGAACTTGAAAGAAAATCCAGACAAGGACTTCAAGCATTATTTGTTGTTAATGCACATTGTTTTATTTTATGGGAGATTGAGAGGGTTATGGCGAGGGGGTTTGAATGTAAATATAGTTGGGAAGAATGGAAAAAAACAACCAGTTCAGTTATGGGTTTCTCTCTAGGATTACAGATATGTAAATTCCCATTACATCAAATTTGAAGAATTCTTTGTTAAGCCAATTTTCTTTCTCTTTGGTGAGCTTCTGCAGGGATCATTTTCTGAGGATGTAAAGAGGTTTCTTAGGCCTTATGAGCACAAAAATCTGAAGGTTAATCACAATTTGGGTGATTGATACTCATGCCAAAATTTCACCTTTGTTCGGTGCTATGGATTTGAAGGTTACCCCTATGTGCTACCAAAGCCTGCACCAGACAAGATTGTTTTTTTGGAAATTGTAAGGCAATTAATTGTCTCTAATACCAAACATTTCAGAGGTGCACACAAGCAAGCCTTTCTCCCTGGCACACTTAATTTCCTGGATTTCAAAATTGTATCTACTAGAGCATACAAGTCTATTGATAGGAAGCTGGTGGATGAGTACAACCTTTTCCAACACACATCCAGAATGAATTATGATCTTGAGGGTTACATCCACATGTGCAGGAAGAGACAAGGGTTGGGAGATTACCTTCTGTAGACACCTAAAATTGTCCTGTCTAATTAAATAAATATTTTTATTTATTTAATTATTTTATCCTAATTCTTCTATTAATTAAATAAAGCTTTATTTAATTGATCCTTCTTCCTCTATTAATTAAATAAAACTTTTTTTATTTAATTAACTCATTAGCCTTTTCTACCCATGACACATGCCATTCATCTCGTAATTGCTACACTACCCACCCTCTCATTATTTTCTTATTTTCTCTACCTACCCTCTAATCATAGCCGACCATTTATCTTTTACACCTCTTAATCTTATCCCTCCATTTCTTATAGTGTCTTCTATATAAGAGGATACTTCTCTCATTATCAATGCTAATCATTCTAATCAACTATTCAACTAATCGATCTTTGAAGCCTCCTAGCATTCAAACTTTCATATGTGATCAAATCTACTTGCAACCACATTTCCGTTCTTTGTTGAACTCTCGTGCACACATAAAATGTGAGAGAAAATATATCAAGAAAGATCAATGGAGATAGGAAGAATTGAGATCCAAACCCTATTGGACATGTGATGTTATAATCTTTGTGATTTCATTTGATTTGCATTGTCTTCGGTAATCTTTATATGTTATGGTGGATCTTTGTTGTTGTTAGGCTAGGGTTTTGTGGCTGAATTCATTTAGTCTTTCAATATTGTTTTATCCACTTTCACCATAAACATTTTGGAACACCCGGTGGGACATGGATTTTTGTTAGATCTGTGTTTTTGGCAGGTTTTTCTAACCCTATATTGTTATTTTGTAAAACAATTTGGAGAATAACCTTGTGCAGCTAGGGTTTTGGACACAAAATCAAGATCTTGGAGAGATTTGATCTGATCTCACAAATGGTTTGGAAATTTTGCACCACATTGTTTTGGAAGGTTGAAGATAGTATCAACAACTCTCAAACCAAAATTCAAATCTATTGGAGCATATTTTAATTTTCTATGAATTTTTTATGAATTTCATAAAAATTTAATTTTGAGAGAAAATGAGTGAATTTTTCAGATTTTCTTATACTTTTGAAAATCTCTCTAATTTATACACATGATTTGTTCTTTGTGATTTTAATTTTGATGCAAAATATTTCCTAAAAAATTGGATTTTTAAAAATTAAGATTTTCTATTATTTTGATCAGATCTCACAAACGGGTTTGAATTTTGCATCAATTTTTTTTTAACAGGTCAAGAATAGTATCAAATATTCTCAGTAAAAAAATAGGAGTTTTTAGATAATATATGAAATTTATATGAATTTTTTATGCATTTTCATAAAAAATTAATTTTGAGAGAATATTAGAGAATTTTTCAGATTTTCTTACATTTTTGGAAAGATCTCAAAATTATACATAGGATTTGTTCTTTTTTATTTTAAATTTTATACAAAATCATTCTTAAAAAATCAGATCTTTGAAAATTAGGGTTTTGCATTATTTTGCTCATATCTCACAAACTACTTAAAAATTTTGCAAGAATTTTTTTATGCGTGTTTGGAAGGCTATCAGGAGTGTCTAGTAAAAAATTCAAATTTTTTGGATCAAGTTTGCATTTTATATGAATTTTTTATGATTTTTCATAAAAAAATAATTTTTGGAGCAAATTAGCAAATTTTCTGGATTTTCTTACATTTCGAAAAATGTTTTGAAATTTTACAGGTTCTTTGTTTTTTTTATGATGCAAAATAACTCATGGAAAATCAGATCTTTGAATTTGTCAAAAAACACATTGTTGAAGGCCCCTTTTCACATAGTCTTTTCGATCTAAAATTTACCTAACTTGTGTGCTTGCAGGAGGGGTATTATTGCAAAACTACTAACAATTATTTGTTGCAAAATTTTGGAAAGGGTTTTCTTTTGAGCTTTATTGTGTGCATAGATTATCAAACACTTCAATTGGTGCACTAAAATTGATCTAGTGTCTTTTGTGTCTTGAGCAATAGGCTCTTTTTGTTTAATCTTTGGAGGGCATGTCTCTTCGTGTGGTCATTAGGACTAATAGTGAGGAGATGACCCAAGTGGTAGTGAGAAAAACCCACCTCTTTCGAACCACCATAAACAAATGTATCCATGGTTAAAACCATGGGTAACGTGTGCTGATTAGTTCATACTGACACTATGTCTCCCCATAAACCCGTTTGATCAAATTTATTTGATCATTTGTAGGGTGTAACCCCTACCAGCTGGGAGCCTTTTGTATTTACAGAGCTGAAAGTGCCGCATGTATGGCCACACAAGCGCATGCCCTTACTAGCACCTTTTTTATTTTAGAAAGCCAAAATCCTTCAAGTTGTTGGGTCAAGAGGTCAGACCTCTGGAGCGACCCACACACATATGATTCTTAGTAGAGATACAAAGTTCACCACAGGGAGTTTTCATGGGGATTGATGCTTGGCTGCCTCGAAGAAGTGAGTACCAAGGGTGGAGCCCGTGGGGTCAAGCATCTAAGTATCTACTGTGAATAGCGTAGCCTCAGGGGAAACCCCATGTGGGATCAACAAATATTATCCTAACCAGCCATAAGAATTGTGCTTGTCTTCTTTTGAACATTCAAACATTCAAGATCAAACATCATAACATTGTGTCTTTTGTGTCTTCAAGTGTATGCAAAACATTTTTACATCAAACAACACAATTTATTTTGAGTCATTTTGAGTCTAAACACTTGAAAACATTGAGTCCTCATCAAAATTGTGTCATCTTGTCACGAAAAATAGTCAAAAATTTAGATTTGGTCACAACAACTTCACAAATTGGAAAAATTGCACTAAATTCTAGAAACACATCTGTGTCATTTAACCACATCTGTGAAGGGCAGAAACACGCCTCTGTTCTCTTAAGAAAAATTACATTCACAAAATCTCATAAACGTGTATGTGTAGTGGTCAACCACGTCTGTGTCATTTAGCCATGTTTGTGAAGTATATAGGCACATCTGTGTTCAGAATTGGAAAAAATTACAGTCCAACAAACAAGAGCAATCAGTTTCAGAATTCTTGAGCTTCCTAGGTTATTTCTCCAGGTTTTCATCTAGCATTCAACCTATCTTTGGGTCTCACAAATTTCATCATTTCTTTACACCTTACATTACATTCACATTTGTCTAAACTTGAGTAAATAGGTCACTTGCTTGTCCTCATCTTGCTTTGTCAACACACTACATACAACAACATTTTGCTAAGTGGTCCCTCATCAAGGTCTATCACCTTTGGGTCTCATTTGGTATTACTTAGAGTCAAGGTCAACTTACCTCATCAAGAGAAACTATCATCTCTTTGGAAGTCACACCTACTCTACTACATACATACTTTGCCTTACACTTTGGACATTGCAAGTACACCTCAGATTCATTTACATTCCATCCAACTCTTGGTCTTCCATACTCTTTCCATTTTCATCTAGTCTCACACATCTTGGTCAATACCTAGTTCATGGTTGAAACCCGTTCCCAAAAATCTAGGAGAGAAAGTAAAGAGGCTCAAGAGTCCGCAAACATGAGTGCCTATGAGTATGATAATGATGTCTTTTTCAATTTTGGTCATATCACATTACTTGACATGGATGCCTATAGAAACATTCCAAATGTTGAGAACATGGACACTATAAACAACAATGATACACACAATGAAAATATGGACACCTTTTCCATACATTTAGCAGAAGTGGAAGACTCCATTATGGATCCCCATTTTAATCGATCGGTTGAGGAAATAATGAGGAGAGAGACAATATTTCTTACAAGTGATGGCAAAAGGCAGAGCTAAAATACCTCATGATTTTGACATGTCTCAAATAGTGGAAAATTGACCTATGCAATAACCTCAACTCAACATGGATCAAAGGAGGCCTAATAGTGGAGGCAATAGAGGACCACATATGGTGCCTGAATCACCATCATATTTGTTTCAAAAACTTGAGGTCCCACATACACATGGTCAAGCATATGATACTCACCTTCGCAGACCATTATGGAAGTCTTATGAAGAAAAATATACTCAATCACATTGCAATTCTAAGGACCAACCACCAAAGCAATTGGATATCCAAAGGCATGTTCAAAATTTGGACACAAGGAAACCCCACATCAAATTTGGGGTCAACACACTAGAATAAACTCATGACATTCCTGTAGAGTATGGTATACATGGACAAAATAGATATTTCATTCCTCATCATGACTTTATACCAAGTGGTCCATATACGCAACATCATTATAGACCTCCTCCATATGAACATGTGTATGATTAGTATCATCCATATATGCAACATGCTCCGCCTCCACCCAGTGGCTCAGGCATGGGATATGGTCCAAGAAGTTGGTCTCCACCAAAGAACAATTTAGAACAACAAATAAATGACTTACAAAAGAAAATGGAGGACATAAATACACTGAAGCCAACTTACACAATGAGAGACATATGTCCCTATGAATTTGACAAAATCATTCCAATGCCTCCATTTCCTACACACTTTGTGTACAGAGGAAAATTGGACCCTAAGGCACATATAAGACAATTTTTCATAGCTTGCATTGAGGTAGAAATAGAAGAGACATATTTGATGAGATTATTCCCACAGAGCTTAGGTGATCAATCTATGGAATGGTTCTCCCAACTTCCACCTAGAATTAAGTCATGGGGTGACTTAGTAGAGGCTTTTATCCAACATTTCTCATACAAAATAGAGACAAACATATAAGTTACTACTTTGTGCAACACCAAGCAAAAGGATGGATAATCTTTTTTCATGATTTTTACAAAGATGTAGGAATCTAACTAGCAGATGCTATTGTGAAATTCCACAAAAATAAATGGTAGAGATGTTCACCCAGAATGTCCACAAAGAAATTGGTTATGATCTAAGGAAAGCATGTTTGTCCACCTTCAAGGACATCATTGAAAAAGGCTTAGCAACAGAGAAGGTCCTAATTGAACAAGGAATAATTAAGATATTTAAAGAAAACAAAGAGGACTTTAAAGGAAAAGAAAAGCCAAGATTTTGGAATAAAAACAAGAACACAGTCAATGATGGTGTTGTTGATGCCAATACAGTACGACCCAAAATTGTTTTTTCTGGATCAATCTCTACAAATAACCAAGTGAATACTCAAAAAATTCCAAACCACGAAGGAAATACACTCCATTGGGAGAACCACTTGAATAAGCTTTCACGAAGCTAGTGGCAAACAAAATAATAACAATTCCAGATATGCCTCCTTATGAGCCAAAGGTCAAACCAAATTGGTGGAATGACAATGAATACTATGAATATCAAAAGAGAAAGGGTCATAAAATAGGAAATTGTCATCGACTAAAGAACATCATAAAAGATCTTATTGATAGAGGTGACATTGAGATTGAGGGACATTCATCCAATCAAGAACATGAGATGTTTAAGGAACCATTCCCAAAACATGACAAGGGAAAAGCTAAAGCCACAGATGAGCAGATCAACTATACCAGAGCATCCTATAACTATGATTCAATTGTCAATCACATTTCGATGGACAATTACATCTCTACGATTATTATAAAGGACAAAATGCCTAAAAATTCTACCCAAAGACCCAAGGTTGTCTTAAAAGCATTGGATCTTCTTCTAAACCTACCTTTGAATGTAGTGTTACAACTCATCGAGGTAAATTCACTTTGTAAGGTGCTCCAGCTAAAAACACTACTTCCTCATCACCCAAACCTGAGTATGACCTAGTAGAATAGTTAGGGAGGACACCCATGCTTATCTCCATTCTTGAGCTTTTACGCATATCCCATGCACATAAAGCCATCCTTGATAAAACTTTGAGAGAAACTACTGTCTCCACTGATCTAAATGTGGACCAGTTTCAAGCCATGGTGGGATACCTTTCCATTCCACACTCCCTTACATTCACTGAAGGTGATGACACATCCATAAGCCAACCACATAATGCACCTTTACACATTGAAGCCTTCCTACACAAACATCAAATAAAATGAGTCCTGATAGATGGAGGAGTTGGTCTCAATATATGTACTTTGAACACAATAATAAAATTGGGATATTCTAAAAAGGATGTGAATGCTACAAACAAAATTACCGTCAAAGCATATGATGATGAAGAGCGCTCATCCAAAGGCACATTCACTTTACCTCTCAGAGTAGGGCCGGTTACAAAAGATGTGGTTTGTCAAGTCTTAGACCTTGATCTCACATACAACATATTGTTAGGATGCCCATGGATTCATGAGATGATGGCAGTCACATCTACATACCACCAATGCATTAAGTTTCCTCATTATGGAGTTGAAGTGACTGTCAAAGTTGATCTAAACCCATTCATATATTGCAACAATCTGTGACCTAGATTAGAAATAACAATCCCAGTCAATCGAGAGGTTGTTCCTTCGTGAACATATGTTGATCCAGAATCCTTAAAAGCTTTTGCATCCAAACAAGAAGAGCTCAAATAAAAGTTCAAGATTAAAGTCATGGGATGTGGTGAGTATATCTTTCATGTTGATCAAGGCCCACTATCTCCTAAGACATTCAATTGATAGGAACAATCTATAAACAATTTACAAGGAATTGGGTGTGAACCACCTAGTGTTGTGGCTACTAAGTCTAAATGCAAATCTCCTCTAGTGGTACAAGTAGCTCTTGATATCAATAGTCCTAAGAGTGGTTCCAACGAAGAATCTATTGAGTGTATCACCAACCCTCTTGAGAAATCACATAGCCTTACTATTTCATCCACACATTCCATTTCCAGTCCTCTCCTAGACTTGGATCAACAAGAATTAAAAAAGCCCTTACTCATTGGGGATCAAAAATCAAGCTTTGAAAAGAAAAATCTAGAAGTCAAAAATAAAGAAAAGTCCCTTAGTCCAAATCAAAATCAAACACTATTGGACTCTAAAAAAATCAAGATCAAGGATAAAACTCGTATGAAGTAAAAAGATCAAGAGTTGATCTCCCTTAATACCAAAATAACTAGGGGCAAAAGATCTACAATTTTAAGTCAAAAAGTATACTTGTTGATCCTAAGTCTCCATCATGCTATCCTACTTTCACTTCTTTTCGCAATTATAAGCCTTCATCACTCATCCACTTGTTCCATACATCCTTTCCCTTCTGGCGATACATCATGGAACTTTAATGGAACTTCCTCGAGGGACTTTGTTGCCAGAGATGGCCAAACTTCTTTAGGTGACACACATATGGGCCTACGTAGTCCACATTCTAGTAATTCTATCTCAGTTCCTTTATCAAGGAAGACAGTCACTCGAGCTACACATCATTTAGTCAAGGAACAATGCAGTTACAATCACAAGGTGAAGCCTCATACATTAGAGGTGGGTGACTTAGTTCTCAGAAAAAATCCTAAAAATCAGCGAGATGGAGAGAAGAAGGGCAAGTTCGAACCAAACTAGATTGGTCCTTACATCATTAAAACAGTCTATGGATCCGGTGCATATCAGCTCTCAACCCTAGATGGTGAACCTTTGGAGGTTCCTATCAGTAGAATGCACCTTCACAGGTTTTACACTTATCTCTTCAGAGTATCCTAATTCAAAAATACAAAAAAAAAAAAAAAAAAAATCATAAAATTTCAAAAATACAAAATATCATAAAATCAAAAAATCGTTAGTTGGTGAAAACCTGACAAACAGGCGCCTTGTGACACAAAAAAATAAAAAAAAATTGGAAAACAGAAAAATATTTTGTCCAATGGTTAAAACCACTTCGGTGGCGCCCTATGCAAGTACCATGGTCAAAACCAGGTCATTGACACCATGCGTAGAGACATTACTCCTCCCTCCTTTAGGATTCAACCTCATCCTTTCACTTTGCACACACTCACAACCTATCCATCCATAATATACTTACCCATTCCCATCATGGCTTGTTATTGATCTACCTAAGATTAGTTAGCCATTCATAATAATCCTTCCTTTTCATCCCTTTCCATCCATAATAAATCAGCTCCTATATGTGGCTAAGGCAAATCCTATGTCTAGTGATGGGTGTGGAACTAAGAACATCACACGTTCTGAGGAGTATAGTTTCTTCCAACTTTCTTCAGTCTATCCATGCACAATCCACAATAAAGAAGCATTTGCATCACAATCTGCAATAAAGTTTTGTGTTCTCCACAATAAAGTATCAGTTGCATGGATTTAGTTAGTTTCAGATGAGACACAACATCAACAATGGGCTTCAACAAATCAAATCTTTCAACAGACTCAGACAACATTATGGTTTAGTGCTATCTATCCTTTTGTGAAAGTAAACATTGTGACCACAATCAAATAGACTTATACAAGTGACAAGAAACACTAAACTTGAGTACTACAGTGGATTTTGGTGTCGAGTCTTAGTTTTCTTTTGATTTTATCTTTCGGTGACATGTCTTTTAGCTTTTTTGGGATGTCTCTAACTAGAGATTTTACCTCTAGGATGTCTTTGACTAGAAAGGCGAGGATGGGGTATCGACACCTATTTTTCTTTGTTGTCTATGGATTGTCTCTTAGTAATGCTTGGACTTGTCCAAGGATATGAGGACACTGAGAGTCTAGTGTGAACTAGGGCATTCCTTGTTTGTGATTGTCTGATCTTCATGCAAATGGGTACAATGACTTTCTAGGTCGAACATATACCTGAATTGTCATAACCTATTTGCCATAATAAATCTCAATGATGATAACACACAAGAAGATATTTCACTTTCATATCTTCTATCTTTCATCCCCTTTCTTGATTGACCTCCATCATCCTTCTTGAGTCTGTGTAGCCTTCTATCACACGACTGAGTATAGTGGCACGCCAAAAAATCTACATTTCATGTAGCTTGCACTTGCATTATCACATGTTAGCATTTCATACATACATATAGATATCACAAATTGCATCACATCTTACACAAACCACATGTTAGCACATTTTACATTTTCATCATGTAAATAGTCATTTGCATTATCATATTCATCTGCATTTCATACATTCACATTCACATTTGCACAACATATTAAAAACATAAAAGAACAAAAATATATTGCATTCCATCATGTACATATTTGGATCCATATCATAAGCATCACATATAAACATGCATCACAAAGGTACACATGCATATAGCTGCCTCAAGGATGAATCATCTCATATATATAATAAAAGTGTCATGATACAATGATGTCAAAATACATATGGCTACAATCACCCGAAGGTGTCATCATACAAAATAGTACAAAACTAATACATAAGGAGCCCTCTAAGGCTACGATGAACTCCCTACCTTGAAGCTGGTTGGCCTCGATAGAGTTTGAGCCCTGGAAGGACCCACCCCAAGATTATCTCTCCTATCTCCTCTATCTAGTGGTGTTGGAGGACCCATGACCCCAATGCTAGACACCTGCCTCCTGTCTCTTCCTCCAGTGGTCGTTGTCATCCGTGATGGTCTCCAGAAGCTCCTTGCTCATTGATCTAGTGGCACCACTCCATAATACAGGTCTCTCCAGTAAGCTATCTCCTCCCCTACCCATAGAACATAGGCATATCTGACCCCTATGTCCTCTACTACCTACCTCCCTACCCTCAGTGTTGTCTCAGCCTCTGTATAGCATTGAATATCCTGATCCCTCTCCCACTTAGTATCCTTCAACTATCTCTTGAGTCTAGCTATATCCCTCTTCAGATCCTAGATCTTATCTGCTTGTCCTTGGCAGATCTCCCTCAAGGATAGTGGCTCATCCTCCTCATCTCCTCCCTCCTTACCATGCCCCTATCCTTGTGGCTGCTCTTGTGGCTGTCCATGTCCAACCCTCATCTCCAGTCCTGGATCCTAAAATAGTCGTCTTAGTGCATCCCTGTCTCCATCTCGATCATAAGGAACTAACTCCCCAATGATCAGTATCCTTAGTATCCTGTATACATCCTCTAATTTGACTATCATCTCACCCATCGACAAATGAAACGTGCAAGTCTCTAATTGCCATCTCTTAGCTAATGCAGTCAATAATCCCATGTTCACCCGAAACTTAGGCACATAGATAATGTATCACGAGCCCATAGCCTCCACTATTGCTCTATCCTCAAATTTCAGCTTTGCTCGCAAACTCTGAATCGAAGGGAATCTCTCCCATGACTCCAGCATTGGTAGGTCCTCCTGCAGTCAAGCAAATCAATTGTGTCAATCCTAGTGGCATTCCCTATTCATCACAAAGTGTTTCTTTTTATCCTAGTGCTTATATCTATCATATGACACTCTATCCTAGTGGCATTCCCTGTTCATCACAAAGTGCTACTCTTTGTAGTACTCCCTACTCATCACAAAGTACTGCTTTCTATCCTAGTGGCATTCCCTATTCATCACAAAGTGTTTCTCTTTTTAGTACTCCCTATTCATCACAAAATACTGCTTTTTTATCCTAGTAGCATTCCCTGTTCATCACAAAGTGCTGCTTTGATCCTGTCTTTTAGGGCACCTACTTGAGTGTATCCTCTCGAGTAGCTTATCCAATTGATAATGTATGTTCAATCACAAAATTTTCAATTTCAGTGTAATCCAATTGGCAACATATGTTCTATCACAAAATTATCAATTTCTTTGGTACTCCCTGTTCATCACAAAGTGTCTCGATCTATCCTATTCTAGGGCGTTTTCTTGACTGTATCCTCTTGAGTAATTTCCTGATTGGCAACATATGTTTTATCAAAAAATTGTCAATCCTAGCCCTATTTGTTACCCTAGTCTTCCCTAGAGGACCTGTTTGAGTGTATCCTCTCAACAACTTATCCAATCGACAGCATATGTTTATCACAGAACTGCTGATTCGGCCTTAAAGACATAAACACGCATTCATGACGCAGACGCGCCTAAACATTTCCCCCCCCCCACTTGATATTTTTCTAAGACATACCTATATGTGCCCATACTGCATAGACGTGCCTGGACAACACAAACATGCTTGCATTGAACATAGACGCTACTGAAATCGCAGATGCGCCTAGCACCAATGTAGATGCACCTAGCCTACCCAGACGTACCTTAGAATTTTTCCCCCTGCTTGACATTTTTTTCTTAACATATACCTAGAGTGAATTTATTTCTCTACCTGACATGCATTTATGACAACAATTAATGCACCAAGGTACAAGGAGGTTTTCTGGTACTCATCGGCTCTCTTGTATCTGCTGGCCTCTGATATCGACGAATGCAATCGAATCTATACACCAATGCCATCATTGTTAACTATTGACTGCTCTCTGCTCTCTCTGCACTTTGATCTCTTAGGTGTATGGATGACAATGAGGATGTTTTTCCTCATAGTCTATCTTATAGACTACCCTAGCCCTAGTCTCCCACATCAGTCTTCTTTATCTCGTGACTCTGTCACTCTATCCTATCTGGTCAGTCCATTCTAGCCTTTCTTTCTTATCAAGAGATTGTCTAAGATCTTTTCAGACATTTTCATCCAATCTCTCGAGGGGGCATATCATTCCCATCTTGGGGCAACTTTGTATCAGTTCATCTTATCTTGTTTGAAACAACGCGACAAGTTGCATTGTCTCAAAGAGGGGCAAAATGTAGACACCTAAAATTGTCCTGTCTAATTAAATAAATATTTTCATTTATTTAATTATTTTATCCTAATTCTTCTATTAATTAAATAAATCTTTATTTATTTAATTAATTCATTTATCCTCTTCTAGCCTTATTTCTCATTTAAATAAATACTTTTATTTATTTAAATTCCTCTTTTCCTAAATTAAATAAATATCTTATTTATTTAATTGATCTCACTTCCTCTATTAATTAAATAAAACTTTTTTTATTTAATTATTTCATTAGCCTTTTCTACCCATGACACATGTCATTCATCTCTTAATTGCTACACTACCCACCTCTCATTATTTTCTTATTTTCTCTACCTACCCTCTAATCATAGCCGACCATTTATCCTTTACACCTCTTAATATTATCCCTCCATTTCTTATAGTGTCTTCTATATAAGAGGATACTTCTCTCATTATCAATGCTAATCATTCTAATCAACTATTCAACTAATCGGTCTTTGAAGCCTCCTAGCATTCGAACTTTCATATGCGACCAAGTCTACTTGCAACCACATTTCCGTTCTTTGTTGATCTCTTATGCACACATAAAATGTGAGAGAAAATATATCAAGCAAGATCAATGGAGATAGGAAGAATGGATATCCAAACCCTATTGGACATGTGATGGTATAATCTTTGTGATTTCATTTGATTTGCATTGTCTTAGGTAATCTTTATATGTTATGGTGGATATTTGTTGTTGTTAGGCTAGGGTTTTGTGGTTGAGTTCATTTAGTCTTTCAATATTGTTTTATCCACTTTCACCATAAACACCTTCATCAGGAGGATGAATTTAAGGCCATGTGTAAAAATAAGGAAGTGGAGGGGCTTGCAGAGGTTATGGAGACCTTGGAGAAGAAACTGGAGGAGAGAAGACAAAGATTAGAAAGAATGGAGGGAGACGCAGCTCAAAGTGACTCAGGGGAGAACAAAGTAGTTTCCAAGCTCTATGAACTTGAGAAAGAGAAGGAGCCAGAAGCACAGAATAAGCTCCTCGTTATGCTAAATGCAGAAACAAATGAAAGGATGATAGAGCACACTTCATTTACTTCAGATGATCAATTCATCAAGTCTAAAGAATTTAAGTCTTTCTTATACCATTAGAAAGGGAAGAAGCTAGGGGAAGAAATGGCTAATATCACACCAGAGAATGAGGAGGAAATGTTGCAGAAGCCTAAGGATAATATTGATGTAGAAAAGGAGATAATGATCCCACAGAGAGGGAGACAGTTGCTAGTGGAAGTAGGTATTATTCTTTTCCCAGGGTGGGATTTGAGTGCATCATTTATTTTCGATAGTCTATCACATGCAGACAATAAGGACTTCAAGTTGGATGTCCAAGGGGTTAGTGATATATTCATTGTATTAAGATATGATCCAGATGAATATGCAATGTTGTTATTGGCATTGTACCCCTGAATAAAAGGCCAAAAATCATAGATGTGGATAAAGTTTTTGGTCATATGATGACCCTGAAAGTTGGAGAGGTAGATCCTATGGTCATTGCTGACATAGGTATTGATATCTCAAAATTCAATAAGGCTCAGATGAAATAAGAGATAGCAGAGAAAAATAAATATAAGGCCTTATATGAGGAAACTCTTAAGAGGAGTGGGCATCCAATACCTTAGATTACTGATTCAGGAAGCTACTGGAAGAAAAAGTTTGAAAAATTAGCTTATGAGCACACTAAGTTGAAGAAGGAGATGAAGAGCCTCAAGGTTAATACTGCTTGTGTATTGATTAGTAAAAGATATGATAAGATGGAGAAGGCATTGGATGAATTCTAGGGTGTATATCAGATGAACATGGACAATATGGTCTCTAACACCAGAATTGGAGATAGACTCAACCTGCTGTTACAAGATGCATCGACTAGGGAAAAGGTAAAGAAAAAGGTTCAGGGTTTTCTTGTCACACATGATGAATTTACAAAGGAGTTGAAATCTGAATTTGAAGAGTGTTAGCAAATTGTTCACCATGGGGTTCCCGGTTTGGTGGACGATGCAGGTGTAATTAAGGATAAGACCTTATGGTTTTCTGAGTGTAAGTCTTTACTTAGTGTAGCCCAAACCATTACCAAGATGGATATTCTTGATATGAATGACACAGTCAATCAGTTTGAGAACCTCTACATGATCGAGAATGCAACCAGGGATGCAATATTTAATGCTACAACTTACAAAGATGCGGGCTATTTGTAGCACATTCAGAAGTACAAACAGCGGCTGGACCAAAAGTCTTAGTTTATTGTTTAGTTTTATTTTTGTAATGTAATTGATGTTTTAGTTAAGTTGTTTAGTTGTTGTTCAGTTAGTTGTCTAGGATAATGAAAGGGTGTGTCCTTTCATTCATTTCGCTTGGCATATGTATTTGTATTGATTCATTTTGTATCAAAAGGGGACGGACACAATTGTCTACAATTTTAAAAGGCTAAGGGACTATTAGTCTTATGTTACAGAAGAGTAAATGAGAATGAAACGTCTTTGAGAAATCATGTAATCTCTGTGAGTGTAGCTTATGTATTCAGTATTGTTTTTTCAGGATCAATATATAAAACTTACTGCTTCTAATTCCTTGATCATTGTGTTATTATTTCATGGTAATGTTTGTTTGAGTCCCCTAGATAAATCTTATAAGGGTTTGTTGTAATGTGACATCACAAGATGTTGTGATTGAATATAAAATTAAGTTTTTACTTTTCTCGCAACACTTAATGAAACCATTTCAGTGTTAGTTTTAAAACTGTCTCTAGGGTCTGATCAAGATTTATGTCCATAATTAATACACTAATTGTCGGATGAAGGCACTGGTCTAGTGTTGATTTCTGGAACAATTCTGATATATGTCTAAGGTCCTTAAATGAGAAGCATCTTTGAATTTGTGTGATCTCTACCCTGTTCATAATTACTAATTAGTCTTGAAGTTGTTTCTTTTTTCAGTATACATTTTTCTCAACATTTGGTTTACAAGCAATCAGTAATAAACATTCTTAAAGCACATAAGTTTCAATAAAAGTTTCAGGGAAATTGACGTTCCTGTTAAACATGTATCCTCATGTTTAAATTCACTATAAAGAAGCAATCTCTGTGTGCTTGGAGATTGGGGTACACCCGCCTAGGTCTAGTGAAGCCTAGAGTGCAGGGGAATTTGGTCTTCAACCATTCCCATTCATTGGCCAGGGCCAATTGTGGAAATAGAAAGAGGGTTGGTAGTCTCTTTTTTTTCCAATCTATGGTTTTGGGTACCAACAGATTGGTGACTCTGTTGGGGAGTTGTTATACAAAGTTTTCAGAATCTCTGGTAGTTTGTTTTAGACTCTATTGGAGGGAGGATCCTAGAAGATCAGTTAAGTTGGTAATATTTTCCTCTTAGGAGGTGGTGACTTTACATTTCAATAAATGAATAATGATTGGTATTTTGAGAAAATAAGAGAAACCCCTAGACATCTATCAATAAAATTGATGCAGGGGAGGAGGTCTCTACACAAAGGACAAGAAGATCTTCTTCAATTGAGTCCCAAGAAAATGAACAAAGAGAAGAAATCAAACATGGCGTTTGAAGGATATAAGAGATTTCCTAGTAGGGAGGAAGATTCTTCATCTATTGTCAAATCTAAGAATAGAGAGGAAAATCCTTTTTATAAAATAAATGCAAAAGATAATAGACATAGCCATTATGCGATCATGACTGCTGAGGAATAGGAAGAAAAATAGTGGGATGAGCTTATTCTTAGAATGGCTGATATGAATGCAGATGATTCTAAGATGGCAAGGGCACTTAAAAGGCAACCAGATTGGGTGTTGTAGAAACTTGGAATAGAGAGAAATAATATTTCAAGCCCCAAGACAAACAAGGTAGAAGAAGAGAGGAGTGAAATAAGTAGACAAGTAGTTCCAAAGTATAGTCCCCCTCATATGAGAAGAATAGACCAACCTTTTGTTAATTATGATAACCCATTGGTAAATGAAAGTAGAAGATGGAGGGATGTGCATAGGGATCAAAGTGAAGAAAGATAGGAGGATGGAAGAACGAATGGAGATAGGGGAAATGATGGGAATTGGAATAACACAAATAGGGGTAACCATGTAGGAAATAATGGGTATGTCACCAATCAAAATAATGGACACAATAGAGGTAACAATGAAAATTATGAAAGTGGCAATGGTGGAGGTAGGAACAATAATAATGGTAATAATAATGGCAATAATAGTAGCGATGGAAACAATGGGAACAATGGTGGATTCAATAGAGGAAGTATCAACAATCAAAACAATCATCATATCGGTAGACAACCTCTGATCATTGAAAGATACATACAATTGGATTTCACTGGCATTGTTGGTTATCCAAATCAGATCACTAATGATTTAAGATTAGCAATCCCTAAATTCTTAGGAAATGGAATCGATTCAATAGACTAGCATGTAGTTAATGTAAAAAATGTCATGAGGTTCCTCATGAGGATGTGTTCATGAAATTATTTGTTCAATCTTTGAAAGAGGATGCAGGAGAATGGTATAGAAGTCTTCCTGATAGATGTATTTATAGCTGGGAGGAATTTGTAATGTTGTTCTCAGAAGAATTTGGAGATCACAATGATCCTTCATTTTCATCCCATGAATTAACAAGTATAAGGAAGAATCAAAATGAATCAGTTGTTGAATTTAATAAAAGATTTAACAAAGTATTCAATAGAATACCCAAAGATGTTAGACCTATTGATTCATTTCTAATTAAATTTTATTTGAGTGCTTTTGACAGCAAAACCCATTATGATATTTTTTCTCATAGACCTGATACCTTACAACAAGCATTCAAGATAGCTGCTACTATTGAAAATAATAGGAAGGTGGCCGAGAAGGTTGCTAAGAGAGATGATCCAAAGTTGTACAACTCCAGGGTTCCCAAGAAAGATGATCTTACTCGGATCATGGACATGCTTAAAGACCTAAAGGGTAAGCAAAATCCCAATGAAAGGTCACCATACAAAAACAATAAGAAAATAAATTACAATAGGCCAAGGTTGCATGACATGCCATATAACACAAATTGGAAGGATGGAAAGCCAGTAAAACCTAACATAAACAAAGAGACTCCTGATCCATTAAAGAAAGCCACAAACTTTGTAGATGAGTATCCATGGTGTGATGTATGTAATTTACCTCATGTTGCAAAACAATGTATGATTGCTCAAGGATTGATAGAAGAGGAAGATAAAATGAGGATTATGAGCCAATTGTGAATGCCCTTTCGTCTAATCCATATTGGGGAAGAAATGAGGATTTATCAAAAGAAGAAGAATATTATAATGTGCATCAAAGAAGAGAGAATTTGCAATATAGCATACAACTGGTTTTTTTTTACGATGATGAAGATATCCCTGCTTTGAGAAAATTATTTCAGAAGGAAGCAATGCCTTCTTTGAGAAACCTGACTGAAGAAGAAAAGAAAGATTTCACTATTGCAGATGTAGAACAAGTGAAAATAAATTATCAACTAAGGAATACGAATGTCGACAATGAGTAGGGCAAGCCAACAAGTATTTTTACCAAAGTCACAAAATCTGGTGGGACAAAAAATAACATAGCCAACGACAAGGATGGAGGTACCAAAAAAGGGACATAGCTAGAAAAGACTAAACAAATTGAAATACCAAAGCACATCAATCCTATAGAGAAGAAACAAGTAAGTAAGCCCAATTCAAATTGTAATTCATTCATGTCTCAAGCACTATCCCAGGTGAAGATATCTATGCCTTTGCTAGAAGTAATGAAATTTACAGATTACAAAAATGAGACTTTAAAAATTATATCTAATGTTGGGGAAATGAGTAGGGAAGATCCTAAATCAAAGGAAGATCCCCCTGTAGTGTATCTTGGCATATCTATTACCAAAAATCTCACACAGGTAGACCCTTTTTATCTAACACTGTTGATAAATGAAAAAATGCTAAAAAATTGCATGATAGACTCAGGAGCGGTAGTGAATATCATGCCAGAAGATGTCATGAAAGAGTTGGGAATGCATGTTGACACACCTTATGGTAAGTGTTATGCCATGGACAACAGGTCTGTACCTATGGTGGGTATCATGAAAGATGTAGAGTTTAGGTTTCTAGTTTGCCCAGATATCATAGTGGTGCAAGTTCCTGCAAACTACAAAATGTTGTTGTCCAGGCAATGGTCAAATTTGGTGGGTGGTCACATTTAGTTTGATCTATCCTATGCTACTATTCTAGTAAAAGGGACATCGGTGAGGATAAACAGAGAACCAAGATCTCCATACCTCATAGAAGAGGTTGATCCCGATGAAGTGACTTGTTTTTCCATTCTGATATGGACAACTTTCAGGTAAGTATTTCTAAACCTTTAGAGATCAATAAAGTTACACAAACAGTTAAACAAAATGAAAATTTAATTTGGAAATTATACTTTGATGGTGCCTGCAGTAAGGAAGGAAATGAAGTAGGAGTTGTACTTATTTCACCTAATGATTTTTTTTTTAAATACTCTTTCTTGTTAACTTTTGAGTGTACTAATAATGTTGCTGAATATGAGGCCCTCTTATTAGGACTTAAACTAGCAAATAAACATGGCATTAAGTTACTAATGGTTTATGGTGATTCAGAATTAGCCATTTCACAAGTTAGAGGCAAATTTGCTGCAAAAAATGAAAAATTAAGAAACTACAGGAACGAAGTTTGGGATTGCATTGAACTATTCGATGTTTTCTCCATCAATTGGACAGAAAGATCCAATAATATTTGGGCATACTTCATGGCTAACTTGGCTATCAAGCATAATGACATCCCTTTGGATGGTATTACCCAAGTAGAAATCAAGACCAGACTGTCAGTGCCTGACAATGTAAAAAGTTGCAAGTTTTTGATGATGATAGGGATTTACTGAAATTCTTATTTTGTGAAGATCAGTATGAGCACTAGCAGATTGATTGGAATTGACTTGTGGAGGACAAGGATGGCAAAGCAACTGTACTTGGGCAAGAGGTATTGCAGCTATAAAAAATAATAATTCCAAAAGGATTGATAGAGCTTGAAAGAATGTTTGATGATAAAGATGTAGTGAATTTCAGACCTAATTCAAGAGGATGTAAGGATGTTGAAAAAATAAACTATGGAAGTGAAAGAAACCTAAGACAAGTATATGCTTAAAAAAATCTCACACCAAAAATTAGAACAAAATTAATTAATCTACTGAGGAAGTATAGGCACGTCTTCGCTTGGTCATATGATGACCTTAAAGCATATAGGGAAGATTTGTTCCAGTATGAGATACCTTTGAAGCCTAATGCAAAACCTTTTAGACAAAAACAAAGGCTGATAAAGACTACTTTAGCTCCTAAGATGAAGGAGGAGCTGATGAAAATGAGGAATGCTAGTATTATTGAGCCTATAAGGCACTCAACATGGGTATCCAATTTGGTCCCAATCAAAAAAAAGAATGGTGACATCAGACTATGTGTGGATTTCAGAAATTTAAACATTTCATCCTTGAAAGATAACTATGCTTTACCTAACATGGAGGCTCTTTTGCAGAAAGTCACAGGGAATGAATTGTTACCTATGATGGATGGCTTCTCAGGCTATAATCAAGTCAAGGTTAGGGAAGCAAAAAAGTTCAAAATTGCTTTCACTACACCTTGGGGTACCTATGTCTATGCTAGGTTGCCTTTTGGACTAACAAATGTAGGAGATACATTCTAGAGGTCTATGGATGTGGCCTTTGAGGGTATGATTGATTATATCTTGGTAGTGTACCAAGATGATATGACTGCTTATTCTAAAAAGGCAAAAAATCATTGTGATGATCTAGGAAATATTTTTATTAGAGCACTAGAATATGGCATATCTTTGAATCCTAAAAAATGTCATTTTGGGGTTACTGAAGGAAAATTGTTAGGTCATATTGTTTCAAAAGATGGTGTGAGAATTGATCCAGAAAAGATTGCCGCAATTGATAAAATTCAAATCCAAAAACTGTTAAATCACTTCAATCTTTTTTCAGTCAAATCAACTTTGTAAGAAGATTTGTTTCAAATTTCTCTGAAATCATAAAGCCTATTGCTAAAATGTTGAAAAAGGGTGCTGAAATAAAATGGACTAATGAAGCTCTTGAAGCCTTTGTAAATATCAAAAGAGCCATCAAGGAAGCCCTTGTATTAAAATAACCTAATTTCTCTAAACCTTTTCAAGTCTTTTCATTCACCTCATTCCATACCATTGCTGTTATCATGTTACAAAAGAATAATGAGGGTCATGAATAGCCAATGGCATTTTTTAGCAAAAAATTGCAAGCATCCGAATTGAATTATGATTTAAATGAAAAACAAGCCTATACTTTTGTGAAACCTGTGAAATCTTTTAGACCTTAACTAGTTGGTGCCACCATTATTGTCTATGTACCAGATGTTGTTGTTAAAGACATCTTCAGATAATCAGAAACTCCTGGAAGGAGATGCAGATGGATAAACCAGATCCAAGAATTCAATATTGATCTACAAATCACAAAGTTGGTAAGAGGTCACGGTCTAGCAAAATTGATGGCAGAATCCAATCTTGAAGCAACACAAGTAAATCACGTAGAGTTGGAAGATGTACAAATTAGCATTGAGAGGTGTCCCTGGTATAAAAATATTGTATATTACTTGAAATACATGAAATGTTCAGATAACTTAAATGATAGTCAGAAAAGAACTTTAAAGATTCAAACATCTAGGTATGTATTACTTAATGGAGACTTGTACTGGAAAAATAGAGATGGTGTTCTTTTATTGTGTCTAGATGAGTGTGAAGCGTCTGTCATTTTAAAATATTTCCATGAAGGTGTATGTGGAGGCCACTTCTCAGCTAAAACCACTACTCATAAAATTCTTAATACTATTTATTATTGGCCTCAAGTTTTCAAGGATTGTTGTACCTATATCAGAAAATGTGAGGTTTGTCAAAAGTTTTTAGGGAAGCTCAAGTATAATGGAGCCATTCCTCTCAGACCCATGCATACAGAGGAACCATTCCAGATGTGGGGTATTGAATTCATAGGAGAGATAGCAAACAAATCTAGTGGTGGGCATAAATGGATTTTGGTGGCTACTGATTATTTTTCTAAGTGGGTTGAAGCCATTCCCACAAGACAGGCTACCAACAAAGTTGTGATAAAGTTTCTTTTGGAAAACATTTTGACTAAATTTGGGGTACCTCAGAAGATTGTGGTAGATAATGGGATGTGTTTCAGATCCAATGAGCTCTTTGGTTTTTGTGAAAATTATGGCATCACTTTTTCCTATTCATCACCTTATCATCCCCAAGGAAATGGACAAGCAGAGTCCAGCAATAAAAACTTATTGAAGATTATCAAAAGGATGTTGGGTAATAATAAGAAGGCTTGTGATTCAAAATTGGTCTTAGTAGTATGGGTTGATAGAATGACAGTTAAGAAGTCCACAAGATTTGCTCCATATGAGCTTGTATACAACAAAGAAGCACGATTACCCTTGAATAATTTGCTCCCAGTTTATAAATTTGTTACAAAGGAATTTTTAGAAGAAGTAAACTTTATGGGGGATAGATTGATGGCATTGGCTAAGTTAGATGAATGTAGAAAAGAAGGTTAGGAAAGAAATATACAAAGATAGCAAATAGTAAAGGCTTTACATGACAAGAAAGCATGTGACAGGTCATTTGAGGAAGGAGAATGGGTGTTAAAATGGAATGCCAAGGATCAAGATAAAGGGAAGCATGGAAAATTCGATGCTCTTTAGTTAGGACCTTTCATTATTTCAGAAAAAGTGGAGAAAACTCTTACTACTTGTAGGATATTAATGGTCAGGTGCAAGAGTTCCCGGTTCATGCAGTATCTCAAGCATTTCTTCTCTTGATGAGCAGGGAGTATTTTTGTATCATAGTTATTTTAGTTTCTTTTGCTTTCTATTTTGCTTTCCTTTTTCTTTTTTGGTCTGATTTCTAGAGATAGATGGGATCTTGCTATGTCCTTTGAAAGAACATACATCCCTAGAAAGAGCCATTGTTAGCACACATTTTTTCAAAATTTTATGTACTATTATGAGAGCATTTAGTGCGGGTTTGTATGTCCAGGAACCTTACTAGCATGGGAAAATTTCTCTAAGGATTAGCTGTTTTAGGAGTCTCAAGGTATCACTTTGGCACACTAAGAGCATGAACTAAGTATAGACTACACAAGGAATCCAATATGGGAGCATTTATTAGTAGAGAAATCATTATGGTATAATCTAAGGTTGTTTTTCAGTATGTATCAGAACCTATGGGATAGATGGGATCACTATTATTCATGGTGGATGGCTCATTTTTTCAAAATTATAAAATTTTAATTATCAACATAAGTAGTCTCGATGAAACAGCATTGGCAAGCAAAAGAAGGATTATCGACATGACATATACCGATAAATCAAAAGGAAGATTCATTGGAGCACTTAAATAATATTCAGCACGGTGTGTGCTCTTGGAAATTTCATACCATCGGGATAGCTTGTTCTAATGAGGCAGAAGGAGGATGTTTTCTATCAACATGTATTGGCTTATCGGAAAAGTACAGAAATTATCAAAAATAATGAAAAAATTATATCTTGATACCTGATGACTAAAAGAAATTGAAGGTGGGTCCATCAGAGAAAAAGACCATATCGAGATAGTGCAAAAATAGTTAGGCCGATCCCCGATGACATGGAGAATCAGAAGGTGGAACCATTGGTATTACCTATACCGATAAAGCAGACTTAGAGGTATAAAGCATAAAAGTGCACCAGAGTAACATCAGGACTTCAGGAGGAATAGAAAAAGGCTATTCCAACCCTTGATGAAGATAAAATCACCTGCAGGGATATCGGTGTGAATTATACTGATAAAGTAACATAAAGTTGAGACTCAGCAGGACATCTGGATGAGAATTTTTATGCTATGCTAAATCGCGATAGGGCGGTTATGGCAGATGCTGAGTTGCAAGGAGTTCTTCGGGGTGAGTTATGTCGATAACATAGGAAGCTTAGTCAGAATGCAGATCAAAATGTTAAGTTCATTTAGGAATCAGAGGGACATAAAATGAACTATGCCAATACTCGATGGGTTAAGTAAATAAACTGAAGGCGGATGTATTGGGGAGAGTTATACCGATGGATCATGAAAACAAAATCAAAGTCAAAACTGAAGGAGTAACAATCGAGATAGGAGAAAAATTACTATCCCAAGACCCAATGAGTCGGTCAGGATAGCTTGTGTTGATCTGAAGGTAAGAAGCAGTAAAGTCATAACAAATAGCGCCAAATAATTGAATCATTAGGAAAAGTCTTGCCGATTAGCGATTGAAGGTCTTGATGTGAAAAAGTGACAAGATGGCTTCCATTAAATGCATCCATTGGGTAGGTCTAATGCAACATGAAGCAGATCCATCAAGATTATGGTAATCAAGTACAAGATTAGACTTCCTTTGGGATACATAGCTGGTGTTGCACAATGACATGTTGCACAAAGTTATTGCAGAATTTATCAGGTGCTCATTGAGAAATATTTTGAGTTGCTGAGCATAGAGAAAAGAATTTGCAGAGATGGAAGGGTCAAGCTCAAAAGGGAAGTGGAAGGTTGTTGAAATATCCAATAGCACATTAAAAAATTCAAAGGGTGAAGTCAGTGAGGCTCGAAGGAAATTAAATCAAGACATGATAGATCAGATGGGCTCTCCAAGAGGTAGGTCATGCAAAGCTAAGGTGGATTTGCCTATTCACGACCAGCTGGAAGAAAAATATAGAGAAATTGGAGATGTATGGACAACAATGCGAGGGCATGAGCTATTTCTTTTCCATTACTTCCACGGGGATGAGCCCATGCTGATTTTGAACCCGTGGAATACTGGTCTAGGTAAACTCTCGGTACCTAATGTCTTTGTAAATATTGATTTATTGAAGCTCCTGGTAAGACATTATGATACAAATAAGTGGTGCATTCTATTGCCCGATGAGACTATTTTAGTTTACTTTGTATTAGCCACAATTCAGGAGGTTTTTGCAGTGGATCTTGAGGTGAATGCGCCCTTATCTTTTTTGCATTTGGAAGAGAAATATAGAAAAATGGATACTACATACCAGGGTTGGAACCTCGCTATCCACAAAGAAGAGAGGGGGAGGCTAACAAAGGAGGATGGTCCTCCTTATGATATAACCATTTTCAAGAAATATTTATAATATACATATATGGCATGTGGTCAGGTTGAAGGAGTTGAAGCTCCTGATGCAGAAAACATGGGACTACTGGTTTTAGTAGCTAATATTTAGAGACATGAACCTAGAGCTTTTGATTTTGCTTCATACCTGGTGGATAGAATTCATGAAGGCTTCCTGAACTTGAAAGACAATCCAGACAAGCACTTCAAGCATTATTCATTGTTAATGCACATTGTTTTATTTTATGGGAGATTAAGAGGGTTATGGCTAGGGGGTTTGAATGTAAATACAGTTGGGAAGAATGGACAAGATCAACCAGTTCAGTTATGTGTTTCTCTCTGGGATTATAGATATGTAAATTCCCATTCCATCAAATTTGAAGAATTATTTGTTAAGCCATTTTTATTTCTCTTTGGTGAGCCTCTGTAGGGATCATTTTTTGCTGATGTAAAGAGGTTTCTTAGGCCTAATGAGCACAAAAATTTGAAGGTTAATCACAATTAGGGTGATTGGTACTCATGCCAAAATTTCACCTTTGTTCGGTGCTATGGATTTGAAGGTTACCCCTATGTGCTACCGAAGCCTACACCGAACATGATTGCTTTATTGGAAACTGTAAGGCAATTAAGTGTCTCTAATGCCAAACATTTCAGAGGTGCACACAAGAAAGCCTTTCTCCCTAGCACACTTAATTTCCTAGATTTTAAAATTGTATCTACTAGAGCATACGAGGCTATTGATAGGAAGCTGGTGGATGAGAACAACTTCTTCTAGCACACATCCAGAATGAATTATGATCTTGAGGGATACATCCACATGTGCAGGAAGAGACAAGGGCTAGGAGATTACCTTCATCAGGAGGATGAATTTGAGGCCATGTGTAAAAATAAGGAAGTGGAGCAGCTTGCAGAGGTTATGGAGACCTCAGAGAAGAAACTAGAGGAGAGAAGACAAAGATTAGAAAACATGGAGGGAGAAGCAGCTCAAAGTGACTCAAGGGAGAATGAAGTAGTTTCCAAGCTCTATGCACCCAAGAAAGAGAAGAAGCAAGAAGCACATGATAATCTCCTCTTTGCACTAAATGCAAAAACAAATGGAAGGATGATAGAGGACACTTCCTTTGTTTCAGATGATCAATTCATCAAGTCTAAAGAGTTCAAGTCTTTCTTATACCACTACAAAGGGAAGAAGCTAAGGGAAATAATGCCTAATATCACACCAGAGAATGAGGAGGAAATGTTGTAGAAGCTTAAGGCTGACATTGATGCAAAAGTGGAGACAATGATCCCACAGAGAGGGAGGCAGTTGCTAGTGGAAGTAGGTATTATTCTTTTCCCAGGGTGGGATTTGAGTGCATCATTTATTTTTGATAGTCTATTACATGCAGAAAATAAGGACTTCAAGTTGGATGTCCAAGGGGTTAGTGATATATTCATTGGATCAAGATATGATCTAGATGAATAGGCAATGTTGTTATGGGCATTGAACCCCCCGAATAAAAGGCCAAAAATCATAGATGTGGATAAAGCCTTTAGTCATATGATGACCCTGAAAGCTGGAGAGGTAGATCCTATGGTCATTGCTGACATAGGTATTGATATCTCAAAATTCAATAAGGCTCAGATGAAACATGAGATAGCAGAGAAAAATAAATATAAGGCCTTATATGAGGAAACTCTTAAGAGGAGTGGGCATCCAATCCCTCAGATTACCAATTTAGGAAGCCATTGGAAGAAGAAATTTGGAAAATTAGCTTATGAGCACACTAAGTTGAAGAAGGAGATGAAGAGAATCAAGGCTGATACTGCTTGTGTATTGATTAGTAAAAGATATGATAAGATGGAGAAGGCATTGTATGAATTCTAGGGTGTATATCAGATGAACATGGACAATATGGTCTCTAACACCAGAATTCGAGATAGACTCAACCTACTGTTACAAGATGCATCGACTAGGGAAAAGGTAAAGAAAAAGGTTCAGGGTTTGCTTGTCACACATGATGAATTTACAAAGGAGTTGAAATTTGAATTTGACAAGTGTCAGCAAATTGTTCAGCATGGGGTTTTCAGTTTGGTGGACGATGCATGTGTAATTATGGATAAGACCATATGGCTTTCTGAGTGTAAGTCTTTACGTAGTGTAGCCCAAGCTATTGCCAAGATAGATATTCTTGATATGAATGACACAGCAGATCAGTTCAAGAACTTCTATGTGACTGAGAATGCAGCCAAGGATAAAATATTCAATGCTACAACTTACAAAGATGTAGGCTATTTGTAGCACATTCAGAAGTGTAGATAGTGGCTGGACCGAAAGTCTTAGTTTATTGTTTAGTTTTATGTTTGTAATGTAATTGATGTTTTAGTTAGGCTGTTTAGTTGTTGTTCAGTTAGTTGTCTAGGATAATGAAAGTGTGTGTCCTTTCATTCGTGTCCCTTGGCATATTTATTTGTATTGAGTCATTTTGTATCTAAAGGGGGTGAACACAATTGTCTATAGTTTTATAAATGCCAAGGGACTATTAGTCTTGTGTTACAGAAGGGTAAATGAGAATGAAATGTCTTTGAGAAATCATGTAATCTCTATGAGTGCAACTTATGTATTCAGTATTATTTTTTCAGGATCAATATATAAAACTTACTGCTTCTAATTCCTTGATCATTGTGTTATTATTTCATGTTGATGTTTGTTTGAGTCCCCTAGACAAATCATATAAGGGTTTGTTGTAATGTGACATCACAAGTTGTTGTGACTATATATAAAATTAAGTTTTTTACTTTTCTCGCAGCACTTAATGAAACAATTTCAGCGATAGTTTTAAAACTATCTCTAGGGTCTTATCAAGATTTATGTCCATAAGTAAGACACTAATTGTCAGATGAAGGCATTGGTCTAGTGTTGATTTCTGGAACAATTTTGATATATGTCTAAGCTCCTTAACTAAGAAGCATCTTTGAATTCTTGTGATCTCTGCCCTGTTCATAATTACTAATCAGTCTTGAAGTTGTTTCTTTTTTCAGTATACATTTTTCTCAACATTTGGTTTACAATCAATCAGTAACAAACATTCTTAAAGAACATAATTTTCAATAAAAGTTTTAGGGAAATTGTCGTTCCTATTAAACATTTATCCTCAAGTTTAAATTCACTATAAAGAAGCAATCTCTATGTGCTTGGAGATTGGCGTACACCTGCCTAGGTCTAGTGAAGCCTAGAGTGTAGGGGAATTTGGTCTTTGACCATTCCCGTTCCTTGTTTGAGGCCGATTGTGGAAATAGAAAGAGGGTTGGAAGTCTCTTGTTTTCCCAATCTGTGGTTTTGGGCACCGACAAGATTCACATTGGGTTCACCAAAATGTGGTGGGGAAAAAGATAGACTGGATGGCTAGGACCTAATCCCACTTTAGCCAACACATTGGGAATACGAAAGAGCCTAGGGAGATAGCTCACTTTGGATACTTCTTGTGAGAAAGAGAGAGCCAAGGATTACCTCTTAGGTTTTCTATTCCTCTTGTTGAATATGAAGATAAAATGTGAAAGATTGATCAACTAGACTAGGAGATAAACAATGAAGCACATATGAACTGAAATTGAACAAACTTGCAGATCTAAAACTAAGATATTGAAAGAAGAGAAGGGGAGGGAATTTGGATGTGTACCTGATGCTGAAAATTGAGCCGAACTGACTAGGACTAGGGTGCCACACCACTGTCCCTAATGATCTGACAGGGAGTTGCAACTGAGAAACTGCAAAATTTTGTGATTCTAAGCCTGCACTCTGCCAAATTTCACTAATTTTGAGGGGGACTAGGGCACCACGCCCATGTCCTTGATAATTTTGAGCAATTTTGAGACTTATGGGTGGTACTTGTGCCTTTTTCTGATCTGAAACTCCTTCCAGGTACCTGTTTCTGAACCTGCAAATAAAAGGAAAGGGTTTTGGGTGGCTGTATAGGGTTTTTCCTTAGTCAAATCCCTATGTTGGTGATTTCCACCTCCACAAATAGCCGATAATGTACTAAAAAATGTGTGTGCTAGAACCTTGTGTGTATGCAAGATTCAAAAATGAATGCAAACAATCTAGAGCAACCCTAAAGAGTACTTGTAATTGAAAAAGTGAATGCTCTAAATCAATGCCACAAAGTGATCTAAAGCATGAATGTAAATATGTAAATTGATTTAATGAAGCTCATATAAAGACATGAAAACAACATGAAACCATACCCAACCCCTAAGGGAGGGGTACAAGCCAACCGTCAGTCGGTGATCTCCTATTATTCTTCAATGTCTTCAAGGCTCCTAATTGATGATGAATACTTGATGAAATGTTGTTGAATGTTGTTTAATGTCATTGAAGACTCCTTATAGGTTTCTCTTTCACTACATAGAAGGCTCCTTGTGCTCCCAAAACCTGCTCTTAGATTCTTAGAAAGATCCCTTCAAATGAATAAAGAGAACTCTTATGTATGAAACCCTAAATCTTAATTTCAACTTAATTTCATCTTTAGGATGACATAGGAATTGAATTTTCTGCTAATATTTTAGGGTTAAGAATTATAATATCATAGGATTATGCTCCTGAAATTTTGGGAAAAAAGTCGAGGACCATGTGCACTTTGCACATGGTCCGACCAAATTTTCACCAAATTTTCAGGGCCCTTAGATATGATGATATTAGAGTGAATCCCAAAGTTACAACCAATTTTGAGATGTTTTGATATGCGAAATTGAGCCTTAAAGGTCAAAATAGGACAAAATTAGGGTTTATGATTAAATAATTTATTGGAGAAATAAAAAAAAAGGGGCACACTTAGGATAAAGGGCCCAATTTTATGATATAGAGAGTGACGAAATAGGATGTTAGATTTAATTAAATTAATTAATTAAATGATTAAAGGGAAATTACAATGCAAGATGCAAACACACTAATGCGGGTGGTAAACTAACTATGGAATTGTACCACCCTAGCAAGGGTGTAGAATTTATGACACTACATATGCATATACATATATGATATACATGAGTTATCATACAGCATACTGACCTCGAGGAAAGTGAAACTACCTTGTGCTTTGTGTTTTTTGTTCATTATCCTTGGGATTATTCCTCGATTGGGGGCTAAATCCTTGCGATAATGTGCTCCCTCTCTTTTCTCTCTCTTGAGTGTATCCTACCTTAAAGCAATCACTCTTGATAAGGTGTGCATGATCACTTTAACATGGGTGCATACACTTCACTCATATTTTCCTTCTTGATACTTGGAGTTACTTGCTGAACTTGGCTTCACTTTGTAATTTTTGGTATCCTTGCTTTCATGACTCATAGTGAGGGGAACCTTGCTACTTGCAGTCATGGTTCTCCCTTTCTCGATCTTCCCTTTTACTTTGTCAATCAAAGTCATAAGATCCTTTTTCCACTGGGGGCTTGGTGCATCTTGCCTACTTGACGTGGTAGAAGTCTTTCAATTTTATTTCCTTGTACTTTACTAAAAGTATTGGCATACACTTATACTCCTGCTAAAGTGGGGGCTAAATGTAGCATCATAAAATTGCAACCGTTGCAACTTTTTACCACTTTAGGGTCTTGACATTGTCAAATTGAATCCCCAAGCCTAGCCGAAGACCCAAGACTTTCTCAATCCCCAAAAAACTACACTTTTCCGCACTCTGCATGGCCTAAACCCTACTTTCTATCTTGGATAAGAGTAGGATAGAGGCATGACGCCCCTCTCCCTGAAGGATAGGGACATGGTGCCCCTCTCCCTGCCCTATTTTTGGTGCCCTCCATTCAAACTTTGCATTGAGCTTTGCAATTGAAGTGGTAAAATTTCCCTATGTTGGCCTATGATGAAAAATCAATTAATTAACCTTAATTGATGAATATATAAGTCGTGTTTGTCCTCTCATTTGCATAGGTTAAAAAGTGGGCATAAGTTCAAGCATTCAAGCATCCTTATATGCATTGAGCATTCTCAAGTCTTCCTTCAAGGCTAGGTGTTGCATTCAAGTCAAGGATTCAACCATTGAAGAGGAGATCTCTTCCATCATTCAATTCCATACAAGAAATTCTATCTACATTTCAATTGCATCCTCCCTTGAGGTGAATTCTATTTTAGTCTTTCATTTACATTTACTTGCAAGTACTATTTTTCATCATTTGATTAATTCCAAAACTGGGGTTTGACCTAAAGGAAAACCCCCAATCCCAACCCCTTTTCCTCTCTTTTCTATGTGTAGGTTGTAGGTGTGGGGTTGTTCTTACACATTTGGACTCCATTTGCAGAGGCAGAAAAACCCTTTTCATTTTGCGTATTTTTTGAAGGACCATGTGCACTTTCAACACGGTCTCAATGACTTTTTCTCAAATTCACAAGGAAGCTTCATCTCGACATATTATAACTAGATCCAGGTGCACAACTTCATCCCACACTTCTATTTCAAGTTATAACTAGTTCTTTGTTACTTTTACACATAGTCTTGAAACACCTAATTCAAACATTTTCCATTCTAAAGGAGGGGTTATCTTGTCATTTTCACATCATTATAAATTCATTTAGCATTCAATCTCTTTTCTAAGAGATTGGATCTAGTGAATTTCCCCCCCTCTTTTAAATGTAATGTGTGTAAGGTGGTTGAAGGGAAATCCATAGTGAAACTTTCATGTCTCCTCAGCTTTCCTCTCTATCTCCCCATCATCCATTTATTTTCCCCCCATTATAGGAAGTAACTATGCAATATGGAAGAACTGGGTGGAAGTGAACTTGAAATGTCTTGGTGAAGATTACTAGAAGATTACAAAGAATGCATATTCTGCTCCTCTGAATGAACCAGTTACTGTTGATGAGATCAAGGAATTTGAACATAATATTAGAGAAAAGGAAGCATTTGTTAGTGTCCTGACTGATTCTGAGATGACAAGTGTAATTGGACTTCAGACTGCACATGAGATCTGGGAAAAGCTTGAAATCCTATATGAAGGTGATAAACAAGTAAAAGTTGCTAAGTTACAGAGTTTGAAAGGAAAGTATGAGATGCTAAAGATGGGAGAAGATGAGAACACACACTCGTTCATGGCTAAGGTGAATGATCCGGTCCTAGATATCAGATGTGATGAACTTATAAGACATTGAGAGGAGGGGAAGTGAATGAGTGCAAGCAAAAACAATATGAATCTGATCACCAACTTAAACAACTTAAAACTTAACAAGAATATAAGAAATATCACCACATAAGACAATTCCCAATAAAACAAATTCCACATAACACAAGAGATTTATACATGAAAAACCCAAAAGGGAAAAACCACAATGGGAGTTGGTACCCACAAGATTCACTATTTGTAGAATAGAAATCTTGATTGGTTAAGGTCTTACAACTATGCCCTATTAGGAGTAGACCCAGTTAAGAGATTTGAATGATAAGCCCTGTTAGGAGCAATGACTTGTTAGCATAAACCTCGTAAGGGGATTTGACACTCTAATATAGAGCTACCTTGTTAGGGGATTTATAGATTAAGGCCTATTAGGAGCTACCCAATTAGGGAATTTTATTGTTGCAAACTATTAGGTAAACAACTGTGAAAATATCTTTATGTAACACCTTCTGTGTTTGATAAGATCCACTACAAATCCTCAAATATTCAACAAAAATTAATTACAAAGCTTCCCTAATCACCACACAATCACATTCACAATATTCACTAATGAATTCTCTCTTTACACATACCAACTTTATAACTCATCACACTTTTTATAAAACATTTACATTTAGTCAGCCACAACCTTGGAACAATTTCCTAGGTTCAATGAATGTAGACAAACTTACATTTAATGCCTTACATATGTCATCCATAGATAAAACAAAACAAATCCTATGGTGGTTTACGGATTTAAGTAAGTTTATCACTACTGGTTAAGTGTTCTACCAGTTTGTCTGCTCTGTATATCAAATCTCACTCATCCTGTTGAATCTACCAATGCGGTTATGAACATAGCTTCAAATCCCTATCTCCAATGTTGATTTGAAACCACATCATCCAACTCTTTATCGATCTTCTGTACTGGTTGCTATAATGCAACTTTGTTCACTATTTACCAGTTAAAGTCCTAATTACCCGTTCTCTATAAAACTGTCTTTTGTACTGGTTAAACCTTACTGGTTGGCTTCTAAGACTTAGATGACTACATAAAACTTAGTCATCAAACATGAGTCTCAATCTCTTCATCACATTCACTAATCAATCATTTACTGGTTGCATATTAAGAACAATCTTTACCGGTTCAATCAAATGTCAACATTCTCCCCCTTTGGCATTGATGGCAACACTTAGGAAAAATTTTGTCAACTAAGTGTGCAAAAAAAAAAATTGACTTCATGACATATACTCCCCCTTAGCAATTGCATGTTGTAAAAAACAAGTACAATACTCATACTATTACATACAAAATTTTGATGAGTCTTGATGACTCTCCAACTCTTACTCTTACTCCCCCTTTAACAACAATGCCAAATAAAGAAATAAATTCATGAAAAATAAATACATGTGATAACAAAATTTGCATCAGAGCATATATATAAATATAAGAGTCATAAAGTCTTTACAAAGCAATTCTTGAAAAAGAATCACTAAAATGAGTCTTCAATTGTTTAAATTCCTTGTGCCATGTTTCTAAAATTATGCCTGTGATCTCTACATGAGTCTTGATTTGTCTAGCTAGCTCCTCCATTGCATCAACAATGCTCATTTTAGGTGTAGCAAGAATGTCTTCAGTTTCCTTGTATTCTCTCTGTAAGACTTCGATCTTCGGTATAAGTTGTGTTTAAAGTTCTTGCAGGGATCTGGCTCTCTTCACCTATTCCTACTCATATACTTTCAGCTTGTAATGAAGTTCTACAACTAATCTACCAAAATGAATAGAAAAGTTATTAAGGGGCTTGAATGAATCACTTAGAACCTCAAGTTCGTGCTCAACTTCTTCCCTTTTCTTCTTCAAATCAACACAAAATAAGGAAAATTTTGAAACAATAGAGAGGATTTTCCCTCCGGTTTCTAGTGCTTCCTTCAAATAATCCTTATTAACAGTAAGATCTACTTTACCTTTATCAATTTCAAACATTAAGTGCTTTGTTCTCTTCTTATTGTAGTCTTTCTCCACACTGACATAAGCTACATCCTCTAATGACTTCATTTGCTCTTCGGCATTAGAAACAATTTGTCCAAGTTTGTCAATAGGAGTGGCAAAATTTCCTGTATTACTCTAGTAGGAGACTAGACAAAATTTCTACTGCATTCCTTATGGTCTCTACCTCCTTCTTCTTATCTTGATATTGCATGGCAGTTGCAATCTCCATCAACTCAATAGAACTCAGTTTATCCATATCCAGGGGTCCTTGGATGCTTAATGCATCATCTTCTTCTTCATCAACAACTTTCCTCTTAGAATAAAGTGACAAAGGTGTCACTATAGGTTCAATCTTTTCTATCTTATTCTCCTCTGTTCCCTCTTTATTTTCAGTTTTCTCTTCTTCCTTTTCCTTCTCTATTTCTTCAATCTTCTCTTCTTTCTTTTATTCATTAATGTCCATTACTGGTGGTAGTTGAGTATATATAGTTTGATTATCTACCGATGGCTCCTCATCCTTCTTTTCTTCTTCATCTTTCTTTTCATCCTGTTACCAATTTTGTTCATGTTGTTTAGACATCTCAACATCAACATCATACTCATCTAGATTATCAACAATATTATCAACATTATCACCAGTTCAGTTTGTGTGTTCAGCGATTGATCATATAAAGGTTGATCTCCCATCACAATGTCATTGGGCTCAAGATCACTTGGTTTAACACCTTTTGGAAAATATTCACCCTTAAGATTTATAGGCTCATATTCCTCATCATATTCCTCTTCAGTAGGAATTAGACCCAAATATTTCTTTATCAAAATTTTAGTCTCTTTCTAGACTGATTGGGTATCACAGATTAACATTCTTGTCAGTCTTTTCTTTGATCTAAAGGAAGATTTTTCTTGCAAAAAAATATCATTTAATTCTTCCATTGTCACTTTCGGTTGAAGATTTTTGAGTGTATACTCAAAAAACTATCTATCCTACATCATTGCAGCCTGCAACCTTGCATCAATTTTATTGTATAAAGAATTTGGATTTTTCCCTTGCAATTCAATAAGGGCCTTGCTATATTTATCCATCCTATATACAACCACATCTTCAATTTTTGTTTGTTCTTTTTCAGTCAAACTATTAAACAATGAATTCAATCCTTTATAAATTCCATACTCTTTAATAAGCATAACCATTCTTTCACAAGTATCATGTAATGTTATCAGTTTCTTTGAAGATTTAGCAGTTGACTTTTTGGTAACCTTAGGTTTCTTGATACTAGCCCTTAGAGCTCTCTTATCTTCTTTTGACTCGATAGCCTCTTCATCTACATTTGTCAGCTTGTGTGTTGTCTCCTTCTTCCTTTTTCCTGTCTTCACTAGTGTAGTTGTAGGATCAACAATCTTTCCTCTTCTCCAGATTGAATCTTTTATGGTTTTTCTTTCTTTGTTTCTGTCGGTTTGTCTTTCTTTACTTCATCTGGTTTATCTTTCTTTACTACTTTCTCTTTACCATCTCTTATCCTTACACCAATTGGAGCACTTGATGTTCCTACCTATTGAGCAGCATTCTTTGCTCTATCTTTGGCAATTTGTTCCTTTGTGAATCCTTCTTGCTCGACAAAGGATTCAACTTCCTTTCTAACTTTCTTATCTATTACCAGTTTTTGGAGTTCAGAATGTACTTGAAGGGATTTCTCCTTGTAAGTACCAAACCTCTCTTCTGTGGTATCAACCAGTTGTCCAAGAAAATGATCTTCATATGCAATTAACAACTCCTTATCAACTTCATACCCCATGGGCATAACCAAAGTAGTCCAGGGGTCTACAACTTCCATCATCCAAGTGTTTGTGTCTAGCATAAAGAAAATTGTGTTTTCATATTGGTTAACTACCTCTTTCGGTATACTTTGTCTTGCATGCATTTTCTTCTAAAAATCCTTAAAGTATCCCCATGCAATCTTATCAAAATCATTACCAAGCATCCTAATGCTATTCTTCATTTGCATCAAAGCAGGTGTGCCTCCAATCCATTGAATATGACCAATACTAGGAAAGGAATTTTGAAAATAAAAGAATAGACCAAGAATGAGTTAACCAAATTTGAACCTCAACCTTTTGTCCTTCTTAATGGCCTCTAGGTTTAGCATCAATTCACTCCTCAATGCTTTAGATAGATTATAATCAACATCTTCTTTGATCATCCCGTAAGCAATATGAATGATAGTTGTCAATACATTGTTCATCCTGATTGAATAGTATATCCATTAACCAATCACCATTGAAGCAAATTTCACTATCGAATCATTGATATTGTTTACCATCATTGCTCTACCATCCCATTTGGATCCTGTTAACATTTCTACATCATTCTTTGGAATAGATCTGAGTAAGAGGACCTCACCGGTGGCACAAAGTCCAATGATTGCATGAATGGCTTCCTTGGAAATTTTATGTGGTTGGTCGAGCCACATAAACTGATCATATATCCTGATAAGCACATATCTAGCATGTTCATCTACAAAATCATCAATAAAATTAAGTGCATGATGAAACCCTTTATCGGTAACCTTGTATTGTTCCTTCAAAATACCATTCTCATCACACGGTGCTCTATATTGATCAAAAATAGCAGTCATACCCATATCTTCCAATTTACAATGGTAAAATGACCTAACATCTTCAACATACAATACACCATAAGGAATTCTGGATAGGGCATCGATGGGATTAGTTTCTTCAAATTTAAATGGGTGTCTTTTGAATTCAGGTGGTGGCCTATTGGTAATATCAACTAGATGTGGTGTATCCATTTTCAACAAATCAAACTTCAGAAACAAATAACAAGATTCCCTGATAAATACCTTTTCCCACTTCTGTACTAGGGTTTCAAACATTGACAAAGCTCTCTAAACTGAATGTCAATCACAAATCACACTAGATAACTTTGAATCTTTGTCAAACAGGTTAGATGCTACAAACACAAGTTTCGCTATTCTCTATTCGCTCTCCAAATGCTCTTACAAATGTAATGTGACAAATAATATTAAAAAAGTTTCTTTTATTTGCCCATTATCTACCGTATTAAATGATACTATCGGTAAAACCCTAAAACTTCACATAATATACTGATATATATTACTGGTTGCCAAAAATATATTATTTCTACCGGTTATGATCCAAAAACACTTCATAACATCAAAATGTATCAAAATATACAAATGTGACTTACCGCACTTCATCTAGGGGTTCTTCTAAAGATCTGACAATAAGCTCTCCCCAAGTTGTATAGACAATTTAGTTTACTGGTGAAGGGTTCTCCATACTAGGTGAAGAATTAGACTGATCCAATGACTCCTCATCAGATTTCTTCCTCCATATTTTATTCATATCAGCTTTGGTTTCCTCAATGTCAACTACCTTCTTCTCTTTCTAGTCAGTAGGTTGATTTGTTGGTTAATTCTTCTTTGTGTGTGTGTGAAAAGTGGATAAAGTCTACAAGTTGTAAGACACAACACTTCACTTAAGTCATTCAATGCATGGTTAGCCAGATATAATCATGAATATAAAAAACCATAACAAATCGACCTATTGCCTTCTAAAAGATGCGAGTATAGACTCGCTCTCAAATTTGTCTAAGCAATATCAGCGACTAGACTTCACCAAGATGAAGGATTTAATCTATATGAACACAAGATTAAACTAAATGTATGCAAGATTAAGCTAGATATGCAAGATTAAGCTAGATGAATGAATATTAAGCTAGATCAATTCACGCAATCATGATTAGACTAAATATGCAAAAAAAAGCTAAACTAAGATGCAATAATCTCAAAGCACAATATTTTCAATGACTCCAGAGCAAAAATTGCATAATAACAATAAATATCCAGGGTGTCTTGAATGAGAGATCAACTCTAAATTTATAGACACTCAAAAGAGAGACCAACAGTCAATATTGATTAACGAGCGGTTGAGATTCCTCAAGAAAAAGCACAATCCAGGTTAATTGAAATAATCGAGAGATCAGATTAAGTTAATCTTGAGATAGATTCCAATTATAGCTTGATTGAATGCATTAAGATTATAAGTTTGAGTTTGCATTGGAGATAAAATTAGTTGATTCCATGCACTTGAGATAAAATTAATGGATTCCATGCACTTTTCTTAAATTTGCTCAAGATTTTTATTTAGAAAAAACCTTTTCAATGCAACTGAAACTCTTTCCTCAAGAAAAGATTTGAGTTTTAATTTTAGAGAAAATGATTAGTTCAATTTAATTGCTTTTAGTGAAATTTCTCAAGTTATCTCAATTTAAGAAAAAGAAATATCTTAAGTTTGATTTCTTCTCTCAATTTAATTATTTTCTTTTGTTTTCAATTTAACTCTTTCTTTTGTAGATTAATTCCTTTTTTGTGATTAATCTCTTTTTATAAATTAATTCCTCTTGTTATTTAAATTAATCCCTTTTTTTGTAAATTAAATGGCAAATTTATTTATTAATTAAATATGATAGGATATTTAATTAAATAAATAGGATAATTGTTTAAAATGATTTAATTAAATAAATAAATATTTAATTAATATAGAGTGATAAATTTGCGATGTAATATTAATGATTGAAGAATTAATTAATTAATTACTCAAGGTTTATTTAATTGCCTTTGGTTAGGACCTTGGTGATGTTGTGGAGATTAGGGGCCCATGTTTTAGGTGACCATTTTTAGGGTATTACACTTTGCTTTGTAAAGCTTAGCAATGTGTCCTGGTTGGTGACAATGATACCAAGCCATACTAGATGCTCTCCAAGGTCCTGCATTGCCTCTACCAGTCCTTCTTCTACAATTCATAGCCACATGACCAAAGTTATTAGAGATTGTGCAAACCACATTCATTCTCTTCTCCATCTCATAGGGACTAGACCAGTTAGCATAGGGTATCTGCCAATTTGTACTTCTCCGATCAATGAAATTCCTTCTCCAATCACCACTAGATCTCTGATTCAGCTGAGGTGTAGGATTATTTGTTCCATACCTGCATTCAATAGATCTATGCCTATACATCTTGCATGTGTATCAATAACCTTCAAATCTTCTAGGCACATATCTCTGATAAGTATTAGGTCTATAACTAGTATCAACATTAGATCTTCTCCTACAAACATTGGCAGTAGGTCCTGGTTTATGACGATTGAAACATACAGGTTTATAAGATTTCTTACCAGTGGTTTTTCTAGAATCTTAGGTGCAGATTTACCTTCATGCATGTTGTCCTTAGTACCGAAAGGTTCTCCTTTCTCAAATGTAGAGTATCCTAATCTAGATGTATCACCATTCATCCTCTGAGATTGGAACTATTCATCAAGTATGGTAGAACTTCTGTTGAACTTGGCAAGTTTCTCATCTGCATCAGCAAGTTCTTTAGTAAGATCTTCATTCTGCTTCATAAGAGTCTCTCTAAGAGACATTGCCATATCAAGATCAACCTTTATTTCTTCTTTTTCTTCTTTTTCCTCTTGAAGGTAAGAAGTCAAGGTTCAAACTTCATGATTCAGTTTAAATATCTCATGTTCTTTTTCTTTGATCTTGTCTTCTTCTGTCCTCCTTGCTTCAAGTTCTTGACTCATTCAGATGGTTTGGGCTTCAAGATCTCTCCTTAGGTTAGCTTTCTCATCATTTAGTTTCTCCACTTCATCAATCAATGCATCTATGTTTGCTTCATCAGAAGAGCTATTTTCAAAGACTTCTAATAGTTGTTCAGTAAGCTCTTTCCTCTTAGAAAGTGAATCTTTATACTTGCCTCTCAAAATTTCTAGGGCTTCCTCAGTTTCTGCAAGTCTTTTGGACATCTCTATATAGCTCATTCCTTCCCCCATGTCTTCCTTAGGGATCCTTTCCAAGTAGTTAAGCCTCAAGGAAGTGTGGCTCTAATACCAACTGGTGAACTTATAAGGAACTAAGAGGGGGGGGGGTGAATCAGTGCAAGAAAAAACAATATGAATCTGATCACCAACTTAAACAACTTAAAACTTAACAAGCATATAAAAAATATCACCACATAAGCCAATGCCCAATAAAAAAAATTTCACATAACACAAGAGATTTATATATAGAAAATCCAAAAGGGAAAAACCACGGTGGGAGTTGGTACCCACAAGATTCACTATCTATAGAATAGAAATCTTGACTGGTTAAGGTCTTACAACTATGCCCTGCTAGGAGCAGACCCGATTAAGAGTCACCCTATTAAGGGATTTCAATGATAAGCTCTATTATAAGAAATGACCTTTTTGGATCTCAAATCAACAGATTGGATAGGTTCTAGGGAAATGTCAAATCCTATGATCAAACCCTCCAATTGATTTGGCCAACTTATAGAGTGAACCTATGTGGTTACTAACTCCCTCACTTTAGGCTTTGCAAGACCTAGGTGGGTATACCTATTCACTAGTGGCTTTCAATGACTAATGATTTTTATAGCAGATTGAGTATCTTGATCTAAATTCTTCCCTACTTCAGAATGGCATAGGTTCCTAGGATAGGGGATTTTCGATGAGTTCAAGATTTTTGTTGTGGAAGCTATTCAATCTTTGTACTTGAAATTTATATGTATGTATACAATTTCTAATTGGTTCTATGAATCCTACTCACTTATCCTATAGTTTTAATACAAAGGTAATTAATATGGTAAAGGTTGTGATTTGTGAATGACCAGTGTCTTTCCTATTATTTGGGCTACAGAGTCTTATATTTCCCTAGGACTTAATATATGATTTGTGAGACAATTTTTAAACCTACCCCCTTTGGTAAATCTATCAATTACTATTTCTTATGAGATCTATTAAATGTTTATATCATAAACCGCCTGAATGAATTTAACCCTAACCTTAAGGGACCATTCAAGGATGAACTACAAGGAACAATTACAATCCATGAGTAGATCTTTTTAATCAAAATTTATAATATAGAAACATAGACTTCACTGTAAGAATACGAATAACCTTATATCCTTTAGATAATATCACAAACAACTACCTACAGAAAATGAGATAATCTATAGCAGATATGCAGAAGAAAATGACTAATTCTATTAAAAACTTTTAAAAATGGTACAATAGTATGTCAGAGGCTATAGTCTCTGTCTACTATCTTATATTCTAATAATCCCTTCATTTTACAAAATTTTCTCATATAAGTAAGTGAGCAACACCTATTCTATGAGAAGTTATGTCCCTTCATCATTAACAATCTGATTACAATTGCTTAGAAAAGTGAAAAATAAAAAAGATTAAGCATGCCAAGATGATTAATATAACTACCACTCTTATAGCATCTAGCAGCCACACTCTTCCTTTTCATATCTGTCTCCAATGAAAAGAGATCAAACACTGCCTAGTTGACATGTGGGGCTACATCTTCATCTTGGTTAAATCTAGCCACGACTTTCTCCTTAATCTGTGCAAATTACTTTTGCCATTTCACCTTCCTTGTAGACAACCGGTATTGTTGCAACACAGTCTTTGTCCAATATTTGGAGATCTTTATTCAATGTGTCTGTGTATTTTCCATGCCCTATCAGGTATTGGTCCCCTTGAACTCTTTCTTCTACAGTCATGGCCTCATTGTCCTTCAATATATCTTGCAATCTTGCCTTTGGTCTCTCATGCTCTTTTAGAGCTTTCACAGTCCCTGTATATACTTTCCAATATTGGTTAGCATGTGGCAACATAACCTTGAACCTGTTCTTAGTCACATTATTTGCCAATTTGTTCATCTTTTATTGGGCACTAGTTAATTGCTTCGCTAACTTTTTTAGCTTTTATCCTCCAGTAGGTAGCATCGGATATAGCATCTAAGACCCTTAGGTCAGGTTTAGAACCCATATCTGGTTCATATCCCCCCACAATAGGAGTCTTTTGTGACAATTGTCCTTGTATCCTCTGGATTTCTTCAGTAGCTTTCTCTTACAAGCCTTTGTAAATGTGTTCTCCTTGACCAAAAACTCTATCTGTTCCTGATTTAGTTTTGCCACATCCAAGTTCAACCTGGTTGTGATTTGGGGATCAATTTTCCCAACTTGTTGGATCATCAGGTGGCCAAAATATTTCTCTGTATCAACAAGTATGGGTCTCTTCTCCTTTGGATACAAGGCCCAGATCATGAGAACCTTCTGATCTGGATCATAGCTTGATCCCATAAAGATCTTGTCAATCTCATCTGGCATGATCTTCTTATTGGGGTCTTGTTTCTTAAGGAAACTATCAAAAAGTAAAGCAGACTTCATGTCCCACCCTGATTAGATTAGCACACTAGCATCCTTGAGTAGCTGCCTTCCTTTCTCAGGTGGCATTTCCCTCATAGCAAGGTCCACCTATTCTTGTAACCTTTGGACTTGTTCTTCCTCTATTTTATCTTTCATAGCATTCCTAACCTATGTTCCTTTATGCTAGCATAAAAATGTATTGAACTCTCTAGATAAAATGAAATCATTGTCAGCAATGAAATCTTCATGTTCAAATATCCCTATATCTCCAACATTCTGGACATTGTAATGTCCAGTCATCAGATCCATTTGAACACCACCCTCAAATCTAGGAGGATATTCCTCTCTAGGTGAGTCAACTGGAAAAACATTAGAAATAGATTGAGGAGATAATTAGGCCAAGGGCTTTGTATCCCTGATAGTTTTGAAGTGCTTCTCATAGACATAAGAAGGCACTCCCGCAAACAACTCTAGCTCGTGCTCCATAAGTTTGTTTTCTTGCTCTAAGGGATCTTTGATGTTTCAAATAATGTCCTCATTTATTCTCCCTCAGAAGAGTTTTCATTTGTAGGCTTGTAACACTCACTCATACTTAACCCTTTTTTCATTAGCTTCCTCCCTTCTTATGTTTTTGATGAAATCATCAGGTATGAGCGATACATGCTCTCTAGCATTAAGTTTCTAGGATGACCTCACTACCCCTATGTATCCCACTGGATCAAAGTTTGGCCTAGGGTCTCCTTCTACCATCTTGTAATAATCCAATTTATTTTGTAGCAAACCATAACTCTTTGAACTTTTGACAATAAAATCTGAAAACACCAGTAATCCAAGCACGATGGATTGTTTTCTATGATCAGTTAAGTGTTGGGCGCTTACTGTTGACAACTACTTGAAAATCTCTAGGCATGCCACTCTGTAAGGTACAGTGATAGGAAATACATATGGTTTTCCCTCAAATCCACACACTCTTATTTGAGTGCAATCCAAAAAATAGTAAAAATATCCCCAGTTGTGCTCAATTGTGGTGTCTTCACCATAATCCTTTGGCCTTAAGAATCTTTGAATTTCAGGAGACAAAGCATGATCACAGGGGTGTCCCAATATTCTATGTAATGTATTAGCAAAGTATTCCTCAAAATGCAGTTGTTGTTGTTGTATCTCTGGTCCCATGAAGATATCCATAGTTGCACAGGCTTCCTTATCCCAGCCTTATCATACGCCCTAATGCACAACTCATCTAGCCATAGCCCTTTGTCTTTCCCAACACACAACAACATGTGCATAAGGATAGAGTAATAGTTGAAGTGCATATTAATCACATCTCCTTTCAATTTTTCTAGTCCATGATTGATGGCATCAACAAGATAAGTAGAAAAATCAAATAACCAGGGATCTTTAGATTGCAAATCTGCACAGATGACCATAGCATCTATATCCATCAAGAGGTGAGCTTCTATTCCAAAAACCTAAGCAACGCAGTAGTATGTATACTTGAAGTAGGGGTGGAATGAATTGACATTATAGGGAGATTTGTCATCTTTACCCAATGGTACTATCGATCCTACAACCTTGGGTCTATGGATGGGAAGTCTCCACCTCTTATAGATGTCCCCCAGGTTGAATTACTCTTGTATCAATTTCTTAGTATCAATTTTCTCTTTGAACCCCCAATCCAGATTAAACACGGTATCAACAATTTCCCTAGTAATCGATAGAATTGGTTCCCCCATGTAGTCATATATAGTTTTGGTCTTGGGATCATAATAGTTGGCTAGGGATTTCATAAGTTCAACATTAACAAAGACATTCGCTACTACTATTTTTTCCAAATTGAGTCTGCATAAATTAGTTATGGGTTCAGGTGCATTCCTTCTGATATACCCAAAAATAAACAACTCATGGCCTCTTATCTCCATCCATATATCTCCAGGATGCTCAAATCCATCTTCTAAACCCTCCTCATCGATCTTAACCTTTTTAGACCTAAGGCTTGATGAGGGACACTAATCAATCAAATCTTGGGCCATTGAACACTCTTCCCTCTTTTGTCTTTTAGGTTTATCGTCTATAGATTGGGTTTCTTTTGCTTTCCTAACTTTACTGGCCTTTGAACATGACGACTTCATTTTAATTACAGGTTTCTAAGGGAGAAGAACTTACTTGAATTCCAAGGGCTCTTGTTGTGAACCCAATTCTAGATTATCTAGCTCAGAATCACTCTCTGTGAATTCTCTTAGGCATTGTCAACAACGTCTCCTACTTCATAAATTCAATGGGCATTTATGGTGAACTTACCAGTTAATAATTCCATTTAAGCAATGGTCACATAGGTATTCATTTTGAATTTATGGTGACGTGACTTTATTGAGATTTATTTTCATCTTCACGGAAATAGGTAATCATTTATCTAGGAGTGTTTTGAATTTTCCACCGATGCTTATTTAACATTACACCTGTGTTGCACTTCTATGAAATCATATGTTTCGATAGCTTTACCTTATATCTCCCCGAAACACCATATTCCATCAGCATCATTCTTTACTTCGATGAAATTGACATCATCGTTGGCACATCTCTTGGTCTCATTGATATCTTTATTTCATCAAAGCCTTGCTATAAGTGTTTGTATTGGTGTAATGTTTTATCAATTCATCAAAATCTTCCTTTTCAATGAAAAATCCTTTTATCACTAAGTTCCTCCATCATTTTATCGATGTTAGAATTGCATCAAAACAATCCTTCATTATCTGGCCTTTGTACTAGCGTTGATGAAATTTCCTCTTTCAGTAAAAGAAAAATACTCTCCCTCAAATTTTTATGTTCGGGCGATAATAAGTCATTGATGGAAATTTCTCATGTTTCATCGATCCTTTATCCTTCGATGAGAAAGCTACCTTTGGTCAACATCTTTTGTGCCTCTTCGATACGCTCTTTTCCTCAAAATAGCTTCATCGATAAAATATCTATTATTTCCTTTGATATTACTCTTTCAACCAAACTTCCTCCCTCGGCGAGCCATTCACATGTCTCATCAATACTGTAGTTTCATCGAAACTCTTTATTTTATCATTGGGACCACTTCTGATTTCCTCGATGTACTTTATGTCGATGGAACTAATGTTTTCGGTGAATCCCTTTGGAGATCCATCATGGCCAAGGTTTTTTTGATAAGTCACTTTATCGATAGGTTACTGGTAGGCTTCTTCAATAGAATCATTTTGGTTAGACTGGGCATTTCGGTGAAGGATGAACACCTATTACCAACAGCTTTAGTTTAGGCAATGTCTTAGGGGTTTTTTGGTATTGATGGAATTTTTAGGGTTTCTATCAAAATTATCAAGGGCATATTTTGCCTTTTATTACTCTTTTTGAAATCATCTTAACTCCTAATAAATCTATGGATTTTTTACATTTTTAAATCTGATGCTCAATAGTGGCTCTGACTGGGGATGAGGGTATGTCACAGAGAAATTTAAGGGCTTGGACTCTCTGGTGAATAGGGACCTACTAATGGTGTTTGGTGGTATATACAATGGAAAATGAATCCTAATCTACTGTACATGGAATAATAATTTAAGAGAAAAATCTATTCAGGTACTATCCATGTACTGGCAATTCCTGATTGTCTCCAGTAGCACTCTCTATGTAATATGCATTTTCCCCTGCTTTCTTCATAATCACATATGGCCCAAGCCAAAGGGCTTCAAACTTTCCATGCTTACCTTTGTCCTAGTTTCTGGCATCCCACATCAGGACCCAATCATCTATCTCAAACATCCTATATGTCACCCTTTTGTCATATAAATTTTTCATTTGATTCTGTGTCTTAACATTATGCTTCTGGGCTTCTATTGTGATCTCATCGAGCTCCACTAGCTGAACCAACCTCTCTTGCAAAGGATCTTCCACATCAATTTCTTCTTGTATCATAAATCAGTGGATAGGCAGAAGATTATCCAATGGAAGTCTAGCTTTCTTGTCATAAACCAATTCAAACAAAGATTTTCCTGTGGACTTCTTGATTGTTATTCTATCAGACCAAAGCGTCAGACTGAATTTTGAATCCCATCCTTTTTTATTTTGTCCTAGCATTTTTTTTATGATCTTCAGAATATTTTTATTGTTGTATTCAAACACCTTGGGGATGATATGGAGATGAATGAGATATTTTGATGCCATACTCCTCACAAAAGGTATTGAATTCCTCAGATCTGAAGCACATTCCATTATCAACAATAATCCTAGTAGGGACACTAAATCTGGTAATGATATTTTCCATCAAGAATTTGATGACTACTTTGCTAGTAGCCTTCTTGGTAGGAATTACTTCTACCCATTTGGTTAAAAAATCAATGGCTACCAATATCCACTTGTGACCTCCACTAGATTTGTCTGATATTTCCCCAATGAAATCCAACCCCCATTGCTGAAAAGGTTCTTCAACCTGCATAGGTCTTAATGGGAGAGCCCCTTGATACTTCAGTTTTCTTGAGAACTTTTGGCACACTTCACACTTCCTAACATTTGTATAGGCATCATTGAATACATGTGGCCAAAATATCCAACCCTCAGTATCTTATGAGCTGTGGTTTTAGCACAAAATTGACCACCACATACCCCACCATGCATTTCCTGTAAGATCATTTTTCCTTGATGTTCATCCAGGCAAAGCAACAAGATCCCATCTCTATTTTTCCAATACAAGTCACCATTAATGATCACATATTTTAATAATTTCAACTTTAGGATCCTCTTTTGATTATCAGTCATATTGTCTGGACACTTCATGTGTTTAAGATAATACACAACATCTGTGTACCATGTGTGCTCGATGCTGAAATTGGCTTCCTCAAGCCCAAATTCATTTACTTGAAATCCTTCAAAATCTGCTCCTGCCATGAGTTTAGCTAATCCCTGACCCTTAATGACTTGCGAAATCTTAAGCTAAATGTTAAACTCCTGGACTTGATTGATCCATTTGCATCTTTTTCCTATTACTTCTGTTTATTTGAAAATATCTTTCATTGCTGCACTAGGAACATAACTTGTGATCTCTGCCCCTACCAAGTATGGTCTGAAGTGTTTTACTGCTTTCACTATAGCATAGGCTTGTTTCTCATTTATATCATACTTTATCTCGGATGGGCTCAATGATTTGTTGAAGTATGCAATGGGTTTCTCACAACCATTTTGGTTGTTCTTTAATAATACTATTGCTACCATGTGACAAGAGGCAAAAGAAAAGATCAGAAATGGTTTGCTAAAATCTGGTGATATCAGTACTGGTGCCTCAAATATTTCCCTCTTGATTACTAAAAAGGACTCCAATTCTTTTGCATCCCAATCTATCTTGGCTCATTTCTTCAACATCTACACTATAGGTTTTACAATATCTGCAAAGTTTAAGATGAATCTCCCGACAAATTTGATTTGTCCCAAAAATGACTGAATGGCTTTAACAATTTTTGGAATGGGGACTTCATTGAGTGCAGCCACTCTTTCAGGATCAATTTTTACTCCCTCCTAAGATACTATGTGTCCTAGGAGCTTTCCTTCCTCAACTCCAAAATGACATTTCTTTGGATTAAGAGAGATCCCATATTCTAAAGTTTTTCTGAATATCCTTGCAAGGTGAATGCAGTGGTCTTTAGCATTTTCTGAGTAAGCAATTAGATCATCCTAGTATACCACCATTATAAAATCTATTATCTTTGCAAATGTTACATCCATTTCTCTTTGGAAAGTTGCCCCAACATTATTTAGGCCAAATGGCATCCTTGCATACACATAAGTACCCCATGCTGTTGTAAAGGTTGTCTTGTATTGCTCAGCCTCCTTGACTTTCACTTGGTTGTAACCTGAGAATTCATCCATCATAGACAATAGTTCACATCCAGTCACCTTCTACAACATGATATCCATATTTGGTAATGGGTAGTTATCTTTCAAGGATGATATATTCAAGTTTCTGAAGTCTACACAGAGTCTTATGTCTCCATTGTTTTTTCTAACAAGTACTAGGTTTGAAACCCAAGTGGAATACCTACAAGGTTTGATTATCCCCGCATCTTTCATCTTTATTATTTCTTCTTTCATGTTAGGTAGCAAGGTTGGTTTTATAGGTCTCTATTTTTGTCTAAATAGCTTGACATCAAGTTTAAGGGGCATTTCATGCTATAAAACATCTTCTCTATATGCTTTGAGGTCATCATATGACCATGCAAAAACATTCCTATACTTTCTGAGCAATATTATCAGTTGTTGTTTCCTTTTAGGGGTTAATTTATTTCAAACAAACACATGCCTCGGTGATTCCTCATTTCCCAAGTTAGTTTGTTCAACATCACTTTATCTAACTATAGTCACTTTAGTTTCTATTATGTCCTATGCATTGAAAGTCCTTTCTAATGCAACCAAACCTTTTGGTAGTTTGTTCGATTTCAGCAGTATGATCTCCTATCCAAAAAAAGTTTCTTTCCCATCAGTCTCTTCCACAAAGTCATTAAAGTTAATAGCCTATGCTTGATAATGATCCACACACTGCAAGAATTTTAGCAAGTCAGCATCATCTTTTAAAAATTTCCAGTTGTATAGGTTATTAGGGATAGAAGTTTTGACTTTTATCTCCACTTCCGATATCCCATTCAATGTCACATCACTTTCCTTTAGTGCAATATTTGCCAGAAAGTCAGCCATTATGTTCTTTGACCTATCAATCCAATTTATTTGAAAGGCATCAAATAATTCAATGGTGTCCCAGACTGCATTCCTGTATTGCTTCAATCTGATATGTTTAGAGGCATATGTTTCTTTAATTCGGGACACTATCAATTTTGAATCCCCGAATACACTAAGGATTTTGATTCCATGCTTAACTGCTAGGTTCAGTCCTATGATTAAAGCCTCATACTCAACAATATTGTTGGTACATTCAAACATTAAATTGAAAGAATACTTAAATGTTTTAACTCTACATCTTTCATAACACCCACAACTGGAACAGATCTATTATCCATAGAATAACATTTTCCAAATGTCGTATCCATCCCCATACCAAGCTCTTTCATATCAGCTTCCATTATCATATCAAATCTCAAAACAAATCCAATATCAGTTTCCACATCAAAACAAAGATATCAAAATCAAACTTACATCAACAACATGAAACAAATTTGCTCATCTACATCAAGTTCAAAAACCTATCATTTCATATCAACTTGTAACACAACTCAAGTTCTCCAAAAACCATATCAAAACTTGTAAAACAACTCAAGTACCAAGATCACATAAACTTGTAAAACAACTCAAGTTTCCCACCCATATCAACTTGTAACACAACTCAAGTTTCCAACCCATATCGGCTTGTAATACACATCAGGCTTCCCACATCGAACTTGAAATAGAACACGCAAATAAATCATATTTTGATCAGAACAACACATTGATATCTACATAACTTGAAATATCTCACATCAAAACAAGTTATACCGACACTCATATTGGACAACTACATAAATTCATGACAGCACGACACAAATATCGAATCTGGGGCATCACACATCAAATATCAAATCTGGGGCATCACACATCAAATCAAATCTGGGGCACAACTGGCAAATCAAAAGAGCGACACAACAAAAATTGCATTTGATCATAAAATCATGATAAAGCATCATTTTCTTTGAAATAACATGTGCACACACGTCACTTCAAAGAGGGGCAAAATGTAGACATATAAAAATGACCATATTCCCAAATGAATATTTTATGTTCATTTCTCTATTTGATTAAATCTAATTTAATTAAATTATCCACATTCTTCTATTTAATTAAGTAAATTACTCAATTTATTTAAATTAAATTCACTATACCCATTTATTGAATAAATCATTTTATTCAATTAAATCCCCCCTACCCACTTTTAATTAAATTCAAATTTAATTAAATAGTTATCCTAAATTGAATAAATCAAATTTATTTAATTACAACCAAATTGAATGAAAATCATTTAATTCAATTAAATCCTATTATCCCTCTATCCACTTGCAAAATCCCAAACCCCTTTCTAATCCCTTCTAGAATCTTCTAATTTGCTTCTAATTAACCTAACCCTCCTCTAAATTTTGTCACATCCCTAAGCAAAGGGAAGTCACTTCTCAAAAACCTTAAAGTCTTTGATAACCATTGAAGGTTTTCAACCTTCAACCACTAAAACCCTTAAAGTCTTTGAAAACCATTAAAGGCTTCCAATCTTCAACCACTTAATCCCCAAAGTCTCCAATAACCATTAATGGTTAATTCAAACCTTCCCACATGGTTAAAACATTTATTTTGACTCAACCTCTATCCAACCCAAGGTTCTCATCAGGCCATTAATGCTTTGACCATGATTATCTCTTAATCATTTGCACAAAGGTTTATCCTTGGATTAACTCTTGATCTAGTGGGTAAACCTAACTTAGACTTGACCCTTAGCCTTTAGATAACCATGAGGTCTTCTCAGGCCTTTAATGCCTCCAACCTCTTCTCTCAACCCAATCCTATGTTGACACTTGTCACCATTTCATTGGTACAAATTGTGCACATGGATCCCCAACTTTCAAACCTGGCCCTTGATTAAACCTTTCAATCCTGACCATCCATTGCCCTGTTTGTGCTATAAATAGAGCTCTCATTCCTCCATTCTAAACAATCATCTTTCAAATTTGTAGCATCACACTTATGCTCAAATTCTTTCAAGCTTTCATTTCATATATGCTCATCATTTAGCCTCTTTTAGATCAGGAATTAGACTAATATGCATGTTTAGAATAATTTCTTTATCATTTTAGTTCAATCATAGACTAAATATAGTATGCTAGGATAGTTTGTTCACTAACCTTGTCATCTTATAGTTAGTTTATTGCATTTTTAAGCATCATACATAGCTTACAACACATCTCATACTAAAATCAATCAAAAGCATCTCTCGTTCTCATATTTGCCATCCCTAAACCATTTTGCTCAGTGATCTGAGAGCAAAAATGTTGGTTTGAGGGACATTGTGAGATAGAGAACCATGGGACCCTCCTTGGGAAGCTGAGTAACACTACGTTACTCCATAGCTTGCATCAAGAAGTCCTCTGTGTGTGTGTGGACTAGTATTTTGAAATAAATTTTCACATATTTAGTTTTATTCGCCCACTTTTCCCGCATACAACTCCTACAAGCATAACATTTATTGCTAATTCTGAATCAATCATGTAATTTTCAATCATCTTATTATTGATCATTAGAGTCAGGTATAAAGGATCTACTTGAGAAGGACTCTTTGTTATTCTTGACCCCAGATATATGGTTGGAGTCGGATCATGTTCACCATTATTGTCTTGTCCACCCTTCTTGTGCTCCTTCACTTTTTCCCCTGAGACATTTGTGATCATTTTTTAGAGTCTTTTCTCTATATTCAGGGAACTTCATTATCTCAAGCCATGGTACAGAGACCTTCATCTATGTCAAAGTATTTACAATGTCAAATGATGTAGTGGTTGGTGTTGAGGAAGCATTTGTTATATTCTCTTTCTCTCCCTTTTGTGGTTTTGTTATTTGAACACTCTTCTCTTTGGTCTTGCCCGAATCCTTGTCTTGGATATTATTCATTGATTTAGATATCTTATTGGTTTCTTTGATGAACATGTCAGAGGGCTTTCCCTGCTTGGGGTTTATGATTTTGTTCCCAAGAGCATAGGTTCTTTTAGCTTGTTCCACCACAACCGCCATGATTCTTTCCCTTTCTTCTTCAGTAGGGACCCTGAGTTTGATTTCTTCTTCCTCATCTAAGAATATTTGTTGCATACAACACTATTGATTGATCTGTTTGGAACTTACATCACTATCCCCCTCTTCCTCAGATGAGTTGTATTCTTAGAATGATAGAAAATTTATAGTGTGATCATCTATTTACCCTTCACATTCTTCTTCATCTTCCTGTAGCTTCTTTGCTACTATACAATGGTAAGGAGAGTGTGGCATGTCACAAGAAAAGCACCACAAGTTATCATTTGACACCTGATTCACAGTTCTTTTTAGAGGATTTGGTGTCTTCATATTATCCTTTTGACTCTTCTCCACTGGTTTACCATCCTTCCCAGTAGTGTTGTAAGGCATATCATGTAGTCTGGGTCTACCATGACAGAAGAACTATTGTTTTTCTATTTTATTTACCTTCACAGATAAATCTTTTAGAACATTTAATACCTTGTCCAATTTATCTTCATCTTTAGTTTATTTGGGAGCTTTTGGGTTGAACAACCTAGTGTCTTCTCTCTTCCCAATTCTCCCAACAACTTTTCTATTGTTTTCTATAGTTATGGCAGCTTTCATAACTCCTTGAAGAGTTGTAGAGTTTTTTGTTCCGAGTTCATAATTTGTCTTGTTGTCAAAGGCATTTATGTAGTACAAGATGCTTACTTTTGGGACTGGTTTTATCCTATTAGGAATTTTGTATATAACTCTATTGAATCATTTATTGAAATCAACTACTATCTCATTAGGTTCTTTCTTGATACTTATAATTTCATGTAGTGCAAACTCAGGGCTATTTTGATCTCCATACTGTTCGAGAGAAAGTCTCTTAAAATTTGCAAGGCTACTTATTGAAGCATCAGGTAATGTTCTAAACCAATCTCATGCATCCTTTGTTAAAGACTGCATGAATAACTTCATTTTAACATCTTCATATGGGAGGCAGAAGTCTTCCATGACTGTATCGAAAGCTTTGCAATGTGCTTCTTGTGTGATAGCATTACTCCCAATGAATTTTGGTATTGCAGTTCTGATTTCATTTGGGATGGGATGAGGATACACCACCATTCCTGAAAAGTCAAATTGTCTTATACGCTCTACATTCATCAATCCATATCCTCCTTGGAAGAAATTCCCATGGTTCTGACTCATGTTATTATAATGGGGAAATTGGTTCTAGGGTTGGAATTGAGTTTGATATGCAAAGTTGTTAAAATGATTGTACTGATGTTCAGGAGGTACATGGGTTTATGCATAGTTACCATTCCCATGAGCATATAAGGGGTTTCTAGTTATCTTATAAGTATTTTTCTTTACATTGGTTTCAACTTTATGATTTCTTCCCTTGTCCGATCCTTGGGTTGCATGTTCATATCTTTATTTATACTTATTCAGGTCATCATCAATATCATTTTCATTAAAATTGATACCCAACCTAGCACATAATTCCACACACTCCCTTGTTCTTCTAGTATCTTTCATTTCAGTAGCTACATCTAACATTTGTTTCATTAATCTACAAAATGGTATGGTGCATCCATCTTGCTTGAGCCTAAGGAACTTGATGTATTTGCTCTTGAATTTGGGTGATGATTTTTAAAACCAAGAGGGAATTTTCCTTTTCATGTTTTATCTATAGCTGCCAAATCCTTATTTCTTGGGCATGAAGGAATTGTATGATCCCATCTATTCCAAGCTAGATGTGAGTTATTTTTAGAGTAATGCTGATTATACCTCTCATTCATGAAATTATTCATGTGTTCCATTAGATTGTTTGCTAGTTCTTTGTTTGGTTTTTTCTTGTTTCTTCTCTGATCAAAGTTTAATTGTACTATTGGATGGCCTTGTGTTATTGACCTCTTCTCATACATAAAAATTCTTCTTTTCATTTCAAAGTCACCACCTCTATCTAGAGAGGAAATTTATTTCTTTTATATGAGTTCTTTCCCACAATAGAGTCTCTTTTTTCTTTAAATGAATATTGTCCCCAATAGAGTCGCCAATCTGTTGGATCTCAAATCAACAGATTGGATAGGTTCTAAGGAAATGCCAAATCCTATGATCAAACCCTCCAATTGACTTGGCCAACTTATAGAGTGAACCTATGTGGTTACTAACTCCCTCACTTTAGGCTCTGCAAGACCTAGGCGGGTATACCTATTCACTAGTGGCTTTTGATGACTAATGCTTTTTATAGTAGATTGAGTATCTTGATCTAAATTCTTCCCTACTTCAAAATGACATAGTTTCCTACGATAGGTGATTTTAGATGAATTCAAGATTGTTGTTGTGGAAGCTTTTCAATATTTGTACTTGAAATTTATATGTATGTATACTATTGCTAATTGGTTCTATGAATCCTACTCACTTATCCTACAATTTTAATGCAAAGGTAATTAATGACCAGTGTCTTTCATATTATTTGGGCTACAAAGTCTTATCCCTAGGACTTAATGTATGATTTGTGAGACAGTTTCTAAACCTACCCCCTTTGGTAAATCTATCAATTATTGTTTCTTATGAGATCTGTTAAATGTTTATATCATAAACCGCTTGAATGAATCTAACCCTAACCTTAAGGGACCATTCAAGGAAGAACTACAAGGAACAATTACAATCCATGAGTATATCTTTTTAATCCAAATTTATAATATAGGAACATAGACTTCACTGTAAGAATACGAATAACCTTATCTCCTTTAGATAATATCACAAACAACTGCCTATAGAAAATGAGATAATCTATAACACATATGCAGAAGAAAATGACTGATTCTATTAAAAACTTCAAAAAATGGTACAATAGTATGTCACAGGCTATAGTATCTATTCGCTATCTTATATTCTAATAATCCCTTCATTTTACAAAATTTGCTCATATAAGTAAGTGAGCAACACCTATTCTATGAGAAGTTATGTCCCTTCATCATTAACAATCTGATTACAATTGCTTAACAAAGTGAAAAATAAAAATATTAAGCATGCCATGATGATTAATATAACTGTCACTCTTATAGCATCTAGCGGCCACACTCTTCCTTTTCATATCTATCTCCAATGAAAAGAGATCAAACACTGCTTGGTTGACATGTGGGGCTACATCTTCATTGTTGTTAAATCTAGCCATGACTTTCTCCTTAATTTGTGCACATTCCTTTTGCCATTTCTCTAATGGAGCCAGTTCACCTTCCTTGTAGACAACCGGTACTGTTGCAACACAATCTTCATCCAATATTTGGAGATCTTTATTCAGTGTCTGTGTATTTGTCATGCTCTATCAGGTATTGGTCCCCTTGAACTCTTTCTTCTATAGTCATGGCCTCATTGTCCTTCAATATATCTTGCAATCTTGCCTTTAGTCTCTCATTCTCTTTTAGAGATTTCACAGTCCCTGTGTATACTTTCCAATATTGGTTAGCATGTGGCAACATAGCTTTGAACCTATGCTCAATGACATCATTTTCCAATTTGTTCATCTTCTATTGGGCATTGGTTAATTTCTTTTCTAACTTTTTAGCCTTTATCCTCCAATAGGTAGCATCAGATATAGCATCTAAGACCCTTAGGTCGGGTTGAGAACCCATATCTGGTTCATATCCCCCCATAATAGGAGTCTTCTATGACAACTATCCTTGTAGCCTCTGGATTTCTTGAGTAGATTTCTCATACAAGCCTTTGTAAGTGCTATTCTCCTTGACCAAAAACTCAATCTGTTCTTGATTCAATTTTGCCACATCCAAGTTCAATCTGGTTGTGATTTTGGGATTCATTTTCCCAACTTGCTGGATCAGCAAGTGGCCAAAAAATTTCTCTGTATCAACAAGTATGGGTCTCTTCTCCTTTGGATACAAGGCCCACATCATGAGAGCCTTTTGATCTGGATCGTAGCTTGAGCCAATAAAGATCTTGTCAATCTCATCTTGCATGGTCTACTTATTGTGGTCTTGTTTCTTAAGGAAACTATCAAACAGTAAAGTAGACCTCATGTCCCACCCTGAGTAGATTAGCACACTAGAATCCTTGAGTAGCTGCCTTCCTTTTTGAGGTGCCATTTCCCTCATAGCAAGGTCCGCCTCTTCTTGTAACCTTTGGACTTGTTCTTCCTTTGTTTAATCTTTCATAGCATTCCTAACCTGTGTTCCTTTATGCTAGCATAAAAATGTATTGAACTCTCTAGAGGAAATAAAATCATTGTCAACAATGAAATCTTCATGTTCAAATATCCTTACATCTCCAACCTCCTGGACATTGTAATGTTCTATCATCAGATCCATTTGTACACCACCCTCAATTCAAGAGGATATTCCTCTCTGGGGGAGTCAACTGGAAAAACATTGGAAGTAGATTGAGGAGACAATTGGGCCAAGGGCTCTGTGTCCCTGCCAATTTTGATGTGCTTCCCATAGACATAAGCAGGCACTCCCTCAAGCATCTCTAGCTCATGCTCCATAAGTTTTTTTTCTTGATCTAAGGGATCTTTGATGTTTTGAAGCATGTCCTCATTTATTCTCCCCCAGAAGAGTTTCCATTTGTAGGCTTGTAACACTCGCTCATACTTAGCCCTTTTTTCATTAGCTTCCTCCCTTCTTATGTTTTTGATGAAATCATCAGGTATGAGTGATACATGCTCTCTAGCCTTAAGTTTCTGGGATGACCTCACTTCCCCTATGTATCCCACTGGATCAAAGTTTGGCCTAGGGTCTCTTTCTACCATCTTGTAGTAATCCAATTTATTCTACAACAAACCATAACTCTTTGAAATTTTGACAATAAAATCTGAAAAAACCAGTAATCCAGGCACAATGGATTGTTTTCCATGATCAGTTAAGTGTTGGGCGCTTACTATTGACAACTACTTGACAATCGCTAGGCATGAAACTCTGTAAGGCACAGTGATAGGCAATACATATGGTTTTCCCTCAAATCCATACACTCTTATTTGAGTGTAATCCAAAGAGCAGTAAAAATATCCCCAGTTGTTTTCAATTGCATTGTCTTCACCATAACCCTTTAGCCTTAAGAATATTTGAATTTTAGGAGATAAAGCATGATCACACGGGTGTCCCAATAATCTATGTAATGTCTTAACAAAGTATTCCTCGAAATGCAGTTGTTGTTGTATCTTTGGTCCCATGAAGATATCCATAGTTGCATAGGCTTCCTTATCCTAGCCTTATCATACTCCCTAATGTACAACTCATCTAGCCATAGCCCTTTCTCTTTCCCAATATACAACAGTATGTGCATAAGGATAGAGTAATACTTGAAGTGCACATTAATCGCATATCCTTTCAATTTTTCTAGTCCATGATTGATTGCATCAACAAGTTAAGTAGAAAAATCAAATAACTGGGGATCTTTAGATTGCAAATCTGCACAGATGACCATAGCCTCTATTCTGAAAACTTGAGCAACACAAAAGTATGTATACTCGAAGTAGGGGTGGAATGAATTGACATCATAGGGAGATTTGTCATCTTTACCCAATGGTACTGTCGATCTTGCGACCCTAGGTTTATGGATGGGGAGTCTCTACCTCTTATAGATGTCCCCCAGGTTGAAGTACTCTTGTATCAGTTTCTTAGTATCAATTTTCTCTTCAAACCCCCAATCTAGATTAAACACAATATCAACAATTTCCCTAGTAATCGATAGAATTGGTTCCCCCATGTAGTCATATATAGTTTTGGTCTTTGGATCATAATTGTTGGCTAGGGATTTCATAAGTTCAACATTAACAAAGACATTCGCTACTACTAGTTTTCCCAAATTGAGTCCCCATAAATTTCTTACGGGTTCAGGTGCATTCCTTCTGATATACCCAAAAATAAATAACTCATGGCCTCTTATCTCCATCCATATATCTCCAAGATGCTCAAATCTATCTTCGAAACTCTCCTCATTAGTCTTAACCTTTTTAAACCTGAGGCTTGATGAGGGACACTTATCAATCAAATCTTGGGCCATTGAATGCCCTTCCCTCTTTTGTCTTTTAGGTTTATTGTCTACAGATTGGGTTTCTTTTGCTTTCCTAACTTTAGTGTCCTTCAAACATGATGACTTCATTTTAATTATAGGTTTTTGAGGGAGAAGAACTTACTTGAATTCCAAGGGGTCTTCTTGCAAACCCAATTCTGAATTGTCTGGCTCTGAATTGCTCTCTGTGAATTCTCTTAGGCACTATCAACAACGTCTCCTACTTTGTAAATTCATTGAGCATTTATGGTGAACTTACCAGTTAATAATTCCATTTAAGCAATGGTCACATAGGTATTCATTTTGAATTTATGGTGATGTGACTTTACTGAGATTTGTTTTGATCTTCGCGGCAATGGGTAATAATTTATCTAGCAATGTTTTGAATTTTCCATCGACTCTTATTTAACATTACACCTATGCTGCACTTCGAAGAAATCATATGTCTCGATAGCTTTACCTTATATCTCCCCGAAACACCATATTCCATCGACATCATTCTTTACTTTGGTGAAATTGACATCATTACTGGCACATCTATTGGTCTCATCGATATCTTTATTTCATCGAAGCCTTGCTATAGGTGTTTGTATCAGTGTAATATTTTATCAATTTATAGAAATCTTCCTTTTCGATGAAAAATCATTTTATCGCTAAGTCCCTCCATCATTTTATCGATGTTAGAATTCCATCGAAATAGTCCTTCATTATCCAGCCTTTGTACTAGTGCTGATGAAATTTCCTCTTTCGGTAAAAGAAAAATACTCTCCCTCGACTCTTTATGTTCAGCCGATAACAAGTCATCGATGGAAATTTCTCATGTTTCATTGATCTTTTATCCTTCAATGAGAAAGCTATCTTCAATCAACATCTTTTGTGCCTCTTCGATATGCTCTTTTCCTCGAAATAGCTTCGTCAATTAAATATATGTTGGTTCCTTTGTTATTACTCTTTCGGCCAAACTTCCTCCCTCAGCAAGCCATTCACATGTCTCATCGATACCGTAGTTTTGTTGAAACTCTTTATTTTATCGGTGGGACCACTTATGATTTCCTCGATGTACTTTATGTCAATGGAACTAATGTTTTCGGTGAATCCCTTTTGAGATCCATCACAGCCAATGTTTGTTTGATAAGTCACTTTATAGATAGGATACTAGTAGGCTTCTTTAATAGAATCATTTCACGCCTTACTTATGTTGGCCACAGATAAAACAAAACAAATCCTATGTTGGTTTACCAATTTAAGTGAGTTTATCACTACTGGTTAAGTGTTCTACCAGTTTGTCTGCTCTATAAATCAAATCTTGCTCATCCAATTGAATCTACCAATGCGGTTGTGAATATAGCTTCAACTACCTATCTCCAACACTGATTTGAAATCGCATCATCCAACTCTTCATCGATCGCCTATACCAGTTAAAGTCCTAATTACCGGTTCTCTATAAAATTGTCTTCTGTACTGGTTAAACCTTATCGGTTGGCTTCTAAGACTTAGATGACTACAAAAACATTGTTGCCATTAATGACAACACAAAACTTAGTCATCAAACATGAATCTCAATCTATTCATCACATTCACTAATCAATCATTTACCAGTTGCTATTCAACAACAATCTTTACCGATTTAGTCAAATGCCAACAAGATGTGTCAGTGGAACCCTTGAAGAAGATGAAATTTTTGCTAAGGTGCTAAGATTTTCGCCTCCTACTTATAAACATAGGGTTGCTGCTATTGATGAGACTCAGAGTGTGATTACAATGACAAGAGATATGCGGGTGGGAAAGATTGTTAAATTTAAGTTAAGTGACTTTGGAGAATCACATGGAAAATCTAAGACAACATTTAGAGCATCAACATCTATATCCGATAAGCAGAAGTATGATCCTGATGAGTGCAAAATATGTAGATATGAAAGAGAGAGAAGAGAGATGGAAGAGCAAGAAAAAGAGCTAGATGAGCTTGAAGCATTGATTGCCCGAACATTGCCTAAAGGAGCTGGTAAGTATGATGGAAAAGTGCCTCTAAAATGTTTCTCTTGCTATGGGATAAGGCATTTTGGTTCTAGATGCCTAGAGAGAATGACTAATTATGATAGGAATGATAAGTTTGGTAAGCATGATAGGAATGATTAATATGAGAAGCATGACAAGTATGATAAGCCTTACAAGTATAACTGGAAGTATAGGAATCAAAAGAACTATAATTATGCTGCTAATGAAGGTATTAGAGATGAATAATCAGAAGGAGATGAAGTTGTATTCCTTTCCATTAAGGAATATGGACCTGTATCTATTGATTCCATAAGCTGTACTATTGAGGAGAAAGCTTTAGCTGATAAATTTGAAGATTTAATGAATGGGTAATTGATAGTGGTTATTCACATCATATGATCGGTGATAAAAGAAAATTTTTGAGTATGGAAAGATATAATGATGGCATAGTTAGATTTGGATATGACAAATCTTGTGTGATCCATGGGAGAGGTTCTATTTATTTTGATGGTAAGTATAATACTAATGATGTCTTGTATGTTGAAGGCTTGAAGCATGATCTTTTGAGTGTTGGACAGATGGTTGATAAAGGTTATGATCTACAATTCAAGAATGCAAAATGCAAGATCCTAAATGCCTCCGGTATAGAGATTGCATCTAGAACTAAGACTGAAGGTAACATTTTTCATTTGAATGCTAATGAGAAAAGTTGTTTGATTGCTCAGATTGATGAGAGTTGGTTGTGGCATAGGAGAATGTGTCATGTAAATTTTGATTCAATAATTAAGAAATGTTCTACATAAGTTGTTAGAGATTTGGCTAAGATTATTAAGCCTACTAATCCAGTATGTAAGGAGTGTTAGTTTGGTAAGCAAAAAATAATTTCTTTCAAGAGAAAATAGTATATATATGATGGATTGCTAGATCTTGTACATACTGATCTGTGTGGACCTACAAATGTTAGAAGTGTGCAAGGTGATGGATATTTTATGCTACTAATTGATGATTATTCCAAGATGATGTGGGTTGTCTTTTTGAAGAGAAATTAGAAGAATTGGACAAGTTCAAAACATTCAAAGCTAAGGTGGAGATTGAATCTAGTTTGAAGGTGAAGTATATAAGATTTGATAGAGGTGGAGGATTTTGTTCCAATGAGTTCAATTCATTCTGTGAGAAGCATGTAATTAGAAGACAATTATCTACTCCTAGAACCCCTCGACAGAATGGAGTTGTTGAAAGGAAGAACACAATTATCTTGGATGTTGCAAGGATTATGTTGATTGAAGGGAATGTTCTGAAGATCTATTGGAGAGAAGCTATTAGTATTGTTGTTTACACATTCAACAAAGTTCATATTAAAGGTGATACTGGTAAGACTCCTTATGAGCTATGGTTTGGTCATGTTCCTACTGTGAGATATTTCAGCTTATTTGGTAGCAAATGTTATATCAATAGAGATGAGGATATAGGAAAGTTTGATACTAGAAGCAATGAACAAATTTTCTCTGGATACTCTACAAAGAGAAAATCCTACAGGTGCTACAATAAGAGGTTGAGAAAGACAGAAGAAAGTAAAAATGTGAAGGTGGATGAGAACCTTGGGAAAGAGATCAGAGCATGTGTATATGATAATGGACAACACATTGTTTTAGCCCCTATTCAGACTAAAGAACCTAAGTAGAATGATCTAGTAGAGACAGTTAACCTAGATGTTACTACTACCAATGAAGATGTGCAAGAACCTAAAAAATTAGAACAATCAGAAGACTCTGAGGTATGTAAGATTGAATCATTCCAAAAATTAGATTATTGGTGATAAGAGTAAAGGTGTGATGACTAGAATAAGGTTAGTTGCTGAAGAAGTATGTTTGATTTCTAAAGTTGAACCTAAAGATGTTGTTGAAGCTTGTAAGGATAAAAATTAGATAAGAGCCATGTAAAAAGAATTAGATCAAATTGAAAAGAGTAATACATGGGAGCTTGTGCCTAGACCTAAGAATAAAAATGCAATTGGTACTAAATGGGTATTTAGGAACAAATTGAATGAAGCCGGTGAAGTTTTCAGAAATAAACCTAGACTAGTTTGCAAAGGATATTCTTAGAAAGAAGGAATTGATTATGAGGAGAGATTTTCTTCGGTGGCCAAACTTGAAGCTGTTAGATTGTTGCTTGCATATGTTGGTTATAAATATTTCAAGGTATATCAAATGGATGTCAAATCTTCCTTTTTGAATGGTGATCTTGAGGAAGAAGTCTACATTGAGCAACCTGATGGATTTTCATTATCAGATGATGAAGACATGGTATGTAAATTGAAGAAAGTTCTTTATGGATTGAAGAAAGCCCCTAGAGCCCGGTATGTTAGACTAGATAATTATTTATTGAAATTGGGATTTAATAAAGGTTTTGTTGACAGTAATTTGTACTTTAAGATAGAAAATGGTAACATCCTAATTGTTAAAGTCTTTATTGATGAAGGTGATGATGACTTGAGTATGAAGTTTTTCGGTGATATGCAGAAAGAATTTGAGATGTCTATGATTGGTGAGATGAAATTCTTCTTAATTTTGTAGATTTCATAGACTGGAAAAGATATTTATATCTCAAACTAAGTATGTGAAGGAATTGCTAAAAAAGTTTGGGTTAGATGACTCCAAACTAGTTGGAACTCCTATGGTGACTGGCTATAAATTCTCTAAGAATGATGAATCTCTAAAAGCTAATAAGAGTTTGTATAGATCTATGGTTGGTGGACTACTATATCTTACTCAGACTAGACCATACATTATGCATGTTGTGTGCATGGCTGCTAGATATCAAGTTGATCTAAAGAGAGTCATGTCATTGTTGTAAAGAGGATATTCAGATACCTAAAGGAGACTGTGGATTATGGTTTGTGGTATCTCAGGAATTATGATTTCATGCTATGTGATTACATTGATGTTGATTGGGCTGGTGATGTTGATTATTGGAAGAGAACTATTGATGGAGCATTCTTTTTGGGTAATAAGTTGGTTTCATGGCTAGTAAGAAACAAGATTCAATGTCCTTATCTACTATTGAAGTTGAGTACATTGCTGCTACTAGTAATTGCACTCAGGTATTTTGGATGAAGAAAATGTTGAAAGATATCATAATTATCTATGATGAGCCTACTGTCATATACTATGATAATTCTAGTTCTATTAACATGTCAAAGAATTTGGTGTAACATTCAAATACTAAGCATATGTCAATCAAATATCATTACTTGAGAGAAAGTCAGTGAAGAGAAGGTGAAGCAGGAGTACATATCTACAAAGGAACAAATAGCTAATATTTTCACTAAGCATTTGCCTGCAGATATATTTGTCTATTTGAGAGAAAAGTTAGGGGTATTTACCCCTCCTATTAAGAACTAGATGCATTGAATTGCATCAATCTGGTGGACTTTAGAGCCTTATCTCTTTATCTGGATTGATGAGTTGGTGTTGCTCCTCTAGTGGAGTAGTCTATTATCTTGGTTGTGTGTCTTAAGGGGAGAGAAAATCATGATTTGGTTATTTGTTTTAAGAAATTTGGCATTGTTGTCAAAGGGGGAGAGAGATCATGTGAAAAAACTGCATTATCTGTCTTTATATTAGGGAGAGTTTTGTTGGAGATATCTTCTTTTTTTGCATTGATTTTTTTTCACATTCATATGTTGCCATCAATGCCAAGGGGGAGATTGTTGGATATTTCTACTACTAGGATATGTTGTTGTCATTGATCTGGTTTGGGAAGATCTTATGATCCGGTTTTGTAGTTTTGTTTTGCTAATCACTATTTTGCAGAGTTCAGTATTTCCTCCAGAATATTTTGGTGTGATGAGATCTTGTGCTGAGATTTTGGGATATTGTTTGGGATGGTCTTGTGTATCTTCAAATTAGATGGATCATGATTTGGTGCTCCGCAAGTTATCTTTCTTCATGACAATTGTTGATTGGTTGTGTTCTTGATCTTTTAGATTTTGATAGATGAAGATTTGATAAGTGGTCTTGGTGTAGTTGTTTCTGATGATTATAACATGATTTCTAGTGTTTCCTAGTCATTTCCTATTTATTCTGGTGATCCACATTGATCGTTGTGTGATTTTTTGATGGTTTCTATGAACTAGTGATTATTTTCATGTTATGAAGTATTTCTGGTGGTGTAGCATGTTGCGGTTGATCGTGGCTTGATTTTCAGTGGAGTTGAGCATTTGGGAATTTTAATTAGGTACATGTTATGTCATGTAAATTATTATATTTATCTGGTGGTTGATCTTTGTATCGTGTGATGTAATTTTGTAATTGTGAGCTGAGGGTTTACCCAACCTTGTTATCAAGATTGATGATTTGTATATATAGGTGATATTGTCATGTAATTTAAGTGTTGAGGTTGTTGTTGCATTATTAGTGACTAGTTTATGTGTGAACAAGTGATTCATCTTTTAGTGTTTTGATTGAGGAGAGATTGATGTTGATGAGTAGACAATTGTGCTTAACTGGAACTATAATTAGGCATTTGGAGATAATATTTTTTCAGTTCATTTCTTCTGGATTGTAGTTCAAATCTTATTGTAAGTCGGTGAGACTTCCCGAAGGATTGTAGCCTTCTGGGCCATCATCTTTTGAGCAGTGATCTCTAGGTAGTATGCCTAAATACATGTGCATTCCCCATTGTAATATTTTCACATACTACTATAGAGTATTATCTTATTGTGGGTAGGTTCCCACTGTGGTTTTTCGCTTAACCGAGTTTTCCATGTCAAAATCTTGGTGTTGTGTGTTGTTCCATTAATTTGCTTATCTCTATTATTGATACAGTTTATCAGATCTATTTTTATGATTAAGTTTGTAGATCTGGTAAAGACTGATTCACTGCCCCCCCTCTTAGTCTTCCCTCATTGTTATTGCCAACATTTAGCCTATCTTAAGTTGGAAAAGACTCAATCCCAATCCAGTAATAATCAAAAGATCTAGATTTAACCTAGCTTGTTTTTAACCTTGATTTTAGACCACATCATTGATCCCTACACATCACCTAATCATAATCAAAGGACCAAGGTGTTGAGAAAATCCAAACCAACCTTATCCTAATCAAAAGACTAAGGTTTTATCCAACCCAATCCTATTTTATCCAATCCTATTCTAAGGATCAAACTTTCCAACTATAAAATTAGAGCACTAAGTCCCAAGCCTTAACCTCATATTCCTTCATACATCTTTGACATGTCTATATACATAGCATTCCAATCCTTTTCCATCCTTGCCACTTTTAATTTATTCTTGCATGGTCTACACCCATGCATAAAAGAAAAATATGGCTGCCCAAAGAGATGAACTACCCTGTTAGCGATTTTTCTTGTTACCTTCAATCCTAAGGAGACACACAATACTAGACTATGGATTGGTAGCCTAGAAGATGAAATTAGCACTATCTATAGATTGAAGACAAGAATATTTAATTGAACAAGGCTATACAAGCCTTCTACTCTTTGAGCTCCACAAACTCAAGAGGGTGATCCTATTGAAGGTCTAATAATGATAAACTCATAGAAACTAAACAACAAACCTATTTAAAAGTGGATAGTTCTCAGGTGCATGATAATGGGTGTTTATGTTTTACCAAACTAGAGCATAATACCACTCCCCCTTTAAAGTGTTGAGAACAAAAACTAAATCTAAACCTACTCCTAAAAAAGAAAGGAAATGATATCGAGAATATTTGGGACCAACTGGAACAAAACTTGTAAAATATTGACCATTGCTAAAGAGAGGGCAATAGAATCATATAGAAAATGTCTTATACTATCTTCAAACATGATATGTAGATCTTCTAAATGTTATTAATTGGTAATAACAAGAACACTAAAATAATATCACACAATAGCAGGGTGGTCTCTCAAACTTCATGGAGAGACTCCATGGTCGAGATGGTATGGTTACCAGTCTTTTCTACAAGAACTGGAAGAAGGGTATGTTAAAAATGGGTGATCAAATGGTTGAAATTGATGAAGACTTAATTGCTCAAGCTACGGGCCTCACAAGGGAAGGCTGCAACTTCTACAGAGATAGGAAGGTTAGCAAGGAAGCTATTGAAAGGTATCCAGAAATGGAGAAATAGAAAAAATGACTGGTAAAGTTGACCAAAACCTACTACCCACCCAGGGCTTTTGCCAAACCTTGGAGGGAAATCTTCTTTGTTTTAATGCGTTATATCACTCTAGATGGTAGGTTTACGAAAGTTTATGGTTATCACTTTGTTTTGTTAAACCACTTTAGGCACAATGATAAGGTTAATTTCCCTTATTTCCTACTTTTCTCGATGAATGCATCCCTCAAGGCCTATAAGGAGAATCCTCTGGGTGATTCTGCTATGCACCAAGGCCTAATGGTCCTAATTTATGACCATTTAAAAGCCAACCAAATAGCTTGAATGCAGCCCTCCATGGACTCTAAGGAAGAGATGTTTGATTCTGCCTTTTCTGAGGAGGAGGAATCTGATAGTGACTCTTCAACTAACACAGAGGATAGCACTGATATCTCAAAGTATGAAAGTGGGAAGAAGAGGAAATATAGTAAAACAAGACCCTCTTCCTCTAAGGGCAAAAAGCCAAAAAGAAGACCCCTGATCAACATCTCTTCAGAAGAGGAGTACTCGGATGACTCTGAAAAGGAGAACCCTAAAGGGTTGCCGAAAACAAAAGACCATACCCAGACTAGGAAAAAGCACAAGAAGAAAGAGGAGACTGGTAAGGAACCGACAGTCGACAAGCAAGCTAAGGCCCTGGAAGCTGATCAGAGTCTGGAAAAGGAGACCATGGAAGAGACTCTTAGGGCTGCTGATACAAATTTTGCCCTCCACATCTCTACAGAGGAACAGGTTACCCCTAGAAAAGCTTCCCCCTCATCTAGTCCTACTCCTGAGGGTTTGCATGGTTTCATGGAAACTATGGAGTGGCTCATTAATGGGTACAAGAAAGCTGAGGATGAAAACAAAAAACTCTGCAACAGAGTCTTGATACTGGAAACCATTAATACTGGGGAAGGGAACACTATGGCTGACTATATTGAGGACCTAAAAAAAACCATTGCCAAAGCTGAAGACATCAGAGATGCTTTTAACCCCTGGTTTGAGAAGATTGAGAAGGATTTGCTGGAAAGGAAGAGCCTTGCTGACACTAGCGATAAAATGCTCTCGAACACCATTACCAAAATTGGTAAAATTGAGGAGTGTCTGAAGAACATTGCTGAACAGAGCCTAAGTATCCTGAAGATCTCAGCTAACAACACCCACACCCTCATCAGCAAACTGGATGAAGAAAAGGAAATCCAGGACATAGACCTGGAAGCTGAAGGAATAGGGGAAGCTCAAGGTCCCAGAACCTGCACTAGAGGCAAGAGGAAGGAAAAGAAACCAAACAAGGATCTGGAAGACCTGAAATTTGTCAGGGCCACCTATGATGAGATGGTGATTATGGTGGAGGATTTGCTAAAGAAAATTACTGTGTAGTGCCTTCTTTGTTTCTTTGTTGTTTTTTGTTGTTAAGTTGTTCTTTCTGTCTACTAGTCTTTTGGCCAGTCTTTTTGTATGCGGACTTTAAAGCACTATTCTTCCTAGTGCTTTTTCTCTATCTATGTTGTAAAGGTTTTGGGTCCTGAAAACCTGTCTTTTAGTTAATCAGAACAATCCATCTGAAAACATAAAAAATATCATTGCATTCATGAAAGCATTTACTCTAATCTTTGAATAGAAAGAAATAACAATATGCAACTCACAAAGACAAATATGTTGCAAGAATGTAGATAGTATTTGATTATTTCCATTCAAATAAGTTCAGCTTGGAGATAGTTTCTTGATAAAATAAACCTATGAAGCACATTATATAACACAAAAACACTACAAGCCCATTATATAAATAAATTTATTCTAGAATCAAACATTATATATGTCTGCCTCTGCAAAAATCAGAATTGGAACCCCTCAAAATGAGGAAAAAGAAGAATAAATAGATAAGGAAGAAAACCCTAAAGAAACCCTAGAATGGATTCAAAATTGGCACATGGCTTCATCCTGAATTTTTGAATTTGTCTTCTTTTCCTCTTTGATCTGCACTCATCTACAACCTTGAACCTGTTGGTGACACTTGGCAGTCTCATAAAAACTCCAATAGCCTCACACACTTCTCCTCCCATGCCTGCACATAAAATTCTAACTTGTCTCAACTCACACACTTGTTGTAACAAACTAATTTATCTTTTTCTGTATTATCCTCTTTTTCCTTGCAATTGAATTTCCCTTTTTGGCACCTCGCTATAGCCCATATTTTATCTCTAACTAAAAATATTAATTTTCTCTATAGTGGCTAGAAATTGTTATTTTCTACACACTTTGTTTCTGCTAAAAAACACATTCTAACTGTGTGATCTGATAAATGATTAACAAATGCACATCATTTGCAACATGGAAAATTTCATCATCTTGAAATAAAACATTTCAGCTCCAAGTGAAAATATTCCCCCTTGTGTAAGTAACTCTCAGATTTAACAAAATTGTTATATTTCTATGATTCACCCACTTAGTGGAAAGTAACTAGTTCTAAGTGAAAATGATTTTACTCTTCTGAGTGAAAAAAATTTCCATTCTTTGATTTCTGATGATTACTCACCTTTTCACTTTACTTAGCATTCCTACTAAAATAAATTCCTCCTTACTAATAGAAATTCATTGCAGTTCAATCTTTGGTCATAAAAATACTCTTTTAATATTTCACCTACACTTGGTAGCATTTTTTGGTAATAACATTTCTCTTAAGTGAGCCTTTTGTGAGACATTTCATCTATGATGAAAATATGTTTATTTCCATATTTATTTCTCTTACCAATGGAAACATTTTATTTGTAATGTGTAGATTATTTTCATTAATGAAAATAATAATTTCCTTAGTGCCTACATGGAATAATCTCACATAGTAAATAATCACTTGACTACATATTAGGTTTGTGTTTGCACATATTCTTGTCCCCATACAAGTATGAAATCATTTCATTTTTCAAAGTTGAACTACCACTATCTTTTGCATCTTTTGTGTTTAAGCTTGACTACCAAGTGAACACAAGGAACTTTGCAATTTTCATAATCTACTTCATTCCATTTATCCACACCATTACCATAGAATGAACCAATATCACAAACACAACCAATAAACACAAACTTAATAATTTCATTCAACTCAAAAAGAGGGCCATTTGATGGGAGGAATGAAGCATAACAAATGTATTTCAGTTTGCAACATCAAATAACCCATAGCTTTCATTAAATACATCATAAATCTTCTCTAGAAAACTCCTTTTCTCTATAGTGGGCCCTCTGGAATAGACCTTGAACTTATACAATAAAATGTGTATGGTTGGTGCTTTCAAACCCCAAGCTATAATATGCATGAATCAATATCATTGTAGGTTATACACATTACAACAATGAATACCTGCCATCACTCTTTTCAAGAACAAATCGACATTTATGGATAACTTGTGACCCCTCTTCTTCCCATGAGCAACGCTTCACACTAAATAGATTTAACCTCATGTTGTGTGGTAATCAACAATGTTTCTACAATCTCACAAAATTATATTTCACATGCATATGTGTTGATGTTCAACGTTGTCTTTTTCTCTGTTCGTACAAAGCAACAACAATATGTATGGATGCAATGATGAACATGTTTATGGTTGGTTCCCCTCAGCTACTCCACTGAACATTGCATCTTTTGGTATATCTACGGGTTGACGAAGAGCACAATGTGCATATCTACACTCCATTGAAACCAAATAATTCCAGTAACTATTTGACCACTCAATCCATGAGGTGCTAGATTACTTTGAAAATTATGCCTATCGACTTTCAAATCTACACTTATCTGAGAATTTCCCATTGGGCTCCTAGTTTGCAATGGAGTAAACATACTCTACACCTTTGGCCCAACACAAACTTTCATATTTCATGCTTAAACTTGTGTGATGCTAAGGAAGGCCTTTCTTGAGAACATGTGAAACAATTTTTAGGGTTAGCACATTCAATATGCGAAATAATTTCTAGTGAACATGATTTAGGGCTCTGAAAGGAATTAGCCTAGACTTTTTACTCAAGCATTTCATTACTCACTTCATTGACTACTTTTTTATTGGAGTTGTTGTATAATAACCTACACCATCACTCACTTGATAACCCAGATCAATGCCCTTATCCTTTGAAGAATTGGATGTGACCCTTCATACAACAATTGAAACCTCTAAGATGACTAGTTTTCTCCTAGCTAGGGAAATGTTTGCACCACATCTTACAATGATGGTGACACATTTCAACTCTATGGGTTCTTCAGCTTTCTCTTGCATTACTTGCATGTTTTTTTGTTATTGAAGACACCACTTTCTTCTCACGATATCATCCATGACATGCCCCTTTAATCTCTTTCTTGAGCCTCTCCCCTTTTCATGCATTTTTAAAGATTATTCTCCTTCATTATTTCTGAGATCTCAATGGCAGAATTGAGCCAAAAGTCCTTGTGCAATTTCTACTATAATTATAAGCTACATAGTTCACAATGTGCACATTTCAATCTTCTAAACCCTAATACCACACATGCTCCCATGTTCTCTTGCTCATCTTTACCCTAATATTTTATTTCCCTATCCATTCTTACCTTTGCAACATAATGACCCCATGGTCTCGCATCTCCTTTTGGGTGCCCAATCTTCATGTGTTGGATGTTAGGGAGGCTAAGCCTCCTTCCCCATAGGCCCACATCTTTTTTCAACTTGCACTAGGAATCTCGCAAGGTGGTGAGGGAATTATTTCCCCTTCCCACTATCCCGTGTCCTCTTTTACCTGCTCAAAAATATTGTGGGTGGCACAAATTGTGTGGCTTTCCTTAAAAAATCCCCCCCTTCATTTTTTCATTTAGGTTTTTCCATTTGCATATACAAACCTTTAAAAAATTTCTTTTATTTCACCCCTTCACTTTTATCTTTCACAGGCCCACCAATGTTTTTGATATTAAAAGCAGCCAAAACAAGGGGGCTAACCCAAATACAGTCACATTAACAGCAGGTGAGCAACTGTTAGCAAAGAAACAACAAATCACAGCCTCCTAAAAATTTCCTCTATCAAAAAGTTTAAACATTCTACCCATATTAGCAATGTTTAAAAGAGTCATAGTAAATCATAAAATATGCCACGTAGGGCTAAAGATAAGCAGGTCCAAGATTAACTAGCAAGCAGTATAACCATAACTATAAATAGTAAGGCCACGAAGGCCATTCAAAAACTCAAAAAACCACCAAGTAGCTAACATCCCTACTTCTTTTTGTCATGACTCATCTTGGGTAGGAGCCTCCTATCCCATTCCTTAGTGAGAAATTTGAATAGGTCTTTGTATTCCTCTTCCTCCTTTTTTCCTTTCTAGGTATTTTCCTGCAAAAGAAATAGAGTGGTCGCAAAACTATGCAAGACTTTCAATGCGAACCTAGTGACCTCATGCAACATTTTTCAGCGACATTCGCTCTACTAGCAATTTCCTACATTTGTTTATTCAGCACGTCCACTTTCTTCTCTAGTTACAGGCCCACCAATATTTTTCAAAGGAAAAGAAAATATTATTCTTGAAATTTAAATCATTATTAAAATGATTTAAATTTGTTGCACTTTAAACATTTTCTTCTTTTCAAGCAACCTCCATTTATTTGCCTTCTAAATATACTTAGATCATTATTAAAATGATTCTAGAGTATATGTAAATTTAATTTCTCTTTTGCCATTTCATTTTAATGATATCCAGATAAATTTGAATAGAGCATTATTAACTTATATAATATCCGTTTTTGAAATATGCACATTTGATCTTACTAGGTCATAACTCTAGCAAAGTCCCTAGTGGGCCCAACTAAAAAAAATCTTTTTAGAATAATTGACCTTCAGGAAATGCTATAGAACCTCAGTTGGATGCATTCTAGATTTGAAAATTTGAGCAGATGAGGATTTAACTTGATGCTCAATAGTTCTAAATCCTGACCAAAACAACCTAAGTACCCCACGAAATCAACCTTGAAAAAATATGAAATGAGGTGCGAGGAGGTCACAAAGTGGAAAAGTTGTAGATAAACATATAGGGAATCACTAGGAACATTCACCTTTACATGCAGATCAATAGGTTACAAGATAAAAAATCAAATGTTGGGCTACTTTTGCATATTTTGCATAGTTTAGCCTACAAATCTGAATAATTTGCAAATGGATTCAAGTTGGAAAACTTATCAAAAGAATTCATGGGGCTACGCCAAATGACATGGGGCTTCATCTAGATGCAAAAAATCATAGAAAAATATTGGTTTTGCATGTCACTCAACTGCTAAGAAAATTGAAGCCCTCAAAGATGGCTTACTCAAAAAGGATTAATAGTGTGCAACAACAAACCTATCTCGGGGCCCTATAATAAGGTCATCAAAATCTTATAAAAATTGACCCTAGGAAGATGCAAGTGATCATATTCCATCCCTAAAAGGAGGTCAACATTTCCCCAAAGTGGTTTTTCATGAAAATTTAGGGGTGTCAAAATATTATCCCTCAAAGTGGGCTACTTGGGCTTATTCTACAAAGGGTCTCTGAGTGTTACAAACAAAATTTTACATGGGCCCTAAAAATTTAGCCAAATTTTGGAGGTCCCAACACTACCTAATCCCAATTCCTACTTTTATTATGAAAATCAAGTAGAGGAAGATCTTGTGGACCTACCTAAACACTTGCCTCACTTGTAAAATTTCCTAAGAGACCCACATAACCATGAGATATAGAAAAATTGATAAAATCCAATCCTAGTGGTTCCTAACAAGTCTCATTAAACATGGAGTGATATTGCCACCCAAATTTGATAGGTCTATCCTTGATACTCACATGGAAAATTATTTTGTCGATCTGCCTATCCTTGACACCATCATCAATCCTCAACAAGCACTTCTATACCTACCAACATTTCCATTCCTACCATCCAACCGTCTACAACTTCTGCACCTTTGAACAATTATTCTTTCTACATCATTACTAGCCTTCCACCTGTTCATATACCATCTACTTTGTACCCTCCAACCACTTTGCAAGTGACTACATCTTCCTATAAATACATTGGTGATGGTATTCTAGTTGTGTCTAGTTATCCCAACATCCAATTTGAATCAAGGGGTTCATAATGTCCAAAACCAACCACTTAACCTTGCAAAACAAACCAAGGACATGAAAAATATGATCAAGAACCTAAAGGAAGGTACTTGCAAGAAGTCTTATGCATTTGAAGAAATATGTCCCTACCCTTTTGATTCGATAATTTCAATGGTTCCTTAGCTACATAGTTTTGATATTCTTAAGTTTAATAAGTATACAGGTAAAGGAGATCCTAGAGAACATATGAAGGAATTATACATAGCTTGAAAAGAGGTTTCCTATGGTGATGTGTAGCTAAGAAGACATTTCCCCAAAAATCTAAGTGGACCTTCCTTTGCTTGGTTCACTACCTTTCGCCATGGCTCTATCAAACCATTCCCTAATCTTGTGGAAATATTTGTGGCTCATTATGAGTATAACATGTTGAGAATGATGTATCTATGGCTGACCTAGATAATACCAAGTAGAGCAATGGAGAGACCTTTGTCAACATTTTGCAAAGGTGGTGGCACCTCATTAGAAAATTTCCTTGGGATATTCCCAAGTCATACCAAGTCATGTTATTCCTTTGTAACCTTGTACCTAAAATATCCTACTATTTGAGTTGCCAATGCCTTGAGAGCTTTGAAGAAGTCACTAAAAAATTTATAACCCTAGAAAGAGTTCTTCTTGAACAAGGGGTCCTTAAGCCATATCAAAAAGATTCCCAAGGGTCCTCATCCAATGATAAGTCTAAGTATTGGTTCAAGAACAAAAAAGTCATCAATGATGGTGTAATTGACATTAAGCATGTCCAAACTATTATCATACCAACCAAGCCAACCACCACTAATAATATAACTCATAATCAAACCAATCCTCAAAACCAAACCAAACCTTGCAATACCATATCCATTATTGGCCCATCATCCCATCCAAATAACCAACCTCAGCGAGAGAATACCCCACTTGCTGAACCTATACAAGTTGTCTTCCGAAGTCTTGTTAAAGGCAATGTTGTGGTCTTTCCTATGACACCCTTATGAACCAAATCAACCCAAGCCTAGGTGGTAAAATGAAATAAATATTGTTATTACCATCATATACAAGGTTATGATAATAGAAAATGTATGAAGCTTATGAATTACATTCAGGACCTCATTGACAAGGGTGACATTGAAGTTGTAATTGATAAACCTAAAAACTCCAACAATAAGCTTAAAATGTATCAGGACCCCTTTCCTAAACATGTTAAAGATAAGGTCTCATCATTTCATTTCATTCCTTATGACTACACTAATATGATCACAAGATTTAACTCCCTTATAAGATGCATTGAACTTGCTGAGAACTATGTCGATACCATAATCACCCAAGGATACGATCCTATACTTACACCTCATAGGGAAAGGATAACCATTTAGGGAGTCCCTCCTCCTTCATCATCAAACAAACCAACCCAAGAAAAAATAGTCATCCAAGGTGCCTCACCTTCAAATCCACCTCCTCCAAGTGATTGCAATGTAACCACAAGAAGAGGAAGGGTAACTATTCAAGGAGATCCTCCTCTTCCATCTCCTTCTTCTATACCATTCACCACTCACTACAATATCCTTGATCACCTTAGTAAGGTTCCTACATAAATATCTATCCTCAATCTCCTCAAGACTTCACTGGTCCACAAGGAAATCCTTGAAATGGCCTTGCTAGAGTCACACACACCTGACAACATTAAAGTTCCATAGTTTCAGACCATAATTGGTAGCCTTGTTGTGTAACATCACCTTATCTTTACTTCTAATGGCATTCCATCCACCAATCCATCACATAACAAACCCCTCCACATTGAAGCTATTTTAAATAAGCACAAAATAAAGCGAGTCCTTATAGATGGTAGATTCAAGTTAAATATATGTACATAGAAGTTGATTAAATAGTTGGGATTCTCTGAATATCTAACTGATCCTTTTGGTAAAGTTACTATCAAGGCATATGATGATGTTGAGAGAGTCTCCAAAGGCATAATCACACTTCTTCTTCAAGTTATCCTAGCATTAGTTGAGACTACATTTCAGGTTTTGGATCTTGACCTCCCATACAATATCCTTCTTGGCCATCCATGGATCCATTCCATTCAAGTTTTCCCCTCCAACCATCACCAATTCTTAAAATTTTCATACAATGGCAAAGAAATCACCATCCTCGCTAATCTACAACCTTTCCAATATTGCAAACTCCTTGAAGGAAAACACCCCTACCATTGTCCTCTTAATAAACCCACTTCACCACCAGAAAATGACACCTCCAATATCACCTCCACTTCTACCCAACCATAGATCAAGGCCAAAATTATTGACAATGGGTGTGGAGAATACACTCTTAAGAATGCATTCTATGTGGGACATCTCCCTCCCTTTTCAAAGTCCTACAAAAAGCCTAAGAAAATTAAAATTTAGAAAAATCCTACCATACAATACAAAAAGTCAACATTCTAGAAATGGATCCCACTTGATGAGAAAAATCTTAAGACCGCTATCACTTCATGGCTCTATCAAGAAAAATATGAGGAACTTGCAAATATTCCAAAAGAAATGTATTCAAAAGAATTTTCTATTATGAAACAAAAAACAATCAAGGACATGGTTTAGGACCTAAAGAGAAAGGAAGAAAGCACTAATTTCCCCTATGTCATACGAACAAAATAGATACTTGGGTTACTCTTCCATACCTAAAGTTACCATTGTTGGTGTTCAAACATACCCTTCTCCTGATATCAACAATTCTGACGAAGAGGAATTATATGAAGTGCCTTTTAAATACCTTGATGACCTCTTTAATGAAGCCTATGTATACACTATTGCTTAGCTTCACTTGATCTTGTACTCGTATATCCTAAGCTTATTGATTGAAACCAACAAGTACCACCACCTCTTGGCATTTGTGTTGATGAGGATGCCCTCTTGTCACTTTTAAATATGTGTAACCATCACATAATAGTGGTCAAGTCAACTCCCTTAGTCACAAAAATGAAAAGAGAAATCCAAATTCCCTTGGTGAAAACCTCAATGAGGCACCCTTGCACATAGAAAAATTAGAAACAAAGGGTGCATCCACTAATGAAAACCTAGATCAAGTGCTAGAGGATGAGATAACTGACTTTCCTACCATGGTTCCCCCATTATGTGATAGATCCTAATTGTTGATTGAAGAAACCGAGACAGTCAATATGGGAGCAAAAAAAAATCCAAAGAATATATTCATTACCAAATCTCTTACTAACCAAGAAAAGCAGGATATTATAATTTTTTTCAAAGATACATAAATTAACATCACCTAGTCATATGCTAACATCCTAGGATTAGATCCTGATCTAGTGGTGCATTTCCTTGTCGTACACCCTAATGTGAAACTTGTTAAACCAAACATGAGAAATATGCATCCTCAAATTTCTCTTTTATTTATGGTAGAGCTCCAAAATATTTTAAATGTAGGATTCATTCCACCTACTAACTATCAAGAATGGGTTTCAAACAAACTACCTATTGGCAAACCTACTAGGGGCATATGTATCTGCACCAAATTTAGAGATCTCAATAAGGCATGAGCTAAGGATAACTTTCCCTTACCCAAGATTCAAATCATATTGGAGATAATAGATGGACATGAAATGCTTTCCTTAATGGGTGGTTTCTCAGAGTATAATCAAATCAAAAATTATTGTTGAAGAACAACACAAGATAGCTTTTGCTACCAAGTTATGTTGTTTAGGTTGAAGAGCACATGAATCACTAATCAGCGACATATGACCACTATCTTTCATGATTTACTTCATGACATTATGGAAGGCTATGCAAATGATCTTCTAGGTAACTTGAAGACCCAAGAAGGGAATATCACCATCTTAACTAAAATATTTGAATGACTGGAGAAGTATAAGTTGAGGTTTAATCCTAAGAAATGTGTCTTTGGGGTTACTTCTAGCAAACTCCTAGGTTTTATTGTATCATGTAGAGTAATTGAAGTTGATATAGCTAAGGTGAAGGTTATCATAGACATGCCACCACCGAAGAATCTTAATAATCTCGACAACCTTCAAGGAAAACTTTAGTCTATTCATAAATTCATTTCCCAACTTGCAGATAAGTGTCACCCCTTTTGGTTATCTACTTCAGAAAGATACTGAATTTCAATGGGACTATTTGTGTTAGAAGGCATTTGATGAACTCAAGGAATATTTAGCATCTCCACCTATCTTGATGCCTCCTATCCTTGGACAACCCCTTCTCATGTATATCTTTACTACATTGGTGGCTTTGGGGGTATTACTAGCATAAGTTGATGAGCAAGGTAAAGATCTTGCAATATAATACATCATTTGCACCTTAGTAGGTTATGAGCTCAACTACACAACCATTGAATGAGCATTCCTTATTATGGTTTTTAGTACTCAAAAAATCCACCATTACATGCTTAATCATAATACTACGCTTGTTGCCAAATTGATCCCCTCAAGTACCTACTTTCTAAAGTTGTTCTTACAGGACAAACTGCTAAATGGGTCATGATCTTAAGTGAGTTTGACATTGAGTATGTGGATTTCAAAGATATAAAAGGATAAGTTATTGAAAATCAATTTGCCAATGATCCTCTACAAAGGGAGAACCCCTTGATCACAAAGTTCCCAAGTGATGCCATCATGATCATCACATAATCTACTAAGTGGCAGTTATATTTTGATGGTTCTTGCACACAACTATAATGGGGAAAATTTGATTTACGATTTGAAACATATAAGGGAGAAACCACTAAATCAATTTTCACTTGGGAAACATTATATTCAAATGAGGGAAGGGAATCCACTAGATTCAGTCACAAATTAGATGAGGATTGAATGCTAATTGGATTTGAATTTAATTGTGATTTCCTCTTTTGTAAGTTGAAATGCTAGTTTAGGATAAAGTGCTGAAATTGAAGACAAAACTAAGAATAATAATGAGCTACATGTTTGGGATTATGTTGTGCACCTGGATTTGAGTAATATAAGATAATTTGGATCCACCCTATGAAAATGCCCTAAAAAAGAAGGGACTGTGATGCAACAACATAGTCCTTTGAATTTCCCATGCTTCAAAAAGGGTTGTTTTGTCTCTATGTCTAAAGATTATTATGAGAAGTATAGCTGCACACCTGTTTCCTACACATAGAAAGAAAGGGGGAATATTTTAGGAATGGGGGTTTTCCTAAGTCAAACCTCGGTTTGGAATCAACCTTGAATGAAATATTGCAAATACTTGAAATAAAATGATGGAAAGATATACCTTAGATCTACAATGAATGACGATGATGCTTTGCTTCTTGAATGTAATCATGTATGTTGTATGAAAATGGCATGAACATGGTAAAACCCTAATCATAGATGTATGCTTGCAAATGAATGATGTAAATTTGCTCCACAACTGATGGATGAATAATATACAACCTTGAAGACCTCTAGAAATGTTTGAAGATGAATACTTCAATGCTTGAATGCTTGATTGCTTGGATTTAGTGCTCCCAATTTTGCCATATATCCAAAATGAGAGGGGAAGACCTCCTTATATACTTGCCCCATTGTTAATTATGTTATTTTTCTAACATAGGCTAACACAAGGAAAGGTTTCCTACTCATATTAAAGATAGGACCTAGGGTTTAAAATGGGCCCCAATTAGGGAGGACCATGGTGTGGCACCACGGTAATGGTGAGGACCAAGGCACCACACCCTCATCCTACCCCATAATTGCGATAGGGTTAAGGTCCAACAAGATGAAAATGTAAAAATAACACATTATTGCATGGTGGGGGCATAAATAGGTCCAGATCAAGAATGGAGATGCAGGCACGATGGTGAGGGCCCCAAATGCAGTCAAAATTGCAAAAGGTGCAATTTTAGGATGCTACAACAACATGGATCAAGGGTAGGAATTATTTTGGTAGCTCCTCAAGTCTACTAAATTCCTAAGTCATATAAATTAGCCTTCTCATGTACAAACAATGGTTTTGAGTATGAAGCTCTCATAATAGGTCTTTGTCTCATTATCCAATGGAAAATCATCGATCTGCATGTGTATGGTGATTCACAACTTCTCATTAAATAGATCAATGATGAATATCAAACTAAATATGATAAGTTTATCCCCTATCATCACATGGTGGAAGACTTTAAACAATATTTCTCTTTTATTTAGTTTGAACAGATCCCCTCAGAAAACAACAAAGTTGTTGATGTTATGGCTACCATTTATTCTCTCCTATAGATGCTTGATAATAGTCATAAGCGTGAGTTCTTGGTTGAGAATCTTTTTAATCTAGGATATAATGTACCTAAGTCTCAAATGGTCTATGGACTCGTAGGTCTTGATTCCCCATACCATCAAGATGCCTACACATACCTTTATAACAAAACCTGTAAGGTCCTACCTCGAGCCTTCATAGCATTGCAGTTATTTTTCATGTTGGACCTATTATTGATACTTTATTTTGATGCATTATGGATCTAGGTTCTATATGATCTAGTGATTGAATAAAATTGATATGATGTATGTCATCTATTTCTGATTTACAGTACTTCATTTATGATGTTAGAAAACATGAATGCATGCCTTATGAATTATTTAATTTCATGATGATTATGATGATGCATTTGACTAAATTATTTCATGTGGATTATATTGGATAATTGATAATTTTATTGTTATGATGTAAATTGTATGCAAAGTATCTGATTTGTACTCTTTTCATATATTAACATTGCATGTGATTATTTAAGATTACTAATGTGCAAACTGAGATGTGCAAGAAAACTAATCCATGTGACCATGGAAACTATTCAGAGAATCAAACTAAACCTATGTGCATTAGTAAAGTCAAGGGTTGTCTATTTGGAGAGACAACACCTCATATGTAATGCGTTTATATTTGTAAATGTGAATGCTTGAATGTGTGTTTAATTTGTATTTGTTAATTTTGTTAATTCCAGAAGAGGACATGATATGCATATTATAGTGATGTGTATTTTTATGGTGTCACTTGACACTTGTGTTGTGATGTGAGTTGGAAATGACATGTCCTTTGGAGGGAATTTGTGTAACCAATGGATTATTCAAAATATCTTAATGTGGTCCCAATAGAATCTTGGTTAGAGAGCCATTAGAAGGGTCAACTCAAGTTTGACCCGTAGACAAATTTTAGGTGGGTTTTTGGTGGGTCAAACTAACTTCTAAGGTTAGGTTTATGGCACTTTTGAAGGCCCATATGTTATACCTATGGGTAAAGGTCAATTTTAGGCATGTGACCACTCACATGTGACTATCAAGTCACCTCAAAAGTGATTTTTTCAAGATGGATGAAAATTCAATGTTGAGGATTTCTCCTTGGTTAGAAAACCTTCCATTTGAGTGATAGTTTCTCTTCCCCACTTTCTCTTACCTTTTTCAGTTTCCATTTTTAGAAACCATGTAAGAGGTTGGGAAGACCAACCTATGGTATCTCACATCCTTTCTAAGGAAGTTGGAAAGTGTGAGGAGAGCCTACTTAGGGAAGGGATTCAAACTTAGGATTTTGGATCACCCACTCTCCAATCTTGGAGACTTAGAGTTATTATTTGAAAATTTGGGATAGGAGATGCATTTTTTGGTTTTGGGAAGAAAATACTAGTGGATTGGGTAGCTCTTCTACAACCACTTCTCATACCTTTTTGTAGGATCAAAGGTTGGTAGTGTTCTTCCATGCATTTTGATTACCATAGTTTTATGTGAAGGAAAATTTGCTTTTGTATTAGTTTTTGTGTATATGTGATTTGTGGTGTTGGATGTTGAGTTCCTTCTTGTGTTTGTCTTTGTGATCTTTGTGATTTTATTGTGTTTTTCATGTTTCAAGGCCATACTCACCCTTGGGAGGGAAGAGTAGCCTTGGGTTGAAGGGCTGATTGACAACCTAAGAGTGTAGAGACTCTCTTCTTGTAAGAGAGAGATACACAAGGGTTATGGGACCCTTGTTGCATTGTTTTATGCTTATGCAAAAGGGGGTCATAAGGGGAGATATGGGCTTGTAAGCCATGGGGGACATAAGGAATGTTTTGTGTCAAGTATGTGACTTTGAGTTGGTTGTATTTTGGTAGCCTTGTGAAGGCATTTGTTCCTCTTTCTTGCAGATCTCCTCTAGGTGCTTGGTCCACCTTCACCCCACAAAAATAGTCACATGGTGACAATGTAAATCTTTGGGTTGGGAGTTTATGTTTTGTTTAAGTCTTTCTTGCATGTATTGTTGAGTTTTTTTGTAACCCGTTTAGCCTTGATTCTCCTAGCTCGGGGGTGGCTTCTTGTAAGCCTAGGTTGGGAGGTGAGCCTCCATGGTCACAACCTATAAGTTTTATTTGCAGGTTCACATTTGGGTTAAATGATGGAGAAGAGCTAGATTTTCCTAAAGTGGTGTTTAAGAATGTTGAAAGTGCACCCCTTTGTTTTCTACCTCTCTAAGTATTCTTCTTGTATTTAGTCATTTCAATAAAAGTGTAATGAAGGAAAGACTCATCTTTTGTTGAGAGCATTGTATCTTAAAACAAAACAAAAAAGAAATATTTGTATTTTATTAGTAAGAGTTCAAAAGACTATGAGTAAAAGAATGTGTTGTTCTAGTAAGTTTTAGTAGCAAGAAAAGAGTTATAAATGTTAGAGTAATCTTTTATTAGCTAAGAATTATTTATTTAATTATTAGTTTATTATACTCTATGCTTAAGCTAAACTTAGGAATCATAATTCTTTAGGGTTTTCTCCTTTAGGGTTTCAAGTATCCTTTTATAGGGATTATCTCTTTGTAATTTCATAACAATAGTAATAATTGAATTGCATTCTTGTTGCACAATCAATATGACTCCTCTTTTCTGGATCTTTGAATTCTGGCCTCCATACTTTTTTTGCTTTTGTCCTTTTGTGATAGGTTTGCATGCAGGTGATCTTTGGGAGCTATAGAGTTGATTTTTCCTCAACTCCAATATGGTATCAGAGCTTGAAATTTGTATGCCCATTTTCTCTTCATGAGATATTTTGGGCCTTGTTCTTCAGATCTGTGTATTCGGGGGTTTGCATAGTTTTTTTTTTCATTTTTGGGGGTAGCTGATTTTTGGTACATTTTGGTGTGAAAAGGACCTCATAGTTGGATCCAAAAGGCTGATTCCATGAATTTTGATATATAATTTGCCTATTTTTGATGACAAGTTTATCAATGGCATGATTTTTTATTAGCACATTTTTCGAGGCACGAAAATCCGTACAGTACTTGCAAATGCATCAAAAAATTTTGGTAAAAAAAAATTAAAAAAATAAAATTTAAACCCTCTTTATGCCCTAAAAGAGGGGTTTTTTTTTCTTTTGGTCATAACTTGGTCATCCGGAGGCGTTTTTCGACAAATCTTATATAGACGGAAAACTCTTTTCGAGCTCTATCCAAATCTGGAGGTTTGAATTTTTTTATTTTTCCTTTTTGGTGGCAATTTTTGCTGTCAAAGCTAGAAGTTCATTTTTGCACTCTCGGAGACATAACTTGAGCATCCGAACTCCATTTTTTGAATACTTTATATCGTTGGAAATTTTGTTTTGTGTTCTTTCCATTCATATGAGTTTTATTTCCAGATTCTTTTCTAGGTATATTTTATTCAGTTTTTTGCTTTTCAGCACTCTTGTGAATATCTTGGATGTTTCAGGTCTTGGGATCTCTTTTCTTTGAGTAAGATGTCTCATCTTTGGTTGTTCTTTCTATTTCCAATCTTCTGTCTCTTGTTATCATTGTAGCATTTTATTTATGCAAATGCACTAAGATAAAGTGTCATCATGCATTGTATACTTGGGATCTTGCACATCTTGTGCTTTATTGTACATGCACTACTTATAAAGTGTCATGGGGGGGTTGATATTTTCCTTTTGTTTGCCATCTACCTTTGTCACATGAGTGTTCCTTCCATGACACTATGTAATTTCTTTGCACCTTCGATGTTCTTGGTTCTTCATCAAGCAGTTCTTGTTGGTCGTTCTTTTTAGTGTACCTCTCCCTCTCCCTTTTCAGCATTATGGGGAGGTTTGTCATGTTGTTCTAATGCTTCCTTAGTTTGATTGATCTGTCATGCCCAAACTTTTGGGCACAAACGGAATAATTTTTTTTTAAAATAACATCCTAATAAAACTAAATTTCCTAAAAGAACCGCAATAACAAGTTTTGTCTTAACTATGTTTTGAGTTAATCTAACAACTAAATCAAGCAAGCGAGATAATCTATATTTAAATCCAGAATTTTAACTCTCAAAGAACTTATTATTATCTCATCAATTTTAATAAACAATTTAATTACAACAAAGGTTCTAAATTAATCGACAAGCTAATTAAATTTAACTCTGGCACTTGGATCTTTAAAACCTATTAATTATTTTAACAATAATTACAATGTGTCTAAAATTTGACTAAAGGACCAAATATATCTATAATAAAAATTGCCCCATAAAGTTAAATCTCAAAAAGCCTAAATTCAGGTGGACTAAAATAATCCCCTATAGCCAATTAACTTACTAAAAAAATCGTTATAAAATTCCTAAAAGATTTGACCCCCAAAAAATTAAAATTTAATCATATTCAAATATTTATATACCTATATGTTTTATAAAACATATATAAAATATGAACGTATAATTAATCTAAAGTTATATATATATATATATATATACCCTTAAACAAAGGAAACTAACAAATAACACTTAACTAAAATGTAATGGGGAATACCCTATTCTAAATTCGAATGGGTTTTCCCCCTTTTTTAAAATTTTCTAAACATAAAATTATTTAAAGATATCCCCATCTAACCTAACTAAAAATTATAAAATATCCCCACCCTCTAACCTATTTTCTTCCTATCTTATTATCTTGCCCTAACCCAAATTTTGGGTTAGGGCTTGACTAAGTTATTCTTTTTTTTTGTTGCAAGGCCGAAGAGGGAGATTTGGGGGGAGGCATTGGGGAGAAGCGGTGGTGGACTTCACATAGTGGCTGTAGGGGTTTAAGAGCAGGGGGCGATGGTGGAGGACTCCATGGGGGCTCCCCATAGGGACGGCTGCAGTCGTGCTTGTAGGTCACGACCCACAGGGGCGGCTTTGGCCGTTGCTGTGGTTCACGACCAGTAGCACGACTGTCGCCGCCACTGTGGGGCGCCACTCACAAAGGGAGGGCCGAAACCACCCTGTCTGTGGGTTGCGGCCCACAGTGCGGCTGTAGCCACCATTGGGGGTTACCGCCCACAGTGTGGGCCGACCGCCCTGTGGGTTGGTTCGCAGGGGCCGAGGCTAATGATTGTTATATTTTTTTTTGTTTCTTTTTTTTTTTGGTATATATTTAGAATGCGAAATATATATATATATATATATATATATATATATATATATATATATATATATATATTCCTACAATAATATGTTTTCAAAGGATGCACAGGCTGGTAATATTAGTGAAGAAAATTTTAGACTTATATATATATATATATTGATATATATATGTACATATAAACATACACACATATATATATATAGGAAATTTTTAGATGTATAACTGTTCTATATATATATATTTTTCATACATATATGCAAGGGTTAAATTGGCTATCATAAATAGAAAAATAATCCAGCAACTCAAATAACTAAATATTTCCTTTTCTTTTTAAAAATCTTTTTAATATTTATGTATACATATCTGGATTCAAAATACATGGCATTTAAATCTAACCCTATTATTTATTTTTTGAACATTAAAGCAGAATATTTAATCTAACATATTTAAATAAGGTATTTCTCTTTCTTTTTAAAGAATCTAGTTGCTAACTTTAGAGATAGACTATTAATTTTAGATTTATTTTCTGCAATAAATAAAAGGAAAAATGTCAGAATTAAATATTTTAACAGCAACTACATTAACATAGAAATCATTTAAATTAACCTTAGAGATAGACATATTAAATCTATTTAACCATAATTTATATTTGGGAATAATTAAATAGGACTAAATGCTTACTTTTCTCTTACTAACATGCAAGCTTACTACTTCACTCATTTCCATTATTTCAATATGCATAAGGAGATAAAATGAACTTTTATTTTCAAAATAACATGTATACAACAAATATTATTTCAAGAATAATACAAAACTTAAACCCAACAAAAATATTTCATTTTGCAATAATAACTTAACAAAAGAATACTTTTCTTTAAGAATACTTAGAATACAATATTGTCAACATTACATATGGGCGGCTCATACTATTTTGCTTTAACAGATATCAGTACTTTTTAAGAGGAAAAAAAAATGGGACGAGTGGGAGGAGCAGGAGGAGAGGGAAGAGCGAGGGCTCAAATTTCAAATTTCCATCAAGGCGGGAACCCTGGTTCCAATGGTGAGAGCGGCCAGATCAATGGTGCTGGTCCTATGGATGATAAGGACAAGCCCCTGGACCTCCTAGTTCTGGTTGCTGACTCACAGTCCAGTGGTACTCTGTTTACCATGACAATGGATTCTTCAGGGCATCTGGGGGTAGGGTCCAATGGGGGGCCTATGCCACTTGTAGACTCCGTGGATAACGGGAGGGAGGGAAAAAAATGGTCTTCCCTTTTTGGATCTAGACCAACTGGTAAATCCTCCCTTCCTCCTGTTAAGAAAATTTCTGACCCTTCTGGTAGTAAGTTTGCTATCTCCATCCCTGACAAGGTTCTGGACCATAATATCAACAGTATGTCGAACTCCTTGGTAGGGAAGTTTATGGGTCTGCACCCAAATATTGAAGTTGTTAGGGCCTTTGTTAATCGAAAATGGGCACTAAAAGGAAATGTAGAGGTCTTGGCTCTTCCCAAAGGTCTTCTATCTTTCTCTTTTTCATGTGAAGAAGATAAGGTTAAGATCTTGTGTGGGAATCCCTGGATGGTGGGAAAGACAGCCCTGGTTCTAAGAAAATGGCATCCGAAATTAAATAAGAATGATTCTATTCTGGCGCAGGTTCTAGTGTGGATAAAACTCCTATGATTGCCTCTCGAGTATCAGGCAGAAAGCATCTTCTCTGGAATAGAAAGTTCTTTTGGTGAGCTGCTCTCTATTGACCCAGTCATTGCTTCAAAAAGAAGATTAACCCATGCAAGGTTTTGTGTTGGAGTAGCCCCTGAGGCAGATATGTCAGAACAGATTGATCTAGTTTCAAAACTAGGAACCTGGAAGCAACATATAGAATATGAAACTATTCCTTTTGCTTGTTTCCATTGTAAGAAGGTAGGTCATTGGGCAAAATCTTGTGCAAAAAAGCAAAAGGCGGAGCCTAATCAGTTAAAACCTCAGATTGAAAGCCACAATATGCTAGAGAAAAGGGTGTGGCAAGTCAAAAACATAGAAAATAAGGAAAAAAATCCAAATCGCTTTTCTCCTTTGGGGGAATGAAAGGAAGCCTCAAACTCTATCCTCAGTCCCACTGTTCAGGAGGCAGATAGGTATGAAACAACCAAAGCTAGTCCCATAAAAAATACGTAGAAAATGGATTTGAATGATCAGAATGATCCTACAAAAGCAAAAGATGAAGTGGTGGATGACATATATGAAAATCAGGCAATAGAAGCTAGAGACTATCAACCAAAGGAAGGTGAGATCCCAGATCCACAAGTTGAAAGGACAGACTCTTCTGTAGCCATACCTAGTTTTGAAATACAAGAAGCCCAAGTGTGCAATTTTGGGATTGAGTCTTTCGGATTCAGATCAGCATTCAAGAATAGCAAACATTATTTCAACTGAGTCTAGATCTCCTAAATGGGGTAATGAAGATGAAATTTCCAAAATCCTAACCAATCCGGAAGTGGCTCCTGTGTCAAAAATGGAATGGAAGCAACCTAAACACAGGAGTAAGAAAGCAGCAACACCCTCGATATCCTTGATTAGGAAATCTAGCAGAATAGCTCAAGTTGATGTGGGATACATCTCCTCTTCCCCAGGGAGACCATCTAATCACAAAGTTAGAGACATGGAGGCCAGCAAGAACATAGCAGATGGAACTCAGAAAACTCTCAAGGAGCTGGGAATTGGTAAGTAACTATGAAGATAATCTCTTGGAATTTAAGGGGTCTAAACAATCCCCATAAACATGATATCATTAGGAATATGATAAGAGATAGCAATCCTGACATTTTTCTCATTCAAGAAACCAAAATGAGTAGAGAAAAAGTTGAATCTTTGAAGTTTTTCAAAAATGGTAAAATTAGTGGGGGAAGTTCTGAGGGTGCTTCTAGAGGCATTGCAACCATCTGGAATCCTAACACTGTTAAAGGCCAGGTCATTATTCAGGAAGGTAATTTTTCTTGTATTAAATTTGAGCATCTTAAAGATGGTTTTTCATGGGTTCTCTCAAACATTTATGCTCCTAATACCTTAAAGGCTAGAAACTCTTTTTGGAAAAGGATAAAACAGGCTAGGGAAAGTTTAAAAAATCTAAGTTGGATGATTATGGGGGATTTCAATACACCTATAAAAGAGGAGGAAAAATTTGGAGGCAGCCCACCTCAGTTGGAAAGTAGAATGGCTCTCATGGATTTAGTTAATTCTCTAGCTCTCAATGACTTGGAGATATAGGGTTGTAATTTCACATGGACAAATAGAAGAAATGGTAATGACCTTATTCAAGTGCACCTTGACCGAACTCTTATTTCTGATGATTGGTACAGTCAGTATTTTTGTTCCTTATCTACACATATTTGGGTTGGTTCCGATCACTTTCCAATTACTTTTAATGCTGATTTGATCAACAAAAGAAAAAACTATCCCTTTAGATTTGAAAAAATGTGGACTCTTCACCCTGATATTAAAAAGTATATTAAAAAATGGTGGAGTATCCAAGTTGAGGGAACGACAATGTTCAAAGTGGTTAAGAAGCTCAAAAGTGTGAAGGACAACATCCGAATCTGGAATAAGAACAACTTTGGGAATATATTTGAGGCTAAGAGTAAAATTTAGGAAAACCTAAAAGAGATATAGGACTAGATCCAGAAGGATGGTTTTAGTACTGTTTCTATTGTTGAGGAGAATGAGATTCTTAAGAAATACCATTATATTATTACTAAAGAGGAAATGTTTTAGAAGTAGAGATCGAGATGCAAATGGCTCAAGGAAGGAGATAGGAATACAAGATTCTTCCATATGTCAACTATCAAACATAAAGCTGCCAACAGGATGAACAAGTTAGTTGTGGACAGTGGGGAGTTGGTCAAGGAAGATGAAATAAGGAATGAAGCTAAGAGGTATTTCTCAGACCTCCTTTCAATGGATCAAAGTCTAGATGTTGAAGCTCAGTCCTCTTTTCTTCAGAACATTCCTCATCTCATTGATGCCCAAAATAATGTTTTTCTCTCTTCCATTCCTTCCACCTTAGAAATTAAAAATGTTGTTTTCTCCTTTGATGGAAACAAAGTTCCTGGTCCTGATGGCTCCCCTATGCTCTTTTTTCAAGAGTTCTGGGACATTATCGGGACTAATGTTGCTAATGGGGTTAAGGAGTTCTTTGGGGCTAGAAAACTCTTGAAGGAAATAAATGGTACTTTTATTGCTCTTATCCCCAAGATTCAAGGTGTTGATTCTCTGGACAAGTTCAGACCTATTAGCCTCTGTAATTCCTTTTACAAGATCATATCTAAGATCCTAACCTCTAGACTCTTGTCTATTCTCCCAGCTTTTATTAAACACTAGCAGAATGGGTTTGTTCCTAGAAGACAAATTCTCGATTCCATTATTACTGTTCATGAGAATATTCACTCTCTTGTTAAAGTGAAGAAGCAGGGTCTCATCCTTAAGCTTGACCTCTCCAAAGACTATGATAGGGTGGATTGGTCTCTTCTACAGAAAGTCCTCACTACTTTTGGGTTTGCCCCAAGAATTGTGGATCTTTTATCCCAACTTACCACTACTGTGTCCCTTGTTGTTCTTGTCAGTGGTTCTCCTTCAACCTTTTTCCAAGCTTCGAGAGGTCTTAGGCAAGGAGATCCTATCTCCCCCATCCTTTTCATTATTATGGTAGAATGCTTTGGACGGACCATGGAAAATTTGGTGTAGATAGGATCCTTTCATGGTCTCCAACCTTCTTCTACTGACCTTATTTGTTCACACCAGCAGTTTGTTGATGATACAATAATTATGGGGGATTCAAGCATCTCAGAAGCTAAAGTTCTGAAGAATACCTTATGTAAATATGCTTCTACAATAGGGCAGCTTATTAACTTGGCCAAAAGTGATGTCTTTTTCATTAACACTCCATAGAGAAGACAACAAAGGATCAACAGAATTCTGGAGTGTAAGATTGCTGACCTTCCTACCACCTACCTTGGTCTCCCCATGGGGATTGCCCCTCTTGACTCCTATTGGAGTTCGCTGGTTGATAAATTTCACAAAAAACTTGCCGATTGGAAAGGGGCTCTCTTAAGTCAAGCTGGTAAGCTCCTTCTTCTTAAGGCTACTCTTCAAAGTATCCCCATTTATGCTCTTAGCTTATTCATAATTCCAGTCAAGTATGCTAAAGCTATTGAGAAAATTCAAAGAAGATTCCTATGGGCTGGGGTGGAGGAAAAGAAAAGAATGTCCTTGGTGGCATGGGATCAGGTCTGCAAGCCAAAAAGCAAAGGTGGTCTGGGGCTTAGGAGGATTTGCACTTTAAATGAATCTCTCTTGTCAAAACAAGTTTGGAGATGGTTTAACTCTGATTCTGAATGGTGCAAAATTTGGAGAAGTATTCTCTTTTGTCCTCTTCTCTATCTTCTTTTCTTAATTCGGATCTTAGTATAAATGGATCTCATATCTGGAACCATGTTTCTAAATGTAAAGAGGTGATTGCTAAAGGTGTGACATGGAAACTTGGAAATGGTAGAAAAGTGAGATTCTGGGAGGATCCCTGGCTTTTTGACAAACCCCTAATGGATTTCTATGAGTGGGCTTCCCTTGCCCCCTCTTGTATTGTCTCTTTTGGAACCTTAGTGGTAGATTACTGGGATGGGAACAACTGGCAGAACATTGAAAGTATTCATCCCAATCTCTCCAAGCTCAAAACCCAACTGTCTGCTATCTGGCTGAATAAGGAAGAGGATTCCTTGATCTAGAGATATAACCCCAAAGGTACCTTTACTATATCTTCGATGTATTGTATCCTCTCCCCCTCCCCTCATATGAATCCTTTCTGATCTAAAGCTTGGTTAAAAGGGCTAACTCCTAAAATCAATATGTTCTTATGGACTATTCTCCAGAATAAGATCCTTACTGTTGACAACCTTAAATGTAGAGGTTTTGCCCTTCCAAATAAGTGTGTGCTGTTCTTTCAAGAGGAAGAGTCAGTGGACCATCTTGCCCTCCAGTGTTCTTTCTCAACCTCTGTTTGGGAAAGCTTCCTCAAAAGCTTTAGTCTTGCTTGGGTGTTTCCTAGTAACATCAGAGATTTGTTCTCTTCTTGGCAAATTTATTGGACCAACTCTTTTCTGAGGTGTATGTGGCAGCTCTCTCTGCCTCACATTCTGTGGGGTCTCTGGAAGGAAAGAAACAACCAAATTTTCAGGGATGTGTCCTTAAATCAAGACATTATTTTTTAGAAAATTCAAAGGGCTATTCAGGAAAATATGGGAACTATGGAGGTCTCTTGTTACTCAAACAACTCTTTGGAGTCAAATATCTTAAGATCCTGGAATATGAAGATCACTGACGGTCATAATATTGGCCACAATAAAAGGCTTGAAGTTAAATGGCAAACCCCTCCCCATGGTTGGCTTAAAATCAATTTTGATGGAGCAACCAAAGGAAATCCAGATCCTTCAAGCTATGGAGCTATTCTCAGAGATGACAGAGGCATTTGCAAAGGTATGGTTGTTGTCCCTATTGGAATTCAAACCAATCATAAGGTGAAAGCTATGGCAGCCCTTCAAGGTATTATTCTAGCCAAAAAATGGAACTATACCCATCTCTGGATCGAAGGGGATTCCAACAATATTTTTAAGTGTCTCAATGGGACCTCTCAGCCCTTTTGGTCGATCCACAATATAATTTTTTCTGCCATTGACATCATCAAAACCTTCAAAAAATGCCACATATCCCATATATATCAGGAGGCCAATTGTTCTGCTGATTGGGCTGCAAACATGGTGATGAAGAATGATACAATAACCACGTGGACAGGTGAGAGCGGTCTTCCCGGAGATGTAATACAAATCATAATAAATGAAAGATATCAAAGTACCCCAAAGAATCTTGATTGACAAGGCAATCATGATATGTACTAAAGTAAGCACTCTGAGTTACTTCGATAATGAGGGAATTACTCATTATAACATCAAAGTTAGCAGAATGTGCATTATAACTTGTCAAATCATTAATGCTACGCATGCTTTCTGGGCTTTTGTTTTAGCATTGAAAATCTTTCTATTTCACTAGCTCTATAGCCTAAACTTGACTATGAGAAACGACACCATGGGCAGAAATAGGAGAAGATATGAGCCAGGAAGTTGCAAGGAGTGGAAACAGAAAGAAGAGGTGTGGGAAATTTTGCAGAAGGGTGGTCTTTGGAGCTTCCTTGAGAGACTCCATGGCCGTGATGGAAAGATAACCAACTTCTTCTACAAAAATTGGAAGAAGGGCAAGCTTAAAATGGGCGACCAACTGGTGGAAATTGACAAAGCGTTAATAGCTAAAGCTACGGGACTCAAAAGGGAGGGCTGCAATTTCTATAGAGATAGGAAGGTCAGCAGGGAAGCCATTGAAAGGTACCCAGTCATAGAGAAAGAGAAGAAAAGACTGGTAAAGTTGAGCAAAACCTATTACCCGCAAAGCCCTGGTGAGAAATTCTCTTTGTTTTAATGAGGTATATAACTCTAGATGGCAGGTTTACGAAAGTATATGGATATCACTTTGTCCTCTTAAATCATTTTAGGCATAACGATAAGGTGGATTTCCCTTATTTCTTGCTCTATTCTATGAATGTATCCCTAAAAGCATATAAAGAAAATCCTCAGGGTGACACTACAATGCACCAGGGACTTATGGTCCTCATTTATGATCATCTAAAGGCCAGTAAAATCAATCGAATGTAGCTCTTTGTGGATTCAGAAGAAGAAATGTCTAATTCTGATTTCTCGGAGGAGGAGGATTCAGATAATGATTCCTCATCTAAAAATGAGGAAAGCTCTAATGACTCAGAGTATGAGAGGAGCAAGAAGAGGAAATCAAGACCCTCTTCTTCTAAGAGTAAAAAACCCCAAAACAAACCCTTGATTAGTATTTATTCAGAAGAAGAGGACTCTGATTTTCCTGAGGAGAAGAAGAACCCTAAGGGAGTGCTGAAGGAAAAAAGTAAAATCCAAGCCCAACCCAGGAAGAAGCAAAAGAAAATAGAGGAGATTGGCAAAGATCTGGAGGACACGGGCAAGGAACCAGAAGAGGACAAGCAAACAAGAACCCTGGAAGCTGAACAAAGCCTAGAGATGGAGACTATGGAGGAGACCCTCAGGGCCGCTGACACTATTTCTACCCTCCATAGTGCTAAAGATGAATAGTTAACCCCTGCTACTCCTTCTCCTGGTCCTCACCCTGAGGCCTTGAAGGGTTTTATGAAAACCATTGAATGGCTTATTAACGGGAATAAGAATATTGTGAATGAATACAAAAAACTCTGCAATAGAGTCATGATCCTGGAGACCATTAACATTGGAAAGGGGAACACTATGGCCAATTATATTGAAGATTTGAAGAACACAATTGCCAAAGTGGAAGACATCAGAGATGCCTTTAATCCTCGGTTTGAGAAAATTGAAAAGGAGATACAGGATAGAAAAACCCTGGAGGAAACTAATGAAAAAACACTCTCGGACATAGTTGCCAAAGTGGACAAGATAGAGGAGTGCCTCAAGAACATTGCGAAGCAGAGTCTCAGCATTCTAAAAATCTCAGCCAACAACACCCATACCCTCATCAGCAAGCTCGATGATGAAAAGGAAACCCAGGAAATTGACCTGGATGCAGAAGGAACCGGGGAAGCCCAAGGTCCCAAAACTTGCACCCGTGGAAAGAGGAAGGAAAAGAAAGTGAATAAGGACCTGGATGAGCTAAAAGAAGTTGGGGTGACATAAGATGAGCTGGTGACTAAGGCAGAGGATCTATTGAAGAAAATTACTATGTAGTGTCTCCTTGGGTTCATTGCTATTTTTTGTTGTTTAGCTGTTTTTTCTGTTCGATGGGTTTTTGGACTAGTTGCTTTGTATGAGGACTATATTTTCTCAGCTTTTTATTTTAACTATGTTGTAATGGTTTCGGGTCCTTAAACCTATTTTTCAATTAATCAGAACATTACATATGGGTGAGATACACAACTAGTCCCTCATCCCTATTAAATGGGGACTTTAAAATGAATACATTTCTTTTTTTCAATTTTAATACAACATGCAACTTTTCATTTACATTTCTGCAACTAAAATATAGCATCCCATTCCCTATTCTTTTTCTACAAATCAAGTAAAACAAGCAACTCCTAGATGTCTCTTTCTTTTCTTTTTCAAGCAACTTACATGCATTCATAAGGCTATGACCATGAAGAGCTCACCACCCAGCCTAGGCTTACTAGAAGCCACCCCCAAGCTTGGAGAACTAATCTCTAGAAAGGTTACACTCAAACAAACACAACAAGCAAGGGAAAACACTCAACAAACACTTTCCCAACCAAGGCTAAACTTCACCACAAAATGTGGTGCTTTCACAATGGTGGAAGTGGACCAAATACCTTGAGGAGACTGCAAGAAAGGTAGATCACAAGCCATCTCATGGCAAACAAAAATATAACATAGGTTCATTAACCCCCACATCCTTATGCCCCCCCAAGGCATTCATGTCATACTTTCTCTCCTTATGTCTCACAAATGCATAAACAAGGCTATGCAGCAAGGGTCACATAAACAACCCTTGAGATCACTCTCATAATGAGAACCTCTCACTCTAAGGCTATCAAACTCCTTCCACCCCAAGACCATTCTACTCCCCCAAGAGTAGAAGGTCTTGGATACTCCAAAATAACAAGAAGAATGCATAAAGGAAATAAAAAGAAGATCACAAAATCTTTTCACAAAAAAGGGAATTCAAGAAAACAACATTCACATACAAGAAATCTTTTAAATATAAATATGCAACATGAAGGGAAGAACATGAACCAACCTTCAATCTGCCCAAAGGTTTTCTAGAATTAGTTTGAGGAAGAGCAACCCAATCCCACAATACTTTCCTCCAACACTTAGCCAAAATTCAATCATAAAACTATCCTTTTTTCAAAAATTCAAGATCTCCAAAGCTAAAGAGTGGGTGATTACTCACTAAGTCCCTAATCCTTGCCTAGGAAGGCCTCTCTCACTCTTCCCAACCTCTTGGATAAAGTGAGAGTTCCCTATTGGTTGGTCTTCCCAACCTCTTACAGGTTACTAAAACTGGAAAGAGAAAAAGTAAGAGAAGGTGGGGAAGAGAGACTGACATCAAAAAGGATGGTTATCTAACCTAGGTGGAATCTTCTAAGTTGAATTTTCGCTCATCTTGGGAAAACCATTTTTTGAGGTGACTAAACAGTCACATGGGAGTAGTCACATGTTTAAAAATACCCCTAACCCATAGGTATACCCTATGGACCTTTGGAAAAACCCTTAAAATAACCCTAGGAGTCCATTTGACCTCTTGGAAACCCATCTGAAGTTAACCTACGGGTCAAACCTGAGTTGACCACTCCAAAGACTCTCTACCCAAGGCAAATTTGGGACTACACTCAAATATTTGAAAAGGGCTTTGGTTAAAACAACTCCCTCCAAGAGACAAATCAAAATCAATGACACTAATCAACACGTGTCAAGTGACACAATAAAATACATTACAAAATTACACATAGAAATTGTCTCTTGTTGGATTTAAAAAAATCAATAAATTACACTTTAACACACATGCAACATTTACTTTCACGAATAAAATATGATACATATGGGGTGTTGTTTCTCCAAATAGACAACCCCTGGTTTTACAAATGTACATAGGTCTAGGTTTGGTTCTCCATAATATTTCCATGGTCACATGGATAATTTTCCTGCGCATCTCCATTACACATTAGTAATTCCAAATAACCTCATATAATATTAAACACATGAATAAAAATACACATCAAACACTCTGCATACAATTGACATTAACAAATCAAAATCTCATATATGTCAATTAATCCACATAAGCAATTATCATAATCCTCATAATTTGATCCATTAATAAGTTATGCATCCTATTTCTATCATCATAATGAAGTCTTGCAAATCCAATAATGACATACATCATCTCAAAGTTATCCTATTCTAGAATCATATAAAGTTCTATATCCATAATGCATAGAAATGAAGCATCAATATACATCAATGTTATCCAAATCATGGAATCATATAAGTTCTAAATCCTTAATGCATAAAAATAAAGAATCCATAACAGTCTCAACATGAAAATCACTGAAATGCTAGGATGAGTCAGGGTAGGGCCTCACACCCTCCCCCTCTAGGCATGAAATTCCTCCTGGAGTTCATGAAAGAGATGGGGGTACTGTGATATCATATGTGTTGCATCCTCCCATGAAGTTGTAAACTCATCATAGCAATCCCACTGGACCCTAACCTGGTCCAGCTCTCGACCTCGAATGGCCAGTGTTCGAAGAGACAAAATGTGAATGGGCTCCAAAGCTAGCTGTCCATCCAACTCCACTTGCAAGGCATCCCAATCTAAAATATGACACTCATTAGAGATATACTTCCTCAAAACTGATACATGAAACACATCGTGGATGCGTGACAAGCTAGGTGGCAATGCTAAATGGTAGGAAACTAGTCCTATCCTCTCAAGGATCTCAAATGGTCCTATAAAGCGAGGTGTGAGCTTACAACCCTTTCCATAACAGATTGGACTCTTATGCAGTTGCACCCTCAAGAAGACTTTGTCTCCAACCAAGTAGCTATGATCTATCCTCTTCGCATCTGCATACTTCTTTTGTCTATCCTGTGCCTCTCTAAGACACTGCCTAATCAAATCCACTTGTTGTTCCATATCCTGAACTATCTCCAGACCAATAGAAACTCTATCCTCTATACGGTCCCAACTCAACGGTGTCCTACAAGGCCTGTCGTATAATGCCTGATAGGGTGGCATCTCCAAGGAAGTGTGATGCCCACTATTAACCCTCTTTGTCTGACCATCCATTTCCAGATGATAGGCTATACTGATATTGAGCTTGGTGCCCACAGCTGCCTACAATGCCTTCCAAAAGGAAGAAGTGAAGAGGGAATTCCTGTCAGAAATAATCTTGTGTGGAACACCATGAAGTCTGACAATGTCTCGCAAGAACACCTGTGCTACTGCTGGTGCTGTGAAGGTAGTCTGAACTGGTGAAAAGTGGGCCACTTTGGTCAACTTGTCAACTGTCACCAAGATGACATCATGGCAATGAGATGACATGGGGAGACCAATGATGAAATCCATAGATATAGTATCCCACTTCCACTCTGGTATAGCATGAGACTGGAGCAACCCACTTGGATAGCAGTGCTCCACCTTGACTCTCTAACACTCAAGGCATCGGGCTACTAACTTAGCAATAAGCTGCCGCATTCCTGAGTTATACCTTTTTTTTGTTAGAGGGCCGAAGAGGGAGATTTCGGCAGAGGCATTAGGGAGAAGCAGCGGCGGACTTCACACAGTGGCCACGGGGATTTAAGAGCAGGGGGCGGTGGTGGAGGACTCCATAGGGCACACACAGAGGGAGGGCCGAAGCCGCCCCGTCTGTGGGTTGTGGTCCATAGTGCCGCTGTGGCCGCCGCTGGGGGTTGCCGCCCACAGCGTGGGCCGACCGCCCTATGGGTTGGTTCGCAGGGGCCAAGGCTAATGATTGTTATATATTTTTTTTGTTTCTTTTTTTTTTGGTATATATTTAAAATGCGATATATATATATATATATATGGACACACACACACACACACACACATATATATATATAGGAAATTTTTAGATGTATAACTATTCTATATTTTTTTTTTCATACATATATGCAAGGGTTAAATTGGTTGTCATAAATAGAAAAATAATCCAGCAACTCAAATAGCTAAAAATTTCTTTTTCTTTTTAAAAATCTTTTTAATATTTATGTATACATATCTGGATTCAAAATACATGGCATTTAAATCTAACCCCCCTTTTTTTTTTTGAACATTAAAGCAAAATATTTAATCTAACAGATTTAAATAAGATATTTCTCTTTCTTTTTAAAGAATCTAGTTGCTAACTTTAGAGAAACTATTAATTTTAGATTTATTTTCTGCAATAAATAAAAGGGAAAATGTCAGAATTAAATATTTTAACAACAACTACATTAACCTAGAAATCATTTAAATTAACCTTACAGATAGACATATTAAATTTATTTAACCATAATTTGTATTTGAGAATAATTAAAAAGGACTAAATGCTTACTTTTCTCTTACTGACATGCAAGCTTACTACTTCACTCATTTCCATTATTTCAATATGCATAAGGAGATAAAATGAACTTTTATTTTCAAAATAACATGTATACAACAAATATTATTTCAAGAACAATACAAAACTTAAACCCAACAAAAATATTTCATTTTGCAATAATAACTTAACAAAAGAATACTTTTCTTTAAGAATACTTAGAATACAATATTGTCAACATTACATATGGGTGAGATACACAACTAGTCCCACATCCCTATTATATGGGGACTTTAAAATGAATACATTTCTTTTTTTCAAATTGAATACAACATGCAACTTTTCATTTACATTTCTGCAACTAAAATATAGCATCCCATTCCCTATTCTTTTTCTGAAAATCAAGTAAAACCAGCAACTCCTAGATGTCTCTTTCTTTTCTTTTCGAAGCAACTTGCATACATTCATAAGGCTATGACCATGGAGAGCTCACCTCCCAGCCTAGGCTTACTAGAGGCCACCCCTGAGCTTGGAAAACCAAGCCTTAGATAGGTTAGACTCAAACAAACACAACAAGCAAGGGAAAACACTCAACAAACACTTTCCCAACCAAGGCTAAACTTCACCACTTAATGTGGTACTTTCACAAGGGCGGAAGTGGACCAAATACCTTGAGGAGACTGCAAGAAAGGTAGATCACAAGCCATCTCATGGCAGAAAAAAATATAACATAAGTTCATTAACCCCCACATCCTTATGTCCCCCAAGGCATTCATGCCATACTTTCTCTCCTTATGATCCCCAAATGTATAAACAAGGCTAGGCAACAAGGGTCACATAAACAACCCTTGACATCACTCTCATAATGAGAGCCTCTCACTCTAAGGCTGTCAAACTCCTTCCACCCATAGACCATTCTACTCTCCCAAGAGTAGAAGGTCTTGGATACTCCCATATCACAAGAAGAATGCATAAAGGAAATAAAAAGAAGATCACAAAATATTTTCACAAAAAAAGGAATTCAAGAAAGCAACATTCACATTCAAGCAATCTTTTAAACATAAATATGCAACATGAAGGGAAGAACGTGAACCAACCTTCAATCTACCCAAAGGTTTGCTAGAACTGGTTTGAGGAAGAGCAGCCCAATCCCACAATACTTTCCTCCAACACTTAGCCAAAATTCAATCCTAAAACTATCCTTTTTTTCAAAAATTCAAGATCTCCAAAGATGGAGAGTGGGTGATTACTCACTAAGTCCCTAATCCTTGCCTAAGAAGGCCTCTCTCAATCTTCCCAACCTCTCGGATAGAGTGAGAGTTCCCTATTGGTTGGTCTTCCCAACCTCTTACAGGTTACTAAAACTAGAAAGAGAAAAGGTAAGAGAAGGTGGGGAAGAGACACTGACATAAAAAAGGAAGGTTATCTAACCTAGGTGGAATCTTCTAAGTTGAATTTTCACTCATCTTGGGAAAACCATTTTTTGAGGTGACTAAACAGTCACATGTTTAAAAATACCCCTAACCCATAGGTATAACCTATGGACCTTTGGAAAAACCCTTAAACTAACCCTAGGAGTCCATTTGACCTCTTAGAAACCCATTTGAAGTTAACCTAAGGGTCAAACTTGAGTTGACCACTCCAAAGACTCTCTACCCAAGGCAAATTTGGGACCACACTCAAATATTTGAAAAGGGCTTTGGTTAAAACAACTCCCTCCAAGAGACAAGTCAAAATCAATGACACTAATCAGCACATGTGCCAAGTGACACAATAAAATACATTACGAAATTACACATAGAAATTGTCTCTTGTTGGATTTAAACAAATCAATAAATTACACTTTAACACACTTGCAACATTTACTTTCATGAATAAAATATGATACATATGGGGTGTTGTCTCTCCAAATAGACAACCCCTGGTTTTACGAACATACATAGGTCTAGGTTTGGTTCTCCATAATATTTCCATGGTCACATGGATAATTTTCCTTAGCATATCAATTACACATTAGTAATTCCAAATGACCTCATATAATATTAAACACATGAATAAGAATACACATCAAACACTCTGGATACAATTGATATTAACAAATCAATATCTCATATATCCCAATTAATCCACATAAGCAATTATCATAATCCTCATAATTTGATCCATTCATAAGATATGCATCTTATTTCTATCATCATAATAAAGTCCTGCAAATCCAATAATGACATACATCATCTCAAAGTTATCCTATTATAGAATCATATAAATTTCTATATCCATAATGCATAGAAATGAAGCATCAATATACATCAATGTTATCCAAATCATGGAATCATATAGGTTCTAAATCCATAATGCATAAAAATAAAGCATCCATAATAGTCTCAACATGAAAATCACTGAAATGCTAGGATGAATCAGTGTAGGGCCTCACACCCTCCCCCTCTAGGCATGAACTTCCTCGTAGAGTTCATAAAAAATATGGGGGTATTGTGATCTCATATGTGTTGCATCCTCCCATGAAGTTGTAACCTCATCATAGCAATCCCACTAGACCCTAGCCTAGTCCAACTCTCAACTTCGAAGGGCCAGCATCCAAAGAGACAAAATGTGAATGGGCTCCAAAGCTAGTTGTTCGTCTGACTCCACCTGCAAGGCATCCCAATCTAAAATATGAGACTCATCATAGATATACTTCCTCAAAACTGATACATGAAACACATCATGGATGCGTGATAGGCTAGGTGACAATTCTAAATGGTAGGCAATTGGTCCTATCCTCTCAAGGATCTCAAATGGTCCTACAAAGCGAGGTGCAAGCTTAGAACCATTTCCATAATAGATTGGACTCTTATGCAGTCGCACCCTCAAGAAGACTTTGTCTCCAACCAAGTAGCTATGATCTATCCTCTTTGCATCTTCATACTTCTTTTGTCTATCCTGTGCCTCTCTAAGACACTACCTAATCAAATCCACCTATTGTTCCATATCTTGAATTGTCTCCGGACCAATAGAAACTCTATCCTCTATGCGGTCCCAACTCAACGGTGTCCTACAAGGCCTATCGTATAATGCCCGATAGGTTGGCATCCCCAAGGAAGTGTGATGCCTATTGTTATAGAAAAACTCCACTAATAGAAGGTACTCTTCCCATATAGTCTAGTGATCCATGATGTACATGCAAAGCATATCCTCTAACACCTTGTTAACCCTCTGTGTCTAACCATCCATTTTTGGATGATAGACTGTATTGAAATTGAGCTTGGTGCCCATAGCTGCCTGCAATGCCTTCCAAAAGGAAGAAGTGAAGAGGGAATTCCTATCAGAAATAATCTTGCATGGAATGCCATGAAGTTTGACAATGTCTCTCAAGAACACCTGTGCTACTGCTGGTGTTGTGAAGGTAGTCCGAACTGGTGAAAAGTGGCCCACTTTGGTCAACTTGTCAACTGTCACCAAGATGGCATCATGGTGATGAGATGACATGGGGAGACCAATGATGAAATCCATGGATATAGTATCCCACTTCCACTTTGGTATAGCATGAGACTGGAGCAACCCACCTGGATGGCGGTGCTCTGCCTTGACTCTCTGACACTCAAGGCATCAGGCTACTAACTTAGCAATAAGCTGCCACATTCCTAGTCAATGATATAACTATCTCAAGTCAACATGCATCTTCTTAACTCTGGGATGCACTGCATAAGGATCTCTATGAGCCTCCATGACAATGAACTCTTGTAATTCCCCAGAAGAAGGTACATAGATGCACCCTCTATGGCGTAGTAGTCCATCAAACTCTAAGGAATAATCAACATATTTTCTCTCTAGGGTCTCCTGTGATCGAATCATCTGACAAACCTCTAAGTACCATCCATCCTCTGGCAACTACTACAATATATGATCTGTCAAATTTGTGCCCATAGATATGATGTAAACCTCATGACGTCTCCTACTTAAGGCATCTACAACTATGTTTTCTTTCCCCTTGATGTAGTGAACGTCAAAATCATACTCACATAAGAATTTCATCCATCTTCTCTGATGTACTTTGATATTCAGCTATGTGAATATGTACTGAAGGCTCTGATGATCTGAATGAAGCTCAAAATGATGACCCAAAAGGAAGTGTCTCCACCTCACAAGTGCATGCACTACTACTGCAAGCTCAAGGTCATGAATAGGGTAGTTAAGCTCATGAGTCTTAAGTTTCCTAGACTCAAAAGCTATAGCCCTACCATCCTGCATGAGGACTGCTCCTAAGCCCTCTAGAGAAACATCTATGCAAACCATGAAGTCAGCTGAGGGATCTGGCACTAAAAGGATAGGTGCGCTAGTAAGTTCCTTTTTGAGTTCCTAAAAGCCCCTCTCACACTTCTTTGTCCACTCAAATTTCTTCCCTTTACATTGAAGAGAAGTAATAGGATGTGCGACTTTAGAGAATCCCTCAACAAAGTGTCAGTAATAACCTACTAAACCCATGAAGCTCCTGACCTCTGTCACACTGGTTGGCATTGGCCAATCCATAATAGCTCTGATCTTTGATGGGTCAACTGAGATCCCATCACCAAAAATAATATGCCCAAGGTACTTGACCTCTGATCTAAAGAAAGCAAACTTTGACAAACTGCCATACAACTGATTGTCCCTCAAACACTGCAAAACCTATCTCAAGTGCTCCTCATGCTCCTTCTCATTCTGAGAATATATCAATATGTCATCAAGGAACACAATCACAAAATGGTCAAGAAATGTGCAAAATAGCCCATTCATGAGGCTCATGAACATAACTGGAGCATTCGTAAGACCGAATGGAACCACGGTGAACTCATAGTGGCCATATCTAGTGCAAAATACAGTCTTGTGGATATCACTATCCACTATTCTCAACTGATGGTACCCTGACTTTAGATCAATTTTGGAAAATACTTTGGCACACTAAAGTTGGTCAAATAAATCATTGATCTTGGGTAAAGGATATCAGTTCCTGATGGTTGCCTTATTCAACTAATGGTAATCCATGCATAACCGAAGAGATCCATCCTTCTTCTTCATGAAGATGATTGGTGCACCCCAAGGGGATACATTAGGACAAATGTGGCCCTTCTCTAGGAGTTCCTCAAGCTGTATCTTGAGCTCATTATGCTCATTAGTGGTCATCCTATACGGTGCTCTTGAAACTAGCTCAGCTCCTGGTACAAGGTGTATATGAAAATAAATCTCTCTATGGGACGACATACTAGGTAACTCTGAAGGAAACTCATCTGAATATCCCTGAAGGATAGGATGCTCATCAATTGATGGTTCCTTTTTTTTCCTCATCTTCTCTATCACTAATGGTGATGGCAAATAAATGACATCCCTTCCGCATGCTTCGCTTAAGCTGCATTGCAGAAATCATACGAAGAGACACAGGTCTTTGAATCCCAGTGATTACTATGGGAGAACCATGATCATCCTCACACTCGATCTCTTTTAGGTGACAATCCATCTTGGCTCTGTGGGCATAAAGCCAATCCATGCCAAGTATGATGCCATATGATCTGAGTGGTGTAACTCTAAGGTCTACTAAGGTGGTGGTATTACCAATCTGAAGCTGACATCCCCTAACCTTTGATTCCACTGACACTCTAGCCCCTAAAGCTAACTCCACTTCCCAACTAACACCTTGTCTAATTGCCACTAGCCCACAACACTCCACAACCAATGGAGATATAAAGGAGTCATTAGCTCCTGAATCAAATAATATAGATACACTACTACCTCTGATCATACCTGCAGCCTCAATGACTATGGCTTGATGCTCTGCCTGCCAGTTGTCAACCATTGTGAAGACTCTATGGGACTTGCCCATATCTCCAACTGTAGGCTCTGATGTTGTCATCCTCTGACTGCCTGCCATCTGACCCTGAGGACACACCCTCGCCATGTGCCCCATGGCCCCATAAGTGAAACAAGCGCCACGTGCCTAAAACTACACGCCCTGACGCCTAGAGAAAGATTGTCCCTCTGTCCTGCTAGAACCACTGTACCCACCCTTAGAGGACTATTGAGTCCTTGCCAGAGGTGTGTAAGGAACCTGGGATAGCTCATCTTGCCTTTGACCCTGAGACTACCACTGCTTGGGCTTTGTGCCCTCCTGACTCTACGGAGGCCTTTGTCTCTGGTTCTGATGTGATTGCTGTGGAGGAGGGGGTTTGGAGAACCTCGATGTGTGTCTGCTATTACCCTTCCAATGGGTTTTCTGAAACCCGTATGTTTGGGGTATAGGGTTTTAGTTCTAGAATCAATTCCTCATGTCCTGTGGCCTGACCTGAATCTCCTCTGCTATCAAGGCCTTCTCCATGGCAACCCGAAGGCTCCCTAGAGCGGCCATCCTCACCGGTCTTTCTATGTCAACATTCAACCCTCTGATAAAATGATTGACGAGAAGCTTCTCATCTTTCAAGTAGCCCACGTACGGTAAGAGCTTGAAGAACTTGCTCTCGTACTAGGTCACTAAGAGACCCTTCTGCTGGAGGTCATGGAACTCATCTACCCTACACTATCTGTAATGCTCTGACAAGTACCTCTCCCTGAACCTCTTTGTAAAAATTTCCCATGTGAGGGTGTCTATGACTAGGCCACACTTTTACTCCTCCTATTTCCACCATATGGAGGTTGTTCTCCTCAATAGGTGGACTGCTACTCATGCCTTCAGATTGCTCTTGTAAGAGCGCAATCCAAAGCTCCTATCTAGGCTCAAAAGACAAGCCTCAGGTTCTACCCCATTAGTAGATCCCCCAAAAGATGGTGGCTGGAGGTGCATAACATCTCTGATCAGATCCCCTGGATCCCAACGTGATCTTTCATAATTCGTTGGTGTTGCTGTTAGGGTTCCCATAGATACTGAGAGGGGGGGGGTGAATTAGTATTTGACTGGTAATGAAATTTTCTTAAAACTGAATATGCAGAATATAAAGTAATAGTATACCGATATGCAATAATTAATGTAAATAATAGAATAAAAAACATCCACATGAAAAGAACACCATAACACAAGATGTTTCATGAGGAAACCCAGTGTGGGAAAAACCTCAGTGGGATTTGTGACCCACAATATTCACTTACTAGCCAATAAGAGAATATTACTTACAATAGGGGCCTGCACATGCAGGAAGGCCAACTGCCTAAAGCACACTGCTCAATAAGAAGTCACACTGACTTACAATGAGGATTATGCAAATCCAATGATCTGTACTGCTTTACAATAGCATCTTTAATGCGAGATTCAGTACCAGTTCTTGCTCTATTCTTCACATATACCCTTGACCTACAATTCGCACATTAGGTCTGCCTTATAATTTATTTATGCTTTTTATCCATATCCTACAAATGACTACAATGATCTCTTTTATATACAAGAGTCATTTTACAGTTTTCCAAGTTGGCTTACAATAATAAACAAAATATTACATATCAAAAATCCTGTCGGCCTCTATGTCGGTATACATATTTCCTTCTGTGCCAGTGTACATCTTCTGTGCCGGTGCCGGTGTAGAGTGATCTTGTTGATGTCAGTGCACTATCTTGTTTGAATAATGCTTTGCCAGTATAATGTCTTTCTAGTGCCATAGGATTTGCAAGGTTGCCTGTGTAATGCTTTGTCAGTATAATGTCTTGTCGGTGCCATAGGATTGCAAAGTTGCCATCAATGACAAAACCTTCAATCATACACAATGTCTCATTAGAGTGTCCATATGCCAACAATCTCCCCTTTGGCATTGATGGCAACACTCATGAGAAATTTCAAAAGATATCCAAAAAGTGTAGACCAAAAAATGTTACCAAAAATGTGAGAGCTCCCCCTGAGCATGTGATCCTTGTACTTTGAATTTTCTCATCCTACTACTCCCCCTTTGGCATCAATGACAAAGGTTAGTAGATTTTGTAGTTGTACCAATCCATAACCTCAAACTTTTAGTTGGGTGGTTATTATCTGAAGAATATCTCCCAAAATTAAGTTTAAAACAATCCATAAACTTCTTGCTATCTTTTATTGTTGTCTCCGTTCTGTATACTGTACCAGTGAGATGCTGCAAGTGCTCTGTCGGTGTTTTGCTTCCCTGAGTTAGTGCCTCTAAGATTTCCTTCCGCAGAGATGCTAAATAGTCCAATCTTGGACTTAGTTTAGATCTCAAGAATTTTGCCTTGTTTATTATTTTCTCTTTCTCTCTTTCTAATTTGAGCAATTCTTCCTCAAAATTTGTTATCTTTTCTTCAAAAACTGATAATGCATCGGGTGAGTTAACAAAATTATCTGCAAGTTTATTTATCTCTTCCTGTACCTTGCTCATCTTTTTGTCTACATCTATGGTCAAAAAGTTTATCTTACAGGTGTCTTTGTACAAAGTTTTGTGCTCTTTCAATAAATTGCACAGTTCTGGTAGAAGTGTGTCAAATTCCCTGTTACACTTCTTTATTCCTTCCTCAAAAAAATTTTGTTTCTCTTTTTCTACACTTTCCTTTATAGATTCTACCTTTGTTTGCTCAAAATTTCTAGAAATATATTTACAAAGTGTATCCAACTGGCCTAAAGAATCTTTGTTGTCTATATTAAAATTGGGAGCTATTGATTTCAAAACTGGAATTGAATCATCTATCGCTTTATAAGCTTGTGAGCTATAATCAGTTATTTTCTTAATAGATTCAAGCAATACCTTTGTTACATTTGATGGTGATCCAACAAACTGAGTGCTGGTGGAAGTGACCATGCTAGTATTGACCTCTAGTAGGTCTGTTTGTGCCTCCATCTCTTTAAGCATTGGTTTTCCTGCATCATTTCTTACCGGTGGCATCTATTCTGGAGCCTTTAGCTCTATTGGTTTCTCTATTTGTGTTCTAGATTCCATCTTTTTCTCTGAATCTGCTGTCGGTTGCTCTTTGTTTCTTGATTTATCTGTTGTATCCTTATCTACCACTATGTTGATTTTCTGAGTATCAACATTCATAGTATATAGGACTTCAAGATTAGGATTATTATCCTCTGTGTCCATACTCTCAGCTGTCGGTTGATCTTCTGTAGTTGTTGTTTTTATTGGTGGATTATTTAAAGGAGGTGGGGGTAAGTTGTCTCTAATCTTGATACTTGGTGGTCCACCAACTTTACCTTTCCCTTTATCCTTGTCCTTCTAATATACCAGATTGGGCTTGAGATTCCTATATTCTTCTTGTTTTTCTTTTTCAACCAAGAATGTATCCCAACCATTTTCTGTTTCCTTTGAAACTTCAGTAACTCTACCTACCATTAGTGAAATTTGCTAATGTGCAGTGGAAAAAACTGTCCAGTTGGCTTGAGCTATCAGATCATCAATTTCCTTAGGTGAGTTGACTGGGTATACTGCAAGTAATTTTTCTATTTTAATTTTCTTATCCAACTCAATTATTCCTTGCCTTCTGGCCTCAAGTCTTTTATATAGTTCATCAGGAATTTCATTTAAGACTTGCAACAAAAACTTTTTATACATGTCCATGTGTAATATGACACTCTCTTCAACTTGTCCTTTCTCATCATCTGATAGGGTGTCATAGATTTTCCCTATGTTTTTCAATTTACCTTCCTCTATGATCTCATTCAGTAATATGTCAAGAGGGGCCAAGTCAGTTTTTGTCTTCTTCTTCTTTTTGGGGGTCAGCTTCTTCTTAGGTGTGGCTTTCTTGACTGGAGATCTCACGGCTTGTTGCTTATGTCTTGTCCTTCTAGGTGAAGGAGTGGTTACCGGTGAGGGGTCTCTTTTCCTGACAACTCTTTTGAAAGTTGATGGCATATCTCCTTTTGAGGAAGTATCTACTGGTGATAGATGAGTTTCAGGTTGTTGGGCTGCCAACTCATCTTCAGTTATGCCAGTTTTCTTTAATACATCTTCCTTTATGGCTTTTGCTTGTCTGGTTCCTTTTCTCACAAATGCCTCAACCTTTTTCACTCTCTTCTTAGATTGAATTTGACTTTCAATAGTCTCAGCACTACCAAATACTTCTTCCTTTGGTTCATTGGGGGCTTCCAAAAGTGCTTTGGCATAAGTTTCCACTATGTGGTCATCTGTTTCATACCCCATCTCTGTTACCTAGATTGTTCTTGGGATGACTGCTTCCATCTAGATCTCATCCTTTTTTATTACAAAACATATATCATCCTTGTATTTGTTGACAATTTCCTATGATAGTCTGATTCTTTTATTCATTCTGACCTTTAGTGCTTGAAAATATTCATTGATATTCTTTTCTCTATTTTCACCCATATTGTTGAATAAGTTAGATAATTATTTTCCTATCGGTAGGTCAAATCAAAAATCCTTGTTGCCTATACCAGGAGCCTATTTGGTTATATGTAGCATTAAGCATACAAGTAAATTTCCAAATCTAGAGGTTCCTTTCTTATCCTTCTTGATTTTTGCTAAATTGTCAATTAACTCATCCTTTAACCATTCACAGATATCAATTTTCACATTGTCCTTAACCATGTCATAAGCACTCTTTATGCATAAATTGTAAGGAAGTTAAGTAGCGGAAACAACTTCCTACACTAACCTTGAGAGGAGGGTAATGCAAAACTTTTTCAGATCATTACAACAGTTACAGAAAATAGAAATAGATATAATAGCAATCATACCACAACACAATGATTTACGTGGGGAAAACCCTTTCGGGAGAAAAACCCCACCCTCCAAAAGCAGCTCAATATTTTATTCAGCAATCAAAAATAGATTACAAAATACTTGCAGAGCAAGCTCTTCGCAGGAGTACCACTAATCAGAGATTCAGAGGCAACTCAATAGCCATAAGACTCTTACACACAACCTCTATCTCACACACCTCATAAATAGGAGATACAATACAAGAAACCGTCAAACGGTATTACAAAACCATGGGCTAAAACCACCCAATAAGGTGTAGCCGACCTTATCTCCCTTCTAGATGCCCTATGACATGTTAAAGCACACATCAACATGTGTCGCTCCCTTTTACAGCTCATTTATGTATTCGATACAAATTATTTTTCCTATTTCAGGAGTACAAACTTCCGGAGGCCATAACTTGAGAACCGGGTGTCCGATTGACGAACCGTTTGAAGCGCCGGAAAGCTCGCGAAGTGCTCTATCACCTTGTAACCCACTTCGCCGGTTACGGAAACTTTTCAGGGCATTTCGGAGCCTCTAAAGTCCCCAAAATTAAGTTTAAACATTTTATTGCACCCCTCCAAGATGAAAACTTTAATATCTTCAAAACTAGCTGTGACCTTGCGACGCAACTTTACCGGAATGCTTATCTAGCCAACCAGAAGCTTCAGGGAGAGTTTCGCACCATTTCGTGCTCAAATAAAAACTTACTATAAATAGTAACCTCGCATAAATGCAAGGTTGAGACACCATTTTTCCCAACAAATCTCCCACTTGTCGAACACCTTGCATGAGCGGAAGGGAATGTCAACACAATGAATCAATTGCTAGGGGCCATAAGGCCCATAGACTTTGAACACCATCTGAACTTCTCTGTGCTCACAGCCTTAGTTAAAGCATCTGCAACATTCATCAAAGTGTCCACCTTAACCAGCTTCACCCTACCATCTTCGACCATATCTCTAACAAAATGATACTGAACATCAATATGTTTGGTCCGGGCATGAAATGTCGGGTTCTTAGCTAGGCTAATTGCACTCTGACTGTCACAGTAAACTGTCACTGTACCTTGTTTTATTCCAATATCCGAACACAGTCTCTTAAGCCAAATGGCCTCTTTACAAGCATGAGTAGCTGCCATATACTCTGCTTCAGTAGTGGATAAAGCAACCACAGCCTGTCGCTTACTCATCCAACTAATTGCACCACCAAACAAAGTAAACACATAAGCACTGGTGGATCTTCTGCTATCAATATCATCTGCCCAATCTGAATCTACATAACCATGGATATCAAGGGAAGTCATGTCTCCAACTGAATTACCATGATAACACAAAGAATACTCTGAAGTACCCTTCAAATATCTGAAGACTCTTTTGACTGCATCCCAATGAACTCTACCAGGATTAGACATATATCTAGAAAGTACTCCCACTGCTTGGGCAATATCTGGTCTAGTACAGACCATAGCATACATCAAGCTTCCAACTGCACTCTGGTAAGGCACTCTGCTCATGTCTTCCATCTCCAATGGGGATGTAGGACAATCTGAAACAGATAGTTTCGTTCCAACTGTAAAAGGAACACTCAATGGTCTACAATTCTGCATGTTGAACCTCTGGAACACTGAATTCACATACTTACTCTGGCCTAGACATAGCTTTCTGTTCGCCCTATCTCTTCTAATTTCCATCCCAAGAATATGCTTTGCTGCACCAAGATCTTTCATTTCAAATTTAGCAGCGAGCTGAGACTTCAATTCTGAAATCATACCTTTCCCTTTACCAATGAATAACATATCATCAACATACAATGCAATGAATAAGAAATTATCACCATAAGATTTATAATAAACACAGTGATCTGATTTAGAACGTTCAAATCCCAAACTCAACACATATGTATCAAATTTCTGGTACCACATCCTAGGACTTTGTTTGAGGCCATACAAAGATTTCTTCAATTTACAGACCAAATTACTTTTGCCTTTCACCACATAGTGCTCCGGCTGTGTCATATAAATATCTTCCTCCAAATCACCATGAAGGAAAGCAGTTTTCACATCCATTTGCTCAACCTCTAAATCATAAGCAGTAGCAATAGAAAGCAAAAATCTAATGGACGTCATTTTTGCAACAGGAGAAAATATCTCACCGTAATCAACACCCTCAACCTGAGAGTAGCCTTTTGCAACTAACCTTGCTTTATATTTTTCAATGCTTCCATCTGAACCAATCTTTTTCTTGAACACCCATTTACAACCAACAGGTTTTCGTCCTTCAGGCAATGGTACAAGATCCCATGTATCATTCTTTTTCAAAGCTGCCATTTCTTCCTCCATAGCAATCTTCCAGGATTCTGCATCATTCATACCTAATGCCTCTTCTACAGATTTCGGTTCATCCACACTAGTATTCAGAGCAAAAATACATCTCCAATCATCAGGTGAATACCTTTCAGGTGGTTGTCTATGTCTTGTAGACCTTCGAACAAGCTGAGTTGGAGGTTCTTCCTCCTCTTCTGAAGATTCAGAGCTAGACGAGCTCTCCTCAAATTCTTGCCTATCTAGGGGTCTTGATTCAACTCTTTCAAGTGTAGAAGGAAGTTGAATCACATCTTCTTTTTTAGTCTGTTCTGGCTGCAATGTAACAGAAGGAGACTTAATTTCTCTAAAAATAACACTTCTACTGTGAATTACCTTTTGTGCAACAGGGTCCCAAAGCTTGTATCCTTTCACACCATAACTATACCCGATGAAGATACATTTCACAGCCTTGTTCTCCAACTTTGTTCGCTTCTCCTTTGGCACATGTGCATATGCCTCGCAACCAAAAACTCTAAGATGTCTCAATGAAGGCTTGTGACCTGACCATGCTTCCATAGGTGTTTTATCAACAAGAGCTGATGTAGGAGACCTGTTAATCAGGTAGCAAGCAGTGGCAACAGCTTCAGCCCAAAACTTTTGTTCAAGACCAGCACCACTCAACATACTCCTAGCCTTTTCCATCAGTGTCCTGTTCATTCTTTCTGCAACTCCATTCTGCTGTGGAGAATACAGAGTTGTCTTCTTCCTGTTAATTCCACAGTCTTTACAGAATCTATCAAAATCATTAGAGCAAAACTCACCGCCATTATCAGTTCTCAAACATTTTATTTTCTTTCCAGTCTGCAACTCAACCATTGCTTTAAATTCTTTAAAACGACTAAAAACTTCAGATTTACTCTTTAGAAAATAAACCCATGTCCTTCTACTAAAATCATCAATAAATGAAACATAATATGTGGATTTTCCAATCGAAGAGACATCTACTGGACCAAACACATCAGAATGGATAAGATCCAAAACACCACAAGTTTTATGAGAACTCGAGTAAAACTGAACGCGGTTTTGTTTTCCATAAATGCAATGCTCACAGAAATCAAAGTCAAGGTTACAGTCATTCAAACCTTCAACAAGGTTTTTATTTTTCAAGGTCCTTAGACCCTTTTCTCCAATGTGGCCAAGTCTCTGGTGCCATAACATAGTCTTCTCTGCAGGTAACTTTGCTTCAGACGAAAGAGCACCCTTACGTACCTAAAAAGCATTTCCATCTGCTGAAGGTGAAACCTTCAAATCTTCCAGTGAAGTATCCGCAGATTTGCTTTTTACAGAAGTTCTATTACACTCAACAGTGTATGCTTCAAGCTTATACAAAGTGCCAAACCTGACACCTCTAGCAACTACTATAGCACCCTTAATCATCTTACATCCTATTTCAGAAAAGACTACCTGCACACCCGCATCTATCAGTTTGCTCACATATAACAAGTTTCGTTTTAATCCAGGGATATGCAGCACACCATTAATCCCTTTTATTCTACCATCAGAAAACCTGATTCTAACCTTACCTCGACCAACAATGTCTAGAGGTGAATCATCACCCAAGTACACCTTACCTCCATTAAATCCTTCATATTCAGAAAACCAATCTCTATTGGAAGTCATATGAAAAGATGCACCTGAGTCAATTAGCCAGGCATCATTACCTGCATGAGTCGCCAAAGCCGCAATAAATGCATCGCCATCTTCCTTGTCGGACTCAGAATCAGAATCGAACTTTTTCTTTTTCTTCTTCTTTTCTTCTTTGCAGTCCTTACGGATGTGACCCGGTTTACCGCAATTCCAGCAAATGACTTTGGACTTTCCAGGAGATTTCGATCTCCCTTTGGATTTGGACTTGCCGCGCTTCTCATTCTTCTTGCCTTTCTCCTTAGGTCTTCCATGAATGGTTAGGGCTTCCTTTGAACTGATGGATACCTTCCTTCGCATCTCTTCACCGAGTAGGGCACCCACCACGTCTTCAGATTTCAAAACAACAGAAGTACTACCGATAGCCATAACAAGAGAATCCCACGAATCAGGCAAAGAACAAAGCAAGATCTGACATTTCTCCTCCTCGTCCATCTTAACACCGATGGATACTAATTGAGCCACAATCATATTGAATGCTTCTAGGTGGTCTGCAATTCGTCCACCCTCTTCCATCTTCAAGGAATACAATTTCTTTCTTAAGAAAATTTGATTTAATAAAGATTTCACTTGATACATCTCACCAAGCTTAGTCCATAGCTTCTTTGCAGAGTTCTCTTCATGGACATTGATTAGAACAGAGTCTGCCAGGCACAGTCTGATTAGACCCTTGGCTTTTCGGTCCATAACATCATACTGAGCTGCCGCAGTAGGATCTGAGGGCCTTTGGACATTTGCATCAACAGCATCCCAAAGATCTCGATCTATTAGCAGATCTTCCATCTTCAGCTTCCACATCTCAAAATTACTTCCATTAAATTTCTCCACCTCTATTCTCCCTGACGAACTCGCCATCTGAATATTCCTGCAACAAGATCAAAAAGTGTCTTCTGCACAAGCTCCCACTCAAATCTGGATTAGTTCAAAAAACCCAACTGCCCACAATTGAAACCAAAGGTGATCAGGCTCTGATACCACTTGTAAGGAAGTTAAGTAGCGAAAACAACTTCCTACACTAACCTTGAGAGGAGGGTAATGCAAAACTTTTTCAGATCATTACAACAGTTACAGAAAATAGAAATAGATATAATAGCAATCATACCACAACACAATGATTTACGTGGGGAAAACCCTTTCGGGAGAAAAACCCCACCCTCCAAAAGCAGCTCAATATTTTATTCAGCAATCAAAAATAGATTAAAAAATACTTGCAGAGCAAGCTCTTCGCAGGAGTACCACTAATCAGAGATTCAGAGGCAACTCAATAGCCATAAGACTCTTACACACAACCTCTATCTCACACACCTCATAAATAGGAGATACAATACAAGAAACCGTCAAACGGTATTACAAAACCATGGGCTAAAACCACCCAATAAGGTGTAGCCAACCTTATCTCCCTTCTAGATGCCCTATGACATGTTAAAGCACACATCAACACATGTCGCTCCCTTTTACAGCTCATTTATGTATTCGATACAAATTATTTTTCCTATTTCAGGAGTACAAACTTCCGGAGGCCATAACTTGAGAACCGGGTGTCCGATTGACGAACCGTTTGAAGCGCCGGAAAGCTCGCGAAGTGCTCTATCACCTCGTAACCTGCTTCGCCGGTTACAGAAACTTTTCAGGGCGTTTCGGAGCCTCTAAAGTCCCCAAAATTAAGTTTAAACATTTTATTGCACCCCTCCAAGATGAAAACTTTAATATCTTCAAAACTAGCTGTGACCTTGCGACGCAACTTTACCGGAATGCTTATCTAGCCAACCAGAAGCTTCAGGGAGAGTTTCGCACCATTTCGTGCTCAAATAAAAACTTACTATAAATAGTAACCTCGCATAAATGCAAGGTTGAGACACCATTTTTCCCAACATAAATTGGAAACTGAGTTAAGCCTATTAGCATGAGTTTCTTTGTAACCTAAAATCATGCTAACAAATCTAACATTTGTATCGGTCACATCATTAACCCTCAATGATCTCTTGTCGGATGTTGCACTAGTTAAGTTTGTTACTAAGTCATTGGAAACCTTCTTGGTTTTGTCGAGTCTTCTACGGGTGGAGGGTAACCCTATTACTGCTTTCACAGCTTCCTTTATAATTTTATGCACTGAGTCAAGCCAAAAGAATGAACCATGTACTCTACTTAAAACTATCCTAACCACTTCCTTGGAAAATTTAGGAATGCAGAGGATTTTAGTGAATCCTAGGGTTTCAACAATTTTATGTTCAGGTTTCACATTTTTGGAGTTGCCACATATAATAGACTTATACATGTTTTTGATTTCTTCATCACCTAATTCCTCTATGTTGCAATGAATATACATTCTAGGGTCTTCTGCATAAACAACACCTTTTGGAATTTTTGAAAAAGCACATGTGTTGTCATCTTTCTTAGCTACCTCGGGAACTAGCTGAAACACGGGCCTAGGTCATTTTATAACCTCGACTACTGTAGGGTTTGCTATGAATTCAGGTGTAGAGGAGGATGTCATGATGATAAATACCTATTTCTGCCTTTGGATGGATTGATTGCTGAAGTGCTTTACCTCTTTGCTCGGAATGCCTTAGCTCGGAAATCTTCGCGCTCTCTGAAAGTTTGAATTCATGGTGAAATGAAATGGAGCCAAACACCTTATTTTATAAAGTCTTTTTTGCTACCTACCACATTAATTGCTTGCTGGTAATGTATTAGCTTAACTTTATTTGCCGGTAATGAATGATTTTCAACTTCTTTTCTCTAACCGAGGGAATAATAGCACATGTGTCATTATATTGCCAAACCCTCAAGATAATTTTCTTCAATTTGATGAAGAACATCCTATTGGTGGAGCATTGCTCTATCCTACCGGTGGAGCATCACATTGTCCTGCTGGTGGAGCATTGATCTATCCTACCGGTGGAGCATTTGTTGGTTCTACCAGTGGAGGAGTAAACCCAATATTTAGATCACCTTTCCTAATCCATTGCTTTGAGAATTCTTTCTTAACTTCTTCAACCTTTTCTTTACCTTTCAAACTAGTGCTTTTGTTATCTACCGGTGTACCTTTACTTCTACAAAATTTAGCAATATGACCAATCTTGTTACATGCATAACAAGTTACATTATTTTTTTGAATAGCTTTCCCATAACCTATGCCGGTTTGTGTTCTACATTTATTTGATAAATGACCAAATCTTCCACAAACATAACATGTTACATTCATTCTGCAATTTTTCAGAGCTATGACCAATTTTGTTGCATTTGGTGCATTGACCGGTGGGAGGATTGATGTTCTGATAATTCCTAGATCTACATTCATTTGCCCTATGACCAAATTTATTGCAGTTAAAGCATTTTCCATTGAATTTGTAAGTATTAGAAGGTCTTACCGGTTTGCTATGATCTTGGGTATTTGTAGTATCGGAGCTTTCTCCAACTTCAAATCTAATTCTAGAAGTGTCACCTTTGGGTTTTTGATTCTTCAATAAGGTACCAAGTTCTTCTGAGCTTTTCTTGAATTTTTCTTTGTGTTGATTTGTAGTTTCCAATTCCCTTTCCAAGATTTTTTTTTGTCTCATTAGTTCATTTGAGTCATTTTGAGTATGCATCAGATCTGTCTTCAACATATCATTTTCATAGCTAAGTCTTGTGTTCTCATTTGCTGCATCACTTAGTCTTCTGGTCAACTCTTCTTCATTCTTCTTTCTATCCTCAATCTCTTTGCAAAATCTCATAGTCATATCCTGCATTTTATTTTTTGTTGTCATGATCTCTTGTTTCAATTTGCTTATCATATCATTTAGTGATTCCTTTTCATCATTCTCATTTTGCAATTTTTCACAAAGTTCTCTCCTCTTATATCTTGTAATAGTAAGATTTTCTTGAAGTGCCTGAATAATGTCCTGAGCTGTTTTTAAATCATCTTCTAATTTGATATTTTTCAACTTCTCTGCATCATAGTCAGTAAGAGCTCCTTCAAGTTGCTTCATCAGATTTTCCATCTTTATCGGTGTCAAGATCTTCCTCAAGTTGTTAGGCTTCTGAAAATAGAGGACTAGGCTCTGATACCAATTGTTAGGGTTCCCACAGATACTGAGAGGGGGGGTTTGAATTAGTATCTGACCGGTAATGAAATTTTCTTAAAACTGAATATGCAGAACATAAAGTAACAGTATACCGGTATGTAAGAATTAATGTAAATAATAGAATAAAAAACATCCACATGAAAAGAACACCATAACACAAGATGTTTCACGAGGAAACCCGATGTGGGAAAAACCTCGATGGGATTTGTGACCCACAATATTCACTTACTGGCCAATAAGAGAATATTACTTACAATAGGGGCCTGCATATGCAGGAAGGCCAACTACCTAGAGCACACTGCTCAATAAGAAGTCACATTGACTTATAATGAGGATTATGCAAATCCAATGATCTGTACTGCTTTACAATAGCATCTTTAATGCCAGATTCAGTACCGGTTCTTGCTTTGTTCTTCACATATACCCTTGACCTACAATTCGCACATTAGGTCTGCCTTATAATTTATTTATGCTTTTTATCCATATCCTACAAATGACTACAATAATCTCTTTTATATACAAGAGTCATTTTACAATTTGCCAAGTCGGCTTACAATAATAAACAAAATATTACATATCAAAAATCCTGTCGGCCTCTGTGCCGGTATACATATTTCCTTTTGTGTTGGTGTACATCTTCTGTGTTGGTGCCGGTGTAGAGTGATCTTGTTGATGCCAATGCACTGTCTTGTTTGAATAAAGCTTTGTCGGTATAATGTCTTGTCGGTGCCATAGGATTGCAAGGTTGCCATCAATAACAAAACCTTCAATCACACACAATGTCTCATTGGAGTGTCCATATGCCAACAACTACCACTGGAGGTGGTCCTGGTAGATGGATGGACTCAGGCTCATGCCCAGCATGACTCTCTACGAGGTTAGGAGGTGGACTCCTACTCCATTCCCTATCTGCTAATCTACGGCTCCCTGAGCTCTGGTTTTCGGCATGATGGTCCACTGCTGGAAGCCTATCCTTGACTATCCCAATTAGGTTCTGGAGTGCTAATAAGATGTCTCGGTTTGGGTCAACTGGTCGTTCGGGAGGAACCTCTGGGTTCCTTTCCAGAACTGATTCCTCCCTATCGACCTCTTCGCGTGCCATGTGTACACACCTAGGACCTCTACCACATTTGCGAGCTTGTCACGTAGTTGGAGGCATCCTTATGAGAAAAACAAAATAAATAAATAAATAATTAAATAATTTTTCAGAGAAAATTTAACTAATAAAAATAAATATCATAAAAATCAATATAATATAATTAATTAAATAATTAAAGCAAAATGTAATGGAGAAAGGTTGCTAGTGTTGGAAACCTTGCTCTGATACCAAAATGTCATGCCCAAACTTTTGGGCACAAACGGAATAATTTTTTTTTTAAATAACATCCTAATAAAACTAAATTTGCTAAAAGAACTATAATAACAAGTTTTGTCTTAGCTATGTTTTGAGTTAATCTAACAACTAAATCAAGCAAGCGAGATAATCTAAATTTAAATACGGAATTTTAACTCTCAAAGAACTTATTATTATCTCATCAATTTTAATAAATAATTTAATTACAACAAAAGCTCTAAATTAATTGACAAGTTAATTAAATTTAACTCTAGTACTTGGATCTTTAAAACCTATTAATTATTTTAACAATAATTACAATGTGTCTAAAATTTGACTAAAGGGCCAAATATATCTATAATGAAAATTGCCCCATAAAGTTAAATCTCGAAAAGCCTAAATTCAGGTGGATTAAAATAATCCCCTATAGCCAATTAACTTACTAAAAAAATCGTTATAAAATTCCTAAAAGATTTAACCCCCAAAGAATTAAAATTTAAACATCGTATTCAAATATTTATATACCCATATGTTTTTATAAAACATATATAAAATATGAACGTATAATTAATCTAAAGTTAGATTTATACATTCATATATACACCTATATATATATACATACGTATATATATATATATTTAAAACACACACACACACATATATAAAGATATAGGATCCCTTAAACAAAGGAAACTAACAAATAACACTTATCTAAAATATAATGGGGAATACCCTATTCTAAATTCAAATGGGTTTTCCCCCTTTTTTAAAAATTTTCTAAACATAACATTATTTAAAGATATCCCCATCTAACCTAACTAAAAATTATTAAATATCCCCACCCACTAACCTATTTTCTTCCTATCTTATTATCTTGCCCTAACCCAAATTTTGGGTTAGGGCTTGACTAAGTTATTCTTTTTTTTTGTTGCAGGGCCGAAGAGGGAGATTTCTGTGGAGGCATTGGGGAGAAGCGATGGCGGACTTTGCACAGTGGCCATGGGGGTTTAAGAGTAGGGGGTGGTGGTGGAGGACTCCATGGGGGCTCCCCATAGGGATGGCCGCAGTCGTGCCTACGGATCATGGCCCACAGAGGCAGCCTTGGCCATCGTTGTGGTTCGCGGCCCATAGCATGGCTGCCACTGCCACTGTCGAGTGCCACTCAAAGAGGGAGGGTCGAAGCTGCCCCATCTATGGGTTGCGCCCCACAATGCGGTTGTGGCCGCTGCTGGGGGTTGCTACCCACAATGCAGGCTGGCCACCCTGCGGGTTGGTTCGTAGGGGCCGAGGCTAATGATTGTTATATTTTTTTTTTGTTTCTTTTTTTTTTGGTATATATTTAAAATGCCAAATATATATATATATAGGAAATTTTTAGACGTATAAATGTTCTATATTTTTTTTTTTCATACATATATGTAGGGTTTAAATTGGTTGTCATAAATAGGAAAATAATCCAGCAACTCAAATAACTAAATATTTCCTTTTCTTTTTAAAAATCTTTTTAATATTTATGTATACATATCTGGATTCAAAATACATGGCATTTAAATCTAACCCTATTATTTTATTTTTTAACATTAAAGCAGAATATTTAATCTAACTCTATTTAAATAAGGTATTTCTCTTTCTTTTTAAAGAATCTAGTTGCTAACTTTAGATATAGACTATTAATTTTAGATTTATTTTCTGCAATAAATAAAAGGGAAAATGTCAGAATTAAATATTTTAATAGCAACTACATTAACCTAGAAATCATTTAAATTAACCTTAGAGATAGACATATTAAATCTATTTAACCATAATTTGTATTTGGGAATAATTAAATAGGACTAAATGCTTACTTCTCTCTTACTAACATGCAAGCTTACTACTTCACTCATTTCCATTATTTCAATATGCATAAGGAGATAAAATGAACTTTTATTCTCAAAATAACATGTATACAACAAATATTATTTCAAGAATAATACAAAACTTAAACCCAACAAAAATATTTCAGTTTGCAATAATAACTTAACAAAAGAATACTTAGAATACAATATTGTCAACATTACATATGGGTGAGATACACACCTAGTCCCTCATCCCTATTAAATGGGGACTTTAAAATGAATACATCTCTTTTTTTCAAATTGAATACAACATGCAACTTCTCATTTACATTTTTGCAACTAAAATATAGCATCCCATTCCCTATTCTTTTTCTGCAAATCAAGTAAAACCAGCAACTCCTAGATGTCTCTTTCTTTTCTTTTCCAAGAAACCTGCATACATTCATAAGGCTGTGACCATGGAGAGCTCACCTCCCAGCCTAGGCTTACTAGAAGCCACCCTCGAGCTTGGAGAACCAAGAACTAGATAGGTTACACTCAAACAAACACAACAAGAAAGGGAAAACACTCAACAAACACTTTCCCAACCAAGGCTAAACTTCACCACAAAATGTGGTGCTTTCACAAGGGTGGAAGTGGACCAAATACCTTGAGGAGACTACAAGAAAGGTAGATCACAAGCCATCTCATAGCAAACAAAAATATAACATAAATTCATTAACCCCCACATCCTTATGCCCCCCAAGGCATTCATGCCATACTTTCTCTCCTTGTGACCCCCAAATGCATAAACAAGGCTATGCAACAAGGGTCACATAAACAACACTTGAGATCACTCTCATAATGAGAGCCTCTCACTATAAGGTTGTCAAACTCCTTCCACCCCAAGACCATTCTACTCTCCCAAGTGTAGAAGGTCTTGGATACTCCCAAATCACAAGAAGAATGCATAAAGGAAATAAAAAGAAGATCACAAAATATTTTCACAAAAAAAGGAATTCAAGAAAACAACATTCACATTCAAACAATCTTTTAAACATAAATATGCAACATGAAGGGAAGAACATGAACCAACCTTCAATATGCCCAAAGGTTTGCTAGAACTAGTTTGAGGAAGAGTAGCCCAATCCCACAATACTTTCCTCCAACACTTAGCCAAAATTCAATCCTAAAACTATCCTTTCTTCAAAAATTCAAGATCTCCAAAGATGGAGAGTGGGTGATTACTCACTAGGTCCCTAATCCTTGCCTAAGAAGGTGTCTCTCACTCTTCCCAACCTCTTGGATAGAGTGAGAGTTCCATATTGGTTGGTCTTCCCAACCTCTTACAGGTTACTAAAACTGGAAAGAGAAAACGTAAGAGAAGGTGGGGAAGAGAGACTAACATCAAAAAGGAAGGTTATCTAACCTAGGTGGAATCTTCTAAGTTGAATTTTCGCTCATCTTGGGAAAACCATTTTTTGAGGTGACTAAACAGTCACAGGGGAGTAGTCACATGTTTAAAAATACCCCTAACCCATAGGTATACCCTATGGACCTTTGGAAAAACCCTTAACCTAACCCTAGGAGTCCATTTGACCTCTTAGAAACCCATTTGAAGTTAACGTACAAGTCAAACCTGAGTTGACCACTCCAAAGACTCTCTACCCAAGGCAAATTTGGGACCACACTCAAATATTTGAAAAGGGCTTTGGTTAAAACAACTCCCTCCAAGAGACAAGTCAAAATCAATGACACTAATCAGCACATGTGTCAAGTGACACAATAAAATACATTACAAAATTACATATGGAAAGCATCTCTTGTTGGATTTAAACAAATCAATAAATTACACTTTAACACACATGCAACATTTACTTTCACGAATAAAATACGATACATACAGGGTGTTGTCTCTCCAAATAGACAACCCCTAGTTTTATGAACGTACATAGGTCTAGGTTTGGTTCTCCATAATATTTCCATGGTCACATGGATAATTTTCCTGTGCATCTCAATTACACATTAGTAATTCCAAATAACGTCATATAATATTAAACACATGAATAAGAATGCACATCAAACACTCTACATACAATTGACATTAACAAATCAATATCTCATATATCCCAATTAATCCACATAAGCAATTATCATAATCCTCATAATTTGATCCATTCATAAGATATGCATCCTATTTCTATCATAATAAAGTCCTACAAATCCAATAATGACATACATAATCTCAAAGTTATCCTATTCTAGAATCATATAAAGTTCTATATCCATAATGCATAGAAATGAAGCATCAATATACATCAATGTTTTCCAAATCATGGAATCATATAAGTTCTAAATCCATAATGCATAAAAATAAAGCATCCACAATAGTCTCAACATGAAAATCACTGAAATGCTAGGATGAGTTGGGGTAGGGCCTCACATGATCAGCTCTTCAAGCTTTGGTGTTTCATGTCATTTGTATCTTCGAGTTCAGTTGTTTGCTTTGTTTGCCATATGATTCGAGTACTGTCATTTGAGGGCACTCATTCAAATTACAATCTTCTCTACCTAGTCATGTTCTATTTCAGTGGAGGTTCTTCATATCAGCAGTTACTCTTCGACAATGTTTGCAGCTATTTTACGCTTTAGTGGTGTTCTTCATTCTCTTCTTTTTGTTCCTATATTTTGAAACACTCTTGTTTGGAGGCTTCTTAGTCCTTCACTTAAGCGTTCATCTCTTCTTGGAGAGAAGTTTTGTTCTCACAAGGTTTTCTCTTTTTTTCTTCACTTTACAAAGATTTTATTGTACTTGGGTACCTCATCAGGCCTAGTTGTCGGGACCCATTGTTGTTTTCCTGTAGTTTTTACATGCTTTTTTAGTCCTTAGTTATTTTTTAGCTACTCCCTAAGTTCATCTTAAGGGGGGGTGTTAGAGTAATCTTTTATTAGCTAATAATTATTTATTTAATTATTAGTCTATTATACTATATGCTTAAGCTAAACTTAGGAATCTTATAATTATTTAGGGTTTTGAGTATCCTTTTATAAGGATTATGTCTTTGTAATTTCATAACAACAGTAATTATTGAATTACATTTTTGTTGCACAATCAATATGACTCCCCTTTTGTGGATCTCTGAATTCTAGCCTCCATAGCTTTTTTGCTTCTCTCCTTCTATGATAGGTTTGCATGTGGGTGATCTTTGGAAGCTGTAGAGTTGATTTTTCCTCAACTCCAATAATAAATGCATTATGTTTATGTTGTAATATTCTTTGAAAGAAAGGAATAAAGTTGGAAAGTTTTATTTTTTAAATGGAATTAAGTTATTGAGTTTTGGATTTAAGATATTGTCAAATAAATAATCTTGAAAGATTTAAACTTTATATGCGTTTTTTTTTTAAATCTGTCTAAAATATTGAGTAGATTCATTCAAAAAAATATTCATTTGCAAAAGTAGGAGTAAAGAGGAATAAATATGTATTTGCAGTTTGCATAATTTCTTTATAAGAGAAATAGATTACATGGGAATGAAAATAGATAGTTAATCCTTTTGCTTATATTCCGATTTAGTATTTAAATCTGGTTATTACCTAGTAATAAGATAAAACTAGTGTTACTGGTTAATATAAATTATTGTGGAAAAGAAATCATTGTGTTTGCATAGTGAATATATGTTTCTACACAAATATATATATAATACATTTAATAAAATAAAGTTTTGTTTGACAATAAACATGTTATTATCTCTCAAAAAATACATATATACATTAAAATATAGATACATACATACATACATACATACATACATACATACATACATACATACATATATATATATATATATATATATATATATATATATATATATATATTTGGGGAAATAGAAACCCTGTAAAAAAAAAAGAGACAAGTAAATAAAGACTTTAGCTAATAATGCTTGCAGCTTGTTTGGAGTCAGGTTAGGGAGGAGCCTATGGCTCTACCCCCCCACCAGTCGGGAAGTCATGGCCATTACTATGGGTCACAACCCATAGTCATGGGCGACCATGACTGTGAGCCGCGACTCACATCCATGGGCAGCCACGACGGTGAGTCTGTGCCTGCCGCCCGTCCTCCACCTCCCCACTCCTTCCTCTCTGCCACTTCAAACCCTCTGTCATGGTGAGTACAATGACACCGTCTGTGGATCAGTAGCACCGTCCACCATGGCATGTTTGCCTCACTATCATGATTCCACAGACCTGCAATAAAATGAAAGGTTAAACCCTAACTTCGGTGGGGATTAAAAGAAATAGAAAATAGATAGATAGCTAAGTGAATATGATGAAAATTAAAGGGGAAACCCTAGATATGGTAAACCCACATATTTTTTTTAAAAAAGAAAAAAATGTCATATTAAAAGGGGATACTTTGAAATTTGAAATAAGGTGATTTGGGGGGGAAAGCCCCATTTTTAAGAAAGTAAAATTTATGATGTTATAGGGGTCATTTTGATCTAATAGAGAATTTTTTTTTTATAAAAAAAGGGTCATATGTTTTAATATGGAGTATTTTAACGAAGATTATTAGATGGTTATTTTATTTTGTAGAGGGTTATTTTTTTTAAAATAATGCCTGGTAAAAATTTTAACATGACTAGCGATGTTGACATGACATGCCCTCTAGCTCCACGTGAAACGATTTTGACCCAGAGCTACGAACCAGTGAGGCCACAGCTGGGGGACCTCATCCCCATACTTCACTTGTTCAAACTCGTGAGCACAATGGTCCAATGAAGACACAAGGCCTTCAAGCACAATGGCCTAGCAGGGGTTTGAACCTTGGTGGCCACTTCACCAACAAAGTGTTTTAACCATGACACTACATGTCCGAAGACAAGTAGAGGGTTATTTAATTGTATATGATTATTTTATATTTTTAAGGGATTGATTTAATTGTAAATGCTTATCTAAAGGAAGATTTATCTTCTAAGTCAATTTAATAATGTTATTTTGATGATGTTGGAGACGTTTCAAATATTTGCCTATTTAATTATTATTAATACAATGAATTGTATTATTGTTAATTTAGTGAATTTTGGAGCTAATTAAATATTGTAAGGGATTAATAATAACTCATAATGTATTTAAGATCGAAGGATTTTATTGGGAGAATTAATTAATTTTAAAGGTTGTGATGACCTTATAGGATTAAATTATTCAATTTAAATAATGGTAATTAGTGTAGTTGTTAAGTAAATTAAAATCTAATTTGTTTATTAAAATGCTTAGGAGTTGGGAATTAGTCCTAAGTCTCCTAATTAAATTAAATAAATTATTGCTTTCTTTAGAAACCTATTCTTAATGACCCTTGAGTTATTCTTTAGTGAAACTAATTAAGTTATCTCACCTTTTGAACTTAACTCATCAAGTATTATAGTGAAGTTTTAAAAAAAATTGTTGTTGCATTTTTTGCCCAAAAGTTTGGGCATGACATTTTGGTATCAGAGCCAGGTTTCCAACACTAGGAACCTTTTTCTATTAAATTTCTCTTTAATTATTATTATTTTTTAAATTATTTATTTTATTTTATTGCTCATGTAGGATGCCTTCGACTACACGACAAGCTCGTAGGTGCAATAGGGGTCCAAGACGTGCTCGCATGGCATGCGAAGACCTTGTGTGGGAAGAGCTGGTTTCAAAAGGGAATCAAGAAGCTCCTCTTGAACAACCAATTTACCCTAACCGAGATATTTTGGTTGCACTTTAGAACTTGATAGGAATAGTTCAAGATAGGCTTCCAGCAATAGGTCATCAAGAAGAACATCAGATTTATGAGAGTCATAGATCAGCAGCTAAGGAGCAGAGCAGGAGTCCACCTCCTAGCCATATAGAGGGTCAGGCATTGCATGAGCCTGAGTCAGTCCATCAACCTGAGCCACCTCTAGTTGTGGAACCTATGATTATAGAGAGAACACCTCATGATCCCACGGATTAGATCAGAGAATTTTTACGTCTGCAACCACCATCATTTGCAGGATCTATCGATGGGGTAGAGGCCCAGTCTTGGATTTTGAGTTTGGAAAGGTGCTTCAGATTGCATCCCTATGAGAGAAATTTGAAGGCATGGTTTTCTATTCACCTTTTAAGAGGGATGACTTCCACATGGTGGAGGCATGAGGAGTATAAGAACAACATAGTTGTAGACACCGTCACTTGGAACACCTTTATGGAGAGGTTTAGGGACAGATACCTATCAGAGCACTTTAGGCAGCATAAAATTGATGAGTTTCATGACCTTCAGTAGAAGGGGCTCTTAGTGTCATAGTATGAGAGAAAATTCTTTGAGCTCCTACCCTATGTCGACTATATGAAGGATGAGAAGCTACTCGTCAATCAGTTTATTAGAGGATTGAATGCCGAAATAGCAAGACCAATTCAGATGGAAGCTCCAGGAAGCCTTTGGTTTTCCTTGGAGAAGACCTTGTTATCAGAGGAGATTTAGGGTAGACCTTAGGACACATGGGATTGGTGTTATAACTAAAACCCTATACCTCAGTCTTTTGGGTTTCAAAAACCCCACTAGAAGGGTAATCACAAACATTCATCGGGGTCCTTCAAACCCTCTCCTCCGCATTAGCCACAATAGAATTAGAGGCAAAGGCCTCCATAGGGATAGCAAGGCTTTAAGCCCAAGCAATGGCAGACACAGGGTCCTAGGTGCGATCAACAACCACAGGTTTCATACACACCTCCAGCTCAGACTCAACAGTCCACCAGGGGTGGTTACAGTGGATCGAGCAAGATGGGAGGACAGACATATTCCAGACCTCAGGGTGTTCTGTTTTAGACTTGTGGTGCTTGTTTCACTTGTGGGACCATAGGATACATGGAAAGAGAGTGCCCACAAGGAAAAATGGTAGGTAGTCAGTGTATGGCAAGATCAAAACCTACAGGTGGGGACATGGATAAGTCCTATAGAGTTTTTGCAGTGGTGGACAACCGCCAAGCTAAGCATCATGCCACAGTCATAGAGGCCACAGGTATGATTAGAGGTAGTAGTGTTACTATCCTATTTGATTCAAGAGCTAAAAATTCTTTTATACCTCCATTGGTTGTGGAGCGTTGTGGGCTAGTGACAACTAGGAAAGATGTTAGTTGGGAAGTGGAGTTAGCTTCAGGAGCTAGAGTGTCCAGTGAATCAATGGTTAGGGATTGTCAGCTTCAAATTGGAAGTACAACTACCATAGTAGACCTTTGAGTCACACCATTAGGACCTTATGGTATTGTTCTTGGCATGGATTGGTTGTATGCCCACAGAGCCAAGATGGACTATCACCAGAAAAAGATTGAGTGTGTGGATGATCATGGTACTTCCATAGTAATTTCAAGGATTCAGAGACCCGTATCACTTCGTATGATTTCCTCTATGTAGCTTAAGCAGAGCATGCGAAATGGATGTCAGTTATTTTCCATCACCATTAGTGATAGAGAAGAAGAGGATGAGAAGGAACCTTCACTTGATGATCATCCTATTATTAAAGGGATTTGCAGACATGTTTCCTTCCGAGCTACCTAGCATGCCACTTCGTAGAGAGATTGATTTTCACATAGATCTTGTACCAAGAGTTGAGCTAGTTTTGAGAGTACCATATAGGATGACCACTAATGAGCTTAATGAACTCAAGATGCAGCTTGAGGAACTTTACAAGAAAGGGCACATTCATCCTAGCATCTTCCCTTAGGGTGCACCAGTCATCTTCGTAAAGAAGAAGGATGGCTCCCTACGATTATGTATGGATTATCGATAGTTGAACAAAGTAACCATTAATAACCAGTACCCATTTCCCAGGATCAATGATCTATTTGATAAACTTCAGGGTGCCAAAGTATTGTCAAAGATAGATCTAAAGTTAGGGTACCATCAGTTGAGGATAGTGGAGAGTGATATCCATAAGACCACTTTTCGTACTAGGAATGGCCACTATGAGTTCACCGTGGTTCCATTTGGTCTTACGAATGATTTAGTTATATTCATAAGTCTCATGAATGGGGTATTCTGCACTTTCCTTGACCTGTTTGTGATTGTGTTCCTTGATGATATATTGATATATTCTCAGAATGAGAGGGAGCACGAGGAGCACTTGAGACAGGTATTGCAGTGCTTGAGAGATAATCAGTTGTATGGTAGTTTGTCGAAGTGTGCATCCTTTAGAACAGAGGTCCGATATATAGGACATGTCATATCAGGTGATGGGATCTTAGTTGACCCATCGAAGATCAAAGATATTATGGATTGGCTGGCGCTAACTAGTGTGAAAGAAGTCAGGAGTTTCATGGGTCTAGTAGGTTATTACAGATGCTTCGTTGAGGGGTTCTCCAGGGTAGCACATCCTATCACATCTCTTTTGTGAAAGGGAAAGAAATTTGAGTGGACAAAAAAGTGTGAGAGGGTCTTTCACGAACTCAAAAAGGCACTTACTAGTGCACTCATTCTTGTTGTGACAGATCCCTTAGCCGATTTCATGGAATGTGCAGATGCTTCCTTGGATGGTTTAGGAGTAGTCCTTATGCAAGATGGTTAAGCTATTGCATATGAGTCTAGGAAACTTAAGACTCACAAGCTTAACTACCCTACTCATGACCTTGAGCTTGTAATGGTCATGCATGCACTTGTGAGGTGGAGACACTTTCTTTTAGGTCATCATTTTGAGCTTCATTCTGATCATTAGAGCTTGCAGTACATATTTACTCAGCCTAACCTTAATGCTCATCAAAGAAGATGGATGGATTTTTTGTGTGAGTATGATTTTGATGTTCACTACATCTAGGGGAAAGAAAACATAGTTTTAGATGCCTTGAGTAGGAGATGTCATGAGATATACTCCAAGTCTATAGACACAGATTTGAGAGATCACATATTGCAGCAATTTCCTAATGATGAGTGGTATTTGGAGGTATGTTAGGTAGTGCCATCTCAAAAGACCCAAGAAGGGAGATATAAAGACTATTCATTAGAGTCCAATGGACTACTATGCCATAGAGGGTGCATTTATGTACCTTCTTCCAGAAAGTTGCACAATTTCATTGTGATAGAGGCTCATAGGGATCCTTATGCAACACATCCTAGAGTTAAGAAGATGCATGCAGATTTGAGGCAATTATATCATTAGCCAGGTATGTGGAAAATCATTATTGAAATAGTAGCCTGATGCCTTGAATGCCAGAGATTTAAGGCAGAGCACCACCATCCAGGTGGGTTTCTCCAGTGTTATGCGATACTAGAGTGGAAGTGGGATACTATTTTGATGGATTTCATCACTGGTCTCCCTATGTAATTGCATCACCATGATGTCATCATGGTGATAGTTGACAAGTTGATCAAAGTGGCCCACTTCTCACTAGTTAGGACTACTTTCACAGCACTAGCAATACCACAGGTATTCTTGCGGGATATTGTCAGACTTCATGGTATTCCATGCAAGATTAATTTAGATAGAGATTCCCTCTTTACTTCTTCCTTTTGGAAGGCATTGTAGGCAGCATTGGGTACCAAACTCAACTTTAGCATAGCCTATCATCAAAAAATAGATGGACAAAAAGAGTGGGTGAACCAAGTGTTGGAAGATATGCTCTATATGTATGTCATGGATCATCAGATCAGATGGGAAGATTATCTTCCTTTGGTAGAGTTTGCCTATAATAATGGGCATCACACTTCCTTAGGGATGCCACCTTATCAGGAATTGTACAGAAGACCTTGTAGGACACCTTTGAGTTGGGACTGCATTGAGGATAAAGTAGCTATTAGTCTTGAGCTAGTTCGAGATATGGAGCAATAGGTGGATTTGATTAGACATCACCTTAGAGAGGCACAAGATAGACAAAAGAAGTATGCAAATGCGAAGAGGATAGATTGTAGCTTCATCATTAGGGATAGTGTCTTCTTGAGAGTGTGACTGTATAAGAGTCCAATCTATTATGGAAAGGGTTCTAAGCTCACACCTCGCTTTGTTGGACCATTTGATATCCGTGAGAGGATAGGACCAATTGCATATCGTATAGCTTTGCCACCTAGCCTATCACTCATCCATGATGTGTTTCATGTGTCTGTACTGAGGAAGTATATTTATGATGAGTCTCATATTCTAAATTGGGATGCCTTGCATGTGGAGTCAGATGAGAAGTTGTCTTTGGAGCCCATTCGCATTTTGGCTCACTAGACGTTGGCTCTTCGATGCCGAGAGCTAGACTAGGTAAGGGTCCAGTGGGATTGTTATGACAAGGTTACAACATCATGGGAGGATGCAACACGGATGAGATCTCAGTATCCCCATCTTTTTGATGAACTCCAGGAGGAAGTTCATGCCTAGAGGGGGAGGGTGTGAGGCCCTACCTCGAGCTGTCATAGCATTGTAGTTATTTTTCATGTTAGACCTATGATTGATACTTTATTTTGATGCATTTTGGATTTAGGTTCTATATGATCTAGTTATTGGATAACATTGATATGATGTATGTCATCTATTTCTGATTTGTAGTACTTCATTTATGATGTTATAAAACATGGATGCATGCCTTACGAATGATTGAATTTCATGATGATTATGATGATTCCATTGAGTAAATTATTTCATCTGGATTCTATTGGATACTTGATAATTTGATTGTTATGATGTAAATTGTATGCAAAGTGTTTGATTTGTACTCTTTTCATATATTAACATTGCATGTGATTATTTGGGATTACTAATGTGCAAAGTGAGATGTGCAGGAAAACTAATCCATGTGACCATAGAAACTATTCAAAGAATCAAACTAAACCTATGTGCATTAGTAAAGCCAAGGGTTGTCTATTCGAAGAGAACACCTCATATGTAATGTGTTTATATTTGTAAATGTGAATGCTTGAATGTGTGTTTAATTTGTATTTGTTAATTTTGTTAATTCCAAAAGAGGACATGTTATGCATATTATAGTGATGTGTATTTTTATGGTGTCACTTGACACTTGTGTTGTGATGTGAGTTGGCAATCATGACATGTCCTTTGGAGTGAAATTGTGTAACCAATGCATTATTCAAAATATTTTAACGTGGTCCTAATAGAGTCTTGGTTAGAGAGCCATTAGAAGGGTCAACTACAATTTGACCCGTAGACAAACTTTAGGTGGGTTTCTACAGGGTCAAACTAACTCCTAAGGTTAGGTTTAGGGAACTTTTGAAGGCCCATATGTTATACCTATGGGTAAAGGTCAATTTTAGCCATGTGACCACTCACATGTGACTATCAAGTCACCTCAAAAGTGAGTTTTTCAAGATGGACGAAAATTCAACTTTTGAAGATTTCTCCTTGGTTAGACAACCTTCCATTTGGGTGATAGTTGCTCTTCCCCACTTTCTCTTACCTTTTTCAGTTTCCATTTTTAGAAACCAAGTAAGAGGTTTGGAAGACCAACCTATGGGATCTCACATCCTTTTCAAGGAAATTGGAAAGTGTGAGGACAACCTACTTAGGGAAGGGATTCGAACTTAGGATTTTGGATCACCCACTCTCCAATCTTGGAGACTTAGAGTTGTTTTTTGAAAATTTGGGATAGGAGATGCATTTTTTGGTTTTGGGAAGAAAATACTAGAGGATTGGGCAGCTCTCCTTCAACCATTCCTCATACCTTTTTGCAAGATCAAATTTTGGTAGTGTTCTTCCATGCATTTTGATTACCATAGTTTTATGTGAAGGAAAATTTTCTTTTGTATTAGCTTTTGTGTATATGTGATTTGTGGTGTTGGATGTTGAGTTCCTTCTTGTGTTTTCCTTTGTGATCTTTGTGATTTTCTTGTGTTTTTGGTGTTTCAAGGCCATACTTACCCTTGGGAGGGAAGAGTAGCCTTTGGGTGAAGGGCTGCTTGATAGCCTAAGAGTGTAGAGACTCTCTTCTTGTAAGAGAGAGATACACAAGGGTTATGCGACCCTTGTTGCATTGTTTTATGCTTATGCAAAAGGGGGTCATAAGGGGAGATATGTGATTGTAAGCCATGGGGGACATTAGAGATGTTTTTGGGTCAAGTATGTGACCTTGAGTTGGTTGTATTTTGGTAGCCTTGTGAAAGCATTTGTTCCTCTTTCTTATAGATCTCCTCTAGGTGCTTGGTCCACCTTCACCCCACAAAGTTAGTCACATAGTGACAATGTAAATCCTTGGGTTGGTAGTTTATGTTTCATTTAAGTCTTTCTTGCATGTATTGTTGAGTTTGTTTGTAACCCATTTAGCATTGGTTCTTCTAGCTCGGGAGTGGCTTCTTGTAAGCCTAGGTTGGGAGGTGAGCCTCTATGGTCACAACCTATAAGTTTTATTTGCAGGTTCACATTTGGGTTAAAGGATGGAGAATAGCTAGATTTTCCTAAAGTGGTGTTTAAGAATGCTAAAAGTGCACCCCTTTGTTTTCTACCTATCTAAATATTCTTCTTGTATTTAGTCATTTCAATAAAAGTGTAATGAAGGAAAGACTCTCATCTTTTGTTGAGAGCATTGTATCTTAAAACAAAACAAAAAAGAAATATTTGTATTTTATTAGTAAGTGTTCAAAAGACTATGAGTAAAAGAATGTGTTGTTCTAGTAAGTTTATTGTTTTAGTAGCAAGAAAAGAGTTATAAATGTATTATGTTTCTATTGTAATCTTCTTTGAAAGAAAGGAATAAAGTTGGAAAGTTTTATTTCTTAAATAGAATTAAGTTACTGAGTTTCAGATTTAAGATACTATCAAATAAATAATCTTGAAAGCTTTAAACTTTATATGCATCTTATTTTTAAATCTGTCTAAAATATTGAGTAGATTCATTCCAAAAAATATTCATTTGCAAAAGTAGGAGTAAAGAGGAATAAATATGTATTTACAGTTTGCATAATTTCTTTATAAGAAAAATAGATTACATGGGAAGGAAAATAGATAGTTAATCATTTTCCTTATATTTCGATTTAGTATTTAAATCTAGTTATTACCTAGTTTAAAGTTTAGCTCTTTTAATCACTACATTAGTATTCATTCAAACTCATGAAACTAGTAATATCCTAAATCTGAAAGTAAAAGTTTATTGTAGCATTTCTTTTAATTTCTTTCATTTAATAAATCTGGAAAATAACATTGAGCATACCCCTATGAGAATACAATGATTTTAACTTGTGTATCTCTACATAATTATATCTATATATTAAAAAAGTAAAAGAAGCATTACAAGTAGATTAATATTGTGTTGCTAAACTAAACCAATCTGCAATAGAACATTGTGTTTAAAATAGTGAATAGATAAATTTCATCAAACTATATATATATATATATAAAACTAGTGTCACTGGTTAATATAAATCATTATGAAAAAGAATTCATTGTGTTTACACAATGAATATATGTTTCTACACACACAGATATATATATATATATATATATATATATACACACACATTTAATAAAATAAAGTTCTGTTTGACAAAATAAACTAGTTATTATCTCTCAGAAAATACATATATACATTAAAATATAGATATCTGCATACATACATACATACATATGTATGTATATACATATATATACGTATGTATATATACATATGTATATTTGGGCAAATCGAAACACTGTAAAAAAAAGAGACAAGTAAATAAAGACATTAGCAAATAATGCTTGCAACTTGTTTGGAGTTGAGTTGGGGGGGAGCCTACGACTCTACCCCCCCACTAGCCGGGAAGTTGCGGCCATGACTATGGGCCGCGACCTACAATCGTGGATGACCATGATTGTGAGCCATGACTCACAGCCATGGGAAGCCATGGTGGTGAGTCTGTGCCCATCGTCCGTCCTCCACCTCCCCACTCCTTCCTCTCCACCACTTCAAACCCTCTGTCGTGGTGAGTACAACAACACCACCTATGGATCGGTAGCATCGTCCGCCATGGCATGTTTACCTCACCGCCATGATTCCACAGACCTGCAATAAAATGAAAGGTTAAACCCTAACTTTGGTGGGGATTAAAAGAAATAGGAAATAGATAGATAAGTGAATATGATGAAAATAAAAGGGGAAACCCTAGATAGGGTAAACCCACATGTTTTTTTTTAAAGAAAAAAATGTTATATTAAAAGGGGATAATTTGAAATTCAAAATAAAGTGATTTGGTGGGGGAAGCCCCTTTTTTAATAAAGTAAAATTTATGATGTTATAGGGGTCATTTTGATCTAATAGGGAATTTGTTTTTTATAAAAAAGGGTCATATGTTTTAATATGGATTATTTTAACGAATATTATTAGATGGTTATTTTATTTTGTAAAGGAGGGTTATTTAATTGTATATGATTTTTTATATTTTTAAGGGATTGATTTAATTATAAATGCTTATCTAAAGGAAGATTTATTCTCAAAGTCAACTTAATAGTGTTATTTTGATGATGTTGGAGACGTTTTAAATATTTACCTATTTAATTATTATTAATACAATGAATTGTATTAATGTTAATTTAGTGAATTTTGGAGTTAATTAAATATTGTAAGGGATTAATAATAACTCATAATGTATTTAAGATCAGAGGATTTTATTGGGAGAATTAATTAATTTTAAAAGTTGTGATGACCTTATAGGATTAAATTATTTAGTTTATATAATGGTAATTAGTGTAGTTGTTAAGTAAATTAAAATCTAATTTGTTTATTAAAATGCTTAGGAGTTGGGAATTAGTCCTAAGTCTCCTAATTAAATTAAATAAATTATCGCTAACTTTAGAAACCCATTCTTAATGACACTTGAGTTATTCTTTAGTGAAACTAATTAAGTTATCTCACCTTTTGAACTTAAATCATCAAGTATTATAGTGAAGTTTTAAGAAAATTTGTTGTTGCGTTTTTGCCCAAAAGTTTGGGCATGACAAAACCATCCCACCCCATCTCACTAAAACCCAACAACAAACCTTCATTTTCTTATCCGACTACAACACTATCCTTGGAGACACTCTAGTTTGAAGGAAATTTGATGGAACCTTCTTATAATGTTTAAACAAAGAATATGTTGAATGAGCAGTATGCGAAGTACATGAAGGTATCTGTGGAGCACACTCAAGTGGTGTCACATTGAATAAGAAGCTGCTCTAAATAGGTTACTATTGGCCTACCATGGAATAATATGCTTATCACTATGTGAAGAAATGTATACCTTGTCAGAAGCTTGGCGATAAAATTCATATGTCATTACAAGAATTATAGTCTGTTAGACCCAACCGGTGCTGAGAGGGGAGGGGTGAATCAACACTATATTGGTTAATTTAGATTTAACCTTTAATCAAAGTTTCTAATCAAACTTAACACTTATCAGAATAAGCAACATTAATAAGAAACATGCACACATAAATTCAATCACACATGAACACCAAGGTTTATCTCATGGAAACCCAAATGGCAGAAAACCACGGTGTGAGTAGAAAATCACAAAATCTACACTTTTTTGGAGCCATCCCTGTTAGGAGATTACAAAGACACTGTTAGAAACTCACAAAATATGCCCGGTGAGGAGCCATCCCTGTTAGGAGATTACAAAGACACTATTAGGTGCCACCTGGTTAAGGGATTTTCTTCAAGGCCTATTAGAACCTTTACCTTATTAGAGGTAGCCTTTCTAAAGGACTTAGAATCATCAATTAAGATGTTACCCAGTTAAGGAATTTTACAAAGGTACCTGTTAAAGTCCACCTAGTTAAGGGATTTTACTATTGTAGTTATTGGAAAACAACAGAGAGAATGATCTACTAAAACAACTACTCTTAGCTTAATTAGATCAAATTTAAGCTCTTGGTTTTGACCATCGATTATGCTTGCTCTGCACTCTGCTAGTTCTCTGCACTCCTTCTCCACTCTATACAATATTCGATCTTTGCACGCTCTCTTCACCACTCTTCTATTCACTTAACAGTTTTGCACTTCTTCTCACCTTGTTGGATCACCTCTCTTCTTGATTGGACTTAGCAATTTTACGATTGAAACTCAATGGTTTTCACTAGAAACCTTTATACCATATTTTGCCAACACACAACTGTTGTTTTCTAAATGAGTTCGAGCCTAAAACTTGGTAGATTTGAAATTCAAATCTTCCCGCACTCTCTACATACTCTCCATCATTCTTCCTAGCAACTCATCCTTATTTGTCACCGCAACTCATAATTTTAGCAACTTCTGAGTTATGTTCTAACCCTTTTTTTTAATGTGAACTAGAAAATCCGCACAAATCTCACCTTAACTAGTTCTTAGCTACTGTAAACTTCACTAGTTACTTGTTTGAGGATATCTCTCCCTGATTGACTCACCTTTGGTCATCACATCCAACTTACCGGCCACCGCTCTGAGATTCTCGATGGAAAGAAACCTTCAACCTATATCACAAGTTCACCGGTGTTATTCTTCATCTTTTACCACCAGTCGCTGATCATCAAGCAAATTGATCACCTGTCTATCCAGAATGTTCTGGTTATACATAAGACTACTCAACTGCAATCTGAGTCACCTCCTATGACTGCAACATCATTTCAACTAATAGTTTGAGAAACTAATCTCAACACTTATCAGATGCTTCATTGACCGGTTAGCTACTCTGTATATCCTTCAACCGATTAGTTCTTTGACCAAAACACTTCTTAAGTGTGTCAATAATTCATATTAGGGAAGCACTGAATCCTCCATACTAATTGCAGCCATGAGTAAACCATTGAGGTTTACCATAAATCCTTGCCTATGAGTTTGGCCTTATTCACCATTAAATGTTTGTCATCAATGACAATACTAACTGATGAACTGGTTGTGCCAACACCATCAGTTATGCCAACATAGTCATATATTACACCCTGGCCCTTTTCACAATGGGGGCTCGATCTCATTGGAAAATCCATCCCACTTTCTCCAATGGCCACAAATTCATTATCATTGTTGTCATAAAATATTGCACCCTTGTTGAACACTAGTTCTCAACAACCTTGTGAAACATGAAAATGACCTCCAAGTGTGGGACCTTGCACATGTGAGGTTGAGTCTCTAGAGAAGACAGACTTCCTTATCAATCAGGATGTGGTTTTGGACCAACCAAAACACTTATAAAACCTATTCTAATGCTCTAAGGGGAAAAGGGGAGAAGGAATGTTGAAAGAGAAAAGAGGTGATGGACCTAGATTGAAATATGTTTCTTCCCTTGCTTGTGAATGCACAAGACATCAATAAATTTCCCAAAAGTATACACAAATCTCAGTCCAACAACTATCTCCAAAGGAAATTAGAGAGGTTAGAACCTAGCTAGATATTGAGAGGGATTGAGAGATATACATAAACAACATATATAGGCACATTAATACATTAAAATTAGAAGACATAACTGTTGGAAATTGACACTCATTGGATTCATTTTGTTGTCATTGATGGCAACAAGAAATGATGGAAGTCATAAACCAACACTAGGAAGCATTTACCGACAGATACTGACTTTGGAACATTCGGGGCTACATTAGCACTGACACCGGCATCAACACTTCTTTAGAAGCCGACATCAAGGAGGATTTACTTAAATCATTTTGTAATTTTTATTGTCAAGGCTGACATTGAATATCATTTTTGTAAATGTATTTTAAGCCGACATAAGGCATATCATTTGTAATAGGTATATAGGTCAATCTGCTAGGTTATTTTTAAGAAGTGATAAGAGATATGATATGTGTGGATTTAGGAAAATATAGTAGAACTGTATGATGCAAAATATATGTATGGAGATTATTTTGTATGCAAATTCTATATCATGTAAAGATCTGTAGATAGCTTGGAAAGCATTCCTGGAGGAGAAGAGATATCGGTAGCAGTTCAGAGTTTATGAACCGGTATAGAGTAGAACTAGAACCAGAACTCTATTTGGCATAGAAGATGCATTCTTGAGTTCATTTTCAGTAATTTACTTTGGCAGAAAGCTTGTAGTCAATGAGGCTCTTTAGTGATGAGCAATATGCTTTAGGCAGTGTGCCTTCCTGCAGGTGCAAGCCCCTATTATATGTAATATCTTTTCATATGGCCAGTGAACTGATATTGTGGGTCACAAATCACACTGTAGTTTTTCCTCATTGAGGTTTTCCACGTATAAATTATGTGTGTTATGGTGTTCATTTATATGGATGGTTTATTTTCTTCTTGTTATATGTTTGTTTGTTTACTGGTATATATATGCATGGTCTAGAAAGTTAAAAACTATTCATTCTGGCAAACATTGATTCACCCCTCATGTCAGTGTTCTTGGATCCCAACAATTGGTATCAGAGCCCAATACCTCGAAAGAAGTTTAATAGCTTGAGGAAGATCTTGAAACTGGAATCTTTGAACATGGCTATGGAGAAGCAACTTGAGATGACTCTTGAGGATTATGATGTTGAAAGGATGAAGAAATTGAATTTGCAAGAAGAATTGAATTCTACAAATGAATTCATTCTTATCCTACAAGAAAGGTTACCATCTGCTGAAGCCAAGAGAAAATAACTTTTGCAACAAGTGGATGATGAGGAGAAAAATGCTCTTAAGGAACAATGTCAGAAACTAATTCAAGCAAACATGCTCATGAAGAATGAAATTAAAGATCTGACTATGAGGTTATCAAAAGATATTGAGGATAGAAAGAAGAAAGAAGATAATCTTATTATATCTCTGAAGAACAAATTTGATGAATGTGACAGATTGACTCATGAAAATAATTTGTTGAGAACTGATTTCGCACACTCCCAGAACAATGAACAAGAACTTGAAAGACAAGTAACCACTCTGAGAGATGATCTGACTACTGCAAGTGAGTATAAAGAGAATTTTAGGATCAGTGCTACACAGTTGGATGACTTATTGAAGAGACAAAGACAAATTGATGATTCTAGAGGACTTGGATTTGTACAAGGTGAAAGCTCTGGTACTGCAAATGATGATCAAACAACCCGTATGCAAAACTCAAAAGAACAGAGGAAACCGGTAAGGCAATATAATGCTTATAAATTCAATGGTAGATGTTTTGTTTGCAATAAATTTGGGCATATGGCTAAACAATGTAGAAATAAGGTAAATCAAAACTACAATTCAGTTCCCAGTCAATGCACAAATTGCAAGAAATATGGTCATAGATCATAAGATTGCAAAATGAATGTTAAATGTCATGCATGTGGAAAGTTTAGACATTTTTCTAATCACTATAGGTCAAGAAATGATATCGAATATGTCAAAGAAATTTAGGAAAACAATGTTACATTTTATGCATGCAACAAAATAGGTCATATTGCTAAGTATTGCAGAAGAAAGACTCAACCGATTAATAATGATAAAGAGAATGAGAAAGGAAAGCAGAAGGTAGATGAAATACAACAAGATCACACTAAGAGATGGGTTAGAAAATCTCAAGAACCAAGTGGAGATGGATCTATACCAGTAATTCCATCGATAGAACAGAGTATTCCTCCACCGACAGGAAATTTCACCAGTAACTGAGGCATAAGCCTTAGGGGTTGGAAAAGTCATTGCTAAATTATACATATTACCCCGAAAGAGATCTGAGAAGATCTGGAAAGAGATCTGGAGAATTGTGTTCATCATCGATGAAGGTTCACCTGCAAATAACTGTGAAACCAACATCCATAGGGTTGTTGGTGAAGCATTTATTACAGAAAATTAGGGTTTTATTCACTAATAAAAGAGGGTAAGTGAATTTATTTTCACTCACCGAGCATTCAAACATTCAGAGCAAAGTAAAGGCAAATCAAGAGTGAGTTGAAGCATTGTGAAAAGATTTTCAAGCAGTTATCAATCTTCCACCAGCATTCACTTTCAAGTATTTCTTGACATGGCATCTGGATCTTCAGCACCTACTTTTATTGCAAATCCCACTGTTGTTGAAGTTAAGGATAGGTTGAGGCCAGTATTTCCTGAAATTGCTAAAAAGGAATACTCTACGGGAGCATTTTCTAGGGTTCCTGATGGTGTAATGTATGTCAAAGATGTGAGGGCATAAATTCACTTCAACCTTGAGGATTTGGGCACTGAAGACATCAAAAGTATGTATCAATCCATGATACTGGGAGACTCCAGAACCATCAAACTAGAATTCAAAGCAATTGAGGATCTAGGGTTAACCAGTATTCTGTACATATCAGAATTCAAGGATGAAGTGATCAGATACATTCTGAGCAGGGTTCACAATGATTTTATTTGGCTAGATAGGCCTTACATGATCATAAAGGAGGCAATTCAGGCCGTCACCAACTTACCCAGGGTTGGACAAGAACTTGGTAAGAAAATTTCCAACATAGAGGCAAAAAATATCACTGGTGCTACACCTAATAGCAGATCAATGAGGATAATCATAATCACCAACACAGATATAAATTTTGCAAGCATGATCATAGGTTACAATATAACTCAATCCAACTGATTGAATTTTGTTGCTAGTTTATGCATTCATGCCGCATATCAAATGTTGAGGAAGAATGTGACATATGATTAATGTGAGTGGATAAGGAGTGAGTTGACGTTAAACCTTGGAAAGATCAAAGGAATCAAGAAAGGCATCTTTAGATATGGAAAATTGATTGTTTATTTAATGCTTTACTTCCTAAATGAGCTACCTTATATAGGGAAGAATCATTGGGATCATGATATACTGGTAGGTATGCAGATAAAGGAAGATATCACCGGTCTTGCTACCAATAGAGATGATAAACTTTAGGGGTATTTTAAGACTTTTCAAGAAAACATGAAGAAAAGGGAGAGAATTTCAAAGAACACCATGGAGAAGTATTCCACTGATACTTGTTTCATGGTAAAAAATGATGAAACTCATATGGAAGCAGTTGAATATAGGAAAATTTGGGTTACTGAGCTTGGATATGAGGTGGATGATAGCATTTTTGAACTCTATGCAAAGATGTTGTTAGATGCCCCATTAGATGATAAGACAAAACATTTTGGCACAACTGGAGAGAAGGCTCTTGAAGTGAAAACCAATTTTAACAGCAAGAGAAGAGAAAAGAAAATAGAAAAGATGTCTACATATGTACAAGATGTGCTTTATAAGATAGACACTCATCTGGGCTCTAAATCAAAATAGGTTGCTAAATTGACAGAGGTTGGAACTGCAAAAGTGAAGAAGCCACAAGTTCACATTTCTCATCTCACTTCTGACTTTGATCCTGAGGATAATGAACCTCTGGCATTTAGAAGGATACAGAGGAAGAATGTGATAAAACCACCAGTAGAGAAAAAGAAGGCAGAGCCTAGGATGAGACTTGTTAGAAAGGTAACTAAGCCTACTACACCTCCACCACTGACAAGGAAGCCTATGTAGAAGAGGAAACCAGTCACACTGGCAACCACAAGCAAAAAGAAGAAGGGTGATGATACTCAAACCGTTAAGACCACAATGACCTGTGCTAAGCTTATTGATGAAATTACAAAAGATGGAATATTGAAAAATATATCTAAGTATTATGAATATTTAGAAGAGAATGAGTAAAGTGAATTAGAAGAGGTTATTTTGTTGTATATAGACATCTATAAGAAAGCCTTAATTGAAATTTTGAAGGAGATACTTTTATCCTTGTATAATAAACTTGAGGCTAGGAGACTTGATGTTGTTAAGAGAGTTAGGGAGATCAAAGAAGTAACACTTTTGGAATTGTGTGGTACTATAAATAATGAGGAAATTAAAAGATGTATTGACACTACAAATAGGAAAATCTTTAGTAGTAAATCCTGACAGATAAGCCTTATGATGGGGAGAGTAAAAGAGGTGGTAAATGAGACAAGTAAGGGATGGACCAAATTCTTTCAGAAAAACCCAGACTTTCTCACATCTCAAGAAGAATTTGCAAAGGGCAACATCTTCCACCATTCCTAACAAATCAAAAGGGAAAGGTATTTTGGGTAGTTCAACTCCAATTTTGACACCATCGACAATAATTATAGATATTCAAACACAACCGGCAACTAAGGAGAGTGTACAGTCTATACCAACATAGACCATTTTTGAGCAAGGGAATGTATAGGATACTGGAAATTCTGTAGATAATACTCCACTGGCAGTAACCAACATTGCACCAAGTGGTGAAGCCACCGGTGCAATAGAGGTTGAGATGGACAAGGTAAAAGCCACTGAGTCCATACCGATAGGTAAAACTGATTCCCCAGCAAAGGTTTTGGCAATTGGCACTTCTCAGGTTGAGAAGAAATCAGTCTCTGAGTTTAGTCCAATTGAATTAATGATGATGGCTACTTAGAAATTACTGAAGGAAGGTACAATAGATAAAGGATTAATTGATCAATCAATCTCTGTATTGCATAGATTATTACCTGACTATTAGATTGAAGATGGAGCAAGCCCTTCTGGTAAGCTTAACACTCTAACAGAGCACATATCCAACAATTTTCAATCTTTGAGGTAGATAGTAGACTGTCAGGCTTTGGGCAATTTCACAGCAGCAAAAAGAATAACTTTTGATCAGCTTATAGAAATAGGGAAGAAGAAAATTGAGGACAAAATTGTCCCTATTGAGGTTTTTTTTAAATAATGTACAAATATCTATTGAGTGTGTTGTAACATACAAAGTCTTACAGCTAATGTAGATAGCAGATTGAAGGAGTTATATGATAAGATGGCTAAAATTGCTAACTCTTTTGATGGATTGACTACACTAACCACATCTATTGATGGACAAATTTTGTCTGTGGAGAACCAATTTTTTTCTTTTGAGAAGGAGAGAGATAAAATCATGAGGAGAGCAAGAAATCTAAGAGGATTGGTAATTCCTAGACTAGATTCATTGGGTGTTCACAAGAAATAATGTATGGATATGATAGCTAAACCCACATTGGTAGATATCCAAGAGAAAGAAACACTTTTACACTTACTAAGTGGACTTGCATCTATTTATGATACTTTCAAATCCAGCTGGGATACATATCTTCAGTTATTGCAGAAGGCATACTCAAAAATCCTGAAGATGACTAATCTCTAGTGAAACTAACAGTATTATTTTATTCTTTCATTGGTCTTTGGCATTAATGTCAAAGGGGGAGTATGTTCATATGTGAAAAATATTAGGGAAACACATTTCAGATGGAATGTATTGCTCAGGGTGAGCATATCGACAGGGAATCCATTTTTCACATGAGTGTTTCCATCAATGCTAAAGGGGGAGATTGTTGACAATTGACACTCATTGGATTCATTTTGTTGTCATTGATGGAAGCCATAAACCGGCACTAGGAAGCATATACCAGTAGATACCGGCTTTGGAGCATTCAGGGCTACACCGACACCAACATCAACACTTCTTTGGAAGCCGACATCAAGGAGGATTTACTTAAATCATTTTGTAATTTTTATTGTCAAGGCCAACATTGAATATCATTTTTGTAAATGTATTGTAAGCCAACATAAGGCATATCATTTGTAATAGGTATATAGGTTAATCTGCTAGGGTATTTCTAAGAAGTGATAAGAGATATGATATGTGTGGATTTAGGAAAATATAGCAGAACTATATGATGCGAAATACATGATATGTGTGGATTTAGGTATGTAGATCAAGGAAGATATCACCGGTCTTGGTACCAGTAGAGATGGGAAACTTTGGGGGTATTTTAAGACTTTTCAAGAAAACATGAGGAAAAGGGAGAGAATTTCAAAGAACACCATGGAGAAGTATTCCACTGATACTTGTTTCATGGTAAAAACTGATGAAACTCATATGGAAGCAGTTGAATATAGGAAAATTTGGGTTACTGAGCTTGGATATGAGGTGGATGATAGCATTTTTGAACTCTATGCAAAGATGTTGTTAGATGCCCCATTAGATGATAAGACAAAACATTTTGGCACAATTGGAGAGAAGGCTCTTGAAGTGAAAACCAATTTTAATAGCAAGAGAAGAGAAAAGAAAATAGAAAAGATGTCTGCATATGTACAAGATGTGCTTTATAAGATAGACACTCATCTGGGCTCTAAATCAAAACAGGCTGCTAAATCGGCAGAGGTTGGAACTGTAGAAGTGAAGAAGCCACAAGTTCACATTTCTCATATCACTTCTGACTTTGATCCTAAGGATAATGAACCTCTGGCTTTTAGAAGGGTACAAAGGAAGAATGTGATAAAACCACCAGTAGAGAAAAAGAAGGCAGAGCCTAGGATGAGACTTGTTAGAAAGGTAACTAAGCCTACTACACCTCCACCACTAACAAGGAAGCCTATGTAGAAGAGGAAACTAGTCACACCGGCAACCACAAGCAAAAAGAAGAAGGGTGATGATACTCAAACCGTTAAGACCACAATGACCTGTGCTAAGCTTATTGATGAAATTACAAAAGATGGAATATTGAAAAATATATCTAAGTATTATGAATATTTAGAAGAGAATGAGTAAAGTGAATTAGAAGAGGTTATTTTGTTGTATATAGACATCTATAAGAAAGCCTTAATTGAAATTTTGAAGGAGATACCTTTATCCTTGTATAATAAACTTGAGGCTAGGAGACTTGACGTTGTTAAGAGAGTTAGGGAGATCAAAGAAGTAACACTTGTGGAATTGTGTGGTACTGTAAATAATCAGGAAATCAAAAGATGTATTGACACTATAAATAGGAAAATCTTTAGTAGTAAATCCTGACAGATAAGCCTTATGATGGGGAGAGTAAAAGAGGTGGTAAATGAGACAAGTAAGGGATGGACCAAATTCTTTCAGAAAAACCCAGACTTTCTCACATCTCAAGAAGAATTTGCAAAGGGCAACATCTTCCATCATTCCTGACAAATCAAAAGGGAAAGGTATTTTGGGTAGTTCAACTCCAATTTTGACACCACCGACAGTAATTATAGCTATTCAAACACAACTGAGAGCTAAGGAGAGTGTACAGTCTGTACCAACACAGACCATTTTTGAGCAAGGGAATGTATAGGATACTGGAAATTCTACAAATAATACTCCACTGGCAGTAACCGACATTGCACCAAGTGGTGAAGCCACCGGTGCAATAGAGGTTGAGATGGACAAGGTAAAAGCCACTGAGTCCATATCAATAGGTAAAATTGATTCCTCGGCAAAGGTTTTGGGAATTGGCACTTCTCAGGTTGAGAAGAAATCAGTCTCCAAGTTTAGTCCAATTGAATTAATGATGATGGCTAATTAGAAATTACTGAAGGAAGGTACAATAGATAAAGGATTAATTGATCAATCAGTCTCTGTATTGCATAGATTATTACTTGATTGTTAGATTGAAGATGGAGCAAGCCCTTCTGGTAAGCTCAAAAATCTAACAGAGCACATATCCAACAATTTTCAATCTCTGAGGCAGATAGGAGACCGATAGGCTTTGGACAATTTGACAGTAGCAAAAAGAATAACTTTTGATCAACTTATAGAAACAGGGAAGAAGAAAATTGAGGACAAAGTTGTCCCTATTGAGGTTTGTTTAAAACAATGTACAAATATCTACAGAGTGTGTTATAACATAGAAAATCTTACAGCTAATGTAGATAGCAGATTGAAGGAGTTATATGATAAGATGGCTAAAATTGCTAACTCTTTTGATGGATTGACTACACTAACCACATCTATTGATGGACAAATTTTGTCCGTGGAGAACCAATTTTTTTATTTTGAGAAGGAGAGAGATAAAATCATGAGGAGAGTAAGAAATCTAAGAGGATTGGTAAGTCCTAGACTAGATTCATTGGGTGTTCACAAGAAAGAATGCATGGATATGATAGCTAAACCCACATCAGCATATATCCAAGAGAAAGAAACACTTTCCCACTTACTAAGTGGACTTGCATCTATTTATGATACTTTCAAATCTAGTTGGGATACATATCTTCAGTTATTGCAGAAGGCATACTCGAAAATCCTAAAGATGACTAAGCTCTAGTGAAACTAACAGTATTCTTTTATTCTTTCATTGGTCTTTGGCATTAGTGTCAAAGGGGGAGTATGTTCATATGTGAAAAATATCAGGGAAACACATTTCAGATGGAATGTATTGCTTAGGGTGAGCATATTGGTAGGGAATCCATTTTTCACATGAGTGTTTCCATCAATGCCAAAGGGGGAGATTGTTGGCAATTGACACTCATTGGATTCATTTTGTTGTCATTGATGGAAGTCATAAACTAGCACTAGGAAGCATATACCAGTAGATACCAGCTTTGGAGCATTTAGGGCTACACCGGCACCGACATCAAGGAGGATTTACTTAAATCATTTTGTAATTTTTATTGTCAAGGCTGACATTGAATATCATTTTTGTAAATGTATTGTAAGCCAACATAAGGCATATCATTTGTAATAGGTATATAGGTTAGTCTGCTAGGGTATTTTTAAGAAGTGATAAGAGATATGATATGTGTGGATTTAGGAAAACATAGCAGAACTATATGATGCAAAATATATGTATGGAGATAATTTTGTATGCGAATGTTATATCATGTAATGATCTGTAGATAGCTTGGAAAGCATTCCTGGAGGAGAAGAGATATCGGTAGTAGTTCAAAGTTTATGAACCGGTATAGAGCAAAATCAGAACTAAAACTCTATTTGGCATAGCAGATGCATTCTTGAGTTCATTCTTACTAATTTACTTTGTAAATAAATCTTGTAGTCAGTGAGGCTCTTTAGTGAAGAGCAGTATGCTCTAGGAAGTGTGGCTTCCTGCAAGTGCAGGCCCCTATTATATGTAATATCTTTTCATATCGCCAGTGAACTGATATTGTGGGTCACAAATCCCACCATGGTTTTTCCTCATTGATATTTTCCATGTATAAAGTTTGTGTGTTATGGTGTTCATTTATGTGGATGGTTTATTTGCTTCTTGTTATATGTTTATTTGTTTACCAGTATATATATGCATGGTATAGAAAGTTAAAAATTGTTCATTCCAGCAGAACACTTATTCACCCCCCCCCCCTCTCAGTGTTCTTGGATCCCAACTATAACAAAGAAATATTACAAAATAAGAGGTGCACAACACACAATGTATTCAACAATAGAGATAAGGTAAGAATAGATGATCTATTAACATGAAGGCAAGGCAATTTACAGTTACAGAAAAGATAAAATTCTACAAGAGAAAAGGGAGAAGAATCCTTAGAAAGAGTTACAAATTTGCCTTTATAGATCAGACATAGCTCAAATGAAACACTAAATTCAGAAACCCTATTTCACATACTGCAATGACCGCTCCCCTTAACAGGAGTAGTCCATAATCATCAATCCAAATACATAGAATTTTTAGGAAAATCATATTGGATTGATGTTGTTCGAATCTTCACTCACCTTAGAGTATGCAGGGGAATTACCCCTAGCTTACCTCTAAGATACTCAAAAGTATCCCCTTTTAGCAGCTTGGTGAATATGTCTACAACTTGTTCCATAGTTGGCACATATTCTAGTCTAACTTCTTTGTCATGCACCTATTCCCTAAGATAATGATATTTTATCGCAATTTGTTTGGTTTTAGAGTGCATTACTAGATTTTTTTATATGTTGATGGCAGTTGTATTGTTACAGTGTATCACCATAGGTTCGATCACCTTTTCTTGGATACCTTCCAAGATTTGCTTAATCCATACTACCTATGTATAGTTGATTGCAGTAGCCACATACTCTACCTCAGTTGTGGATTGAGAGATGCAATTTTGTTTCTTTCTTGTCCATGACACAATCATGTCTCCAAGAAAGAATGCACCTCCACTAGTGCTCTTTCTATCATCAATGTTCCCTGCCCAGTCTGCATCGGTGAAGACACTTAAGTTGAAATCTCCCTTATGTGAATACTAGAGACCATACTCATCAATTTCCTTAAGATATCTAAATATCCTCTTAACCTCCACCATATGAGTCTCTTTTGGATTTGCAGCAAATCTAGAAACCAAGCCAACTGCTTGGGCTATATCTGATCTACTGTGCACTACATACTGCAACTTACCGATCATGGATCAGTATAGTGTCTCATTCACTTCATTAGCCTCATCTTCTTTGGATAGCTTGCAACTTGTAACCATTAGAGTTCCAACAAGTTTGGAATCTTCCATTCCAAAGGTCTTCATTATTTCCCTTATATATTTGGTTTGGCTAATGAATATACCATTCTTTAACTGAGATACTTGCAGACCGATGAAGAATTTTATTTTACCAATCATGGACATTTTAAATTCTTTCTTCATTTCTTCTACAAAACCTCTGCTCATTTCATCATCTCCTCCAAAGATGATGTCATCTACAAAATCCTCTGCAATCAGATATTTTCCCACTTGTCCAATCTTCAAATACAAGTTATTGTTGTCACTAGTTCTCATGAACCCTATACTTATCAGGTATGAGTGCAACCTCTCATACCAAGCTCTTAGTGCTTGTTTAAGCTCATACAGAGCCTTTTTCAGCTTACATACCATATCTCTTCCATCTTCTGAAGCAAACCCTTCTTGTTGCTCAATGTATACTTCTTTCTCTAGAACACCATTCAAGAATTCTGATTTGACATCCATTTGGTAGACCTTTAACTTCCTATAGGTAGCATAAGCAAGCAAGATTTTGACTCCTTCCAGTCTAGCCACCAATGCAAAGGTCTCTCCATAATCCAAACCTTCTTCCCATGCATACCCTTTGTAGACTAACCTCTCTTTGTTTCTTACTACTTGATCAGTCTCATCCATTTTGTTTCTAAACACCCACTTGGTACCTATCACATTTTTGTTCTCTAGTCTGGGTACAAGGGTCCAAGTTTCATTTTTCTCAATTTGCTCTAGTTCTTCCTCCATAGCTTTGATCTAGTCTTCATCTTTTAGAGCCTCCTTTGCTATTTTGGGCTCAATTGTAGAGAGAAGGCATGTACTCTCCCTTTCTTTTCTTCTATTCAATACTCCTACATTTTTGTCACCAATAATATTGTCAGCAGGATGATTGTTCCTGACATACCTTGGTTGTACCATTTCATTTCTTGGAGCTTCTTCTGTCGATTGTGTAGGTTCTACTTCACATGTTTCCTCATTTGCAGCTACATTAGGATTCTCTACAACAAGTTCGATCAATATAGTGTAATCGAACCTTGATAGTCCTTTGGTTCACTCTTGTTGTCTTGTTCATTTTTCTCAGAGAACTCATCTACTCTGGCATTTACACTCTCCACGATCTTATTGGTCCTTTTGTTCAAACACTGATATTCTTTACTCTTTTTGGAGTGACCTAAGAAGGTTCCTTCATCACTCTTAGGATCAAAATTTCTAGAGTACTCATCCCTCTTGATGTAGCACTTGCTTCCAAATACCTTGAAGTAACTCACATTGGGTGAGTATCCACACCATAATTCATAGGGAATCTTATTTGTCCCCTTCTTCACCTGTATCCAGTTCAAGGTATACACAACAGTACTCACTACTTCTATCCAGAAGACATGTTGAATATCCTTTTGTATCATCAGAGTCCTTGCACAATCAATTAGAGTTATGTTTCTTCTTTCAGCAACTCCATTCTGTTGAGGTGTTCTGGGTGCAGACATATGCCTCATAATACCTTATTCTTCATAGTGATTTATGAACTCTTGAGAGGTGAACTCTCCTCCTCTATCTGATCTCAAATATTTTAGATTCTTATCAGTTCCTCTCTCCACTCGAGCATTGAAAACCTTAAACATATGAAAGGCTTCAAATTTTTCTTTCAAGAATACAACCCACATCATTTTTGAGAAATCATCTACAAATGACATGAAGTATTGGTCCCCATATGAATAGGATTTGCTACTAAACCTGGATCCGGTCAACTTTCCTAGTTGACATTCTTTACATATAGCATTCTCAGGTTTCATAATATCAGGCATACCTCTGATAGACTTTATTTTACTAACCTTTGCTATGCTATCAAAATTTACATTACATAATCTTTTGTGCCACAATGAACTATCTTCTACCTTTTCCATTAGGTAGCTTCCTACAGTGGTGTCTAGGTAGAACATATTACCTCTAGTTTGTTTACTAGTAGCAATCAAACCTCTTGATTTATCACTTATTTTGCATATTCCTTCATCAAACTCTAACCAGTAACTCTTATTGTTAGGTTGTTCAACACTTAACAGACTATACTTTAGCCCTTCTACATAGTAAACATCTTCACAATTGGTTTTATCATTTAGGGCTATAGATCCCTTACCTTTTACTACACAGGGAGTATCATTGTTGAATCTCACTGATCCTCCATCATAGTCCTCCATGCTGAGGAATTTGTTCCTATCATCGGTCATGTCGTAAGTGCAACCACTGCCAATTACCTAGTCTCCACATGGGTTTGAACTAGAGATCAATGCCATCTCTCTTTCCTTTGTGCTATCTTCCTTTACCACTACAAATGCAATTCCATCTCCATCAGATCCTTTTGATTCTTCATCGGTAACTCCTTCTTTCTCTTGTCTTTGTATCTTCTAGAGTTATCCTTCCTATCATTGTTAGGACATCTAGATGCAATATGACCTATTTTATTTCAAGAGAAACACTTCAGGGGTAGTTTACCTTTGTACTTTCCTTTTCCTCTTGGAAACCTTCTTGCTATTAGAGCTTCAAGCTCATCTTCTTCCTGATCTTTAGATAATAGGTTATCATGTTCATGAGAATGACCAGTTCTTGTAGTAGAACTGCTTCCGATTTATTTTCTTCTCCTTGTTGGTGCAGGTGTCAAGGAAGATTTGAAGGCAACATCAATCTTTGGCATATTGTTATCATAGTTGCTTAGTTCAAAGGCAGTCAACTTACTGATCAAGGAGTCAAGTGTAACATTAACTGTTCCCAAAGATCTAAGTTCCTGAATTGCAGAAACCCTTATGGCATATTGTGGTAGCAAGGTTCTCAATATTTTGTTGATCACATCATCTTCTTCTAGTTTTTCTCTTGCACTTTTGATGCAATTTACCACATCATTTATTCTCTTGTTTTATTGTTCTATATTTCCTCCTTCTTGCATCCTCATCTCATCAAATTTTCCTCTTAAACTGTCCACCTTAGCATTTTGTACATGAGGATCTCCTCCATAAACACTCTTCAGCTTATTCCACATCTCTTAGGCTATTTTTTAGATCTTGAACATCAGTATACTCGTTATTAGATAGAGTACTATAAATCACATCCATAGTTGTGATGATATCTTGCCTCTCTTTGATCTGATCTGTAGTGAGAACCCCTATAGGTTCATTGTACTCTATGCTTACATGATTCCAATATTGATCTCCTAGGGTTCTTAGGTAGAGCTTCATTCTACCACACCATAATGTGTAGTTCTCCTTAGAGAACTTGGGGCCTTCCTTTCACATCATATTGGATCTTTCCTTAAGCTATTAAGCTCTTTTGAATCTAAGGACCAAGTCTTTGATACCAATTGTTAGACCCAACTGGTGCTGAGAGAGGAGGGGTGAATCAACACTATATTGGTTAATTCATATTTAACCTTTAATCAAAGTTTCTACTCAAACTTCATACTTATCAGAATAAGAAGAATTAATAAGGAACATGCACACATAAAGTCAATCATACATGAACACCAAGGTTTATCTCATGGAAACCCAAATGGGAGAAAACCACAGTGTGAGTAGAAACTCACAAAATCTGCACTCTTCTAGAGTACACTCGGTGGGGAGCCATCCATGTTAGGAGATTAAAAAGACACTATTAGGTGCCACTCGGTTAAAGTATTTTCTTCAAGGTCTATTAGAACCTTTACCCTGTTAGAGGTAGCCTTGCTAAAGGACTTAGAATCATCAATTCAGATGTCACCTGGTTAAGGGATTTTACAAAGGAACCTATTAAAGTCCACCCAGTTAAGGGATTTTACTATTGTAGTTATTGGAAAATAATAGAGAGAATGATCTATTGAAATAGCTGCTCTTAGCTTAATCAGATCCAATTTAAGCTCTTGGTTTTGATCCCCGGTTACGCTTTCTCTACACTCTATTGGTGCTCTGCACTCCTTCTCCACTCTAACACTATTTGATCTCTGCACACTCTCTTTACCACTATGTTATTCACTTAGTGGTTCTACACTTCTTCTCACCTTGTTGGATCACCTCTCTTCTCGATTGCACTTAGTAATTTTATGATAAAAAATCAATGGTTTTCACAAGAAATGTTTATACCATATTTTGCCAACACACAATTGTTGTTTCCTAAATGAGTTCGAGCCTAAAACTTGATAGATTTGAAATTCAAATCTTCCTGCACTTTCTCTATGCACTCTCCATCATTCTTGCTAGCAACTCATCCTTATTTGCCACCGCAACTCATAATTTTAGCAACTTCTCAGTCGTGTTCTGACCCTTTTTTTTTAAATGTGAAACAAAAAATCCACACAAATCTCACCTTAATTGGTTGTTAACTGCTGTAAACTTGACTAGCAGTTTGTTTGAGGATATCTCTCCCTAACTGACTCACCTTTGGTCATCGCATCCAACTTACCAGTCACCACTTCGAGATTCTCGATGGAAAGCAACCTTTAACTTGTATGACTGATTTACCGGTGTAATTCTTCATCTTTTTCCACCAGTTGTTGATCGTCAAGTAGATTAATCACCTACAATGTTCCAATTATACATAAGACTACTCAACTACAATCTGAGTCACCTCCTGTGACTACATCATCATTTCAATTGATAGTTTGAGAAACTAATCTCAACACCTATTGGATGCTTGACTAACCAGTTAGCTACTCTATATATCCTTCAACCGATTAGTTCTTCAACCAACACACTACTTAAGTGTGTTAATAATGCATATTAGGGAAGCATTGAATCCTCCATACTGATTGCAACCATGAGTAAACCATTGAGGTTTACCACACCTCCTTGCCTATGAGTTTGTTCTTATTCACTGGTAAGTGTTTGTCATGAATGACAATACTAACCGATGAACTGGTTGTGCCAACACCATTAGTTATGCCAACATAGTCATTTACTACACCCTGGCCCTTCTCACAATGGGGGCTCGATCTCATTAGAAAATCCATCCCACTTCCTCCAATGGCCACAAATTCATTATCATTGTTGTCACAAAATATTGCACCCTTGTTGAACACTAGTTCTCAACAACCTTGTGAAACATGAAAATGACCTCCAAGTGTAGGACCTATGCTCTAAGGGGAAAAGGGGAGAAGGAATGTTGAAAGGGAAAAGAGGTGATGGACCTAGATTGAAATATGTTTCTTCCCTTGCTTGTGAATGCACAAGACATCAATAAATTGCCCAAAAGTATACATAAATCTCAGTCCAAAAACTATCTCCAAAGAAAAGTAGAAAGGTTAGAACCTAGCTAGATGTTGAGAGGGATTGAGAGATATCTGGATAGACAACATATACATGCACATTAACACAAACTAAAATTAGAAGACATAATAAAGAAAGATTACAAAATAAGAGGTGGACAACACACAGTGTATTGAACAATAAAGATAAGGTAAGAATAGATGATCTATTAACATGAAGGCAAGGCAATTTATAGTTACAGAAAACACAAAAATTCTACAAGAGAAAAGGGAGAAGAATCCTTAGAAAGAGTTACAAAATTTTCCTTTATATATATGTACTCCTTTTCATCAATGGATGCAGTATCATCCTCCTTAGATAGTTTATAGCCTATAACCATTGGTGTCCCAACTGGTTTACAGTCACCCATTCCAAATGTCTTCAATACCTCTTTCACATATTTGGACTATGTGATAAAGATACCATTCTTCATCTATTGAATTTGCAAACCTATAAAGAATTTTATCTCTCCTACTAGAGTCATCTCAAATTTACTTTTCATCTCATTTGCAAATTCATCACTCATGTCATCATTGCCTCCAAAAATGATATCATCCACAAATACCTCACTAACCAGTATCTTATCTCCTTTAGTCTTGAGATATATATTTTTGTCTTCACTGGTTCTCTAAAAAACCTATCTTCATCAGGTGTGAATGTAATCTTTCATACCATGCTCTTAGTGCTTTCTTCAAATGGTATAGTTCCTTGTGTAGTTTGCACACCATATCCTTTGCATCAGTCAAACCATAACCATCTGGTTGTTCAATGTAAACTTTGTCTTCCAGTATTCCATTTAGAAGTGTTGAGTTCACATCCATCTGATATACTTTGAATCCTCTATATGCTACAAATGCAAGTAGAGTCCTAACACCTTCCACTCTAGCATTTGGTGCACATGTCTTGCCATAGTCTTCTCCTTCTTCTTGTGCATAACCTTTGCATACCAATCTAGTTGTGTTTCTGACTACTAATCCATCTTCAACTAGTTTATTTCTGAATACCCATTTAGTACCAGCTATTACATATTTGTTCACCGGCCTAGGTATTAGGGTCCATGTATTGTTCTTCTCAATCTGGTCAATCTCTTCTTCCATAGCCTTGATCTAGTGATCATCTCCAAAGGATTCCTTTGTTGTTATAGGCTCAATAGTGGAGATCATACAAGATTCTCTCTAATTCTTCTTCTGGTTAACACTCCAACATCTTTATCTCCAATAATATGATCAGGATTATGATTTAGTCTAACATACCTTGGAATAATATGATCATGATCTTCAAGTTCTTCTTCCTCACTATCTTCATCTTTTGCAGAGTTTACCTGTTTTGGTTGAATTGGTACTGCAACATTCATTTCACCAAATTCTGGCTTCACCAGTTTTGGCTGGCTCCAAAATTAGAATGTAAGGTTCATCTTCCTTCTTCTCCTCACTGGTTTCTCCTGTATCTTCAAGAAACTCATCCACTCGAACATCAACACTTTCAATGATCTTCTTTGTTTGATTGTTGTAAGATTTGTAGGCTTTACTCTTGGTGGAGTAACCAAGAAATATGCCTTCATCACTCTTAGCATCAAACTTACCAACATAGTCACCTCTCTTGATAAAAAATTTATTGCCAAAAATCTTAAAGTAAGTGACATTAGGTGACCTACCATACCAGTATTCATAAGGAATTTTATCCTTACCTCTTTTAACCAATATCCAGTTCATTGTGTAGACAGTTGTGCTAACAACTTCTCTCCATAAATTCTTTGCTACAACTCCTTGTATTATCATAGTTCTAGAAACTTCAACAACTGACCAGTTGTTCCTCTCTACAATACCATTTTGTTGTGGTATCCTAGGTGCAGAAAGTTGCCTCTTAATTCCATTGTCTTCATAGTATCTAGTGAATTCCTCTGAAGTAAATTCACCACCTTGATCAGTTCTTAAGCACTTTATCTTCTTTCCACTTTCCTTTTCATCTAAGGCCCTGAATGTCTTAAACTTGCTAAAGGCTTCTATTTTGTTCTTCAAGAATGTGACCCACATCATTCTTGAGCAATCATCAGTGAAGATCATAAAATACCGATCACCTTGAATACTCCTAGTCCTTTGTGAGGCCCTACCCCGACCCATCCTAGCATTTTAGTGATTTTCATGTTGGAACTATTATGGACGCTTTATTTTTATGCATTATGGATAGAGAACTTTATATGATCCTAGGATTGGATAACATTGATATATTGATGCTTCATTTCTATGCATTATGGATATAGAATTTTATATGATTCTAGAATAGGATAACATTGAGATGGTGTATGTCATTATTTGATTTGCAAGACTTTATTATGATGCTAGAAATATGATGCATATCTTATGAATGGATTAAGTTTATGAGGATTATGATAATTTCTTATGTGAATTGCTTCGATATATGGTAAATTCTATTGTATGATGTCAATTCTATGTAGAGTGATTGATTTATATTCTTATTTATGTGTTTAATATTATATGAGACTATTTGGGAATTACTAATGTGTAATTGAGATGCGCAGGAAAATTATCCATGTGACCATGGAAACATTATGGAGAATCAAGCCTAGGCCTATGTACGTTCGTAAAACCAGGGGTTGTCTATTTGTAGAGACAACACCCTGTATGTATAATATTTTATTCATAAACATAAATGTTTGCATGTGTGTAAATTGTATTTATTAAATTGTTTAAATCATTCAAGGGACGATTGCCATGTGTGTATTTGTGATGTGGAATTATTTTTGTAGTGCCACTTGACACATATGTTGTATGTTGTGTTGGCAATTGTCATGTCACCTTTTTGAGATATTTACTTTTTGTTTAATTGATATATTTCCAAATTATCCTTGAAGATTCCAAGAAATCTAGGATAGTGAGCCATAAGGAGGGTCAACTCAGAGTTGACCCGTAGGTTAACTTTATGTGGACTTTCTAAGGGTTAAACCAACTCTTAGAGTCAGTTTTGGAGCATTTTTAGAGGGCCCTATGGGGTACCTATGGGTGAAGGCCAAATTTGGCCATGTGTCCTTCCCCTAGGAATTTTTTTTACCTCCCAAAAAAGTGGGTTTTCCTAGATGGCCAAATTTCATCTTTAGGAGTGCCATCCTTGGGTAGATAACCTTCTTGGTATGTGTCATTCCTCTTCCCCATTACATTCCTCTTCTTGAGGTGCCTTGGTTAGGGAGTGTGTAAGACCTAGGGAAGACCAACCAATGGGAGCCTCTCACTCTATCCAAGAGGTTGGAAAGAGTGGGAGAAGCCTTCTTAGGCAAGAGATTGAGACTTAGTGAGTTAATCACCCACTCTCCATCTTTAGAGATCTTGCAATTTTGAAAAAAAAAAAGTTTTTAGAAGAGAATTTTGGCTAAGTGTTGCAACAAAGAATTGTGGAATTGGGCTACTCTTCTCCAAGCTATCCCTAGAAAACCCTTGGCAGATTCAAGGTTGGTGTATTTTCTTACTTGTATGTTTGGAAATTTGTTTGTAGTATTGCTTGAATGTAAATGTTTCTTTCTTTGTATTTCCTTTGTGAAAGTATTATGTGAGCTTTCTCTTATTTCTTTTTATGCATTTTCTTGTGTTTTGGGAGTATCTAAGGACTTCCTACCCTTGGGAGGGTAGAACAGTCTTGGGGGTGGAGGGAGTTTGACAGCCTTAGAGTGAGAGGCTCTCATTACAAGAGTGATCTCAAGGGTTTGTTCATGTGACCCTTGTTGCATAGTTTTGTTTATGCATTCGGGGGTCATAAGGGGAGAAAGTATGGCATGTATGCCTTGGGGGTCATAAGGATGTTGAGTTAAGATGGATTTTTGTTGTGTTCTTGGTTGCCATGAGTTGGATGTGATCTATTATCTTGCAGTTCTCCTCAAGGTATTTGGTCCACTTCCACCCTTGTAAACATCACATTATGTGATGAAGTTTCAGCCTTAGAATGGGAATGTGTTTGTTGAGTTTTTCCCATGCTTGTTTGTGTTTACTTGAGTGTAACCCATCTAGGACTTGGTTCTCCAAGCTTGGGGGTGGCTTCTAGTAAGCCTAGGCTGGGAGGTGAGCACCCCATGGTCACAACCTTAAGATTTGTATGCAGGTTGCTTGGAAAAGAAAAAAAAGAAGAAAAAGGAAAGCTAGGAGTTGCTGATTTTAGTTTAGTTGCAGAAAAAGAATAGGAAATGTAATATTATATTTTAGTTGTAGAAATGTAAATGAGGAGCTTTATGTTGTATTTATTTTGTATAATGAAATGTATTATTTTATTTAAGTACTCATTATTAGGAATGAGAGACCAGTTGGGGTATTTCACCCATTGTAAAAGTTGACTATTGTATTCAGATTATTCTTGTAAAAATTGCATCCTTTTAAGTTGATATTGCAAAAAAAAAATAAAGTGATTAAATGGACATTAATGGAAAGTTAGTTCTGCATTCTTCCTTTTTAATATTTCTAAGTATTTCCTAGCCTGTATTATTCTACTGTCATTTATCTATCTCTATCATATTTGAAAAAAAAAAAAAATGCAAAAAGTGAAATGATAATGTTTTAAGTGTTTTTCTAGAATATTTAAATGTTGCTGTAATTGTAATTATTACTATCATTTTCCTATTTTTTTTAAAAAGATAATTATTCAGATTCAGGCATGGCAGAGAAATCTAGAGATATAGGTAGAAGCAATTAAATCTATTTTATTACTGTATAAAAGCAAAAAAAAAATATACAATAGAAAACAAAATTGCTATTTACCAGTCTTATACATTGAATGGGGATAGCGCCCTATATTGATATTTCAAAAGATTACAAAAAGTTTTGACTCAAAAACCATAGACCGATCGAAATTAACTAAACCACTATTAACTGCCACATAGGGCCTATAGAATAGCAGATGTGCATTCACCAACATGGATGACATTGCTAGTCGACTGTTTCGATAGCCACCAATCCTCAACTTGAGTAACGCATTTGAAGGGATCCATATTGTCCTTCAGAACAACACAACAAAATACTTCCCAAGCATTCTCACATAAGACTCGCATCTTATCCCATTCTTCCATCTTTGCCAGATATTTCTCCATCACGCGATTGTGCCTTTCATTGTCCGAGTCCTCCTCTTCCATAGATGACTAATCGTCCAAGCTATCAGATGGTAAGTAATTCTCCATCTAGAAATAAACTTTTAATATGCTCAGTCTCTAGTCAGATGGCAGACTTAAGACACAGTTAGCCACTGCATCCACCGGGAGAGGTTTGACAAACCCATTGAGAAGCTTGACCATCTTTTCTCGTGACTCCAAGACATCCACCACCGGGATAAGTGTAGCTTCCAGGACCTTAGAGTCACACCAGTGCCTATGGTGGTTGAGGGCCACACCAACCAAACCTTCCATGGCATCATAGGTCACGTCCACTATAAAAAATAGGTCCTGCAACTGCCCTCTCAAATCCTCAGCACAATTAACACACGAGACATCACCAAAGAAGGCCATTAACCACAGTCCCAGCTCAGGATAAGCTTTAGGTATAGAAGTTTTCAAAGAGCGGACATATAAATAGATGTGGGCATCCCATTCTAGGAGCTTCCGGCATGAACCACTAAGAGATTTGTAGAATCTAGCATGATCCAAAGGATCAAAAACTGTCAGTGAAGATTTCAAATCCACTGCATTCTTGGTCCTCCTGTCTGTAGCAACCGCAACCATAAGGGTGCACTGATCAAAAAATAGAACCCACTTATCAAAAGTGTCCTGGCACACCACCAAACCATGAAACCTTCAAAGAGTTTTACTAACTGAAGTCAGATTGAATTAGATCTTGGATAGGTCCAGGGACCGAATGTAAGTCAAAAGTGATAGTACCTTGAGGGATGTCTGCCCCCAAATTGGCAACACAATCTGCTACTCGATTGGCTTCTCTATAAGTATGAATAATTTCATAATGGTTGATATCATTAAGGAGCCGAGATATGCATGGGACCCATTTGTTTAAGTTCCTACTCCCAAATCCCTTTTTTATAATCCCATGGATAATAACTAAAGAGTCCCCTTTAATGATGATCTTTGACAAATCATTGGAGACACATAAGTTAAGACCTTCCAAGAGGGCCCAAATTTCTACTTCCTTATTAGTGGCCATGCCCAATGACCCATAACTTCCCAATACTAACTCACCAACACCGTTATGAATAACGACCCCGAAGCTAAAAACCCCAGGATTCCCCCTACATGCACCGTCAAAATTTAGTTTCAGCCACCCCTCGGGGGGAGCCTTCCACCTGATATGTTTTCTGATACCTTTCTATTTTGAGAGCATTGGCATTAGGGTAGGAGTAACCAAGGACCAATTTTCCATCATTTTCCTATCCCAATCAATAAAGTGTTGAGACTGCTTTCTTTTCTTCCCATTGATCAGTTCCTCTATGGACACTTTGATAAGTTCAATGAGTCTGTCCATTGGGAGGCATTTATCTTTAAAAATCCTCCTATTCCTTTCCTTCCATAAATGCCATGCTATCATTGAAGGGCCTGTGATCCGAATATCACTCCACATAGAGGATCTATCCACAGGCCACGAAACTAGGAAATCCTTCAAGTTCAAATTCCCAACTATGGAGAAGCTAATTTTATCTAAAAACCAGTTCCAACAAGATGCAACCAATGGGCAAGTGTAGAGTAGGTGATCAACTGATTCTTCTGCATTCAAACAAAAGACACATATACTTGGACCTGAGATGCCAATCAATTTAAGCCTATCCCCAGTAAGGATTCGGTTATGAAGAGTAATCCATAAAAAGGCACCGGCTTTGGGGAGGAGCCTATTGTGCCAGTAGAGTTTGGATGGCCAATTAGTGAATGGGCTAAATGCCCTTTGGACCTTATATCCCAACTTCACACAATACTCCCCAGTCTTCGAACCACACCAGAAAATGCTATCCTCTGCATTGGACATAGGAATATTTCTTCTACTAAGAATGAGTCTTAGCTGTTCACACAGAGTAGGGCTACTGGATTCCACCTATTTCCACTTTTGAATGTTACTATTTTCTTGAGTTGGATCAAAATCATCCTCAACGAAGGAACCATATCTATCTTTTATTAAGTTAATCCAATCTTGTTCCAAAATTAATTCAGTTAGCGCTGGTTCACCCTCCCAAGAATCCTCCTAGAATTTTGCTCTATTTTCACGGCCAATATGCCAAGATATATGGTCTGTAATTACTAATCTACACTCCCATAGAAAGTTCCAAGTTGTAGAGCCTGTGACAGAGTTAGCCATGATAAGGATTTTGTCTGGCTGGACCGAGTCAAGATACTTCTTTTGAAAGATTTTACACCATAGTTTTTGGGGTTCCCGATACATCTTCCAAGAGAGTTTTTCTCCAAGGGCAATGTTTTGTAGATCCATCTTCCTTAAGCTAGCCCCCTTGGATTCTTTATTATAACACATAGTATCCCAATTGATAAGGGGAATGATGTTAGTATCTTTAGCCCCATCCCATACAAATTTTCTCAACATATTATCTAAATTCTTTCCAACTGCCTGTGGAAATCTAAAGCAAGACATGTTGTAGATTGGGATAGCTGATAGAACTGATCGGATCATAGTGAGTCTCCCAGCCTGAGATAACCATCTGTTCTTCCATTGTGCTATTTTAGCCACATAGGATTGTTTCACATCCTCCCACATATGTGCTTGATGACAACCCTTATCAATTTTAATACCCAAATACTTCATGGGAAGTGCCTCTATCTTGATCCCTAGAATACCCGAACTACGAGTCTGCATTTGTCTGCTAGAATTAAAGAAAAAGAGTTGTGACTTATCCCTATTCATTACTTGGCCCGAGATTTCTGAATACTGATTCAATGTTTCTAATATGCATCTAGCCTCTGCCACCAAGGCCTCCCCAAAGACTGTCGTATCATCTACAAATTGCGAATGTGTGATGGAAGGAAGCTGATCATGGATGCAAACGCCCTTCCATGACCCTTGTAAATGTTTTTTCTAGATTAACTTTCCTAAAACTTCTTCCATGATGATGAAAATCGATGGGGAAAGGGGATCACCTTGCCTAAGACCATTCGTGGCAAGAAAAAAGCCACAAACATTCCCGTTTATCAGTAGGGAAATATTGACTGAAGATAAACAAAACTTGATACAAGCTATCCATTGGGGAGGAAAGCCAAATTTCTCCAGTACACAGACTAGGAACTCCCATACCACTTTATCATAAGGTTTTTCCACGTCTAATTTAACTACCATTCCTCCTATCTTATCTTTATGCAAGGTATGAATGACTTTAGAGACTAGGATGATGTTGTTGGCTATCTCCCTACCTGGGGTGAAGCCATTCTGGTGTTCTGAGATCAACTTTGGTAAAAAAACTTTGAGCCTTTCTGCCATTGCTTTGGAGATAATCTTGTATAGGGTGTTGCAGAGAGAAATCGGTCAAAAATCCTTCATGGTAGTGCACTCTACTTTTTTAGGAATAAGAGATATCAGAGTATGGTTGATTTCCTTAACAAATTTGCCACTCTTCTTGAAATTTGCAATTACTCTCCATAAGTCAACCCCCATGAAATCCCAACATTTTTGAAAAAACTCAGCACTTAAGCCATCTAGACCAGGCGATTTATTTGGGTGTTGCACAAAGGTGGCTGCCTTTACCTCTTCTAAGGTAAAAGGAGCCATTAAAAACTTACCATCCATGTCTGACAACATCGGGTGAATAATGTCATCTAATGTAGGGAAGGAGGATGGCTTTTCCTTCTTACTATCTCCCAATAGCTGCCTGAAGTAGTCAAGAGCCACTTGCTCTATTTCTTTAGGAGTATGGACCCAGGAATCATTCCTGTCTTGGATCGAACTGATTCTGTTAGCGTATTTTCTAGCCTTTACAGAGGCGTGAAAGAATTTGGTGTTCATATCGCCCTCAGCAACCCAATTCTCCCTGGCCTTGTCTCTCCAATACTATTCTTCTCTCCACAGAATATCAGAATACTGAGCCTTGAGGGACTTTTCAGCCTCAAACTCCACATTTGTCATGCCATGGGCCATTACGACTGAGTTAACTGCTTCTAATTCACCTTCTATCTGAGCTTTTTCAGCGAAAACATTTTTGAAGGAGGAGCTATTCCACTCCTTTAATCTTCTTTTGATTAATTGTAGTCTTTTGGTAAATTTGAAGCTAGGGGAACCTGAGAAAACATTACTTTCGTACCACCAATTTTTGATGTGACTAAGAAGTGCTGGGTCCAACCACCACATACTAAGAAACTTAAAGTAACTTTTATGCCTCTCCAAATCTTGCCAATAATAAGAGATATAGGGTAATTATTCGATCCACTCTGGGGTTCGATAATAGAATCAATTGAATGATGCCTTAACATCCACCATTCCCCAATGAAGAACCTATCCAATCTTTCAGCAATATTCACAAAGTCAAGTCTTCTGTTATTCCAAGTAAAAGTACCATTCTTAGGGATGATATCAGCCACTTTACAAATAGTAACAAAATCTCTGAAG